>NC_089491.1:63996587-64611971 GCF_036850765.1 Saccopteryx bilineata | reverse complement strand
GGTAATTACTACTAAAAGTAGTGACATTGAGTAAGCTTGGGAGATATGAGAGTGGTATGGATGCACTGAAGTGTGGAAAGTGGATTCTAAGAGAGGTTACTAAACTTTAAGTATTGCCTTATAGCAGTATTTTCCTGAAGGGTCTGAATTTCTTCTAGAATTCCAAAATTACTAGCATTGTGTATAAAGTACTCAGTGCTGCTTCTGATTTTTAAGTTAGGATTGCCTAACCAGAGAATACATTCCTGCATTAGATCTGGTCATTTCTTTTTTTCCATTCTCTTTCCTTTCTTTTCCCCTCCTCTCCCCTTCTTTCTGTCCCCTCTTTTCCCTTCTACCTTTCCTTTGCTCCATGTCCTATCCATATTTACTACCTGTATTTTGAATATCATAGCCACTAATTTAAACTTAAAAGGGCACTGCCAGATATTTTATAAATTTAGGGAATATTATTTTCATTTTTATATGAAAAATTTTAAAAAGTTAAAATGTATGTATCTTTAATTAGATAACTAAGGATTGGAATCCACTGATAAAATGAAGGCAGGCTTTTATAGACAGGATCCATAATGTTGATTATATTATCTTTTCAAGTGGTCTTTGGAAGAATGGTCTTGAATCTCTGAAGGGAACACTATCATTTTTCTTTCTATTTTTTTTTTTTTTTTTTTTTTCTGAAGCTGGAAACAGGGAGAGACAGTCAGACAGACTCCCGCATGCGCCCGACCGGGATCCACCCGGCACGCCCACCAGGGGGCGACGCTCTGCCCACCAGGGGGCGATGCTCTGCCCATCCTGGGCGTCGCCATGTTGCGACCCTCCTGGGTGTCGCCATGTTGCGACCAGAGCCACTCTAGCGCCTGGGGCAGAGGCCACAGAGCCATCCCCAGCGCCCGGGCCTTCCTTGCTCCAATGGAGCCTCGGCTGCAGGAGGGGAAGAGAGAGAGAGAGAGGAAGGCACGGCGGAGGGGTGGAGAAGCAAATGGGCGCTTCTCCTATGTGCCCTGGCCGGGAATCGAACCCGGGTCCTCTGCACGCTAGGCCGACACTCTACCGCTGAGCCAACCGGCCAGGGCTCTTTCTATTTTTAATTGGTATAACTCAGACCTAAGCCTGCTTTAGAAAAAGTACTTTTTCTTTTTGATTTCATCTTATTAGTGATTATGTTACTTGAGTAATGTCTGCACATCTTAGAATTTAAAATAAATATGTTAATAGTCTTAGAATGACCAACATTAGACCTTGGGAATGTCCAAATGTCTATATGTACTAGTTATCTGGTGTAACCTTTTTGCTCCACATCCCCCAAATATGGAATTATCCCAGCCCTGTTTCTGTGTAACTTTTGTTCTAAAGTCTGTGAATCTGTCAGTTTCACTAAATAAAGTTATGAAACCACAGAAATGATCTATAACCTTGATGTGGGTTACTTTATCATAATATGGTACCTTTCCTTTCAATTTAGAGAAAAGATACTGTACACATTCAATGCATTTCCTTGTATAATATCCTCCAGCTTCACAGGCTCATGTTTGCACTTTCCTCTTGTTAAAATTGCAGACAAGAATAATTTTGATTTATTAGTGACATCTAATATAGCTGTGTTTATATTGTTGCCAATAAAATGACTTACACGATTGGTTTTTGTTTATACAATCTTTTCTGAGGAGTCAGTCACCTGTGTTAGGACAAGGTACATTCTGCTTATTAAAATGAACGCCTGGGATCTGAGAACATTCAGCTCTATCTGTCCTTGACTGAATTGCAAAATGTGTTTCACATGGCTGCCGTGCATGAGAATAACTTATATTATCTATCAATAGGCTTTTCACTTCTATTTTCTTTTGGCTACAAACTGTAACTAGAGAAGCCCATGGGAATGGCATGGGCCGCCTATTAATGATCAAGGCAGCAATGTTGAAAGCCAGTGTTAATGAAATTATACAACCATTAACCTAAAGGGAAAAAATAAAAAGAGTCAATAAAGACTCTTCTTTAGATAGCTCAGATATACATATAGGAAGCCAGCTCAGAAGCGCTTTATTTGCTGACCAGTATTTTGTGCCTCGTTATCAGGTTTTCTGTGCATGGTAAGATGTGCTTGTGGCATAAGGAATGGAAAATGTAACAAAGGCTAAATGTAACCCAAGGAAATTAAATGATGTATGAAAATTAATAATTAACTGGCTCATCAGATGAATTATGACTCTAGATGAGTTTATTAATGATATTTACTAAGAAAGGGCTTTTGGCTGTAAATAGGCATTATAGAGCTTGTGTTTTTGGAATTTTCTTGAATGGATGAGTTAACATTGCTTTTTGTTTGTTTAATCTTTTAATCCATGGGAAACAGTGCCAGAGCCTTGGTTAGAAGATAGAGTCGTGATTTTTGCATTTTGATTAAAGTCACAGCTTTCCCAGAAAACCAGTGAAGTTATTAAATGGTTTTGTATCTTAGTTTCCTTAGGAGCTAAGTAATTTTTTCCCCCTAACTTGACTTATAGAAGTGTTTTTAAGAGTTTGAAAGTGGTCAACAGGGAAGATTTATTAACTCATGTTGACGCATGTAGCAGAATGGATATTTTTATTGTTTGAACCAATGGAGTATTAGCAATCTAGATGTGTCAACATGTTAGATCCTAAGTACCCTAAATTTATACTTCTGGATGTTCCTTGCTTTTTTCTTTCTCTTCTTTTTTTCTGTTGATTCCCTAGGGTAGAGTAGTTGGATGGAGAACAGAGGAGAAAGTAATGCTGGAGAACTTGATAAAGTTTTTATACAGAAAGATGCTGTTCCAATTGGGTTTTGATACTGATTAGTATCAAAGTCTAGGAAAATTTAATCCTAATACATATCCATCTTTTTAAGGTAAGTGTTGTCTTCCAGCACATTGCTAACATGAGAGTGGTGGGTAGATATTGTACAGTGTGTCCATAAGTCATGGTGCACTTTTGACCGGTCACAGGAAAGCAACAAAAGATGATAGAAATGTGAAATCTGCACCAAATAAAAGGAAAATCCTCCCAGTTTCTGTAGGATGATGTGGCAGCATGTGCGCACATGTGCAGATGATGACGTAACACCGTGTATATAGCCGAGCAGCCCACGGCCATGCTAGTCGAGATGTGGATGGTACAGAGGAAAGTTCAGTGTGTTCTGTGGCTTGCTAAATTCAAATCCGTGACCAAAGTGCAACGTGAATATCGGCACGTTTATAACGAAGCGCCACCACATAGGAATAACATTACTCGGTGGGATAAGCAGTTGAAGGAAACTGGCAGTTTGGTGGAGAAACCCCGTTCTGGTAGGCCATCAGTCAGTGACGAGTCTGTAGAGGCTATACAGGATAGCTACCTAAGGAGCCCTAAAAAATCTGTGCGTGAGCCTACATCGACCTGCACTGAATAGGTATGAAAGTGGGAGAGTTTTCCTTTTATTTGGAGCAGATTTCACATTTCTATCATCTTTTGTTGCTTTCCTGTGACCTGTCAAAAGTGCACCATGACTTTACGGACACACTGTATTTGCTTCCATGGCTACCCAATTTCCTTGATTTAAGCATCATAGGTATAAAATCTACGTATTTATCCTTGATCATACTGATTTTATATTTTTGATAATCTTCCTTAGTTAATTGGAAGAACAATTTCTAGAGACTGTAATGATTATTACTAACTTCCTCATTTTATGGATGCAACTGTAAGTCCAGGGAAGTTATAAATGATTTGCTAGTGGTAAAAATCTGTTGTCCTGACTTCTAGTTGAGTGCTCTTTTCACTCTGACTTAATGAGGATGTGTCTTTCTTATAAGTTAGTAGCTCATTCCTTTTTCGTTACTATTTTTTGTTACTGTTTTTAACTTACAATTATACATGATCATATGGCCTAGCTAAAACATATATAAAATATGATAATATAAATAGAAAAATTGATTTTTAAATTCTGGTATCTAATGCTTGACAAATCTGTTGGCATGATTTTTTTAATTGATTGTTTTTAGAGAGACAGAAAGAAGAAGGGAGAGAGAGAGAGAGAGAGAGAAATTCATTTTTTGTTCCACTTTGTTATGTATTTATTGGTTGCTTCCCATATGTACCCTGACCAGGGATTGAATCTGCAACCTTGGTTGTTTGGAACAGTGCTCCAACTGACTAAGCTAATCGGCCAGGGCCTATTGGCATAATTAATGTGAAAACATTAGGCATATTTTCATATACAATTTATTTTATTTTTGTTTTGAGGCTGCTTTTTTTCAGCTCACATGACATTGACCTATTGTTTTTTCTTTCTAGTATTAATCACTTTTTTTTCTTATTCATTCATTCATTCATTCATTCATTCATTCATTCATTCATTCATTCAGTGAGAGGAGAGGAGGCAGAGAAACAGACTCCCACATGTGCCCCAACTGGGATCTACCTGGCAAGTCCACTAAGGATGATGCTCTGCCCATCTGGGGCTTCGCTCCATTGCTGAGTGATCAAGCTCTAATTAGCGCCTGAGGGGGAGGCCATGGAGCCATCCTCAGTGCCTGGGGCCAATTCACTTCCTTCAATTGAGTCTTGGCTGCAGGAGGGAAAGAAAGAGAGAGAGAGAGAAAGGGATGAGGGATGAGGAAGCAGATGGTCACTTCTCCTGTGTGCCCTTACCCGAAATTGAACCCAGGACAGCCACATGCTGGGCCAACGCTCTACCGCTGAGCAAACTGACCAGGGCCTTGACTCTCTGACTATTGCTTTTTTAGTAATAAAATTTAAGTACACTTTTGTTGTTGTTTTTACTTTCAACTTAATGCTATTTAAAACAGGAGTACATTTTATAAGAAATAAAATAAATACCCAGTCTGACAGTCAGGAACGAATGTTTGATAATTAAGTTCTCAGTGTTTTAATTATTTTTCCTTTTCACAAATTTAACCTTAATGATCTAGTCTAACTCTAAGTACCAATTTATGTGTTTTTATCCGGAGTTTTGATGATAATTCCTGCTTGTGTATGATCTTGCTGCCAAAAATGACTTTCGTATTTTTAAAAACTTGGAAATAGGCATAGTCTGTAAATATGCAGACATTTGTCACTTGGACCATGGTCTTAGTGACTCACATTTCCAGTCATGTTGGATAATTCTTCATTTTTAACAAATTGCCAATACAACGTAATTATCTTGCCTTTTTTTTTTTTTTCAGTTGGTACTGAATAAGTGCTTTTTTCTTCAGGGTTCAGAGTGCTTAGAAAACACTACCTTATCAATGAGTAGAGGATAGATAGCTAATATAATCTGGCAAAGCATAGAGACATTAAATGAATCTCGTCCACAGTCCACCAATAAATCAATAGACCAGCTGGTAATACAGTCGAATTCTTCTAAATGGACCCAGCAGAAAAGGCATTGGAATTTTTCCAATGTAAAAAAAAAATCTTACAACTTGTCTGATACCAGGGTTCACTTCTTATTGTTCCATAAACAAACTTAAATGATACAGGTTTCAATAAACCTGAATTTATTTGACTATTCTCAGGAACTGTAGTGAAGGGAAGGACAGGAACAAGACCCAGGAGTGCTTCTGAGAACTAGCTGGCATGGCAGTATTAAATGAGACAGACTGATAGAATTCTGAATAAAATAGAGAGTTAATAGAGATGAAGAAACCATTCCAAATTTTATGTTAGTAATTTTTGAATATCTTTAACATACGGGCATACATAGTCAAACTTGCAGAAGGCACAGTGAGTACTTGACCTGAAAATTAAATATTTTTGATTTCCTAAAATGATAAAAAAAACACAAACCTTTTCACAGAAAGATTTCCCTTCTTGTTATTTTGTCCTTGATGATTGATGGAGCCGTTTATTTGGGAGTTGAATTGGAAATATTTGTCTAAGATATTGAGTGGGTCATACAGAAAAAGTAGAAATCATCCAGTTTTGTATATCTAGCCACTTCTGCTTTATACTCAGTTTATACTTTTTTCTGTTTGTTCAACTTTGGCTTCTTTCCATGACTGTCATGTCTATATAAAATAATACAGATTGCAACTGTTGGCATTTATTAGCGTGGTGGCACTTAGTCACCTCATTGACAATACGTACGTATTGGGGAGCTCTTGACAGAGGGCGAAGAATTTCTCCTAATGATTGGTAACCAGGGAGTACTGACAGTATTGCATATAGATGTATGATGATGTCCTGTGGTCACATCAGTGCTTTTGGTTCTCCCCTGCTATTTGAGAAAGGGAGTGGTGGGATTGCAGATGAAAGCTTTGTGGCACTGTGGTGGTTTTACCATGTTTGGTGCCCGAGGAACATACCTTTAAAAGGCCTGTTATTTCCTTATACTTTCCATAAAGCATATTTCACAGCCTTCTCCTTTTCTAGCATCTTAATGGAGTCCACAGTATTGTGATGTTGGTTCTATTTCCACCCCCATACTCAGGATCAATATGAAACCAAGGCTCTAAAGCTGCTCTGAATATTTGGTGCGTGGATATATGAAGCCTTTGCAAAAGTCCCAGGCCCATATTTTTACCTTTTGTGAATCTAAGGACTATAAAAAATGTGCTCTTAGAGTGAAAATCAGAGATGGCTTAATGACCTCATAATCTAATTTAGCAGTCGTAGCTCCCATTAGTTTGTTTACTGGAACCTTTGAACCATTGGTCTCACAGCTCGTGAACGTGATGCCTTTTGGTTTTCCAAGATTCACTGTAGCCGAGGTAAACTAGTATAGACAGATCCTCTAGGAAGAAAAATGTTTCATTTTGCAAGCTGGCACCAGTAGGCTGGTTGTAGTTACCAAGAGCACTATATTGAGAAGAGCTCAGTGGCAAACAAAACAATGCCCGAGATCTATAATCCGTGTCTACTGTGAATGCAGGAGGGAAGAGTGCCTGCCAGTGAACCATGTATTTGATAACCCTGCTCTACATAAAAGGCCTTTTTGCTAAGAGTGCTGCTTTTCTTTCAGAGGTGAATGCTACACAGATTGAAAACTCACTGTAACTTATTTTCCATTTTACTTTTAAAAATGCCTGCATTTATTTTTTCAAACAGGCTAAAAACCCACACCATGGATAACTTATTGGACTTTGCCTGAAAGGAGTCATTAGTGCCATTGGATATTTGACCATCTTGGCCACAGGTTTTTTCAGAATGAATGGAAGGTCATGCAGCATGAATTTCCACCGGATATCAGGAACCCCACAGGGGCCTGGGATGGTCAGTGGCCAACACATTCCTCCCATCCGAGCCCACTCGGGGACTCCTGGGCCCTCATCCTGTGGCAGTATACCAAGCCCTGGTATTGGAAGCCTTGCTAACAGTTTTCATCTCAAGATGCCCTCGGGAGGAGGGATGGTTCCTCAGAGCAACATGGCTGAGAGCCCCATCCATCTGCCTGCCTTGAGCCCCAGGAGACAAGCGCTCACCAATGGGAAGTCACGATTCCAGGTCACCCAGGCCGGAGGCATGTCAGGGCCACATATTTTAAAGCCAAAGCAGCAGGAGTTTGGAAGTTCTTTTTCTCCAAATCCTGGGAAAGGTAGGATTGTCTTTCTGGGATCTTTTAAAAGTGGGAAGTACTTTTTTCTCCCCCTAGTCCCTTCTCCCAGAAAATCCTATGGAAAAATACACAATTCAGTGTTGGACAGGGTTGATGGTCTCATAATGATATGTAGCTTGCTTGGGAAGAGGGAAGGTGTGTATGTGTGTGAGGACTAGGAGGCCACAGTAGTAAATGTGACATGTCATGGAACTGTGAAACAGAGTGGAAGGTAAGATAGAAAGGTCAGAAACAGGGAGGCAGAGTGGTAGGAGGGGAAGGGCAAAGATTAGAGCCTGTCCTCTGAATACACGAAGCTCTGCCCTGGCTCACCAAGGGTTAGATTCTAAAGGCCATGGAGGAGAGAGAGAGGCGGCTGAAACTGTCATTGTGCTAGTGAGGTGCTAGAAGAAAGGTGATGTTTGGAAGGAAAAGGACGTTAAAGGGGAAACTTTTATAAAATGAGGAATTAATACATAGAAATGATAAAAAAAAAAAGATTCAAGAGCAGAACCTATAATTTTTCTAATACAGCCAGTAATAAGAGAAAAGGACTCTAGAAGAAATAATGAAAACAAGTATTTTTGTGCTTGTGGAGAACTAGAAAGCCTGGTTAATTAGAAATTCAGAGAGAACATACTTTTAATTTAATGATGTTTCAATCGCCATATATCTTATTTATTTAATTTTTTTATTAAACATTTTTTTGAATTTTTATGAGTTTATTTGAGCCAACACTGTTAATAATGGTCAGGAAGCAAGGTCTCAGATGCTCCCTAATTGCCATATATATTTTAAATTAAAGAATAATTGTTGAAGACTAGCAAATTATTTGAATGACACACCATCTCTAGAAACTGTTGTTGACTTAATGAGATTGTATTGCACATAATATGTGTGTTTGGGCTAGAAAAACAGGGTATGTATTATGTAAAATACAGCTTTGTATAAAAAACACAATTATATATTCCTTTAGGAATTTTTAATTTTTTTTTTTACTTGGATATTTTTTTAGATTTTATTTATTCATTTTTTTAGAGAGAGAGAGAGGAAAGAGATAGAGAGAACAGGGGGAGAAGCAGGAAGCATCAACTTCCATATGTGCCTTGACCAGGCAAGCCCAGGGTTTCGAACCGGTGACCTCAGCCTTCCAGGTCGACGGTTTATTCACTGTACCACCACAGGTCGGGCTAGGAATTTTTAGCTTTTAATTTTTAAATGTTTATGTTAAGTGCTTATTTCAACGAATGAAATTACTAGCAGCCCATGAATAGCCATTCATCAAGTTAACCCTTAATTCACCAGTTATAGTGAATAATGCTTATGTCAGGCAAGTAACCAAAAAGTTGTTCTAGTGTCAGCATATTTCTGTGTAGGGAGAAGTTGGTAAAAATGGGTAGATTAAAAAACAAAACAAGGCCCTGGCCGGTTGGCTCAGCGGTAGAGCATCGGCCTGGCATGCGGGGGACCGGGGTTCGATTCCCAGCCAGGGCACATAGGAGAAGTGCCCATTTGCTTCTCTACCCCCCCTTCCTTCCTCTCTGTCTCTCTCTTCCCCTCCCGCAGCCAAGGCTCCATTGGAGCAAAGATGGCCCGGGCGCTGGGGTTGGCTCCTTGGCCTCTGCCCCAGGCGCTAGAGTGGCTCTGGTCTCGGCAGAGCATCGCCCCCTGGTGGGCAGAGCGTTGCCCCTGGTGGGCGTGCCGGGTAGATCCCGGTCGGGCGCATGCGGGAGTCTGTCTGACTGTCTCTCCCTGTTTCCAGCTTCAGAAAAATACAAACAAACAAACAAACAAACAAAAAACAAAACAAAAACTTAATACATGTGTAGCTTTTTCTGTTATTTTTTAATTGATTTATTTTGGTCTAGGTTTGGTTGTTTATTTCTTAGAGCTACTGATATTAAATATAAGTATAGAAAAAACTTTTCCTGGGGACTGCATCCAAAATAGCTCTGTCATTGTCGGGTTGCTAAGTTCCTCAATGTCAAGCTCATGCGTTCATATTTTCAGGGGCTGAGGCCCAGTAAAATCTTTCAGCTCATGCTTGACTAGTGAACTGTAGCTTGCGTCTGTATATACTTATGTTTGAAATCTTGACTGGCAGTAATAATGGTGATAATATTAATAACTTACATTTATTATAACTTAGCATGTGTCAGCTACTGTGTCAAGTGATTTTCAATACATAGTCTTAGTTATTCCTTATAACAACCTTGAGCTTTATGCTACTGTTGATCAACTGATAAGGGAGCTAAGGTCTAGAAAGAATAAATAACTTTTACATTGCCAGCCAGTAAGGAGTTTGAGGATATTACTTTGATAATGACCATAGTGGTTATAATTATAATGGTTTTAGAAAAGTGCTTCAGCTTTCTGATTATTGTATTTTCAGTTTTCTGGCTCCTTGCTCAACTTCCAAACTTACAGTGTCTGTTCTGGATCTGCATGGTTGGGACATGCAGGAGCATGGATAAAGGGTCGAGGACAACCTTATTATTATTCTCCCTGGCTTTACAGGTTGGATACCACAGTGGTCTATCAAGGGTCTCAAACTCGCGGCCCGCCGAACAATTTTGTGCGGCCTGCAGACTAATCCACGAAGTTCAAAATATTTTGGATAAAATTAAGTAAGCCTAGGGGCCTACTTGTATTTGCTGAATGGCTGTGATCTTGCTCTGCGGCCCACATGCTGAGTTGAGTTTGAGACCCCTGAGAGTGGCTGAATCTGTTTCTTTCAGATCTTGGTTTATAGTTTCTAAACTAAGCCAATAACTGGCTGAGAATGATGATCTGGTACTGTTTGAACTTTATTTAGTTATTTGCTCAACAAATAATTACTGAGCATATGTTATGGGTGAGCCACTGTTTGGAAGAATGCAATAGCCAGTAAAACCTAGTTTTGGCCCTCAAGGAGCTGAATTCAGACAAATGAGTGGACAGTTAAAATAATGCACCTATAGGGCTCTGACAGGGATACACTCAGGTTTATATGGAAAATTTGGAGGGGTTCCTAGCCAGTTCTTAATAAGTGGATCTGGGAGGAGAGTAAGATATGTAGACAGACACCTGAAGGAGAAGGGGTTAGCCTTGCAATGTGTATACTATGTCTGTGAGTATGTATGTGTGTGTGTGTGCATGTGTGGGGACTGTCTGGAACTTATTCTAGGTAGAGAGAGAAGCATACTCAAAACCTGGAGAGGAGAGATCATGATGCATTTTATGGACTTGAACCTGGTTCCACGTTGGAAGGCACATAGGCTATGGTAAGAGATGAGGCTGGAGAGAGAGACACAGAATCCAGATGAAGGATTGTGAATGATAAACCAAGGAGTTTAGATGTATCTTGAGGATTCTGGCAAACTTTGGAAGGGTTTTAACCTTGGGAGTGATGTGAGAAGGTTGAGGTTAACATTTCTCCCTGGCTTTGTCATTGCTTTTTCATGGATTATTAACAATGCCATGATCCCAGAGGGATAGTTACCAAAGAACCTATGACTCTGTGGGTGTATTAGTGTTCTCCAGAGAAACAGAACCAATAACTGATCTATCTGTATATCTCTATCTTTATCTTTCTATTTCTATCTCTATATCTGTAGTAGAATATGCATATTATTGGTCTATCTATCATCTATCTATCTGAAAAGACATATATAAAAAGATATACTTGTTCAAATGATTATGGAGGCTGATATATACCAAGTTCTGCAGGATGAATGAGCAAGCTAGAGGCCCTGAAAAGCTGATGATTTAGTTGTAGTCCAACTCTTTGAAGGCCTAGAACTAGGAGAAGTAATGGTGTATGTAGTTCCTTCCTGAAAGTCAGCAGACTTGAGACCCAGGAAGAACTGATGTTTTAGTTTGAGTCTAAAGGCAAGAAAAAGCCAGTGTCCCAGTTCACAGGCAGTTATTTAGGAAAGAATTCTTTTTTACTTGGTACAGGGTCAAACTTTTGTTCTCTTTAGTCCTTCAACTGATTGGATGAGGCCCACTCACATTAGGAAGGTCAGTCTGCTTAATGTGTGGAATAGATCATGACAGTGGGAGAATCCAGTCTGATTCCAAGGCTTGAGAAGTAGTAGGGGGCACAACTGAAACACACATCTCATCAGTAACTGTGGTTAAGAGTGAAATAAAAAAACTTTTATTTTTAATTTATGTGCATTATTTTTTCAAAACAGCTAATAAGTTGTTAACAGGTAAATACTATTAAGTTGTTCACACCTAACTACCTAAGAAGTAGAAGTGATAAGTGTTTCCTTTTGGTCTAGGGCCCTGGTCGGCAAACTGCGGCTCGCGAACCACATGTGGCTCATTGGTCCCTTGAGTGTGGCTCTTCCACAAAATACCATGTGCGGGCGCTACCTCGATAAGGAGTGTACCTACCTATGAAGTTTAAGTTTAAAATATTTGGCTCTCAAAAGAAATTTCAATCTTTGTACTGTTGATATTTGGCTGTGTTGACTAATGAGTTTGCCGACCACTGGAGGGGAACCATGAAAAAAATCACAGAGATGTTAAGAATGCCATGAACTGAGAATATTTGGGAACCTCTGTCATAGGAGTTTATTTTTTTCACACAGAGTAGGCTACAGTAAGTGATGCTGCTAATGGTTGGAAACTCAGGGATGTCAGGTCCAAGATCATGGAGCTCCTCTTAGTCTTTCCCTCTTGGTTGTGCAATAGCTACCTCACTCTAGCTCAGGGGTCTCAAACTCAAGTTAGCATGTGGGCCGCAGAGCAAGATCACAGCCGTTTGGCGGGCCGCACTAGGTCTACAAAAGGCAACTGTTACGCAACACTTTTCTCACTGCAGTTGAAAACAAAAAAAAATCAGTACAACAAGCACAATCGTACATGGAGTTTACTCAGTGTCACAAAATGACCAGAAACTGTAGTTCGCATCACAACTGCTGTTAACTAAGCTAATATCTAGCTAGGATGCTAGAGAAATGAAAAATACAAGTAGGCCCCTAGGCTTACTTAATTTTATCCAAAATATTTTGAACTTCGTGGATTAGTCTGTGGGCCGCACAAAATTGTTCGGCGGGCCACATGCGGCCCGCGGGCTGCGAGTTTGAGACCCCTGCGTCTAGCTCCTGCTGAGAAGTCTGTCTTCTGAGGATGGTGAAGGACAAAAGGCAAAAAAGGCGAAAGTGACAACTTCCCATAAATCAGCTTTAATCAACTTTCCCAGGAGTCTCACCCAACTATTCCCCCTTAATTAACCAAACATATATAACTTATCTTAAATGAAACTCATTCTTTGTTCCTAAATTTATCTTTTTTAAAAGTTAGATTTTGTCTTACATTATTTTGTGTTGTTATTTTGTATTTTACTTTTTAGCTTATGCCACTTTTAGCTCTCTCTTTCAAGTAAGTTGAACTACTTGTATAAATAAGTTGCAGCCCTTATTTATACTTCAGCCCTTATTTATACTTCAACCCTAAATCTATTAGCAGATATGTTCATGCTATATAACCAGAACACACTAATAACCAAAGAATTTAACTTTGCTATTATAGTATTATTTATATGTAGTTATATTTTAAAATATAGTACACATTCACATTCATTTTATATTGTTATTTTATATTTTATTTTACTTATCACATTATTATTTATAATATATATTTTCTTTCCCTGTTTATAATCCAAATGTTCTTTGTAACCATTTTTTTCTTTTGATCCAGGATCTAATCAAAGATCATGCATTACATTTGATTGTCATGTCTCTTCAGTCTCTTTTAATCTAGAATAGACACTCTCCCCTGCCTTTTCTTTGTGTTTCATGAGAAATAAGTTGATATTTTTAAAGAGTTCAGATCAGTTGCCTTGTCACATAATCTGCTTTATCTGAATATTTCTTCATGATTGGGTTCAGGTTAAATAGTTTTGGCAGGAATAGGTGTTTTGTGTACCACCCATTGCATCACACAAGGAAGCGCAGAATGCTCATTTGTCCTAATATTTGTGATGTCGCTTTTGATTGCCTGACTAAGGTGGTGTCACCAGGTCTCTGCATTGTGAAGGACACTTTACCTTTCAAAATTAATGAATAATTTTATGTGACTATTTTGTTCTCTAATGAGTTTTCATAGCATCCATTGATGATCCTTGCCTGAATCAGTTATTACATTGTTTATTTTCTGATTCTAGTATTTCTTCTATGTTTCTGGTATTCTTCTGGAAAAAAGAGCTGCTTTCCCTTCTTTTACTGAGAATCACTGCAGATTCATGTATTTTTTTAAAAAATTTACTGTACTACAATTCATTACCATCATTATTCTTTCTGATGCTCAAAATGTCCCAGATTTGACCAGTGGGAGCCCCTTCAAGTCAGTTCCTATGTTTCTTTTTTGTTTGTTTTTTATGTTTTCATTAAATACTTCCCTGCTTTCACACATCAACAAAATATTCTAGGTTTATTTGCATTTCCCTGCCTAAGACCTGGAATCAGTATTTTTCCAAAAAGCTCAGGTCCCTTTTAGTGGGAAATGATATTTGGAAAACTGGTAGAAAGGATGTTCCTATCGACTCAGGGGTATCAGTGCTTTTGGGCCCTATGCACGGACAGTGTTAGGAAATATGTCAGAACAAGATAATGAGTTCTAGTTAAAATACCACATTACAGAGTTCTTCCTCATGCTACCTCAGTGGGATTCCTGGTTCTCAGGTAACTCTTTGCTCTATCCTACAATAGAGAAAAGAGTTGCCCTTAAGCTTTACATGTTTTAAGATAGTAGAAATAAATTTTAAAATGATTTCTTACAATATATAAAATTCTAATGTGCTGAGATGAGAGTGTGTGTATTTATATAAGCCACTGAGTGAGTGCGGAGGTCATTCTGCAGTTGGCAACTTCCTGGCCCTGCTAGGATTGGCAAGTCCGGAATCCCGGTTATATTGTACCAATGATGACATTTCCCCATACTTCCTGCTCAACAGTTATGAATTGTAATTAGACTGGCAGAAATGCATTTTTCAAAGCATCTGGGAATCAGTTTTATGATCTCTACTTTAAGCACATTTGACATAGCTATTTAAATATTTAAGACAATCCCACATTCGCAGTACCTGTAAGGCCTATCTAATTGGGAAGATTTTCATTGTAAAAGGTTTGTTACTTTACTTCAGGGCCTCTGACATTTCTTGTTGGGCTTTGCTGTCCTTGGAGACAAAGGGAGTTAGTTATTCATTAGCGCTTGTGGGTTATTCATTATTGTTGGTCAGAAAAAGCAGAATAATATCAACAAAGGACACCAAACTAATTGGGATTAAAAATTCTGTTGTGTCACTTATGGCTGGTGTGTCTTGTAAAGACTAGGTTTAAGAAAAATAATGTAGTGTGTGAACCTGGGAGGTCTAAAAACTAATGTACTTTAAATAATACATCAAGTTGTATTTTTTAGTTTGCGGTTTGCTAATTCAATCGGTTATAACCTGGGGCTTAGGTTAGAGTTTGATTCCCTAGTGATTCAGCTAGTTTCATATTCTACACGCCTTCCCACTGACACAACATAAATTTTAAAATATTGTTGCTGATTTAAAATGTTACTTTCCGATACCATTCTTTCCTTATGTTTATTTCTAGAAAAACAGATAATGAAAAAATATTTACTAACACCAGTGAGTAAGCCATATTGAATATTGTGTTAGAAGTCGGGCAGGAATAGCAATTGGAATCCCATGTTTTTTGAAGAGATGCAATTGCTTTATTAGCTAAAGAAAGTTGGGGCAAAATACTTGGTTACTTTTTTTCCTCACTCCTGCTTTTTAATCATTTATATTTCCTTGCACTTCTAATGTGGCTTCCTGCAGAATTAGAACAAATAAAGTTAATATTTCGTTAAAGGTTCCAAAAATAACCAAACCAGTCAGTCAGCGACCAAAGGCATTATTCCAGTTGACTTAGCCAGAGTTTTCATTTTGTCTCGCCAACAAGGCAGGTGAAACACAATGTTTACTTTTGTTTACTCTTTGGACTGGACAGGGTGCACTTTGTGTGATTTATTGATGCTGCGTGTAAATCAAATTGATAATGGATTTCCAAGTATTACTGAATGGCAGACACGATTTGTTCCAGTTATGAAAGCAATTTGTCAGTCTCATAACATTCCATGTTTAAAAGGAATATATTCCATTTATACCCACTGTCCCCTATACGCACCTGAAAAGCTATAGGACATGAAGCTGAAATGTAACATTTGTTAGTTACTTATAGCATATTAATACTGTTAAATAACAATAGCTTTGGACTTGTATGGTATTTGATAATTCACAAATTTGCATGTTGATCTTCTCATACAGTTTAATCAAATGCATCATCCTGGGAGGCAGGGCCAATGTAAATTGGCTCCATTTTAAGGATGAAGGGACTGAGGCTCAGTTTGCTGAGATAGCAATCTTATGTGCTACATGGGTTGACATGCAATAGGACTCTACAGTTTGAGGGCTCCTGCTATAGGAGTTTCGAGGAATCTTACTCTTTCTTTCCATTAGAATTTATGGTTGTGGCCCTGGCTGGTGGCTAAGTGGATAGAGTGTCAGCCCAGTGTATAGATGTCCTGGGTTTGATTCTCTGTCAGGGCACACAGGAGAAGCAATTATATGATTCTCCCCTTCTCCCTCTTCCCTTCTCTCCCTCTTTTCGCATAGCCCATGGCTTGATTGGTTCAAGTGTGGCCCTAGGCACTGAGGATAGCTCTGTTGGAGCACAAAGGCCTCAGGTGCTAAAAATAGCTTGGTACTCAAGCATTGGCCCCAGATGGGGTTACTGTGTGGATCCCAGTTGGAGCGCATCTGGGAGTTTACCTTACTCTCACCTAAAAAAAAAAAAGAAAGAATTTATGGTTGCTATCATTCCTGAAGGAGTATACCTTAAAAACTCAAAACCACTCAACTGCCATTTTCATCTATGAGCTGAAGAAGTGGTTCCTTGCTCCTGCTTTGGAAAATTGTACTGGATAGTATGTGACTTTTGGCCCTTCTGATCCAAGAGGGCATTGTCTACCCAAGGCAGGAGTCAGGTAGTCTTCGTGTGATGGCAACCTGAGTGACATCAGTGTATGTACAAGTACCTTTCCATGCCTCTATCTATGAAGTGTTTCCAGGCAGGAGGATATCATGCATATAAATATATTTGCTACTTCTGACCATAAAATTTTAAGGATAAATGGTTAATAACTTGTATTTAATACCTATGTTTATGGCTGCCTTTTTTGAATAATGAAAGAAATAGAAGGTCTGTAATTGGCTCTGACATAAGAAACAGGTTAAAAATGAGACTTATGGTGTAGGACTTTGCTGCTTAAGGATAGTCTGAGGCCAGCAGCTTTTCAGGGGCTAAGGATCTTGGGTAGGGAGAAGGTGTGCATTGGAGAACTTGTGAGCTAAGACATTGGCTTTCCAGGTGGTCACCCACTTGTGTGGCAGTCTTAGATGCACATGAGATGGTGCACAGAAAATAGTGTTTGCTCTTAAGAGTTAAATTAGATGGTAAGTGTGAAAGTACATTTTATAATATAAACTTCCAGAAACCTATAAAGTATTGTTGTTCCCCCATTACAAATCTGTATTGGGCAGTATGGATCTCCATAAACCACAGCAACTGCTGCTAAGTGAGTCGAAACGACCCCATCTCACTACCTCTATTCTTTCATGTGACTTTTCCTTTGAAATAAAGGCCTATAGCAGGGGTCAGGAAACTTTTTGGCTGAGAGAGCCATGAACACCACATATTTTAAAATGTAATTCTGTGAGAGCCATACAACGACCCGTGTACGTTACGCATTATCCAATAAAAATTTGGTGTTGTCCTGGAGGACAGCTGTGATTGGCTCCAGCCACCCGCAACCATGAACATGAATAGTAGGAAATGAATGGATTGTAATATATGAGAATGTTTTATATTTTTAACGTTATTATTATTTTTATTAAAGATTTGTGCAGCCATCAAAAGAGCCACATCTGGTTCACAAGCCATAGGTTCCCGATCCCTGGCCTATAGCTTAGTCATAGCTCCCACGTCTGGGCAGAATGAAAGTATTTGATGGGAGGATATAGAACCCTAGATGCTCTCTATTTTCCGAGTTTGCTTCAAAAGCTAGAGAGGAAGATTTTAAACCAAAGTTAACAAACATTGAAGTGAAATAGCATTTTTAAACTTTATCTTTTCCTAAAGGTTTTATTTTATTTAGGTAGGGTGATGTTACAATTTATTATCCAAAGCAGGACACTTTTCAATAGTAAAATGATGCCTTATTATAGTTATGCCTGGTATTACCCTGGATGAACTGTAATACAAAATACCCCTAATTTAGGAGAAAGTTTAATTGTGTTTATTCAGAATTTTACCCAAATACTTTAAGGTAAAGCAGTTCAACATACTTGACAGGAAGGATTAGCCCCATATAAGTTAATAGCAAAATTATTTCATGGGACTATTTGAGTGATTGATTATTTATGTATTATTAAGTAGAATATATTAGTGTCTGGTTGTTCTGGGCCTGATAATAAGCCATTAGCAATTATTTGGCACTTTCTATTTTCTACTGTTCTTAGCTGTACATATCTTAATCCTTCCTAGCCCTATGAAGTATCCTCATTGAAAACACGAGAAGAGAGAGTCTTAGAAAGATTAAGAAACCTGACCAAGAACACATGGGAATTTTAACCCATGTCACTCTGACTTAAGAGCCCTAAATCCTTCTATAGGATATTTTGTTTTCTGGCACAGGATTTGCCTCAAAAGGCCAGTTACTTGGCAATTGAGAACGATTTTTTGAAAGACCAAGTATGTCTACCATAATTTCTACTATGTGTGGTGGTGCAGTATCTGCTATATATTTATTTTGTAAAGAATAGTGAGCTGAAGCAGAAAAACTACTGCCAAATAAATTGTTTCAGGAGTTTGTGTTGATTTCTGTTAAAAGTGCCCTTCATCACTTGCTTAAGATAGTGGTTTTGGTGGCAGGTAGGGAATGTGACAGAAAAAAGAAAGCTATAGAAATGGCCAACTTTGAGCCGTTCCTCTGGGCCAGCTGCTGCACTAAGCAGAGCTGCTGTGTCACACAACTGAAGCATTACCCAGAAGGCCTTCCACAATGGCCCTAGGGCTCAGAATTTTCTGCTTCTCCTAACAACCCTGTGTGTCATTAAATTAAGGAAACTAAGGCTTGGAGAGTTGAAGTAATTTAGGAGTGGTCACATGGCTAATATGTAGCAAAGCTGGGAGTTAAATGCAGGTTCTTTGTGACCCCAGAGCTTGTGTCTTAACCATTCTACTGTGTTCTGATGAGACAGAAAGCCTTGCTTCTTGCAGCATTATGGCAAGCAAGCTGGAGACCAGAACTCTCTTCTGAAAGTGCACTGATTCACCACGTATCTTATTCAAGATTCTTTTGGTTGCTGGTAACTGAACCCACTGCGCAAGCTTATGTAAAGGGGTGTTTATTATAAGGAGCTGGGAGAGTTTCATAGAACCCAAGGAAAAGATGGACTATCAGAACAGTACCTCCCCTTGCTCCTTCTCCCTAGGCAATGTGCTTCATTTCTGCTTCTTTTGGCACACCACTTTATTCTTCTCCCGGCAGATTGCTGTTCTCCGTGGGTTTTTATTTGTATTTTTGTTTTTAGTATCTGTGTAAGTCAGAGTTCTCTGGAGAAACAGAACCAGTCTATATAGAGATTTTTTTTTTAAGTGAGAGGAGGGGAGATAGCCTCCCACATGTGCCCTGACCAGTATCCACCTGGCAACCCCCATTTGGGGCTGATGCTTGAATCAACTGAGCTATCCTCAGCAACTGAAGCTGATACTTGGACCAACCGAACTGTCCTCAGTGCCTGGGCCAATGCTCGGGCCAGTCGAGCCACTGGCTGCAAGAAGGTAAGAGGGAGCTAAGAGGGAGAGGGAGGGGAAGAAAAGCAGATGGTCACTTCTCCTGTGTGCACTGACCAGGGATTGAACTGGGATATCTGCATGCTGGGCTGATGTTCTATCCACTGAGCCAACTGGCTAGGGCCAAAAGAGATTTTTATAAGGAATTGGCTCTCTCCATTATGGAGGCCAAAAAGTCCCAAGATCTGCATATTGCAAGCTGGAGACTGAGGAAAGCCACTGGTTTAGTGGCTTTAGTTTGACCCCAAAAGCATGAGAATCGATGATATAAATTTCATTCCAAAAGCTGACAGAGCTTATATTTAAATTCAGTTTTGAAGGCCAGAAAAGATCAATGTTCTGGTTTGAAGCAGGGAGGCAAGAAAAGTATTCTTATTTGTGTGAAGGTTCACTTTTTTGTTCTATCTAGGTTTTTAACTGATTGGCTGAGGCCTACCCACATTGGGGGAGCCAATCTGCTTAACTCATTCTACTAATTCAGATGTTAATCTCATCCAGAAATAACCTTAAAAACACACCCAGAAACATGTTTGACAAAATATCTTGAAGCACTGTGGCTCAATCAAGTCCACACATAAAATTAACCATCATAGTATTCATGTCCTCAACATGGCTTTCTTCCCCAGCCCTAAACATGTAATGTACTCAGAACTTCTGTACTATGAGATCAACTAGTGCTTCTCTATCCCGTTTTCAGGGTCTTTGGAAAGAGAGTCGGGTTGGTCCATTGTGGTTCAGGTCTGGTTCATCCAACTGAGGTGGGGCAGAGCCTGATAGAATAAACATGGGTCGCATCTGCTCAGAAAAGTGTCCTATGGATTGAGTGACACCTAGGACTTAGTCCCCTAAATAAAGGTAGTTTTGCGGATATTTAAAATAACAGTGACATTTCCAAAGTTATCACACAAATTGTGTTTTTAGCCAACACGACTCAAGAATAAGGGAAAAGATTTTAGAAGCATGACAACCAGATCAAGTTAATTTTAGAAAAAGTTTTTTTATTTGCTTTTTCTTTTTCTAAAATCTTATCATTTTTTAAGATTTTATTTTTGTTTATTTTAGAGGGGAAGGAGAGAGAGAGAAGGGGGAAAGAGCAGGAAGCATCAACTCCCGCATGTGCCTTGACCAGACAAGCCTGGGGTTGACGCTTTATCCACTGTGCTACCACAGGTCAGGCAATTTTTCTTTTTTAAAAAGATAAACCCGCCTGACCTGTGGTGGCGCAGTGGATATAGCGTCGACCTGGAAATGCTGAGGTCGCCGGTTCGAACGAAACCCTGGGCTTGCCTGGTCAAGGCACATATGGGAGTTGATACTTCCAGCTCCTCCCCCCTTCTGTCTCTCTCTCCTTTCTGTCTCTCTCCTCTCTAAAAATGAATAAAATAAATAAATAAATAAATAAATAAATAAATAAATAAATAAATAAAATCTTAAAAAAAAAGATAAACCACTGAACTATATAAATTGTGATGCTTTACATCAGTTTTTCAGCAGTGGCCACTATACTTATAAGGTAACATTTATTTTAAGGTAACCCAGATTTTCATTCTTAAATATGGAAATTAAGAACAAGCCTTTAACTAAACTCCAAGTACAATAGATGATCAATTAAATCTTTAGGTTTATTTTGTATTTAGAGTTTAGTGAAGGGGAAGATTTCCTGAGTTTAAGTACGCAGACCTGTGATTTTTGTTTGAAATCACCTTGAACAACATAGTAATTTGAAATAATTTGGCTGTCAGATTTGAAAATTTTCAGTTTAGCTCTTTCTTGTTGCCTTAGGTTATATAATCGAAGAGAATTCACTTGTAATGTGAATACTACTGGCTTTTATGACAGATTTTAATAGAAATCTATCAGACACATATCATATACAATTAATCAGGGAGTTAAATTTAAAAAAAATTTTTTTTTTTTTTTTGTATTTTTTGAAGCTGGAAACGGAGAGGCAGTCAGACTCCCGCATACCCCTGACCAGGATACACCCAGCATGCCCACCAGGGGGTGATGCTCTGCCCATCTTGGGGCATCACTCTGCCGCAATCAGAGCCATTCTAGCGCCTGAGGCAGAGGCCACAGAGCCATCCTCAGCGCCCGGGCAAACTTTGCTCCAGTGAGCCCTGGCTGTGGGAGGGGAAGAGAGAGACAGAGAGGAAGGAGAGGGGTAGGGGTGGAGAAGCAGATGGGCGCTTCCCTGTGTGCCCTGGCTGGGAATCGAACCCGGGACTCCTGCACGCCAGGCCGATGCTCTACCACTGAGTCAACCGGCCAGGGCCAGGGAGTTAAATTTTTTACAAGTTGGGGTATGTGAATTGGGTGTTGAAAACATTTTTTAAAAATATTTGGCTCAGGTAATTTTTGTACCTGAAAAATATAGTAGAAAATTCTGTACAGTCATCCATTTTATTATTGTGACAGCAGACTCTAAGATGGCTCCCCACCATTCCCATCTCTTGGAATTCATGTCCTTGTGTAATAGGCACCCCTTGAGTGTGGGCTGGTTATAGTGACTTGCTTCTAACCATGACAGAGATGATGAAATGTCACTTTCATTACTAGGTTACAAAAGATTTGACTTCCTGTCTTGCTATCAGACTACTGTCATCTTGGTTTGTATGCCATAAAGAAAGGCCCATGTAGCAAGTAACTGAGGGAGGCCTCTGGCCAACAGTGAGGAACTGAAGGACTCAGTTCCAACCTTCCAGAAACTATATTCTGCCAACAGCCACGTGAGCTTTTTTTTGTGTGTGTGTGTGTATTTTTTTTTTTTTTTTGTATTTTTCTGAAGCTGGAAATGGGGAGAGACAGTCAGACAGACTCCCTCATGCGCCTGACCGGGATCCACCCGGCACGCCCACCAGGGGCAATGCTCTGCCCACCAGGGGGCGATGCTATGCCCACCAGGGGGCGATGCTCTGCCCCTCCGGGGCATCACTCTGCTGCGACCAGAGCCACTCCAGCGCCTGGGGCAGAGGCCAAGGAGCCATCCCCAGCGCCCGGGCCATCTTTGCTCCAATGGAACCTTGGCTGCGGGAGGGGAAGAGAGAGACAGAGAGGAAGGAGGGCGGGGGGGGGTGGAGAAGCAAATGGGTGCTTCTCCTATGTGCCCTGGCTGGGAATCGAACCCTGGTCCCCCGCACACCAGGCTAACGCTCTACCGCTGAGCCAACCGGCCAGGGCCCCACGTGAGCTTTAAAGCAAATCCTTCCCTTGTTGAACCCTCAGATGAGACTTTAGCTATAGCTGACCCCTTGATTGCAGCTCTGTGTGACCCTGAAGCAGAGTGCCCACTTTAGCCATGCTCAGATTTCTGAACCAAACACTGAGATACTACCTGTGTTCTTTTTTTTAGAATTTTTTAAAATTAAAAATTTAAATTTATTGTGTTAACATAAATGTAAGTGTCCTACTCTATATAACACCCTCACTCACCACCAACATGTCCTCTGTTACAACCCCTTTGTTCCCCTCCCCTGACTCCCTCACCTCCTTCACTCGGGATTTGCTGTCCTGTTATCTGTATCTATGTGTTATGTATATGTAATTTTACTAATCCTGTCACCTTCTCTGATCCTGTCCCCTTATCCCCCTTCCCTCTGACAGTTGTCCATCTACTCCCCATGACCCTGCCTCTGCCTCTATTCCGTTCCTCAGTTCACCTTGTTCATTAGATTCCACATATAAGTGAGATGATATGATATTTGTCTTTCTCTGCCTGGCTTATTTCACTTAGCATAATAATCTCTAGGTCCATCCATGCCATTGCAAAAGGTAAGATTTCCTTCTTTTTCATGGCCACGTAGTATTCCATCATGTATATCAGAGGTCCCCAAACTTTTTACACAGGGGGCCAGTTCACTGTCCCTCATACTGTTGGAGGGCCGGACTATAACAAAAACTATGAACAAATTCCTATGCACACTGCACATATCTTATTTTAAAGTAAAAAAACAAAATGGGAACAAATACAATATTTAAAATAAAGAACAAGTAAATTTAAATCAACAAACTGACCAATATTTCAATGGGAACTATGCTCCTCTCACTGACCACCAATGAAAGAGGTACCCTTCCAGAAGTGCGGCGGGGGCCGGATAAATGGCCTCAGGGGGCCGCATGTGGCCCGCAGGCCGTAGTTTGGGGACCCCTGATGTATATGTACCACTGCTTTTTTATCCACTCTCCACTGATGGACACTTGGGCTGTTTCCAGTTCTTTGCTATTGTAAACAGTGCTGCAATATACATGGCAATGCATATCTTCTTTTGGATCAGTGATTTGGAATTCTTAGGATATATTCCTACAAGTGGGATAGCTGGGTCAAAAGGCAGTTCCATTTTTAATTTTTTGAAGAATCTCCATACTCTTTTCCACAGTGGCTGCACAAGTCTGCATTCCCACCAGTAGTGCAGGTGGGTTCCCTTTTCTCCACACCCTCGCCAGCACTTGTGTGTTGATTTGTTAATGAGAGCCATTCTGACAGGTTTGAGGTGGTATGTCATTGTGGTTTTAATAGCATCTCTCTGATGATTAGTGACATTGCACTTTTTTTTTTTTTTTACCTGAAGCTGGAAACGGGGAGAGACAGTCAGACAGACTCCCACATGCACCCGACCGGGATCCACCCGGCATGCCCACCAGGGGGCGATGCTCTGCCCCTCCAGGGCGTCGCTCTGTTGTGACCAGAGCCACTCCAGCACCTGGGGCAGAGGCCAAGGAGCCATCCCCAGCGCCCGGGCCATCCTTGCTCCAATGGAGCCTTGCCACGGGAGGGGAAGAGAGAGACAGAGAGGAAGGAGAGGGGGAGGAGTGGAGAGGCAAATGGGAGCCTCTCCTGTGTGCCCTGTCCGGGAATCGAACCCAGGACTTCCGCATGCCAGGCCGACGCTCTACCACTGAGCCAACCGGCCAGGGCATTGCACATTTTTTTATATGCTTGTTGGCCATCGTATGTCCTCTTTGGAGAAATATCTATTCAGTTCCTTTGCCTATTTTTTAATTGAATTGTTTACCTTCTGGAGTTGAGTTTTAGAAGTTCTTTATAAACTTGGTTATTAACCCTTTATCAGACATATTGATGAATATGTTCTCCCATTGTGTGGTTTGTCTTTTTATATTATTAATGGTGTCCTTTACTGTGCAAAAGTGTTTTAGTTTGATATAGTACCATTTGTTTATTTTGTCCTTTATTTCACTTGCCCATGGAGCTATATCTGCCAAAATATTGCTACGAGAGATGTTAGAGAATTTACTGCCTATGTTTTCTTCCAAGATTTTTATGGTTTCGCAACTTACATTTAAGTCTTTTATCCATTTTGAGTTTGTTATTGTGAATGGTGCAAGTTGGTGGTCTAGTTTCATTTTTTTGCATGTACCTGTCCAATTTTCCCAACACCATTTATTAAAGAGACTGTCTTTACTCCATTTTATACTCTTACCTCCTTTGTCAAATATGAATTGACCATGAAGGCGTGGATTTATTTCTGGGTTCTCTGTTCTGTTCCATTGAATTGTGTGCCTGTTCTTATGCCAATACCAAGCTGTTTTGATTACAGTGACCTTGTACTATAACTTGATATCAGGAAGTGTGATACTTCTCACTTTGTTCTTTATTTTCAAGATTGCTGAGGCTACCTGGGTCCTTTTTTGGTTCCATATCAATTTTTGGAATATTTGTTCTAGATCTGTGAAGTATGACTTTGGTATTTTAATAGAAATTGCATTGAATCTATAGATTGCTTTGGAGAGTATAGACATTTTGATGATGTTAATGCTTCCTATCCATAAACACAGTATATACTGCCACTTATTTGTATCTTCCTTGGTTTCTTTTTTCAATGTCTTATAATTTTCTGAGTACAAGTTTTTTATCTCCTTGGTTAAACTTATTCCTAGGCACTTTATTTATTTTTTGTTGTGCAATAGTGAAGGGCGTTGCTTCCTTTATTTCTCTTTCTGACAGCTTATTGTTGGTGTATAAAAATACCACTGATTTCTAAATATTAATTTTATATTCTGCCACCTTGTCAAATTTATTTATCAGGTCTAGTAGTTTTTTGACTGAGACATTAGAGTTTTCTATGTATAGTATCAGCAAATAATGACAATTTTACTTCTTCTTTTCCAACTTGGATGCATTTTATTTCTTCTTCTTGTCTGATTATGGCTAGGACTTCCAGAACTATGTTGAATAAGAATGGTGAAAGGGGGCACCCCTGCCTTGTTCCTGATCTTAAGGGGATTTTTTTTAATTTTTACCCTTTGAGTTGATGTTGGCTGTTGGTTTGTCATATATGGCCTTTATTATGTTGAGGTGTGCTCCCTGTTGTAATTCTGGTGGCCGAGGCCAGGCAGGTCCACATTGGATTTGGGCAGATGGTAAAGAAACTGTGCTGCCAGAAAGCATTACAGCTATTCCATTTAATAAAGTCTCACAATGGCAGACAAGCACACAGGCAGGGGAAACCGCCTCTCAGGCAAACAACAAAATGGCCCCTCACGGTGGTGGGCAGGCAATCCGTGCATCTGCAATCCCCAGTCTCTCTTGAGTATAAGCACCCATAGACTTAAATAGGCCACACACACGTGGCACAGCCACACACTCACGTACCAATCAGGTAAAGTGCTTACAGCTGGTATGCCCTCAAGCAAGCCTAACACAGCTGCCCCACACCTGTATTTTCACTTTTCAGAGTTTTGATCATAAATGGGTATTGGATTTGATCTGCATCTATTGATATAATCATGTGAGTTTTATCCTTCATTTTGTTTATGTGATGCATCACATTAATTGATTTGCAAATATTGTACCAGCCTGGTCTCCCTGGAATAAATCCCACTTGATCATGATGTATGATCTTTTTAATGTACTGCTGGATCCAGTTTGCTAGTATTTTATTGAAAAATTTAGCATCTATGTTCTTCAGGGATATTGGCCTATAGTTTTCTTTCTTCGTAGTGTCTTTATCTGGTTTTGTAATGAGGATAATGCTTGCCTCCAAAATGAACTTGGAAAATATACCATGAGCACTTGAATGTATATTCTGCTGCTTTGGGGTGCGTGGCAATAGCAATTTGCAGCTGTGTTAGGCTTGCACGCTGGTGTATCAGCTGCAAGCACTTTGCTTGATTAGTGCTTAAGAACCTGGCAGCGGCATGTGTGCATGGACTATATAAGGCTAAGGGTGCTTGCGCTCAAGAGAGATAGGGGATTGTGGATGGCGGATTGCCTGCCCACCACTGTGAGGGGGCATTTTGCTGTTTGTGTGCAGGAGAAGAGGTTTTTCCCTGCCTGTATGCTCATCTGCTGTTGTGAGACTTCATTAAATGGAATGGCCCAACACTTTCCTGCTCCGCATTTTCTCTACCATTTGCCCGAATTCAATGTGGATCTGCCTGGTCTCGGCCATTGGCATTACAGGGTGAAAGGTTCTTAAGATATCAGTTAAATCCAGGTGATACTGTGTCATTTAAGGCTGCTGTTTCTTTTAATTTTCTGTTTGGAGGATCTATCCATTGATGTTAGTTGGGTATTAAAATCCCCTACTATTATAGTATTACTGTTGATCTCGCCCTCTTTGTCTATCAAAACCTGCTTTATATATTAAGGTGTTCCTATATTAGGTGCATAAATATTTACAATGGTTATATCCTCCTGTTGGAATGCTCCCTTTATCATTATGTAATGACCTTCTTTCTCCCTTACTATAGCTTTAGCGCCTTTGTTTTAAAGGCTATTTTGTCAGATGTAAGAATTGCTAACCCAGCTTCTTTTTCATTTCCATCTGCATGAAATACTTTTTTTCATCTCTTCACTTTCGATCTTTGTGTATCTTTTGTTCTGAAATGGCTCTCTTGTACACAGCATATATATGGGTCCTGCTTTCTTCTCTATGCAGTTACCCTATGTCTTTTGATTGGAACATTTAATCCTTTTACATTTAAGGTTATTATTGATATATACTTATATATTGCCATTTTATTCTTTAAAACTACAATCCTCTTTCTCTTGATTTCTTTTTTCCTTTACTCTTTTTATAACAGGCCTCTTAACATTTCCTGCAGTACTGGTTTGGTTGTAGTGAATTCCTTGAGTCTTTTTTTTTTTTGTCTGGGAAGCTTTTTATTTCTCCAATTTTAAATGCTAGCCTTGCTGCATAAAGTAGTCTTGGTTGTAGGTTCTTGTTTTGCATAACTTCGAATATTTTTTGCCAATCCCTTCTGGCCTGAAGTGTTTCTGTTAAGAAGTCAAATATCATCCTTATGGGGGCTCCTCTGTAGGTAATTAACTGCTTTCTCTTGCAGTGTTTAGTTTTCTTTCTTTGTCTCTTAACTTTAGCATTTTAATTATCATGTGTCTTGGAGTGGGCCTCCTTGGGTTCCTCTTTAATGGGACTCTCTATGCTTCAGGAACTTGTGTGACTTTTTCCTTCATCAATCTAGGGAAATTTTCAGCTATGATTTCTTCAAATAAGTTCTCTAGCTCTTGTTTGTTCTCTTCTCCTTCAGGAACCCCTATGATGCGGATGTTGTTTCTCTTCATGTTGTTGCAGAGCTCTCTTAGATTTTCTTCAGACTTTTTGAGCCTCTTTTCTTTTTGCTGCTCTGCTTCTGTGCTTATGTTTACGCTGGCCTCTAAATTGCTGATTCGATCTTCTGCTTTACCCAGCCTGTTGTTGATTCCTTCTGGTGCAGTTTTTAATTCGGATATTGAATTTGTCATTTTTGACTGGTTCTTTCTTATGATTTCAATGTCCTTTTAAAAAAAATTTTATTTAGAAAATTATTTAACAGGGTGACATTAATCAATAAAAGTACATGCCGTATTTTTTGCTTCATAAGACGCACCTGACCATAAGACACACCTCAGGTTTTAAGGAGGAAAATAAGAAAAAAATATTCTGAACCAAATGGTGTGTTAAAATATTTAATAAAATAAAATACCATATTTTTTTGCTCTATAAGACACACAGGCATTTTTTCCTTCACTTTTGGGGAAAAAAATTCCCTCTTATGGAGCAAAAAATATGGTAGGTTTCAGATAAACATTTCTATAGCGTTTGAACTGTTGATTATGTTGTATACTCATCACCCAAAGTCAAATCATTTTCTGTCACCTTATATAATATTTGCCCTTCCTTACACCCTTTCCCTTCCCCACGTCCCCAAGTCCCCAACCCCCTGGTAACTGTTGGTCAGCTGAAGTAGGACACCTGAATTCAGGCAAGAAAAATTTATTAGGGGGTCATCTGCCGGGCTGACTTTTAAGGCAGAGATCAGCAACCAGTTTCTCTAACAGGTAGGATTAAATACGGGATTTGAGGGTGGGGGCTGGTAGTTATTGCTGGGGAAAAGAGGATTAACTGTAACTAAGCTAGGGGACCTTCCACACCCTGGTGAGTTGGTCTGAATATCTGGGGGGAGGTGATCTGGAATGTCCAGTTTTTAAATGTCCCTTTGGCTACTTAAGGGAGGAAGGGGTCATAGCCTCTGCCTGCAACCCTATCAGTAACCACTTCATTTTTATCTGTGCCCATTATTCTATATCTAGAAGTCAGTCTTGCCAGGGATTTGCAAAGCACTATTTGGAAGTCATTTCACCTCTGAGTAGATACCCAGTAGAGGGAATGCTGCATCATATGGTAATTCTATTCTCAATTTTTTGAGGAAACACCAACTTTCTTCCATAATGGTTGTACTAATATGCATTCCCACCAGCAGTGAAAGAGGGTTCCTTTTTCTCCATAGCCACTCCAACACTTGTTATTACCTGTCTTGTTGATAATAGCCAGTCTAACAGTTGTGAGGTGGTATCTCATTGTAGTTTTGATTTGCATTTCTTGAATAGCTAGTGAAGATGAGCATCTTTTCATATATTTGTTGGCCATTTGTATGTCCTTTTGGAAGAAGTGTCTGTTCAGTTCCTCTCTCCCTTTTTAAATTGGTTTGTTTGCTTGTTTGTTGCTGAGCTTTGTGAGTTCCTTATAAATTTTGAATATTAACCTCTTATCAGAGCTGTTGTTTGCAAATATCATCTCCCATTTAGTTGGCTGCCTATTTGTTTTGTTGTCAGTTTCTTTTGCTGTGCAGAGGTTTTTTAGTTTGATATAGTCCCATTCATTTATTTTTGCTACTACTTCCCTTGTCTTTGGGGTCAAATTCATAAATTATTCTCTACGGCCAAGGTCCATGAGCTTAGTACCTTTGTTTTCTTCTATGTAATTTATTGTTTTGGATCTTATATTTAGGTCTTTGATCCATTTTGAATTAATTTTTGTACAAGAAGACAAACTGTAGTCAAGTTTTATTCTTTTACATGTGGGTTTTCAATTTTCCCAGCACCATTTATTGAAGAGGATTTCTTTTCTCCATTGTGTGTTTTTTGGCTCCCTTGTTGAAGATTATTTGTCCATATATATATATGGGGGTTTATTTCTGGGCTCTTTATTCTGTTCCATTGGTCAGCGTGTCTGTTTTTTTGCCAATACCATGCTCTTTTGATTATCATGGCTCTGTAGTATAATTTGAAGTCAGGTGGTGTGATACTTCTGGCTTAATGCTTTTTTGTCAAGATTGCTTTGGCTCTTCAGGGTTTTTTATGGTTCCATACAAACCTGGCAACTTTTTTCTTCCATTTTTTAAAAAACTGATATTGGTATTTTGATGGAGATTGCATTAACTGTATATTGCTTTGGGTAATATGGCCATTTTAACTATGTTGATTCTTCTAATCTATGAACATGAAATATTTTTCTATTTCATTGTGTCTTTTTCAATTTCTTTCAATAATGTTTTGTAGTTTTCAGAATATAGGTTCTTCACATCCTTTGTTAAGTTATTCCTAGGTATTTTATTTATTTAGTTGTTTGTTTATTTATTTATTGTTGCTATTTTAAAAGGAATTTTTTTTTAGTTCATTTTCCAATGTTTCATCATTGGCATGTAGGAAAGCAATTGACTTTTATATACTGATTTTGTATCCTGCAACTTTACTGTATTGGTTTATTGTTTCTAATAGTTTTTTGGTGGAGTCTTTGAGGTATTCTATATTCAGGATCATTCCATCTGCAAAAAATGATACCTTTACTTTTTCTTTTCCCATATAAATGCCTTTTATTTCTTTCTCTTGCCTGATCACTCTGGCTAAGACTTCTAGAACTATATTGAATAAAAGTAGAGAAAATGGCAGTTTTGTTCCTGATTTAGAGAAAAAGCCTTCATTTTTACCATTTAGTATGATATTAGCAGATAGTTTGTCATATATGGCCTTTATTATGTTGTTTTACTTTCTATTTTGATTTTATTGAGTGTTTTAAACATAAAGGGATGTTGTCTCTTAATCGAATGTCTTTTTGCACCTATTGATAGGATCATATGATTTTTGTTTGTTTGTTTTGGTTGATGTGGTGTAGTATGTTGACCAGTTTTATATGTTGAACTATCTTTGTGCTCCTGGAATGAATTCTACCTGATTGTAATGTATTATTATTTTTAATATGTTGTTATATTCGATTTGCTAGTATTTTGTTTAGGATTTTTGCGTCTGTATTCATTAGAGATATTGGTCTATGTTTTCTTTTTCTTGTGTTGTCCTTGCCACATTTTGGTATCAGGGTTATGTTGGCCTTATAAAATGTGTTGGAGCGTATTGCTTCTTCTATATTTTGGAAGACTTTGAGAAGAGTAGGTACCAATTCTTCTTTGAATGTTTGGTAGAGTTCACTAGTGTAGCCATCTGGTGTTGGACTTTTGTTTTTGTTGAGGTTTTTGATAGTTGTTTCTGTTTCCTCTCTGCTTATAGGTCAGTTAGGTTTTCCACTTCTTTATGACTTAGTCTAAGAAGATTCTATAGTTCTAGGAATAACTGCCTTTAGTATTTCCTGCAGTGGGAGTTTTCTGGTGATAAATTCCCTCAGTTTCTGTATGTCTGCAAAAGTTTTTATATCTCCTTCATATTTAAAGGATAACTTTGATGGATATAGTATTCTTGGCTGGTAATTCTTCTCTTTCAGTCCTTTGAATATTTGGATCCACTCTCTTCTGGCTTGTAGAATTTCTGCTGAGAAATCTGATGATAACCTAGTGGGCTTTCTTTAATAGGTTATGTTGTTCTTTTTCCTGGCTGCCTTGAGGATTCTTTTTTTGTCATTGATTTAAAAAAATATATTTTTCTGAAGTTAGAAGCGGGAGGCAGAGAGACAGACTCCTGCATGCACCCTACTGGGATCCACTTGGCATGCCCACTAGGGGGCAATGCTCTTCCCATCTGAGGCATTGCTTCATTGCAATTGGAGCCATTCTAGTGCCTGAGGCAGAGGCCATGGAGCCATCCTCTGTGTCCTGGCCAACTTTGCTCCAGTGGAGCATTGGCTGTGGGAGTGGAAGAGAGAGGTAAAGAGAAAGGAGAGGTGGAAGCGTGGAGAATCAGATGGCGCTTCTCCTGTTTGCTCTGGCCAGGAATCGAATCCGGGACTTCCACACACTGGGCCAATACTCTACTGCTGAGTCAACCGGCTAGGGCCTGATTTTTGATAATTTTATTTTGATGTACCTTGGAGTAAGTCTGTATGGGTTGAGGTAACTTGGAGTTCTGTTTGCTTCCTGTTTGCTTCTTGGATTTGAGGCTCTAACTCTTTCCATAGGCTTGGGAAATTCTCATCCATTTTTTGTTTAAATAGGTTCTCCATTTTCTCCTTTCTCGCTTCTTCTGATATACCCATTATTTTTATATTGCTCTTTCTTATGGAGTCAATTATTGTAGAGCTCTCTCATTTTTTTGAATTTGTTGAGTCTCTCTTCTCTCTGTAGCATATCTAGTTGCCTGTTTTTGATGTCACTGATTCTTTCCTCTAGCTGGTTTGTTCTATTAGCTAACCTTGCTACCTACCTCAGTCTTCAATTGATGCACTGAGTTCTTCATCTCTGTTTTTAAAGTTTCAATCTTCTTTATAAGCTCATTATGTTGCCTACTGGTGTTTTCTTGCATCTTATTTTTATTTTCAAAACTTTAGTTTTGAATTCTCTACCATTTAACTACAAGCTTTCCAAATAATTGATTTTTTTTTCTGGAGATTTTTAAAATTTTCTTTTTGAACGACATCTCTGTTGTATAGCTATAGTATTCTATTTCTTCGTCCTTGATGGCATTTGAGAGTAGTATTGTTAAGAATCCTACCAAAAAAAAAAAACAACTAAAAAATGAAAAGTTAAAATAAAGCAATACAATAAAAATACTTAAAGAAATATGACAAGTAAAAAAGAAAAACCTAGAAAACAAAGATTGAAAACAAAAATATAAAAAACAAACAAAACACCCACTAAAGAACAAGAATTGACAATATAAAAATGAATGAAAATGAAATTCAAAGGACAAAAAGAGAAAGAAGTAAGAAGATATAAAGGAAAAAAAGGAGAAAATGAAAAAAAAGAGGAAAAAGAAATTTTGGTTTTAAGAAGTTACTTGCAGTAGATATCATTGTATTACAAGTTTTAGCTCTGTGAAATTCCTGGGCTATCCTCTGCTGAGATGTTGCTTTTGTAATGATATAAGTGGGGTTACAGTGCATTAGTGGGTGTTGTGTTTTGTGATGGCTTACAACTTTGGCTTTACTATTTTATAACTTTAGCTCTGGTGACCTCAGGGTTCCGGGTGCTCCTCCCCATATCTCAACAAACCTGGGGATCAGACACAGAGCACCTCTGTTCTTCAGGGAAAGAGGCTCTGGAGAGATAGTTGTGGGGTTTGTCTCTGCCACTCTTCGGGCTGTGAGATGAGTGAGGCAACATCTGGGATATTGGGGGCTGCACTTTAGTCTTTACTGAGTGCAGTCTGCAGGCAAACTGCAGGAACACTGGCCATGAGCCTGCACTCTGGTCACTCTGGTTTAATTTCTCTCCTTCTGCCCCTCTATCTTAGCACTCCTCCTGGCAGAAGGAGATCCAGTCACTCTGGGTTTCCCTCTTCATACCCCTCAGACCATATCCATACATCCTGAGCTTCCCTCTTCCCCATAGTTCAGCAGAGAAAAAAACAAAACAAAACAGTCACTCAGGGTTTGTCTTCTTCCCTGAGCCAACCACAAATTAGTTTTATCTTCCACTCCTTTTTTCAACCTGTCCCACCTTGAGTCCATTCGGTGCATGGATCTTTCAGGCACACCTGCAAACCCAGCTGGGTTCCTTTGCTGCATTAAAGTTGTTCAGTTTGTTGAAATTTCAAGGGGAGAGATCAGGAGTATCTCTATTGGGGCCATTACTCCTTTTTCTCTCAATGTCCTTTTTGATGCTTGCTATCTCTTTGTGTAAGTTCTCATTGTGATCATCTATTGTTGCTCTAAGATCCTTGATCATCCTTATAATCATTATTTTAAACTCTGCATCTAGTAGTTTGGTTACTTCCATTTCATTTTGTTCTTTTTCTGGAGATTTCTCTTGTTGATTCATCTGGGTCATATTTCTTTGTCTGCTCATTTTGTCTATGTATTAGGTAGCTCTGCTCTGACTTTGGAATTTGTTGTTGTGTCTTCATGAGGAAGATGAGCTCAGTGGTACTGACCTCTAGGCCACCTGAGTTTCTTGCTCTAGGAATGCTTCTTGAGGGCAGTATTTATCCACCTATGTGAGTATTGAGTGCAGATGGTCCTTTTGTGGGTGCAGTTATCCCTTTAGGCTGGCTGGCTATAAGGGTCAGCCTTGATCACATATATGAGATACTGTGCACTGTCTGTCCCTTTGGGCATATTTATTCTCTGCAGTGTCTGGTGCCTGCTGAACTCCTTTTTTGTGTGTGCTGCTGTGTAGCTAGATGAGTCTAGCATTGGTGCTCTCTGCCACCCCTACTGGTTGTATTGGTTCTGGGTCTTCTTGGGTTGGCCTAAGCCATTGTTTATAACCTGCAGTGGGCTACCTGTTTGGAGCTACTGCTCTGTTCACTGTTGTGTCTATGTTTTCTGTGCCTGGGTAGTGTGGGAGGGGCCAACCTGTGTATAAGGATCAGCTTCTGCCTATTTAGATATGACAGTAGATCCATAAAAACCCCAAGCTCCATAAGATTTGCCTCCACTTTCAGCTGCTCCACCTCTTGTTGCAGCTGCCTGGTCTTCCCACAGAGTCTTTTGCAGCTGGCCTCACGCCACCAACCCCTCTATAGGTTGCAAGCTTGGTGTGTTAGGGCAGCTGAGGTTGGGAATACAATGTTAGTGGGACCATTACTTTAGGGGTCTTTTGGTTAGGAGCTCAGTTCAGGGAAAGTGGCCCCTACTGCAGAGTCTAATCCCTCAGACACTGCTGGATACTCCAATTCTATTTCTCCTCAGCAAGGTGAGCAGCAGGTTCAGATTGAGTGGGGTTGATAGTCCCCTCTACAGAAGTTCTTCCAGCTGTTGAGCCCTTGGTCTCAGTGAGGAAGACTGAGAGAGTCCTCCTCTGCAGCTGACTGTGCCCCACCAGGTAGTGGCTAAGTCCCTCGACTGTACCCAATGATAGGCTCACAGGTACCCACACTTTGAATGTCTCTTCTCCAAGCCTCTCTTCTTTCCCACTGTGAAACCTAGCCAGATGGGGCAGGATATCTAGAACCCAGGCTAGCTGACTGTGAAGCTTTATCCTGTCTAATGCACATGAGCCATTGTGCTAGTGCTGATCACAGAAAATGGAACTTGCCTCAGTTGAGCCTGGTGTCTAATGGGCCCTCCCTTAGGACACACTACCAGCAAAGGTTGTTAGATCATGAACTGATGCTCTCTACAGCTGGCCTCTGGATATGCCAGCCCTGGTCTCCCTGGAGAGAACCTGGTGCAGACCAGAGGGGACACTGCCCATGACTGGCTCTCAGCAACCTTCTTGGAGCTACAAGCCATCCAGATTTTGTGGCTGCCTTTGCTGGGCTTGGAAATACCAAGCTGCACACCTAGGCTGGCTTTTTCCCACATTGGGCCTGGGGTTAAGTCAGTAAAAGGCCAAGTTTCCCTGAGAGTTACCTCCTGCAGCCTCTGTCTGCTGGCTGCTTGTTGGGCTCGGCCACTGAAATAAAGCCTTTGATAGAGTCTTGAATCTGGGACAATGCAGGGATTAGAAAGGGTGGTGGGTGTGGCTCCCTCTCCCTTGGCCCCAGGTGTCAGTATGTCCAGACTTTTTTGCAGACCTCAGAAGGGTATGGCCTCTGAGACCTAGAGATGTGGCATGCCCACAGTTCAGACAGTTTCTATTGAGCGTCCCATATGGCAGAAGCACTAATCATAGATTTGGGAGCATATGGGGGAAAGCTCTGGCCTCAATGCCAGAAAACTGAGTCACTGATGCACCCCCTGCTTCCTGGCTTACTTCTCAGAATGACCCGATCTTTCATATGATGGGGCAGAAGGGATTCCCGAGGGTGGGGCAATTGCTTTTCCTCAGGCTGATGCTGCTCAGAGGGGACTACTTCACCTAAGAAAAATGACAACTGCAGTATTAGAGAATGACTCAGCACAAGGGTTCTGGTGGCTGTCCCCCCACATTGTCTCTTCCTGGGCTACCAACCTCACACTCTCCTCATGCAGCTCTAGTCCTCTCAGCTCTTCTCCACTGGAGCCCCAGGTAAGTGGCTGTGAATGAGATGTTCTGCATGGGCCCTTTAAGATGGAGCCTATGTCTCCGAGAGCTCCCATCTCGTTCTTGAAGGCAGAAAGCTTGACTCTTTCCACCGCCAAATGCTGTGTGGGCACCTCTTCTAGGCTCTGGGGCTCTAGGCTTGGCCTCCGGTCCTGAGGCTGAGGATCTCCCCTCTTAGGGTGAACCTCCCTGCAGAGAGAGTCCTTCCAGACCCTCAGCCACTGCTCGTTCCTGGTAGCAGGCAGCCTTTTCTGCATCTCCACCCATCCTACCAGTCTCGATGCGACTTCTTCTGCTATCCTTGGGTATTGACTCCTCTTCATTTAGTTTAAAGTTGTTTTTCAAGATGATTGTTCTTAAATTAAGTTGTAATCCAATTTGGTCCTGGGAGGTGGCAGTTGAAATGTCCACCTACTCTGTCACCATCTTGAAATCTCCCCTACATGTGTTCTTTTAAGCTGCTAAATCAGTGGTAATTTTATATATAGAAATAGATAACTAATATAATTATTATCTGGGTGTTTCTCTCTTTCAGGGGCAGTAGAAAGTTAGAGAATATTTAGGAGCAGGAGGGCAGGAATTAACCTCTATTTAGGACCTATGATATGCCAGATGTGATGATAGGCTTAAAGATTCAGCAGAGCCAACTTCTAAGGTTTTTAAAATTAAGCCCACTTTACACATGTCAAAATCAATATTCAGAAATGACATTATTATTTCCCCAAATTTACATTACTCCTAGGAGGCAGAACAGGATTGCGATGCAGGTACATCTTACTCCAGTGCCCTTGCTCCTCCCATGCATCAGGCTGACTCCTGTAAGCCATGACAAACACTGCTGGTGTGGCATCTTTGCTTGGAAGACAGAATGAAACAAATAACAATTCGTCTTTCATCAACTGCCTTCTGGGGGCTAGTTGCCAGGCATCACTTTTCCCAGTGCTTTTTCTTCTCATGATTTGTTTCCACCAGATATATTTTTCTGCTCTTTTCCTGCCCTCCATCTAAATCTCTGTTTCACAGCCCTATTTTTTATTGCCCTTTTTATGATTTCCAAACAAAATTCGTAGACAGTGCTATCTACCTATGCACACAATTTCTAAAAATCAATATGCTATCATAACAGATATAAGGGTATAAAAAGGAACATAGTTTATAATAAAATATTATACATTTAAACATGAAAATGTTCTAGCACAACTATACTAGAGGACATAATGAACTAGTCAGTTCAGCTTTTACCCAAATGTGGAATTAGCTAAAATTCTGATGATTCAGAATTATATCTGTTGTATTGATGGCTCAGATATCTAGATGTTTTGCTTTCAGTGGTATTTTATGACATGGTGGACAATACTTTATATATTTCTATCAGAACAATGATCAATCTTACTTTGATTTGCATTGTAACTTCATTTTAGGTAATTTTGTGTAAATAAGAATTGTGAAGCCTGACTAGGTGGTGGCACAGTGGCTAGAGTGTCAACCTAGGACGCTGAGGACCCAGATTCAAAACCCTGAGGTCACCAGCTTAAGCATGGGCTTATCTGGCTTGAGCTTGAGCTCAAACGTCACTGGCTTGAGCCCAAAGGTTATTGGCTAGAAGACCAAGCTCACTGGCTTGAGCCCAAGGTTGCTGGCTTGAACAAGGGGTCATTAGTTTGACTGGAGCCCCTTGGACAAGGAAGTCAATGAACAACTAAGAGTGCCACAACTATGAGTTGATGTTTGTCTCTCTCTCACTGAAAAAAAAAATCATGAAAATAAAATGGACTCAGTTTCTAAACTCAGTTAATTGTAAACAGGTTTTTACCTAAGTGAATTTCTGGTGGGACACTTAAAAATCTAAGTGGGTTGTGGGAAAATTCTTTGTGTGTAGGACTATGTATCATTCCTGCCTTTACAACTGAATGTCAATAATGGTGACAACCCAGAATGCTCCTGGAATCTCTTAGGGGACAGTGTCCTCCAAACTCACTAATCTTAATCTAAATCTGCTTTCAGTAAAAGAGCTGATCAATTGATTAAAGTATTACAATCTCCAGAGGTGTTTGTGTTTTAAATGGGTCAAAACCTTCAGACAAAGAAAGGCATTGTTCATGGTGGAATTTGTGGGAGGGTAGAGAAGCGATAAAATGAGAGATAAAGATGATCCCCCTTTTTCAACCCTTAATTATGTAGCATATGTATAGTCTTTATATTTCTAGACTTTCTTCTTGTATCCCTTTTCTTTAGGCTCCATATACATTTCACATGACAAGTTAGGTGTCTTTTTCTAACTTAAATTTTTTTCCTTTTCTGATTGTATTTTAAGAGCTTTTCTATGTCAAACAATAAACTGATACAGATATTTACATATATAAAATACACACATATGTATATGCCTTCAGAGAACTCACAGTCAAATATGAAGAAACTTTAAAAAGTAATATATTTTATACATAATGGTTCATTAACAAGAATAAATAAATTTTACAGGCTTTATGTACATATGTAATATATGATACGTAACTGGCACCTATAAATATATAAAGCCTGTGAAATGTTACATATTACATATGCTATATAATGTATCATGCATATTGTGTATACTGTATATAATTATATATTATATGTAGTATATTACAGTTTATATATAAAAGCTTTTATTAAAATAATAAGCAAAAGTGCCTATACAACCATTCTCCCACTTTTTTATACATTAGAAATATATCTTCATACATAGATATTTTTTGATGGTCTCTTTTATTCTTGGAAGCTCATTTTATATATCAAAAGGAAAGAGAAAAAAATAGAAAAGGTATTCGGTATTATGGGAAATTTAATATCAAGACTGATAGGACAGGTCATGTCACATAATAGGTGCAGATGGCATAAAATATGTATGGGCAGTATGGAGTATGTCTTTTGTTTATATTGACAGAAAATTAACAGAAGATCTAAAGTAGATAAATTGAAATTCGACATTAAGAAGAGCTACCTTTGAGAGACATAAGGGAATTTTAACATGTTTCAGGTGAAGAACAGTTGCTGAGTCTGCCAAAATTAATGCTAAGTGGTGCTTTTGTGTAGTGAAAAGGTGAGGACTAAATGCCTATCCACTGGTATATCAGCTAGGGTCCAGTGAGGAAAAAAGAACCCACTTGTTATTTTAACAGATAATCTCATATAGAAATTTGTTAAGCAGATATTTAAGGGCTGAAAAGATGAAGTAAGAGAATGCTGAGGTAATTCAGACAACAATTGCAGGAAGCAGCTACCAGCCTGGCTGGAGGACTAAAAGGAAGAAATTGAAAGTTACTGGAACCTAGAAGCTTGGAGGAGGAGATCACAGATCTGGGACTCAGACCTCTAAGGACTTGCTACCCAACTGGTGCTGGTACCTTGGAGAGCTAGGAAGAACGGTCCTTCCAGTGGCTCTTCCAGAATCAGACCAACAAGTATGACTTTCTGCTCTCTGTGATGCATTACCACAGATCTTGGAGTATTCTAAACATATGTCAAATCAATAACAATTCTCTGAACAGAAGTCATGGATTAGGTCTAAACACCAATAGGACTTTTCCCCTTTTTGTTCTTATCCTTAAATTGCCTAGAAAAATTGCACTAGTTACTAGGTCTAGGCAAAGTATAATGAACCATAATATTGAATTCCTTCCAAAATGCTTTGTATCTAATGAAGCTTGTATATTTGAAAAGCATTCAGAGCAAGTCCAGAGAAATAAAGCACACTGAGATTATTACCTCCTTTTCATGATTTTGTTAGTCTTAATCAAGTTTTAAAGAATAATGTTATCTAATACATAGCACTTACAATGTGGTAGATATTTTAAGTGCTTAATACCTCATTTTTAATATATTATTAAGACATATTATCTCACTTAAGTTGCTCAAAACCTTAAGGAGGTGTAGATACCATCATGATAGCAGTTATTATTATTCCTCCCATTTTATAGATGAGGAAACTGATTTATGGTTGAATAACTTGCCCATGGTCATGTAGCTAGATAGCTAGTAAGTGGTGGAACTGGGATATTAACCAGACAGTTTGGCTCCAGAGTACATGCTCTTAACCACTAAACCAAATTGGTTGTGTGTATATATACAATTTTAAACCTGTGTTCTTAATTATCAGTGGATGGATAGCAAATCCATTAATTTCTTCAGCAGTATCATAGAAATGCTTATGTGGGCATTAAGAGAATGAGGTTCTAAACCTAGGTCTTCCACTGACTTTCTTAGAGACTTTTAGGAGAGTCATGTTATCAATCTGGGTTCTTTGTAAAATGAGGAAGTTGAATAAAATGATTTTGATTATTTTTTTATGGTTTGTAAGGAGCCTCGTCACCTTTAAGGAACAGGGAGCAAGAGTTGACAACTGACTTGCGGAGTGAGTTAGCAGTCCTAATGTGTGTCAGATACAGACTTGGAAGTAGTGGTGCTATTGATGCTACTGATATCTAAGTAGCCAGGGAGTGTCAAGGAAAAGAGATGAAAGATTTATTTTCTTCAGACATTGGGCACTGGCTGTAGTTTTAATTCCCATTTTTTTGCAGAATTTTTATTATTCTACATCTATTTTTATTTATTTTTTTAAATTTTATTTAGAAAACTAAATTTAGCAGGATGATATTGATTAATAAGAGTACATAGGTTTCAGGTGAACATTTCTATAGCATTTGAACTGTTGATTATGTTGTATACCCATCACCCAAAGTCAAATCATTTTCCATCATCTTATATTTGTTCCTCTTTACACCTTCCCCCCACTCTATCCCCATCCCTCTCCCCTACATCTTCCTCCCCTGGCGACCACTTCACTTTTATCTATGTCCATTATTCTACATCTAGAAGTCAATCTTGCCTAGGTAAAGCAAGTAAAGCACTATTTGATAGTCATTTTATCTCTGGGGATTTAGCCAAGGGAGGATGGCCCCTTCTGTTAGCATCTCTTGTTCCTAAGGGGCTGTCTGTATTCCCAATTTATAGATGGCTCATCTGTAGACTCATTGTTGATCTAAAGACTGGAGACCTGGAGTCCAGACACCAGAAAATGCCCAGGAACTGGAAAAGTCTAGCAAAAATGCTTCCAGCTTAGAAGATGGGAGATGTGTTATGTGGGCGTAAAAAAAATCTTACTATAAGGTTTAGGAGGGGGCGTGGGTGGGTGTATGTTTAGGGGGACAGCTTTTTTTCTTAATCTCTAAGCAGCGATACTCCCTTTTACCCTCAGACATTCTTCTTTTTTTTTCCTATTTCTTTTCTCCCACCCACATTTTCCAAAGCCTTGATTTTTATAAAAGAATTGAGTCCTTGAAGCCTTTACATATATGGGTTGTATCATGGGATGTAGCACTTGCCAGCAGTTCTATAAAATTTATGTGTTTGGAGTAAAAAGTGATTTTGCCCTGGCCGGGTAGCTTGGTTGGTTAGAGCATCATCCTGACAGGCAGGGGTTGGTGATTCGATCCCTGGTCAGGGCACATACAGAAACAGATTGATGTTTCTGTTTCTTTCTCTCTCTTCCTCCTTTTCTAAAATCAATAAAGTTTTTTTAATTAAAAAAATGTAATTTCAAATTAAGTTCTCAGTGTTGCCAAATGTCAAAATTGATGTTATTTTTGGTAAATTTATTTACTTACTTATTTTGGGTAAATTTAGAACAAATGAATAATTTTAGCTCATATATAATAGTAAAGTTGAATACAGATACATAGTTTGTTTTCCAAATAATTCTTTATAATCTTTGAGTTGTGTCAGGATATTTTTTACTATTTATAATATTTTGCAGCGAAATTGCTATACATCATTATCATACTGAGTTACCTGTCCTGGTCACAGTCCAGAACTACAGATTTGATAAAGAGGATCTGTGTGTGTGTGTGTCAAGTGTAGGCCTGCAGCTGTATTGCTAGGTAGCATGGGCGGTAAGAACCGTGGTATCTTGATAGGGTGCACAGATGCGCAGTTCCTAATTTATGTTACAGTAGAAGAAAAAAAGACAGTCACTTTCCTGCATCTCTGCACTTTTGGTACTTGTTCTTAGTTGTTGTACTATTCCAGAATTTAGCTGGAGGGTCCCAGGAAGTTTTCTTAGTTCTGTATCAAACTGTAAGAGGAACCCACCTGAGGCACTTCGTCCTGTACAATCAGTTATTGGAAGTTTGAGGCAGGGACTTGGATTGGTTCTTCCCACATAAGCCAGATACCTGCTTTTCCTGGTGATAGATGAAAAACCAGGTTGACTGTGTGTTACTGAAATATTCTACTTTGGTTGACTCCAGGTTGTAAATGTGTCACCTTTAGTAGTTCTTGTTTAAATTTATAAGCTTTGGAGAAGAAAATTCATAAGGTGAGTAATATGGGTGATGAAGTGGCACAAGGGGTGCCTCGTTTTATGCCTTGCCAACCTAACATGGCACCTGGTCTCGGTATGCACATATTCTGCATTGGGTGGCTAGGGGTCATCATTGAATTGAGTTTGGGTAAAAGAGTTCTTGTGATTTTATATAGAAATTAAATTTCAAGCACTAAAAGTAACAACATACATATATATATATTTTGATAGGAGGTAGAATTGAAACATTAGAGGTCACTCTAGCTCAATCTCTCCATTTTCTGAAGAATGACATACAAAGGCAATGCATAGGCTAGCAGTTAAGGAGGGAGATCAGGAGCATGATGGATCTGAGACTGAATCCAAACTTCCTCTCAGGTCACCTCTGGAATCTTGAGGAAGTGACTTACCTTCTCTGAGGGATAATATTTGTACTTGCCTCTTAGAAATTTTAAATAATTAAATAAGATCATCTATGTTCAAAATTTAGCATACTGCTTGGTATATAAGACTAATATATTACCTATCATATTGTGAGATTAGTACAGTAAACAACAAACTTTAAACTGAAGACTAGGTTTTGTGAGCCCAAGGTCTTTTCCCTGTCGTCTTTCACCAGATGTAAACTATGTGAAGGAAGATTGTTATTTTACTAAGTGTTTAAGAGCCTTCTGTGTACCCAGGTGAGCAAGATACAGTAACTGCACTCACTTATGTTCTAATGGGAGTAGCAGTCAACAAATACCTCAGATGTAATTTAATGCGGTAATAAGTGATGTAGAGAAAAATAAAGCAAAATAATGGGGTTCAGAGGGATGATTCAGATATTTTAGAAAGGGTGTCCAGAGAATGCATCTCTGATTTAAGTGAGAAATGAGCCATCTGTAGATCTGAGGAAAAGTTTTCCAAGGAAGAGGCAAAACCAGATAGGTTATTGCAGCAGACCTACGGAGACAGATGGTGTGCAGGGTTTAGATTCAGGATAGGTTTTGAATGCAGGGCCAACAGGACCTGCTGAAGGATTGGATGTGTTCAGGGAGAAAAATCATGTGATTATAATAAAAATACACATGTCACCTGCCTTCTCTCAATTACTAGTCTGTAATATTGACTTAACATATATCTCACATGTTAATTAATGAACAATATATAAACGACCGCGATTCCAGACAATGTCTTACATTATACTGTAGAATGAAATAAAGAAAGGGTTTTTTTTTGTTTTGTTTTTTTTTGTATTTTTCTGAAGCTGGAAACGGGGAGAGACAGTCAGACATTCTCCCGCATGTGCCCGACCGGGATCCACCTGGCACACCCACCAGGGGCAATGCTCTGTTGCAACCGGAGCCACTCTAGCGCCTGGGGCAGAGGCCAAGGAGCCATCCCCAGCACCCGGGCCATCTTTGCTCCAATGGAGCCTCGCTGCGGGAGGGGAAGAGAGAGACAGAGAGGAAGGAGAGGGGAGGGGTGGAGAAGCAGATGGGCGCTTCTCCTGTGTGCCCTGGCCGGGAATTGAACCCAGGACTTCTGCACGCCAGGCCAATGCTCTACCACTGAGCCAACCAGCCAGGGCCAGGGGGTTGGTTTTATTTAACACTGTGCCTTCTGTCCTCTTTGTCCCTGAGTCTGCAGAGTCTCTCTGGGTCATTAGGGGTTTATCAGTTATCCAAAGACTGCTGTGGTGTGAGTGTGGAACACTCTTAAAACAGATCAGAGGTTACTTGAGGCTATTTTAATCTGGGCCACATGATATTTTCTCCGTTAATTTAATTTGAGATGAAAACTAGCAAGCACACTCTTGCTTGGTTGCAGTGTGATGTCTAGCCTTGCAGTTTTCCCAATGTTCTCTGAGGCTACTTTGGGTGCTACAGTAAATTCACAGGAAGGCTGTGGGATATTTTAGTTTTTTGAGGAAAATAGAAATAATTAACATCTGTCAGCTACTCTGTGAACTGCTGGCTCAAGGTAGTTCATAGTTTCAGTATTAGATCACTACATTCCTGTTTAGTGATGTCATATCTTTGCAAAGCCTGGCTTTTGGGGATTGCTGTCCTTAAAAAGACAGTATTGTGTAAAATTATTGTGGAACAGGAAATGGGGTGGCAGAGTCCAAACTGATTTCAAAGTTTGAGAAGCTATGCAATTAATAATCCCATTAATAATTATGGTTAGTTAAGAATAAAATGAAAACATACTTTTCTATCAATGTACATCTATTATTTTTTGAATGGCCACTAATTAGGACAATGATTATCAAATTGTTTGAATCTACCTGTTTAACAGATGAAACTGTTTGGTATTTTTCTTGGCCTAGTGGTGCCATAGAAACATTATTAAAGCACCAGGGTGTTATGAACAGAGCAAGTTGAAGAACTCCTGGTTTAGCCTCTTAGGCATCTAGCAAGAAGGAAATGGGAGGGAAAGGGGCCATTCTGCTGGCCTCTTTGCCACCTGCATCTCACCTAAGTCAGTGCCACCTAGCACTCTTTCAGTATTCCTGATTGGGTGAATTTGCACAATTAACAGGTATTGATGAGCATTCTTATGCTACAGTTGTGTCTGTGGCTCTTACTTACAAATGGCCAGTGTTACCTCCCACCCAGGAGAGAGGGAAATTTTCTGTCTCCTTTCCAACCTCCTGCTTGAGACTACAACAGGGCTCTTAGAACCAGGACAGTCTTAGGTTTATGGTTAAAGAGACTTTTTGAACTAGCCTGGTCTTTCTCTATCATTCATTTCTGTTTTATTTTCCTCTCCATCACAATGTACTCTGAGTACTAGTCAAATGCCTTACATGCGAACTTTCACAACATAGTTTTTTGTAACAGGGGGACTAGCTGGATCTGTGGAGAACCCTCTCTGAAGACGATATTCAAGTCTATACTAGTTATGATATACTGTACTTGTCCCTTAAAAAGTCAAAGAAGTCTTTTTTTTTCATAACAGGAGTATTTAGATATATTTTTTGAGATTCAATAGAAGAGATAAAAAAACTTTTCATGGCTTCATGAGGTAGTGTCACATACTTTAAGACTCTGAAATGGGAATTGTGCTCAGTGAAATTGCAGGTTTATGACCATTGACAAAGAGGAAAGGCAGGGGAGTGATTTGCTCATTGTGGCTGTGGCTTTCTTCATTTTACTTAATGGTATTCTAAGGGCTCAGAGAGTGCCCAAGCTGTTTCCTTTACCTTCACTTTTGTGCCTTTCTTTGCATAGTGGAGTGACCCTCTTAAGTAATCTCCCTGGATGCTGGCCACTTTGTTCTTGATACTGCTCTTCTCAGCCTTTATCTTCAGAATTACTCAGAGCAGTGGGGAAGGGTGTTTCCACCATAGAGATCATCTTTCTTACCTCTGTCTGTTTCTTCCTAATTTTCATCATTCAATCCATACTATCACCATTTTATGTTCTCCTGCCATCTCAATCTGTGCCTTCTCCTTCTCTCTCTCTCTCTTTCTCCTCCATCCTCATATTTCTTCTTCATTGCTTTCATCATAGCAGAGTTCTCAAGCTCCATGTCTCTCTTTTAAGTGTCCCCCAAAGAAAGAAGTGTTAACATTGGATTGTGGGCCTTTACCCTAGACCTGAATCGAGCATCAGAGATTTGTGATGTTTTGTGCTGAACTGATGGATGGGACTCAGATGATGTCTGTGAATGAGTTTTACCTTGAGATGAGTTAATCAGGACTTAACTACCCCACCAGTTTTCCAGAACTCCATAAAAATCAAGAAAATTAGACTGTACGTGTTGCTTGGTTTAAACATCTTTAATTCTAGTACCACATTATCTCCAGAGTGACACTGCCCTGTAAAATATTATGGTGGCCACAAATATGAACCACAGCCACAATCTTAGCACTTTTTGTAGGCGTATTAAAAGAATAATCAGTGGTGAAATTAATTCTAATAATATATTTTATTAAACCAAATATATTAACAATATTAACATCCCAATATGTGATCAACATAAAAAGAGATTGTTAATGTGCTCTTTTACCTTATTTTCTTCCTACTAAGTCTTTGAATCCATTGTATGCTTTGGATGAGCAGCATTTTAATTGCTCGAGAACCAGAGGAGCTAGTGGCTACCTGTATTAAACTGTGCAGCTCCAAGTAGTAAGACATGGAGAGAAAGGGAAGTTTTAGGCAATTAATGAACCAAATGTACTTCTTGAGTTTATGCTTCCAGAATGCTGAGTGAATGGAGTGTTGGCTGATAAGATGGGTTTAGGAAGCACCTTCAAGTTCAATGTTGGTCTTTTAATTACTTTTATCAGGTAGCTGGTTGGCTTGGGTATGGGAGCTTGACCTGAAATCAGTCTTTCTGTACAACCACCCAGTGCCCTTTTTCCCTCACTATTTCTATCTTTCACACTTAAATTTTCCCACTTCTTGGAAGTGTAGAACTTAAACAAACAAAAAAGACTAGTTCTATTGATGAAAATAACTTAGTAGATAAGAGATCAGGTAGGTCCTTTAAATCCTGAAATACATTTTCTTTCTTTTTATACCTTAGTTCATATGGCGAAGAAGGAGATTTACCTTTTTCTTTGAAATTACCTAGTGACGTCTCATTCCAGAAAGGTTCAAAAGCCAGAAAAATCTAAGTAATATATTTTCATGGTTTGCATGTCACAGTGACAGGCAGGAGTTGCCCACCTCTCCTCTTCATCTGTGAATAAAAACAAGTTTGAACAGGCCCTGCTTCTTTCACCTTGGTGAAGCATTATCTTGTGTTCTTTGGGTTATACTTGCATAACACCATCACAAAGCATAAACTGAAAGCACACTTATTAACTTTGATCTGAGGACAAAGGGGTAGTGTTGAGGGGGTGGGGAACTGGTGAATTGTCAATAACTTAGTAAATAAAATGGGAATACTGTCAACTTTAACTTCTTCCCCTTAAATTCCCCATTCCTAACTTCCATCTATCTTCTTCCCTGTAAAATGGGGAGTTTGATTAGATGAGAAAAATAGAAGGTCTATTTTCCGTCTTCTGTGTGCAAAAGGGAAGATGGAGGGGTGATGACTGCGCTAGTAGTGAATTGGGGACTCTTGGTTCTGCAGTCCATTATCTGGCTTCTCTTAGAAATGAGCAACTGAACACTGGCTGGTGGCTCAGTGGATAGAGCATTGGCCAGTGTATCGATATCCTGGGCTCAATTTCTGATTTTGATTCCTAGTCAGGGCACACAAGAAAAGTGATCATCTGCTTCTCTCCCTCTCCCTCTCCCCCTTCTTTTCCCTCTTCCCTTCCTTCAGCCAGTGGCTCAATTGGTTTGAGTGTGACCCCAGGCACTGAGGATAGCTCAGTTGGTTCAAGCACATCAGTCTCAGGCACTCAAAATAGCTTGGTACTTGAGCATCGTCCCTAGATGGCATTGTTGGGTGGATCCCAGTCAGATTGCATGCAGGAGTCTCACTGTCCCCCTTTTCTCACCTAAAAAAAAAAAAGAGCAACCAGAGACCCTTGTATATAATGAGATCTAAGGCCCTTTGTAGTCTTAGTTTCTATGTTTCTGAATTTTGTAATTACCTGAAGCGTTGCTCATCTATGCCCTTGCAATAAAGAGGTGTAGGACATGGTTGGTGGGGTCTCCGTTAATGATAGAGAAGAACCTGGAGAGTTTGGGAGGGAAGCATAGTATAGGTAGGAGATGGCACACTCACTAGGGTTCATTGGTGCTTGCTTGAGTAAATTTGTTTTTTGGATAACATCTGGACCTTTATGATTGGTAAGATGAAGAATTATGTTTAGAAATAGGATTGGAGAAGTACAGAGGTTGAATTGTTATCATGAGTTAGGAATGTGGAAGGTTGCTTGGATAAAAGAAAAAAAGAAAGAAAAACAATCCAAGTGATGTTATACTAGGGTAGCCCAGTATTTTGTCTTCAAGTGGCTTCAAGCTTTAAAATATATTTATATTTGCTGCTGGAACAATTAAAAAAATTAACAAATGAAACATAAAACCACCCCCAATTCTGCCACTTACAATCAATAGGTCTCATTTCTGGTGGTTTCTGGAGTGACTGAAAAGTGAGGACATTATCACCTATTCCCTAGGTGATAATGTCCTCAAAAGCAAAGGTCCATTTTCCTAACATGTGAATTTACTCATTATGAATCTTCTTTTTTTTAAGGTAGACTTTTTATATTTGAATAATTTTAGATTTACAAAAAATTGAAAAGATAATCAGAGACCAAGTCCCAAAGACAAGCCCCTGACCCGTCCCAGCAGGCCATCTGTCTGACTAAGCTTATGAATGGACTGATGATGAGCCTTATATTTCCTAATTGCATCTTACTGGCCAATATTATCTAAATTACCTTATATTACATTTGTCAAAACTAAGAAAACAGCATTAGGATATTTATTACTGTTAACTAACCTCTAGTTTTTATTCAGATTTTGTGAGTCTATTGTGGATTTTTTTAAATCTATGAATTTATTTGTTTTTTGAAGTTTGATACTGTTTATGATACACTTTATTTAAATAATGCTTTTTCTCTGAAGACAAAAATATATTTTTTCATTGTAGAAATTAGGAAAATAGTGAAAAATAGAAAGATTAAAATAAGATTAATTGTAACCCATTCCTGTCCTAATTTTGTGTTATATTTGAAAAATTGTGCAAATTTTATTATGTCTACAATATATATATTTTTAATTTTTAAATTATATTTAGAAAATTAACTTTAGCACAGTGACATTGATCCATGAGAGTACATAGGTTTCAGATAAACATTCTATAACATTTGAACTGTTGATTATGTTGTATACCCATCACCCAAAGTCAAATCATTTTCTGTCACCTTATATTTGTCCCTCTTTACTCCCTTACCTCCACTTCCTACCTCCCCACCCCCCTCATCCCTTCCCCCTGGTAACCACTTCACTTTTATCTATGTCCATGAGTCTCAGTTTTATATCCCACCTATGTGTGAAATCATATAGTTCTTAGCTTTTTTCTGATTTACTTATTTCACTTAGTATAACATTCTCAAGGTCCATCCATGTTGTTGTAAATGTCACTACGTCATCATTTCTTATGGCTGAGTTAGTATTCCATTGTCTATATGTACCATATCTTTTTTATTCAATCATATATTGAAGGACACTTTGGTTATTTCCACATCTTGGGAACTGTGAATAATGCTGCAATGAACACGGGGGTGCATGTGTCTTTATGTACCAATGTTTTCAAGTTTTGGGGGTATATACGCAGTAGAGGGATTGCTACATCCTATGGTAATTCTATTCTTAATTTTTTAAAAAAGATTTTATTTATTCATTTTAGAGAGAGGAGAGAGAGAAGGGGGGGAGGAGCAGGAAGCATCAACTCCCACATGTGCCTTGACCAGGTAAGCCCGGAGTTTTGAACCGGCAACCTCAGTGTTCCAGGTCTACTCCCTACCCACTGCACCACCACATGTCAGACTATTCTTAATTTTTTGAGGAAGCACCATACTTTCTTTCATAATGGTTATACTAATGTGCATTCCCACCAGCAGTGAATGGGGATTCCTTTTTCTCCACAGCTGCTCCAACACTTGTTATTACCTGTCTTGTTGATAATAGCCAATCTAACAGGTATGAGGTGGTATCTCATTGCAGTTTTGATTTGCATTTCTTGAATAGCTAGCGATGAGCATCTTTTCATATATCTGTTGGCCATTTGTATGTCCTCTTGGGGAAGTGTCTGTTCACATCCTCTCCCCATTTCTTAATTGGATTGTTTGCTTGTTTGTTGTTGAGCTTTGTTTGTTGTCAGTTTCTTTTGCTGTACAGAAACTTTTTAGTTTGATATAGTCCCATTTATTTTTTCCATTACTTTCCTTGTCTTTGGGGTCAAATTTATAAATTGTTCTCTATGACCAAGGTCCATGAGCTTAGTACCTGTGTTTTCATCTATGTAATTTATTATTTCAGATCTTATACAGTGTGTCCATAAAGTCATGGTGCACTTTTGACCGGTCACAGGAAAGCAACAGAAGACGATAGAAATGTGAAATCTGCACCAAATAAAAGGAAAATCCTCCTAGTTTCTGTAGGATGATGTGGCAGCATGTGCGTGCATGTGCAGATGATGATGTAACACCGTGTATACAGTGGAGCAGCCCACGGTCATGCCAGTCGAGATGTGGATGGTACAGAGGGAAGTTCAGTGTGTTCTGTGGCTCACTAAATTCAAATCCGTGACCAAAGTGCAACGTGAATATCGGCACGTTTATAACGAAGCACCACCACATAGGAATAACATTACTCGGTGGGATAAGCTGTTGAAGGAAACGGGCAGTTTGGTGGAGAAACCCCGTTCTGGTAGGCCATTAGTCAGTGACAAGTCTGTAGAGGCTATAGCCCTAAAAAATCTGTGCATGAGCCCACATCGAACTACACTGAATAGGTATGAAACTGGGAGAGTTTTCCTTTTATTTGGTGCAGATTTCACATTTCTATCGTCTTTTGTTGCTTTCCTGTGACCTGTCAAAAGTGCACCATAACTTTACAGACACACTGTATTTATGTCTTTGATCCATTTTGAATTAATTTTTGTGCAGTGGGACAAACTGTAGTCAAGTTTCATTCTTTTGCATGTGGATTTTCAATTTTCCCAGTACCATTTATTGAAGAGACTTTCTTTTCTCCATTGTGTCTTTTTGGCTCCTTTGTTGAAGGTTATTTTTCCATAGATATGTGGTTTTATTTCTGAGCTCTTGATTCTGTTTCATTGGTCTGTATATCTGTTTTTCTGCCAATACCATGCTGCTTTGATGATCCTGGCTCTATAGTATAATTTGAAGTCAGGTAGTATGCATCCTTAGAATTGCTTTGGCTATTTGAGATTTTTTTATGGTTCCATACAAACCTGGTAATTTTCTTTTTTCTTTAAAAAAGTGACATTGGGATTTTGATGGGGATTGCTTCAATTTGTATATTGCTTTGGGTAATATGGCCATTTAAACTATGTTGATTCTTCCAATCCATGAACATGGAACATTTTTCCATTTTATTGTGTCTTTTTCAATTTCCTTCAGTAATGTTTTGTAGTTTTCAGAATATAGGTCCTTCACACTTTGTTAAGGTTATTCTTAGGTATTTTGTTTTTGTTATTGCAATTGTAAAATGAATTGTTTTATCATTGGCATATAGGGAAGCAGTGGACTATTGTATTGATTTTGTATCCTGTGACTTTACTGTATTGGTTTGTTGTTTCTAATAGTTTTTTGGTGGAGTTTTTGTTTTTTTTTCTATATAAAAGATTATGTCATCTTCAAAAAGTGATACCTTTACTTCTTCTTTCCAGATATGGATGCCTTTTATTTCTTTCTCTTGCCTAATTACTCAGGTTAAAACTTCCAGAACTATGTTGAATAGAAGTCGAGAGAGTGGGCAGCGGTGTCTTGTTTCTGATTTTAGAGGAAAAGTCTTAATTTTTCACCATGTAATATGATATTAGCTGATGGTTTTCATATATGGCTTTTATTATGTTGAGGTACTTTCCTACTATTCTTCTTTTATCGAGTGTTTTAAACATAAAAGGATGTTGTATCTTAACTGAATGCCTTTTCTGCATCTATTGATAGGATCATGATTTCTGTTCTTTGTTTTGTTGATATGGTATATGTTGATGGATTTTCAAATGTTGAACTTTCCTATGGCTCCTGGAATGAATCCCACTTGATTGTGATGTATTATATTTTAGTTTGTTGTTGTATTCTGTTTGATAGTATTTTGTTGAGGATTTTTATGTCTGTATTTATTAGAGATACTGGTCTATAGTTTTCTTTTTGTGTGTATGTGTGTGTTGTCCTTGCCAGGTTTTGGTATGAGAATTATGTTAGCCTCATAAAATGTGTTAGGGACTATCGCTTCTTCTTCTATATTTTGGAAGACTTTGAGTAAGATAGGTACCAAATCTTTGAATGTTTGGTAGAATTCACTAGTGTAGCCATCTGGTCCTGTCTCTGCTTACCTTTGTTGTCTTGAAATCAGCGTTGTCAGATATGAATCTGGCTACACCTGTTTTTTCTTTGGATATTATTTGCTTGGAGAATCGTTTTCCAGCCTTTCACTTTGAGTCTACTTTTGCCCTTGCAGCTGAGATGTGTCTCTTGAAGGCAGTATATGGTTGGGTTGTGCTTTTTTATCCAATCTGCTACTCTGTGCCTCTTTATTGGTGAGTTCAGTTCATTTACATTTAGGGTAATTATTGACACTTGAAGATTTCTTATAGCCATTTTGTTTTGTTTTCTGGTAGCTCTGTGTCTTGTTTGGTTCTTCTTTTTTTTGTTTCTGTCAGTTCTTTTTGTATGGTGGTGTTCCATACTTCTTTCCCCTGTTTCTTCTTTTTTTAAGCTGTGTGTTTCAGTAGTGGCTTTCTTTGTGGGTGGTTACCATTAGGTTATTAAGAGAAAAATGTTCACATATACAACAGTCCTTTGTCTTATGAGTGCTTCTGCATTCCATCTTCCTTTGCTACTGCACTTTTTTTCCTCTCCCCTTTTATGTTATTGTTGTCACAGATTATCCTTGTTTTTACTGTGATCATGTTGGAGCTTTTACTTGTAGTTTTGATTTGTTTTGTTCTTTGTATCTGGTCGAATAACCCCTGGAATATTTCCTGCAGTGGGGATTTTCTGGTGATAAATTTCCTCAGCTTCTGTATGTCTGGAAACGTTTTTATTTCTTCATATTTGAAGGATAACTTTGATGGATATAATATTCTTGGCTGGTAATTTCTCTCTTTTAGTCCTTTGAATGTTTGGTTCCACTCTCTTCTGGATTGTAGAGTTTCTGCTGAGAAGTCTGATGATTAGATAATGGACTTTCCTTTATATATTATGTTTTTCTTTTCCCAAGCTGCCTTGAGGATTTTTTACTTTTCATTGATTTTTGACAATTTTATTATGATGTGCCTTGGAGTAAGTCTGTTTGAGTTGAGGTAATGCAGCATTCTGTTTGTTTCTTGGATTCGAGGCTCTAACTCTTTCTATAGGTTTGGGAAATTCTCATCAATTATTTATTTGAATAGGCTCCCCATTTCCTTCTCTCTCTTCTTCTTCTGATATACACATTATTCTTATACTACTCTATCTGGAGTAGTACAAGATGGAGTCAGACAATTCTTGTAGAGCTCTCTCGATTTTTTAAATTCGTGAGTCTGTCTTCTCTTCTCTCTGTAATATCTCTAGTTGCCTGTCTTTGATGTCACTGATTCTGTTCTCTATCTGGCTTGTTCTATTAGCTAACCTTGCTACCTCAGTCTTCAGTTCATATATTGGGTTTTTCATCTCTGTTTTTAAAGTTTCAATCTTCTTGGTGAGGTAATCATTTTGTTCACTAATTTGTTTTCTGAGCTTGTTAAGTTGCCTATTGGTGTTTTCTTGCATCTTGAGTATTTTCAGAACTTCAATTTTGAATTCTCTGTCATTTAACTGCAAGGTCTTCATGTGATTGAGATTTTTTTCTGAAGATTTTTTATTTTCTTTCTGAACTACACTTTGTTTTGTGTAGCCATACTATTTGATTTTTTCTTTCTTGATGCCATTTGAGAATGATATTGTTAAGAACCCTAACAGAATAACAACTTTAATCTATTTGGTGCATGGATTTTTCAGGCATGCTTGCAATCCCAGCTTGAGTTCCTTTACTGTGTTATAGTTGTCCAATTTGTTGAAATTTCAAGTGGGAGAGATCAGGAGTATCTTTCATGCCTCTATTACTCTGATAATCTGGACATTTTTGATCTTCCCACAAACAGCTCTTCATACCATAACCTATGGTATAATTTTGAGTTGCATATTTTTTGTATAGTATTAATATGGAAAATTTTATTTAATTAAAAATCTTCAAATCAGATGTGTAATTTTTAAAAAGTCATAGTTTATTATGTAATTTCTCATTCATCTATTAATGAACAGTCCTTAAGTTATTTCTAATATTGGTTACTATATATTTTATTTTGTGTGACTTTTGTTAGAGATCTTTTACCACTTCTCTAATGATAGTCTAAGGGTAAATTTCTTAAGAGTGGAATTGCTGAATCAGAGGGCCTGCCTTAATGTATGCTTTCAAATTATCATCCAGAAACATGATACCAATTTATATTTCCAAAGTATTCTTTGAGATACTCACCTTATTTTACCAGCATCGAACATCATAATTTTTAATCTCTCATAATCCAATAGGTGAAAAGTTGGATATCTTTATTATTAATTAACAATTCTATATTACTAAAGTTGACCAGATAAATATTTACCTGTATATATACATATATATTTAAAATTTTTTTTTTAGTGAGAGGAGGGGTGGCAGAGACAGATTCCTGCATATGCCCTAGCCGGGATCAACCTAGCAAGCCCTGTAGGGGGCGATGCTTTGCCTATCTGGGGACTTTGCTTCATTGCAACTGGAGCCATGTTTTAGCGCCTGAGACAGAGGCCATGAAGCCAGTCTCAGCACCTGAGGCCAACTTGCTCCAATTGAACTATGGCTGCAGGAGGGGAGTAGAAGAGAGAGAGAAGTGAGAGGGGGAGGGGTGGAGAAGCAGATGGGCACTTCTCCTGTGTGCCTTAGCCAGGAATTGAACCCAGAACATCCATATGCCAGGCTGACCCTCTACCACTGAGCAAACTGGCCAGGACCCCTATATTTTCTTAGCTTATATAAATTGACATTCTACTCTTAATGTTTTAAAGCATAGTTCATTAAATTTACATTTACTAAATGGTATGATATAAAGAGCTAAAAATATTTTTTCAACATGGTCAGTGCTCCTCAAAACTATAATTGAATATTGTCTGTCTTGATTTCACTGGCCTGTGATGTTCTTTTATATAAGAGTGTCTCTATCTGGGACCACTAATTGATTCCACTGACTTCTCTGTATCTTTGGACAGTCCCATTATTATATTACCCTGAGGATCTTTTTATTGAAGGATTGGGAAAATTACTTATCTTTTTATTCCAAAAATGTTTTTGCTCTTCCAACTGTTTCAGCTGAACTTTTCAAAGAGGAGTGTACTACCCAGTTTCATTTGAATTGCTTTAGAATTGCTGATCTTCGCAGTAACATGGCATGTTTCTCTATTCAGCAGTAAATATTAAGTACATGTTTGTTGAAATGAATAATTGATTTTTGTAAATTTGCCTTGTTACCCAACCACTTGAACTCTCTTATTAATTAATTTTTCAGTTCATAATCTGGATTTTTTTCAGTATACTATCATATTCTATAGCTAGCGATAGCTGTTAGTTCTTTTAATATTTAAATATTTGATTTCATCTTATTGAATTGCCTAAATGTCCCCAAATAATGCTGTTAATGCTAGAATACATATGCAAATTTGATTTGATGAGGATGATTATGAGTATTTATATTTAAAATCTATCCTTACATAGTATAAAATTATATATTTTATACTTAGATTTATACTTTTATCATGTAAATAATATTTCCCTTTACTCTTCTACTTTTTTTTCTTTTTTTTCTTTTTTTTTTATTAATTTTCCTAGGGTGACATCAATAAATCAGGGTACATATGTTCAAAGAAAAGATGTCCAGGTTATCTTGTCAATCAATTATGTTGCATGCCCATTACCCAAAGTCAGATTGTCCTCTGTCATCTTCTATCTAGTTTTCTTTGTGCCCCTCCCCCTCCCCCTTTTCCTCCCCCCCCCCCATAACCACTACAGTCTTATCAATGTCTCTTAGTCTCGTTTTTATGTCCCATCTACGTATGGAATAATGCAGTTCTTGTTTTTTTCTGATTTACTTATTTCACTTCGTATAATGTTACCAAGATCCCACCATTTTGTTGTAAATGATCCGATGTCATCATTTCTTATGGCTGAGTAGTATTCCATAGTGTATATGTGCCACATCTTCTTTATCCAGTCTTCTATTGAAGGGCTTTTTGGTTGTTTCCATGTCTTGGCCACTGTGAACAATGCTGCAGTGAACATGGGGCTGCTTGTGTCTATACGTATCAATGTTTCTGAGTTTTTGGGGTACATACACAGTAGAGGGATTGCTGGGTCATAAGGTAGTTCTATTTGCAGTTTTTTGAGGAACCACCATACTTTCTTCCATAATGGTTGTACTACTTTACATTCCCACCAACAGTGTATGAGGGTTCCTTTTTCTCCACAGCCTCTCCAACACTTGCTATTACCTGCCTTGTTAATAATAGCTAATTGAACAGGTGTGAGGTGGTATCTCATTACAGTTTTGATTTGCATTTCTCTAATAACTAATGAAGATGAGCATCTTTTCATATATTTGTTGGCCGTTGGTATTTCTTCCTTAGAGAAGTGTCTGTTCATGTCCTTTTCCCATTTTTTATTGGATTGTTTGTTTGTTTGTTGTTGAGTTTTATGAGTTCTTTGTATATTTTGGATATTAGGCCCTTATCTGAGCTGTTGTTTGAAAATATCATTTCCCATTTAGTTGGCTGTCTATTTTGTTGTCAGTTTCTCTTGCTGAGCAAAAACTTCTTAGTTTGATGTAGCCCTGTTCATTTATTTTTGCTTTCACTTCCCTTGCCTTTGGAGTCAAATTCATAAAATGCTCTTTAAAACCAAGGTCCATGAGTTTAGAACCATGTCTTCTTCTATGTACTTTATTGTTTCAGGTCTTATATTTAGGTCTTTGATCCATTTTGAATTAATTTTAGTACTGTAGTTGAGTTTCATTTTTTTGCATGTGGCTTTCCAGTTTTCCCAGCACCATTTGTTGAAGAGGCTTTCTTTTCTCCATTGTGTATTGTTGGCCCCTCTATCAAAAAATATTTGACCATATATATGTGGTTTTATTTCTGGACTTTCTATTCAGTTCCATTGGTCTGAATGTCTATTTTTCTGCCAATACCATGCTGTTTTGATTGTCGTGGCTCTATAATATAATTTGAAGTCAGGTATTGTAATGCCCCCAGCTTTGTTCTTTTTCTTTAGGATTGCTTTGGCTATTCGGGGATTTTTATAGTTCCATATAAATCTGATGATTTTTTGTTCCATTTCTTTAAAAAATGTCATTGGAATTTTGATGGGAATTGCATTAAATTTGTATATTGCTTTGGGTAATATGGCCATCTTGATTATATTTATTCTTCCTATCCTAGAGCAAGGCATATTCTTCCATCTCATTGTATCTTTTTCAATTTCCCTTAACAATGGTTTGTAGTTTTCATTATGTAAGTCCTTTACATTCTTTGTTATGTTTATTCCTAGGTATTTTATTTTATTTATTTTTTTTTTTTTCATTTTTCTGAAGCTGGAAACAGGGAGAGACAGTCAGACAGACTCCCGACTGGGATCCACCCGGCACGCCCACCAGGGGCGACGCTCTGCCCACCAGGGGGCGATGCTCTGCCCCTCCTGGGCATCGCCATGTTGCGACCAGAGCCACTCTAGCGCCTGGGGCAGAGGCCACAGAGCCATCCCCAGCGCCCGGGCCATCTTTGCTCCAATGGAGCCTCGGCTGCGGGAGGGGAAGAGAGAGACAGAGAGGGAAAGCGCGGCGGAGGGGTGGAGAAGCAAATGGGCGCTTCTCCTGTGTGCCCTGGCCGGGAATTGAACCCGGGTCCTCTGCATGCTAGGCCGACGCTCTACCGCTGAGCCAACCGGCCAGGGCATTTTATTTTTTTTGTTGCAATCGTGAAGGGGATTATTTTTTTGAGTTCATTGTCAAATGTTTCATTGTTGGAATATAGAAAAGCTATGGACTTTTATATGTTAATTTTGTATCCTGCGACCTTACTGTAATGGCTTATTGTTTCTAGTAGTCTTTTTGTAGATTCTTTGGAGTTTTTGATGTATAGGATCATATCATTTGCAAAAAGTGACACCTTTACTTCTTCTTTTCTGATATGGATGCCTTTTATTTCTTTGTCTTGTCTGATTGCTCTGGCTAGAACCTCTAGTACCACATTAAATAAGAGTGGAGAGAGTGGACAACCCTGTCTGGTTCCTGATTTAAGGGGGAAAGCCTTCAGTTTTGTGCCATTTAATATGTTAGCTGATGGTTTATCATATATGGCCTTTATCATGTTGAGATATTTTCCTTCTATACCCATTTTTTTGAGAGTCTTAAACTTAAAATTGTGTTGTATTTTATCCAATGCCTTTTCTGCATCTATTGACAAGATCATGTGGTTTTTGTTCTTTGTTTTGTTTATATGGTATATTATGTTAACCTTATTATGTAAATATGTTGAATCATCCTTGAGATTCTGGGATGAATCCCACTTGATCATGATGTATTATTTTTTTAATATGTTGTTGTATTTGATTTGCTAGTATTTGTTTAGTATTTTAGCATCTGTATTCATTAGAGATATTGGTCTGTAGTTTTCTTTTTTTGTGCTGTCCTTGCCCGGTTTTGGTATGAGGGTTATGTTGGTCTCATAAAATGTGTTTGGAAGTATTGCTTCTTCTTCAATTTTTTGGAAGACTTTGAGTAGAATAGGAACCAAGTCTTCTTTGAATGTTTGATAGAATTTGCTAGTATAACCGTCTGGGCCTGGACTTTTATTTTTTGGGAGGTTTTTAATAGTTTTTTCTATTTCTTCCCTACTAATTGGTCTGTTTAGGTTTTCTGCTTCTTCTTGACTCAGTCTAGGAAGGTTGTATTGTTCTAGGAATTTATCCATTTCTTCTAGATTGTTGAATTTAGTGGCATAAGGTTTTTCATAGTATTCTATAATAATTCTTTTATATCTATGATGTCCGTGGTGATTTCTCCTCTTTCATTTTGGATTTTGTTTATATGAGTTCTTTCTCTTTTTTCCTTGGTAAGTCTTGCCAAGGGTTTGTCAATTTTGTTGATCTTTTCAAAGAACCAGCTCCTTGTTCTATTAATTTTTTCTATAGTTTTTCTGTTCTCTGTTTCATTTATTTCGGCTCTGATTTTCATTATTTCCTTTCGTCAGCTGGTTTTGGGTTGTCTTTGTTCTTTTTTTTCAGTTTCTTAAGTTGTGAAGTTAAGTGGTTAACTTGGGCTCTCTCTTGTTTGTTCATATATGCCTGAAGTGATATGAACTTCCCTCTTATCACTGCTTTTGCTGCATCCCATAGATTCTGATATGTCGTATTGTCATTTTCATTTGTCTGTATATATCTTTTGATCTCTGCGCTTATTTCTTCTTTGATCCATTTATTTTTTAAAAGTATGTTGTTTAGTTTCCACATTTTTGTGAGGTTTTGTTCCTCTTCTTTGCAGTTGAATTCTAGTTTCAAGGCTTTATGATCAGAAAATATGCTTGGTACAACTTCGATTTTTCTGAATTTGCTGATGTTGTTTTTGTGGCCCAACATATGGTCAATTCTTGAGAATGATCCATGTACACTGAAGAAAAATGTATACTCTGTCACTTTGGGATGAAATGTCCTGTAGATGTCTATCATATCCAGGTACTCTAGTGTTTTGTTTAAGGCCAATATATCTTTATTGATTCTCTCTTTGGATGACAAATCTAGAGCTGTCAGTGGTGTATTGAGGTCTCCAAGTATGATTGTATTTTTGTCAGGTTTTTTTTTTTTGGTTTTTTTTTTTTTGTATTTTTCTGAAGCTGGAAACGGGGAGAGATAGTCAGACAGACTCTTGCATGTGTCCGACCGGGATCCACTCGGCACGCCCACCAGGGGGTGACGCTCTGCCCACAAGGGGGCGATGCTCTGCCCCTCCGGGGCGTCGCTCTGTTGCGACCAGAGCCACTCTAGTGCCTGGGGCAGAGGCCAAGGAGCCATCCCCAGCGCCCGGGCCATCTTTGCTCCAATGGAGCCTCACTGCGGGAGGGGAAGAGAGAGATAGAGAGGAAGGAGGGGGGAGGGGTGGAGAAGCAGATGGGTGCTTCTCCTGTGTGCCCTGGCCGAGAATTGAACCTGGGACTTCTGCACGCCAGGCTGATGCTCTACCACTGAGCCAACCGGCCAGGGCTATCAGTTTTTGTTTTAAGGTCAATAAGTAGCTGTCTTATATATTTTGGTGCTCCTTGGTTTGGTGCATATATATTAAGAATTGTTATGTCTTCTTGATTCAGTGTCCCCTCTATCATTATGAAATGATTATTTTTGTCTTTGAGTACTTTTGCTGTCTTGTAGTCAGCATTATCAGATATGAGTATTGCTACGCCTGCTTTTTTTTTAATGTTATTTGCTTGGAGTATTGTTTTCCAGCCTTTCACTTTAAATTTGTTTTTATCCTTGTTGCTTAGATGAGTTTTTTGTAGGCAGCATACAGTTGGATTTTTTTTTTAATCTATTCTGCTACTCTGTTCCTTTTTATTGATGAGTTTAATCCATTTATATTTAGTATAATTGACACTTGTGAGTTCCTATTGCCATTTTATAGATTGCTTTCTGTTAGTTTTGTCTCTTGTTTGATTCTTCTCTTTCGTTTTTCTGTCTTTTGTTTTTCTTTGGTTGTATTCCGTGCATCTTTTCTCTGTTGCTATCTTTTTTAAATCATGTGCTTCTGTGGTGGTTTTTTCAATGGTGGTTACCATTAAGTAATGAAAAGCGTTCCTACCCTGTTCATTGTAGTGCACTATCTTGTGAGTACTTTTGCACTCCATCGTCCTTTGCTACTGTTAATCTCCAACCTCTCCCCCTCCCTTTTTTTTGTCACAGTTTATATTTGGTTTTATTGTGTTCTTGGTTGAGCTTTTACTTGTGGTTTTGTTTAGTTTTGTTCTTTTTATCTGGTTGGAAAACCCCCTTTAGTAATTCCTGTAGTGGGGGGTTTCTGATGATAAATTCCCTCATCTTTTCTGTATCTGTGAATGTTTTTATTTCTCCTTCATATTTGAAGGATAGCTTTGATGGGTATAGTATTCATGGCTGAAAGTTCCTCTCTTTTACTACTTTAAATATTGGGGTCCACTCTCTTCTAGCTTGTAGAGTTTCTGTTGAGAAATCTGATGATAATTTAATGGGCCTTCCTTTATATGTTTTATTCTTCTTTTCCCTGGCTGCCTTCAGAATTTTTTCTTTATTGTTGGTTTGTGCCAATTTCATTGTGATGTGCCTTGGAGTAAGTTTGTTGGGGTTAAGAAAACTCGGAGTTCTGTTTGCTACTTGAATTTGAGGCTTTGGTTCTTTCCAAAGACTTGGGAAGTTCTCATCTATTATTTGTTTGAGTATGTTCTCCATTCCATTTTCTCTCTTCTCCCTCTGATATACCTATTATTCTTATGTTATTCTTTTTGATGGAGTCAGACAATTTCTGTAGGGCTTTCTTATTTTTTTTAATTTTTGAGTCTCTTCTTCTCTCTGTTGTGCCTCAAGTTGCTTGTCTTCTATTTCACTAATCCTACCTTCTATCTGGCCTGTTCTATTAGCTAAGCTTGTTACCTCATTTTTCAGCTCGTGAATTGAGTTTTTCATCTCTGTTTGATATGTTTTTATAGTTTCAATTTCCTTGGTAATATATTCTTTGTGTTCATTGAGTTGTTTTCTGAGCTCCCTAAATTGCCTTTCTGTATTTTCTTGTATATCTCTGAGTATTTTTAGGATTTGTATTTTAAATTCTCTGTCATTTAGCTCCAAGGTTTCCAATATATTAATTTTTTCTCCATAGATTGTTCCTCATCTATCTGTGCTACCTCTCTGTCTTTTGTATCCATGGTATTCGATTTCCTTTTCCTTAATGGCATCTTAAGGGTGGTTTTGTTGATAGTTTTAATGAGAATTAATAAAGAATAAAAAGTTAAAAATAAAAATTAAAAATTAAAAAGAATAACGAAAAATTATTATTCTCCCCCTTTTTTTCCTCTCCTCTCCCCTCCTTCTTGAGAAAATCTTGTGGTGAACTGTGAATTATATTGTGCTAAATAGAACAAAAACTACCTATAATGGAGGGCCTGAGTTGGAGAGAAGTGATAAAGGGGCAAAAAAGGGGGATGGACCCACAAAATGCAAAAAAGGAAAAAATTTGGGTCAAGAATAAAATGATTTGCTTTTAGGTGATGGTTGACTAAGAGATATGATGAGAGGAATAAGAGGGAATCAGAAAAAAGGGGAAAAAATTAAAAAATTACTATTGTATTTAGTGGAGCAAGAATTAGATCAAATGGAGAGCCAGGGTTGGGCACACTGCTAGTGAGTTCAAAAAGTGAAATAAAAAACCCCTAAAGTTCCACAAAGAACAATTTGAGTCCCAGATAAAATAATTTGTTCATGATTGAGGATTGAATGAGAGGAAAAGTAAAGGAGAAAAGAAGAAACTAATATAGAGGGAGAAAAGAAAAAAAAGAAAGAGGAAAACACAAAAAGAAGAAAAAAGAATAAAAGGAGAGAGAGAGAGAGAGTTAAGGGTTTTGGAGTGCAACCCTCATAGAGAGAAAGGAAGAAGAAAGAAAAGATAATGGGAGATGTTACACTTATGGGTAGTGTAGTTCAAGGAGAGGAGAGGGTAAGACCGACAGAGAGTTATACGACCAAATTGGAAGAGGAAGAAAATAATCAAGACAAGAAGATAAGAGAAACAAACAAACAAACAAATATAATAAAATGGGATAGATTATAAAGTCTGTGGATCATTCTAGATTTTGAGAGGTTATCTTCTTGCTTTTTCTTTTCTCTCCCTCTTCCTGGTCAGTGACTCCATACCCCGGGTTCTGCCCCTGTGGCATGCTTAGGTAGAAGTTTGCAGTTGATAAGTCTCTATGGCGATGTCATATATTGGGCTTCAGTCTCGTTGGCAATTGAGGCTCATTAGCATTTGCAGGCTCCGCCAATGAGAGAGTCCATGTTCCCGGAGCCTCTCTCCTAGTCTTTCCTTCCTGAATTAGTAGCCTGATGATCCAGCTATGGGGTTGCTGCTGCCTCTGCCTGGAGATTAAGAGGCTCAAAGAGCTGGTAACTCCCCACTCTATTCCCACTCAGCACAGGGCTCTGGGTAAGGCTCAATCAGTCAGAGCCCCTAGCATAATCAGGTGGGGCTTCAGCCCACACAAAGACCTCTGACTCTGCCCCTCTGTCTGGTAACATGGGCGCCCACTCTGGGGGAATCTCTCGCCCACTATCTGCGCTCGCTGACCAGGTGATCTGGCCAGCCGCCTCTCACTCCCGGTGAGGCTCCCTGCCCGCACGGAAAAGTTTGAGCATAGGGAATTTCGCTCCCACTCACTCCCCGCACGCTGCTTTTTGGGTAACAGGGGCGAACTCAAGACTCTGGTTTCGGCCCACAGAAAGGCTTCTGACTCTACCCCTCTGTCCGGGAACACAGGTGCCCACTCCCGGGGCTCTAGGAGGAATCTCTCGCCCACTATCTGCGCGCGCCGACCAGGAGATAGGGGCGGATGGCTGTCCCAAGTGCCTTTCTTTGTCTGGATTTGGCATGGGCATTAACTTGTGTTGACTGGGTTGCGACAAGCAGTTTTTCCTTGGCTTGGATGTCTGTGCCACAGCCTGGTTCTATTCACATCCTATGACCACCTTAGTTCCTATACTCTCAGTTCCCAGTGAAAGCAGCCCGAAAGCAGCCCTTATTTAGGTTAGTGAGGAAGGTGGAGTGTTTCTTCCTCCTTATTTCCTTCGGGGTTGATTATATATTTAGTCAATTTTTCTCTCTATCATACCTTCGCATTTAGTGTGGAACTTCTGGAGGCTCCAAGGATAGATTTTTCTGTCTCTGGTTGAAGATTTTGTTGAATTTTTGGGGAGATTTATTGGTATCACTCCTTACGGTGCCATTTCTCTGACGTCACTCCTCTACTTTTTTTCACCATGCAATTATTATCCTTTTCTGAGTTCATCTTTTTTTTCATTGTTTGTCTTTTGAGCTTTAAGGAGATGTCTCCTTTTTTTTTTGCATTTTTCTGAAGTTGGATACAGGGAGGCAGTCAGACAGACTCCCGCATGCGCCCAACCGGGATCCACCCGGCACGCCTACCAGGGGGCGATGCTCTGCCCATCCAGGGCGTCACTCTGCTGCAATCAGAGCCACTCTAGCACTTGAGGCAGAGGCCACAGAGCCATCCTCAGTGCCCGGGCAAACTTTTGCTCCAATGGAGCCTTGGCTGCAGGAGGGAAAGAGAGAGACAGAGAGGAAGGAGAGGGGGAGGGGTGGAGAAGCAGATGGGTGCTTCTCCTGTGTGCCCTGGCCGGGAATCGAACCTGGGACTCCTGCACGCCAGGCCGATGCTCTGCCACTGAGCTAACCGGCCAGGGCCAGGAAATGTCTCCTTAAAATAGCTGATTTTGTCTGAAGATACTGTTGGCAGAGAGGAAAAGAGCTATTGAGAGAATCCAGGAAGTTGTGAGATTTAAACTTTGTGGGAGACTGGAGGCACTTACAGATGGCAGCTAGAGAAGCTATCTCAATGGCATTTTGATACACACTGGATCTGGATGAAGACCAAGGCAAGGAGCACTGACTGGGTATTTTCTAAAACCCAGGGTGTCTTAAAAATTCCGATGAGTGACAAGACATATTGAATAGAGAATTTAACCACCTCTCACAAATGTTTTATTCTTAAAACCAAATTAAATGTGAGCTGGTTTATTTAAGGTAAAACTGTTTTTACTTCCTTTGGTGTCAATGTTTGCGTAAAGGATGTGAAAAACCCTAAGGAAAATGACCTAGACTATCTCATTGGGCAATATTCATTAAAACAAACGAAATGTAATTTACAGTTATGTCAGGAGTTAAAAGTAACAGAACTTGAAGAGCCTGTTTAGGAGCTCCAGATAGGTTCTACAATGGACTCCATGCAGTTTTGTTTTAGAAAATGACAGGAAGAAAAGGATGAGACTTTTTACCGTGGCACTTTTCCTTTCAGCTGCAGTTAGTGAGGATCTTGAAGTACAGTCTCAGTTTGAAAAATCATTATTACAGTGGTGGCTATGGCTTCTTCAGCAAGTACTCAAGTCTTAAGTGATACTGTGAATCATTAGAAATCATGAAACAAGCAAAAGTGGCACTTAGAGAGAATGCATGTAAATTATAGTCATACAGGATCCCCTATGGATTTGTAGAGTATTTTACCTTAAACAAGATCTTGAAATACTCTCTTCCTCTTTGCATATCTTGTGAATACAATGTGGCCTATTTCTATAGGCAGTGACTGACTTTACATACATTGGTTTGTGTGTGCCAAAGCACTTTAGGTGCTGATCACCAAAAGCATTATTGATCATTTAAAATAAAAGATGTATTTTAAGAGGGTTTAGTGCTTCTTAAACTCATAAATGAAACTGATCCTACTTCCATAGGTTCTTTCCTTTACTAGCAGATAGGGGAGGTTGAAACACAGCCAAGAATTACTTTTACCTGATTGTTCTTTATGTAGTTGGCTAATTCAAAGAGGAAAACAAAAATTAAATGCCAGAGTAAGGAATAAGAGATATGAGAGTGAACAAAACCTATGAGCTTTAACTATTTTGATAATCAGTTGCAATTCTATTTTGCTTGGTACAGGGCAGTTTGACATATTCTGTGGTGACTTAGAGATGAAAAGGAAGGTTTTCATCCTAGAGTTATTTAATAAGCAAGGGACACTTAACTATATATAACATAAGGCAAAACTAGCTATTAAATAAAAATATAAAGTATTATAGGAGACCAGAGGAACTAGAGGAATGGAAAAGGCAAAGAATTTTTGAGTTTCTCAATCCAGAGATGGATTTGTAGAAGAAGTCCCTTCCAGGTCAGGGTAACATCAGGGCAAAGCCTGGGGATGTGGAAGTGTTCAGGGAGAGCTTACAGTCATGATGGTTGTGATCTCATGACAGACTGAGGAGCTATAGCAGGGGCTGGGAACTTATGGCTCGTGAACCAGATGTGGCTCTTTTGATGGCTGCATCTGGCTCGCAGACAAATCTTTAATAAAAAAATAATAACGTTAAAAATATAAAACATTCTCATGTATTACAATCCATTCATTTCCTACTGCTCATGTTCATGGTTGCGGGTGGCTGGATCCAATCACAGCTGTCCTTTGGGACAACACCAAATTTTTATTGGATAATGCCTAATGTACATGGGTCATTGTGAGGTGAGGAAGGAAATTTCCCTCCTTTTAATCAAGTAGTCAGCTAGCTAATAGCAGAAACCCTTTTGACAAAGAAGATGGCTAAAAGAAAAAAAGATGAGGAGTATTGTACTTTTCAGCAGGAATGGACAGAGGAATTCGCCTTTGTGGAGAGAGCAGGTTTTGCAGTGTGTCTAATATGCAATGATAAAATTGCATTGATGAAATGGTCAAATATAAAGCAGCGCTTCAACACACACCATACTACGTTTGCATCGAAATAGCCAGTGGGGGACAGCAGGAAGAAAGCATGTCAAGAGCCACTGTGCAGAGTGCAAGCTAGTCAGCAGCAACTCTATGTTTGGATCTAACAAGGTGACTGGAATTTGGCTAGCTTTGCTGGTGCTTTAGCAATTGTGAGAAACGAAAAGCCATTCCAGATGGGAAGTATGCCAAAACATTCATGCTTGATGTTGCCAATGAACTTTTTGATGACTTTTCGGATAAAGACAAGATAATCAAATGAATAAAAGATACGCCTTTGTCGGCAAGAACTGTTCAGGATCGTACCATCATGATAGCAAATCAAATTGAGACAACACAAGTGAAAAACATAAATGCAGCACCATTCTTTTCTCTCACTTTGAATGAGTCAACAGACATAAGCCATTTATCCCAGTTCAGCATTGATTGCAAGGTATGCTGTCGGTGACACACTATGTGAGGAAAGTCTTGCTGTTTTGCCTATGAAAGACACAACAAGAGGGGAGGATTTATTCAAGTCTTTCATTGAGTTTGCTAAAGAAAAAAATCTACCGATGGGTAAACTTATTTCGGTGAGTACTGATGATGCTCTGTGCATGGTGGGGAAAAACAGAGGATTCGTAGCACTTCTTTGTGAACATGAAAAGAAACCCATCCTAAGTTTTCACTGCATCCTACATCAGGAGGTGCTTTGTGCTCAGAGGTGTGGGGAGCAGCTTGGTGAGGTGATGTTGCTCGTCATTCGGGTGGTCAACTTTATTGTTGCCCGAGCTTTAAATGATTGCCAGTTTAAAACTGCTGGATGAAGTGGGAATAATTATCCTGGTCTGCTTCTGCACAGCAATGTATGTTGGTTGTCAAGAGGGAAGGTGCTCAGCTGTTTCATGGCTTGTTTGAGTGAAATCGGAACTTTTCTTGAAGTGAAAAATGTCAAGCATCCTGAGTTAGCTAACACTGAGTGGCTCCTGAAGTTTTACTATGTCGTGGACATGACTGAACATCTGAACCAGCTCAATGTGAAAATGCAAGGTGTTGGAAATACAGTCTTATCCCTTCAACAAGCAGTGTTTGCATTTGAAAACAAGCTGGAACTGTTCATCGCCGACATTGAAACAGGTCGTTTACTACACTTTGATAAACTGGGAGAGTTTAAAGATGCATGCACAACAAGTGACCCTGCTCAACATCTTGATCTCCAGCAGCTAGGAGGCTTCACATTTAATCTCCTGCAGTCATTTAAAGTGCGCTTTGGAGAATTTCATGAGCGCAATCGTCTTTTTAAGTTCATCACCCATCCACACAAGTGTGCAGTGGACAGCGCCAACCTGAGTAACATTCCCGGTGTCTCTGTCAGAGAATTTGAGCTACAAGCTGCTGACCTGAAGGCCTCAGACATGTGGGTGAATAAGTTCAAGTCACTGAATGAAGATTGGAAAGACTTGCATGACAGGAAGCAGAGTTGGTGAGAAAAAACAAGTGGGGAGAAATGGAAAAACTTCAACCCTCAGACCAGCTGATTGTCAAAACTTGGAATGTGCTTCCCGTCACATACCACACACTGCAGCATGTGAGTATTGCTGTACTGACAATGTTTGGCTCTACGTATGCATGTGAGCAGTCTTTCTCACATCTAAAGAACGTTAAGACCAACCTACAATCACGTCTTATGGATGGAAGTCTCAATGCCTGCATGAAGCTTAACCTCACCACATATCAACCAGACTACAAAGCCATCAGCAAAACCATGCAGCACCAGAAGTCGCATTAATGGCAAGAAGTACTTTATTCATCATTGGTTAGCAACAGCATAGCAACGTTACTAAAAAGAATTCAGAGACTTATTGTACTTTAAAAGTGTTGGTCTTACATAAAATGCACACATTTACTTGTATCTAGTGTTAAAGATATTGTATGGCTCTCACGGAATTACATTTTAAAATATGTGGCGTTCATGGCTTCTCAGCCAAAAAGGTTCCCGACCCCTGAGCTATAGCTATACTATGTTCTTCAATGCAGTCTTTTTACTGTGTTGGCAGAGATAAATTACTGAAAGATGTGGAAGAAAGAAATGACATGATAGGAATCACGTTTTAGAAAGACCACTTTGGCAGAAAATGACCATGCATTTGGGAAAGAATAACAATCCTTTTGGGTTTTATTTGTGCACTATCACTTCCAAAACAACACTTTCTCCACATCATCAGTGTCCGAGAGAGTTGATCCTTTTTTTCCTTCCTTATTTGTCCATGTATTCATTTCTTTAGGAAAAAATGCTCAGCATCCTTACATGTATAATATATATAGCTCCTTGCACTTTCAGAGTGCCTTTATAATATTGTTGTTTTGTTTTCTGTAAAAATGCTATGAAGTTAGTAGGGCTGATGTTATGGTTCTTGTGTTATATATCTAGAACAGGGGTCGGGATCCTTTTTGGCTGAGAGAGCCATGAACGCAACATATTTTAAAATGTAATCCTGTGAGAGTCATACAATGACTCATGTACATTACGCATTATCCAATAAAAATTTGGTGTTGTCCCAGAGGACAGCTGTGATTGGCTCCAGCCACCCGCAACCATGAACATGAGCAGTAGGAAATGAATGGATTGTAATACATGAGAATGTTTTATATTTTTAATGTTATTATTTTTTTAATTAAAGATTTGTTTGTGAGCCAGATGCAGCCATCAAAAGAGCCACATCTGGCTTGTGAGCCCTCAGTTCCCGACCCCTGATCTAGAACCTAAAAATTGCTCAAGGTCAGAAGCTGGAAACTTGTGGATTGAGACCAGAATTCAGGTCTTCTGATCCCTTAAACAAATGTGACTTCTTGCTTTTGTATAATACACAGTCCTGTATGGAATGATAAGGACTGTGGGCCATAATGATTTCTTCTCTGAGTGAAGTGACATTCGTGGGGTCTGAGGTCACATACCTACTAAGCAGTAGAATCCCTATTAACTAGAATCAACTTGACTGGTAATTGTTTAAATATTTAAACAAAAATTGGTTAAAGTGGGAAATTATAAAGCTGCATACCTTAAACATGTTACAACAACTTTAAAACATCTAAATGTATATTTATTTACCAGTCTTTTGCTGTAGGACCAAGGTCTTTTCTTTAAGGGTCTTCTTGGAATCTTAATCAACTGTCTTATATAACTCTTCTATAATTTAAAATTATTGACTTCTTTAATGTGGATTGAGAACTTAAAAACATTTGTGAAGCAATCTTGAGTGTAGAATCATTTTAGATTTTAACATTCTCCTTAAGATCTTTTATAGATATCTACCCCCCACCCAATTTAGCAAGTATTTTAAAAAGGGTTTCACCTTAGCCCTGGCTGGTTGGCTCAGCGGTAGAGCGTTGGCCTGGCATGTGGTGGTCCCGGGTTCGATTACCGGCTGGGGCACACAGGAGAAGCACCCATCTGCTTCTCCACCCTTTCCCCTCCCCTTTCGCTCTATGTATATCTCTCTTCCTCGCCCACATCCAAGGCTCCATTGGAGCAAAGTTGGCCCGGATGCTGAGGATGGCTCCATGGCCTCCGCCTCAGGTGCTAGAATGGCTCTAATTGCAGCAGAGCAACGTCCCAGAGGGGCTGAGCATTGTCCCCTGGTGGGCGTGCTTGATGGATCCCGGTTGGGTGCATGCAGGAGTCTATCTGCCTTCTCCCTGCTTCTCACTTTGGAAAAAAAAAAGAAAAGGGAGTTAACCTTTTTTTTTGGAACCTGTCTGATATAGTTTTATTTATTTATTTATTTATTTATTTATTTATTTATTTATTTATTATTTTTAATGAGATGAGGGAGATTGTGAGAGAGACTCCTGTATACACCCCAACTGGAATCCACCTGGCAACCCCTGTCTTGGGCCGATGTTTATATGAACCAAGCTATTTTTAGTGCCTGAGGCTGATGCACTGGGACCAATCCAGCTATCCTCAGCACCCAGGGCCCACACTCGAACTAATCGAGACACTCCACTGGCTGCAAGAGGGAAGAGGGGGAGACATGGGTGAGGGAGAAAAAGAGGAGCAGATGGTTGCCTCTGCAGTGTGCCCTGACCAGGAATCAAACCTGGGGTGTCCATGTGCCAGGTGAGCGCTACTGGCCAGGGCCTAATGTAGTTGTTTTTTTTTTTTTTTTCAGAGACAGAGAGAGAGTCAGAGAGAGGGATAGATAGGGACAGACAGGAAAGGAGAGAGATGAGAAGCATCAATCGTTAGTTTTTTGTTGTGACACCTTAGTTGTTCATTGATTGCTTTCTCACATGTGCCCTGACCATGGGCTTTCAGCAGACTGAGTAACCCCTTGCTTGAGCCAGCGACCTTGGGTCCAAGCTGGTGAGCTTTGCTCAAACCAGATGAGCTTGTGCTCAAGCTGGTGACCTTGGGGTTGTGAACCTGGGTCCTCCACATCTCAGTCTGACACTCTATCCACTGCGCCACCGCCTGGTCAGGCCTAATGTAGTTTTGATTAAAAAAAAAAAACTGCCTTCTTTTTTCTACTCATTTTATGTAATCTTTAATTAAGTTATGTAAATATAACAGCATACAACTGTCATAAACATGTCTGTCATAAATGGGTTTGGGAACAAACACAATGACTCTTGGTAAATATACAACTCAATTGGTGTATCACTGGCATATTAGAAAGTGCTTCCTAGCCAAGAGCATTCACTGTGCCATGGGCCACAGTCAGTATCTTTCACAGAGGGAATGAAGGACATCAGCCATTCTGGTGAGTTGATTAGAGAGACAACAGCATGTACCACTAAACAAGTTCAGAGTATGGGTGGATTGAGGAGATCCAGACAGCTTTAGAAAGGTAGTTGGGACTGTAAAGATAGGTGGTATTTAAGAGGGGGAGCTCTAATTGCATGTGAGTCAGGTGTGTGTGTGTGTGTGTGTGTGTGTGTGTGTGTGTGTGTGTGTGTATGACAGAGATAGAGAGAAAGCAGGGAATGGATAGGTGCTCAGCAAAGGAAAGAAATCTATACTTCCTTGGAATAAAAAATAATAGACCAACATCCTCTATTCAAAATCTTTTTCTAAATTCCACCTCATGAAGGAAACCTCACCATATCGGGTGGGTTTGGTGAGGATTTTGGTTTACTTCCTAATGTAAATAAAATCATGTTAGTTAAAAACTTAGTCATTTAGTCTTCTATCTTCAATGTGGACTACACCTAATCTGTCCCAGACAGATGAAGGGCTACCCTGTTTTAAGAAAACTGCCAGGGAGGCATTTATGATTTCTTTTTGTGATCCATTCTGATGTTCTGGCCCTCTGTAATAACCCTTAAATCTTTCTTCCAATGTCTAGGCTGAATGATCCCAAAGTGATAGAACGATCATTTCATCATTTCATGTATTTTTTATTTTATATTTACTAAGTAGAAAGGAAGACAAATTATAAAACATAGATTTCCCATCCACAATTTCAACTCAGCTGTGAAGGGTGTTAATACTGTATATGTATATCTGTGTTACTAAGTAGATGTGTGTGTATATGAATATGAACACAAATATGTGTCTAAAACATAGTGTATACATATAATATATACACAAAAATGCACACAAATACATACACCATGCCATAGCTTTTGAAAACCAAAATAAAGATATCTGATGAGATAAAGGTGCTAAAGTCCGTCTCACAGTTATAATTTGAAAGGATGTGAGGGTCTGTCTTCTGAGATCACCTGACAGCAGGGAAAGGGAGAGCTGATTGTTTGATACCCTTTTACCTCGATCACTTTTGACTGATCCTTCCTGATTACTTCCTTCTTCCTTCTGTGCTCTGTACTGTCACAGGTTAAACAGGATCTAACCCTCATATCAGTATGCTAAGCTCCCCCTGATTATTAAGTGACCTGGCTACTAAAACTGGATTAAGGTATCAGTCTTTTTAAGATCATTTCTTAAGAGAGGATTCTTTGAGATGGAAAGCCTTGAAGCCAGTAGGTCTTAAAGACCCTAGGTCAGGGGTCTCTAATGTGGACCAAGTGGTTGCAGGGCTAATGATGGTAGTTTGTCTGGGATACAATAAAATTTCATCGGTATACTTAGAAATCAGGATTTTTATGTATGTATGCGTGGCTTATCTAGAGCATTGCTGTCCAATAGGAATACAGGGTGAGGCAAAAGTAGATTTACAGTTGTTCATATGAAAAATAACATAATAATTAATAAATAATAATAAACTGTTTTGCCGACCAGGTGGTGGCACAGTGGACAGAGTGTTGGCCTGGGATGCTGAATACCCAGGTTCAAAACCCAGAGGTCGCCAGCTTAAGCTCGGGTTCATCTGGCTTTAGCATAGGCTCATCCAACTTGAGCACAGGTTCACCAGCTTGAGTGTGGGGTTGCCAGCTTAAGTGTAGGATTGTAGCTATGATCCTGTGGTCACTGGCTTAAAACCCAAGGTTGCTCGTTTGAGCAAGGGGTCACTGGTTTGGCTGGAGCCCCCCCCCAATCACATAGGAATGAGCAATCAGTGACCAACTAAGGTGTCACAACTGTGAATTGATGCTTCTTCTTTTTTGTTTCCTACTTTTCCAAGTGAGAGGAGGGGAGATAGACAGATTACCACATGCACCTTGACTGGGATCCACCAGGCAACCCCTGTCTGGGGCCATGCTGGCAACTGAGCTATTTTTAGCACCTAAGACGAGGCTCCACAGAGCCATCCTCAGCTCCTGGGGCCTATGTGCTCAAACCAATTGAGCCATGGCTGCAGGAGAAGAAGAGACAGAGACAGAGAGAAAAGGGAGGGAGAGGGGTGGAGAAGCAAATGGTTACTTCTGTGTGCCCTGACCAAGAATTGAACCCAGGACATCCCCACGCTGGGCAAATGCTCTACCACTGAGCCAATTGACCAGGGCCGAGTTGATGTTTCTTATCTCTCTCCCTTCCTGTCTTTCCCTGTCTGTCCATCTCTCTCTCTCTCTTTCTCTCTTGCTAAAAGAAAATAAACTTTTGTGTACTCAGAACTGTAAATCTACTTTTGCCCTATCCTGTATAAAGTAAACCACACATATGACCTACATATGTAATTAAAAATTTTTAGTAGCCACATTTAACAAATAAAAAGAAACATGTGAAATTAATTTTAATAATAGATTTTAACACATTTTATATATGTAAAAATTATTAATGGCATATTGTACTTTTTTTGTGTGTGCTAAGCCTTCAGAATCTGGTATCTTGTTTAGTGCATTCCTAGTCAGAGTAGCCACATTTTAAGTGCTCACTAACCACATGTGGCCAGTGGCTAGTCTATTGGATCTTATGGGTCTTGAGAGTGCATCAAAGTAAGGATAAGGAGCATGTCATCTCTACCTGTTGGATCCCACTAGATACAGGGAGTCTGTTGTTAGACAACCTTCATCAGTCAGACAGTTCTATGGTATACGTTGGTCATGCCCAGTATGTAGCTGGAAGCAATGTTTTGTTGAGTATGGAGCTTTGCAATGTGACTGTGTGCTTGATTTCACCTCAGAGGGAACAGCTTGATTCCTATAGAGCTCTGAATAAAGCGAATTGTTCCTCAGAAAGAGAGTTGAGCAATAAGTATAGGATTTCTTGGATAATAGCCAAGCCTTAGCAAGGTTTTCTATAGATTAGCTTAACACATTTTTTTTTCTACTTCCTGGAGATGTCCTAAAATTAGAAGGTGAAAAACAGTTACCATGGGGGGCTATAAAAGACACCATGTTCCTGAAACTGACCAGGTTGGAAGTTGTTTCTAGGGGTTCAGAATGAGTTGGAAAAGTGTGTCCATAGCAGTAAACTGGCTTAGAACTGTGGAGCACTCCTGTGAGTTCCTTTCCATTGCTGAGGGACCCAAAGCCGCAGATAAATGTGATATGATTTTATTGCAAGACTTAGGAAAAGAACAGCAATATTATTTTTGTATTAAAACAAATGGGGGGAGTATTATGAATGTAATGCAAAATTCCCTCGCATTTTAAAACATAAGTAAAAAATTGACAGTGAGTTGCTTTGGACACACCATCTTCTTTCCTTGGGCATGGAGCTCATTTCCTTTTGCTTGTTAAGAATACTTGTAGAAACACTGCCCTTTCTTGAGTTTATGAGAAAGGCAGGGACACTCTGATACAAAGGGGAATTTTTCAGTGGAGGGGAAAAAGTTCATTTGAAATCATGTATTTTGAAAGAAAAAGACAACAAATCCCTGTTAAGAGTAATTTCACTAAAAACTGAGTTTAATATACAGATAGATATACATAATATACATATTCTTTTCCTTAGAGTAGCCAAAGTTTTCCTTCCACTCACCTATGTCATTATTTATATTTGAATATTTCTTTTAGTGGAATTTGATGAACAGGTCTATGTTATTTAGATAGTTGTTTTATCCCCTTTAAGGTTTCAACTTATATTTTAAATCTTTTATAACATTTTTGCTTTACTCTGCTTATAATAATACATACTGATTACATGAAGAAGATAATGTTATCAAACTAATGTTGTTATATTTGTACCAGTTTATTTCGTTTGTGATTATTGGTTTGTTTATTTATTTGTTTATTTATTTATTTAGTGAGAGGATGGGAGATAGTGAGACAGACTGCATGCACCCTGATCATGATCCATCTGGCAAACCCATCTGGGTCTGATGCTTGAATCAACAGAACTATTTTTAATGACTGAGACTGATATGCTAGGACACCCAAGCTATCCTCAGTGCCTGGGACCAATGCTTAAACCAATCAAGCCACTGGCTATGAGAGGAGAAGAGGGAGAGAAGGGGGAGAGGGAGGGAGAGACAAGCGTATGGTTGTTCTTCTTGTGTGCCCTGACTAGGAGTTGAACCTGGGATGTCCATATGCCAGGCCTATGCTCTATTCACTGAGCCAATCAGCCAGGGCCAGATTATTGATATTTGGAAAAAATTTATCTGGATGGAAAACCTTGAGCACAGCCTAAATCATAACATCAGTGTTTTTTGTGTGTATGATTATTGCTGCTTAAAAGAAATATATTTTTCAAAGGAAAAACCTTAGGAACAGAGGGTTAGAGTTATGCTTTAGGTGATGAAATAATAACAAAAAAGATAAAAGATATGTCCACCATTATATGCATGGGGGGGGTAAAAGTAGGTTTATAGTTGCATTGTGACACTGTGTTAATAAAGCTATTTTAATAATCTTAAGCTTCATGTCTTTTTCCATATGAACAACTGTAAACCTACTTTTGCCAAACCCTGTGGTATAATTTTATCTATCAGTTGAAACTGTAGTAGAAAAAAAGATCAAGTTAAATGATTGCAGAAATAATTCAGCATGAAAAAGACTAAAGTTAAAGTAACTTAGTAAACAGCATAAAGCAGATGGATGAGACAAGAGATATCACCCTTTATTTTGATAAAAGATCAAAGATTCAGAGTTAGGAAATACGTGATGCCCATTGCTAACACTCCTGAAATATAATAATCATGGCCAACAGCACTCACTGTCCATGGTCCCCTTTTCTTCTGTACCTATGCATAGCTTCACCATACTTTTAAATCATATGGATATAATCAAGTGGAAACCTACTTAATATCCTAGATATAATCTAAAAAGAAGAGGTATGTAGGTTAGGGGAAAATCATAAAAAACCCTGTGGATCACTATTTTAGTAATGCTCTCTGAAAAGGAATCATCATCAGGTCCTCTACAGCTCCCAGAGCCCAGGCCTTCTGTTATACTGAATTTAAAGAAAGATAGAGAGCACTAGTGTAGTGGTTCTTAACCTTGATACCAAAATCTCAAAGACTGCCATTTGTTAGGTTGTCACAAATGTGTTCTCATTAATGACTGAAGTACTAGAATTGAGTCCCAGCTCTCTAGGAGTGACGTCACTGGGATCTGCTCATGGGAATACAGAAAGAAATATGAGAACTTCATCTCTCCCGGTCACCGAGTAAAAGAAGCCATGCCTACTGTGGCTAGAGAGAACAACTATCTAATACTTGTTTTGAACTGGCTTCCTCATGGAGAAGAATTCATAGCAGTAGTAGCTGCAGCTGCAGTAGTGACAGTAGTTACAATCCATCTCTCTGCTGATCTTTCCAAAATTCTGATCCCCAGGGAAAGTCTGACTCACAGAATGCTTTGGGACATGGGTGCCTACAGGTTTAATTAAAGAAAGCCAACTCTGGTAGAAAGATGTGAAGGGACACACAATACAATGGACAGGAGGTGTCTGATTCATGAGGAACAACACACAGGGAGAATACTTGTTTAGAAATTATTCATTTTCCTGTTATTAGTAATTGAGAAAATGTTGATAGCATTTTCATTATGCTGCTCATCGATAAATAGTTAAGGTTTCTTTGGTTGCTAAATAGAGGCCTCTGAGTTCAGGTAGCCACAGTGGTTCTAGCCCTGCAGGGTGTGGTAGTATTTGGCACTTGATTTTCTTTTTTTTTCTTTCTCTTTTTTTTTATAATTGTAAACTTGTAGGTGTAGGTATATTTCAGGAAGGAAGTTAGAATGTTGGGAGATGATTAACATCTCTCCTGGGGGTAGGCTGTCTTGTTCTCAAACCAAAAGGAGTGTATTCACATTTATTTTTACTAGCAAAGTAACAATTCCCTCTCCGTTTTGTGTCAATTCTATTCTGGGCAGAGGTTTAGAGAGGGGGGAAATAAATACTGACTGTCTATTAAGAAATCACCTCCCTCTCTTTTGGTTTTTCTTTTAGTCTCCTTGTTCCACATTCTCTCTTAGGAAGCTCTTTGGGGAGTCAACTTCACATGAAACAAGTTAAGTCTCAGTTTCTTTCTCAGGGAGTGAGCCTAAAAGCTTAGCCCTGACAGCGTGCTCTCTGGTATGGAAAAAAGGGTGGCAGCGGGACATTTGGGGGGAAATTTTTGTTTTAGAGCATGCTTAGGTAGAAATTCTGAGGAACGAGACTGGACCATCCCTGGTCAAAGGTATTATAAAGGAAATGTGAGGGAGTCATCTTGCCCATGTGTAACCTGCTGGGCTAGTGAACTGAGGGAGGGGAGAGTTATTTAAAACCACACTAACTGGATAAAGCACTGAAGTAACAGAGGACTGGAAAAAAGAAAATATGCTTCCAGGGTTTCCAAAAACAGGAAGAGAGAAATGAACCTGTCAGTTGTTATTCTCTCGATTTAAAGTTAATCTCAAGTGAAACAAGTGGAAAAATATTGCAAAACAAAAGGAATGTCTTATGAGAGGGTTAATCAGTGTTGTGAGAATCAACAGTTTGAGAAATCATGTTAAACATTTACATTTAGGAAATAAATCATAGGTTAAAAAAAAGTAATAGAATTTGGTAATTAAATTGCTGTACTAAACTAGCTGGATCTGTGGTTAAAAGAGCAATTAATCCAGAATGATGAAGATCCCACATTGAGATTTTTGTCTATGCCTCAAGGTTCACTGCTGATCTTGGAGTCGAGATTTCTTCTGACTCTGACTTGATACTACTGTTTTCTCTTTTTGCATATTTATTTAAAAGTATTTGTAGTCGTAGTATAAACCTAATTTGTATTTTGAATTTTTCTCAGTTAATGTAAAGTTTCCATGAGTGGTTAGCTCATCTTATCATAATTTTTAAGACTACATAATATTTACCTAGAGACTACTTATTTAACTGTGCTTTCTTAGATATTTATGTTATTTCAAAGGGCATTTTTGCTGTTACAAATAACCTGCTATTGTATTTTGCTGCTACAAATATCCTTGTAAAATACTTCTTTCCCCCCTTATTTTGGACTACTTCTTTAAAATTGTTTTTAAATAGGATGAGTGAAAGAAATGAGCATCTTGATGATTCCATATCCTTATTGCAAAATTGCTTTCCAAACATTTCTACAGTTATACCTGGTGAAGAAAGAGTGTGCCTAATAAGGTTACATTGTGTGATGGATTCCCTAGATTTAATGCAACTGGAAGAGATTTTCACCTGAGCTAATGCTGAGCCATCTCCCAAGGGAATCTTGGTCTCATAAAATATTTTTAATGAATGCTATGGACAAAGGAAAGAACAGTATCTGTCATTCAGAAGTTTTAGATAGCCTCTAATGGAAGGGTTTATTTCTTTAGGTTCACATTGTCTTATGTAAGACTTTGGAGCCTAAAAACTGGGGAGTAAATACAATTTTATATGTGATAGCATCTAAAAATTTTCTCACACATAGTGGCACTCAATAATATTTGTGAGTAAATGAAATGCTGTGGGAAACTTGTCACTGAAAGTAACTCTGAAATGAATGCTTTTTTTGATCATGTGGTGGAAATTAGACTGTTCTGCTTGAAATTTCAGATATTTTTCCACCCAGGTTTTCTTAAAATGAGGTATGTGTCTACAGTTCACTATTACAGCCAATATTTGCAAATACTGTAACAAAAAACTGTTTAAACATAAAAACAAATATTCAGTCTTTCACATCCCAACCCATGTGAAAAGGGAAATAGTTTTTAAACGTGGGAATTCTTAATATTATAAATTGTTTGGCTGGAGCAGGAACTATTTAAAAACTCACAACTTTAATAAGTGAAGGAGACATACTGATGTAAACCACAAACATATTTAGTGCATGAGATCATTCAGACTTCTTCTCACCTTCAAAACAAAGGTTTTCCCTCTTCTGGCTTTTTCTTTTTTTATTTTTCTTTTTCTCCCCCCCCCCCCTTTTTTTTTTGACAACCATGTCAAGTTTTCCTGGCGGTGACTGAGAGCAGCGCTCCAACTGTTAAGCTGTGAGAACAGTGAACTTGGTCAGCAAGGATCATTTGTCTGCAGTTGTCAACAAAGGCTTGTTTTACTAGGAACAATGACTACGCAGGTTTGTACGGAGTGTTGTGTGCAAAAGCGTTAATCAGTAAGCAGGTTGAGCCATACTTAAAATTTTTTTTACATAGTTATTTTGCTCTTTAGAGGTGATTGTTGTCTCTGTCAGTTGGCATCATCTGAAAAAGAAGTTCATCAGTATGCTGGGATGCTCTCTACACAGAAAGCTTGACTCAGTCCTCTGTTTCTTTCTTTTGGTTCTCTTTAATCAGTTTCACCAGCGCACAGCCCAGATACTATTGATGTTTAAGTACAGCAAAGTGATTAAATGATAATGATCTTGGTTTCTATCCAAGATGACAGACTTTTCTAGCTTTGGAAATAAATACTTCAGTGCCTTGGATGAAGTGCATTTTTCTACACTCACACACATTTATGCACACACACACTAATACACTTCACACTCATGGAGGACCTTCATTTCAAGAAGTACAGAAACAATGATGTTGGCCATTAGAATGAGTACTAGACTAAAGTTAGTAGGAGTAACTTGGGGTGAATGAATTCTTTGGCTCTGTTCGGCATTTACCCAAAGATCTGAATCAGTGTAAGAAATATTCTGAGCTTAATTCCAGTCTGGCTAAATCACTGAGATCAAGTTGTTAGAAGTCAGAAGCTGATAAAAGTTTCATTTTGAGTCCAAAGCAGTGGCACCCATGTGAGTCTTTCCTCTGCACACCTATTTCAGGAGACTCTCCCCAGTTTTCCCCACTCAGTGATGCCGCATTACACTTTTATTAAGTTCAGCAGGGAGCAGCTTTTCATACCTGACTGAGGCAGGTCAGACTGATGCCAGGGAGTGTATGGAGTGGTTTTTGAGTTCTTCCAATTTTAGAATTTGTGAGGGGGTAAAATATTTAGTGCCTAACAGCTTGGACTGTGAGGTCTAATGTTAGATACACCTATGTTCTAATCTTGACATTGTCTTTTAATAGCCTTGAGCAAGTCACTTAATGTCTCAATATTAAGAATAAAACACAAATAATGGATTAACATAGTAGCTTAACACTAATTAGCATTCGCTATTTACTGAACACTATGCCTAGTCATGTTGCATATGTTGCCATTTAATCCTCATGACAATAAAGATGGGGAAATTCAGATTCAGAGAGGTTAAAAATCTTGTTGTAGGTGACATAGATAGTATGCAGCAGTAAAACGACTGTATCTCTTGAGCCTTATTTATCCCCTTATATCATCCTGGCTCTTACCCAAATTCCCTGGTATGATGTCTTATATATCAGATTCCTGCTTCTGAAAGACTGAGAAAAAGATGATGAAGGAGGTCCCCATATTTTAAACTTGTGCTTGCTACTACTTTCTAATGGTTGGAAGACAGTGGGGTGGGTGGGAGATAGACCTATGAAAACTAACATTCTAATATCTCTGGCAGAGTGGTTTCCAGCAAGTGGTATAGGTGTAGTGAGAAGTGGAAAGGAATACAAAAGGCACTCTTACTTCACCAGATATAATTATAGAACTATTTTAGAAAGCAATTTTGTAATAAAGACAGTCATAAAGATGCTTATTTCTTTTACTCATTTTATTTATAGACAGGCTTCTTCTGGGAGGCACCATGAAGTAATAATGCCAGTGACAATGCGGGAAAACTCATGGTGAGGGTCTAGTGCATCACTTTAGTCAAAGATCTTTCAGCCTTAAGGGTTGAGAGTATGAGGATTTGTGTAGCTGGACCACAGCAGTTATGCCAAGTCTTGGAATGGGTGTCTTTGGAAATACTCCTTGGAGCATCCCATAAGCCCTGTAGACTTCATTATCCTTGAATAGAGCTTTCCTTAGGCATTAATGGAGAAAGTCAAAGGAAGTTCTGGACTACTCAAGGTTGGCAAACCTGAAATAGTACCTAAGCAGGACAGGTCAGTTCTGCTATAAAGTACTTGCCTTTCTGGAGGGGACTTGGCTAGTGTCTAGAATCAGAGGTTTCTGTGGTAATGGTGGCAGCTGTAGTTTCTGCATGTTTGAACGGAGATTGTTACAGAGGAGTAGTAGTTGACTAAGAGCATCAGGGAATCCCCTCATCTGCAAGTCTTAAAGACTGAAAATAATAGGGTAGTAGTACTCTATCTCTGAAAAAGGGGTCACCAGTATATTTATATCATCGGTATCAAATTAGGCAGTTGGTCATTGGATCTCATCCTTTGTTCATATAGGTATTACTGTCATATGGTGGTCTTGAGAACAGAGTTGTTGATATTCTAGAGTAGAAAAGAAACTGGCCCAAACACATAAACATTTTGCCTACACAGTGATTTTACTGGAGGTATTAGGATTAACTCTCTACTTTTGGGGATGACCAAAGTTTCATGGGTAATTTTAAGCTAACACTCCCATTTTAGTGCCAAATGTTTCAACATGACTTAGTCAATGTAAATGTTAGGGGGAAAAGACAATAGGAATAACACAGATAATCTCTTAAATTTAAATGACTTTTTTTCTAGCTCTTTCAACTTTGTCTTTATTATGGGTATTTCCAGCAACCTCTGTTGTTGATGATGATGGAAGCTATTTTTTTTATAGTGGGCTACATGTTAGTATTTGTATAATGTTTAGAAAATTTCTTATATATTAACCCCCAAACAAATCAGTAAATTAGAGATTATTTATATTTTAGTTAACACATTGGGATTCAGAGAATTATCTAATTGCTCAAAATTACACAGTTAGTGGCAGATTGAGGACAGGAACCTAATAAAGTATAGTGCTAAAGTTAGACTCCTTCTTTTCATTTTTTAAAAATAAATTTTTGCATTGTAAGACAGTGAATTAAAAAGCAAATTCATACATATCTTACTTTTAAAAAGTTAATGGTTTATAGAAATTCTTTCTCTTGATTTCTGATAACTCAAAAAAAGTATTGTTTGGGAAAATTAACTATTGTACAATAGAAGGAAGGACTTTTACAGAATATGATGACAACCACAGAGGCTTTATCAAGCTTTGTAGATGCCAGTTTTAAATTCCATGACTTCCGTTAAGTTTACTTGCAGTATATATACTTTTTTTATTTTTTTTTTTTTATTTTTACAGAGGCAGAGATAGACAGGGACAGACAGACAGGAACGGAGAGAGATGAGAAGCAACAATCATCAGTTTCTCGCTGCGCGTTGCGACCTCCTAGTTGTTCATTGATTGCCCTCTCACATGCGCCCCGACCGCGGGCCTTCAGCAGACCGAGTAACCCCCCACTGGAGCCAGCGACCCCGGGTCCAAGCTGGTGAGCTCTTTGCTCAAGCCATATGAGCCCGCGCTCAAGCTGGCCACCTCGGGGTCTCGAACCTGGGTCCTTCCGCATCCCAGTCCGACGCTCCATCCACTGCGCCACCACCCGGTCAGGCAACTTGCAGTATATATACTTTAATAGTATTTCCAATGAGGGTCTATGAATAGAAATACCATTTAATAGTACTTCATATGAGTGTGTCTGAATAGTAAAATCTTGATCTTTGAATGTTTAAAAATGTCTTTATTTTGCCTTACTGGATGATAGTTTAGTTGGGCATAAAATTCTAGCTTGACAGTAATTTTCCTCAGAGCATTGAAGATTTTAGCATTGCTGGCCTCAGTTTTGCTTTTCAGAGTTTACTAACCATCTAACTGTAGTACTTTTAGAATTTTGCTTTACTATATATTTTTATTTCAGTGTATATAGTGTAGATTTATCTTTATTTATCCAGCTCATGTTTTCGATCTAAGGGCTTGTTTCTTTCTCCAGTTATGGGAGATGTCTCCAAACAGTCTATCTTTGTAATTTCCTTTATTTTTTTCTGAAATTGTTATTAGTTATATAATAGAGTCTCTCATCTTTTGACTCTCTTAATTGAGCCTTAATATTTAAAAAATATTTTTTGTCTATTGTTGATTTCTTTTTTTTAATTGAATTTATTGGGGTAACATTGGTTAATAAAATTATATATGTTTCAGGTGTACAGTTATATAATATATAATCTGTTGTGTGTTCAGCACCTCAAAATCTTCCCCCTTGTGCTTCCTTCTAAGTGAAATAAAATAACACTACTTTAGTATTCTAATTTACTGTTTTTGTTTGGATGTGTCAAATATAGATTTTATCTCATTGAATTTTTCTGGTTTCATGAATATACTTTTACTTCAAAGATTTTTAATTGTTTTTTATATATACCTGTTCTTATTCTGCTTTTTTATTTTCACAATTTCATACTTATTTTTAATGGATATTGATTCTTTGTTCATCTTGTTAATAATCCTAAACCTCTTTATTTTAAACTCTTTATTGGACAGTTCTATGAAATTAATTTCATTTGGGCTAAATTCATAACTTGATGGTTGATTTGACTTTCTTAGAATTAGATCCTTTTGTAGTTTTGAAATTTTAGATTTTGGATTTGTATGTGATGGATTTTCACTTTTTTGTATTGTTTCTTTCTTACTCTCCCTCATTGGATAATGCTTTTGTGGTTTTGCTGTTGTCACCTGATGCCTCTGGCCCAGCCCATAATTGAAAATTATAATAGTATTTGATATATTCCTACTCTGTAATGAGTTGGGGAATATTATAGATGTATGTAGTAAGTAGACATCTGACTCAGTTTCTCTCCTAAGACTTCTTTCCTCCTTCTCTTCGTCTATAACTGTTCATACAGTTGGAGCTTAAAGCTAAGCTCCAACTATGGTTGTTCTTTCCAGCTTCCTTTAACAAATATGGGTACTTGATATTTGCAGAGGAGCGAGAAAGCTTTGCTAGGTTTCTGGCTTCTATACTAAGCCAGGCTCTGTCTCCATCTTGTTTGTGGCAGTTCCCACACTCATACTCTTCAAAAGTCTAGTTTTCTGCAGCCTCTGATAGCTTCTAGTTTGGGAATCCCATGTTTCTTTGCTCAACACTGCTTTCTTTATTTCTGTTTCTTTTCTGATCAATGGAACTTTATTTTGTCTTTGAGACTGACAATATCTCATTGATTTTCTTTTTCTTTCCTTTCCTTTCTTTCTTTTTTTTAAGTGAAAGGAAGGGAGATAGAGAGAGACTCCTGCATGCACCCTGACTGGAACTCACTTGGCAACCCCTGTCTGGAGCCGATGCTCGAACCAATTGAGACACTTGCTGCAAAAGGAGAAGAGAGAGAAGCAGGAGAGAAGCAGATGGTCACTTCTCATGTGTGCCCTGACTGGGAATCAAACATAGAACGTTTGCACACTAGGCTGATGCTTTATCCACTGAGCCAACTGGCCAGGGCCTGATTTTATTTTTAAAATTAAAATTTTTTTGAGGGGGAGGAGAGAAGCATCAATTTATAGTTGTGGCAGTTTTTTAGTTGTTCACTGATTGCTTCTCATATGTGCCCTGACTGGGGGGCTCAAGTTGAGCCAGTGACCCTTGCTTGAGCCAGCGACCTTGGGTTTCAAGCCAGAGACCTTTGAGCTCAAGCCAGCAACCATGGGATCATTTGAGTAATCCCATGTTCAAGTTGGTGACTCTGCGCTCAAGCTGACAGACCTGTGCTCAAGCCAAATGAGCCCGTGGTCAAGCCAGTGACCTCCAGCTTTTGAACCTGGGACCTCAGCATCCCAGGTCGATGCTCTACCATTGCACCACCACCAGTTTAGTGTAAAATGTATTTGGATCAGTGGAACTGTTTAGGAGCTTGAATTTACAGGGCTACCCTCCAGAAGGGTTGACATCATCTGAATTGTACCATTTTCACTTTGCTAGTTTTCCTGTTTTAAAGTCATTTCCCCGGGAATCCCAAGGTACTGTTGTGTTGTTATCTGTCTTTTTTTTCCTTGTTTTGCAAAATTGCTTAAAAAATTAAGGGTTTTACTTTCTTCCTGGTGTTACTTTGATTGGGCGATATGTAGAATAAATTTCAAGACTGTCGTTAAGTGCAAATGTCAGTATTATCTCAAGTTAAGGACAATAATATTAAGAAATAAGTAAATTTACAGAAATTATTCTCCAGAACCAATTTTCAGGAGATGTGACATTGGATATTATGTGTACTCAAGTATAAACTTCCACTTGGCTTTCATGTGTCTTGTTATGAAACAGCTGAAAAAGCTTCACGAGTTCCTAGGGTTTCCCTTCTTTTTCTTTTAACTATGAAATAATACTGTAATAAAGATATTGCTTATGCCAGAGCTTTTAAGAAAGCAAATATTAATAAAGCTGCAAATGTTTTATTTATACTTTCACATCTTAATAAATTATAAAGAACCGGAAAATATTCATGCTTCAGGTACTTTTTAAGGTGCCTTGAGTACTTTAGGTTTAAAGGTAGCTGTGTGCTGGAAACAACTTCTCCAGTCCCTCTTTAACATCTGTTAAAGACCCACCCTAACCTTCCTGCCATTCTAATAGGTTGTGCTCTTATGCTCAGATACTGAACTCTGGTAAGCTGGTCATGATAACGAGCCTAAGTTAGATATCTTGAAATTCTTTCTTTTTACAGCAATAGTTTAATATCAGCTATTATTTTCTGAATTGTTATTTATTTATTTTAAATGATTCTTAAAAATCTCTTGAAAGATATGTGTACTTGGTAAATTTTTCACACAAAGTGTTTTCAGTAAAAGCAAGTCTCCAGTTCTATCCCATTCCTTCAGGCCTCCTCCTCAAGTTGGCCACTGTTGCTGTTTTCTTGTGTATCCTTCCTGAGTTCTTCTATGCGTATATGTACATATTCCCTTTTTAAAATAAATGGTAGTACATGGTACACACTGTTCTGAACCTTGTTTGTTTTTCATACCTTACAGCTTACTTTGGAGCTCATTCTCTATCAGTATATAAAGAGAAAGGTGGCTGATGATTTTTTTTTTTATACTAAAGTTGGTAACTTGCTAGAAACTTTTGTACTTGACAAAGCATTCATTATGTAGGAGCTATTAATGTCTCTGGCAGGTCTGTTTTATTTTAAATTAGAGTGGGCTCTGCTTATTCATTTCTCCTGGTGCATAGATTTTGAACTTTGTGTTTAGTAAATAGCAGCAGAATTTCACTGTATAGAAGTCAGCTCCTATGCTGCTTTTCAGTTCTGTGTTTTCAACAATAGGTGGCACCAGCAATTTCTGTATCTGGGCTATATGTAGATGTGAAGCATCATCATTTTGATTATTTTTCATTTCATGTTGTTGTGTTCACAGGTTATTTAGGGCAAGGATGTGTTTGCTTGTAGGCCGAGAGGCTTGCACAAGCATGCATACACGCATGGGGATTGAGAAGTACTTTGTGGAAGGGTTCCTGGGATGCTATGCTGTGTTACTTCCCATGCCTCATCTGTAGCAGTCATCCAGTGAGACCAGATGTGTAGGTAACACATTAGGTTTAAATAATGATGAATATTATTTTGTATATACAGAATAGATATTTTCAGGTGAATATTTTGAGATTTATTTTGGTGAAAATTTGGTCCTTGGCTGCACATATGAGAATTTGTCATTTCTGAGGAGTCATGTGTTCTCATAGCTTGATTGTCACATCTGCATTGACAGTTCTTATCTCTATCTCAGACCTTCCTGCTACCCCATGCTCCGTCATCTGTGCTTAGAATGTCCCCCTAGGATTTAAAACACAGCATATTAAAAAAAAGTTATAATAAATTCATCATTACTCCTCAGAGAACAGTTTCCTTTTCTTTTCTTGCCACCTTAGACTTCTCTTTACAATTTTCTAATTTATCCTTTTGTATTTCAAAAAAATGTTATTTATTTACATTCCCTGACAACACAAGGCTTTGGTCACTTTATAACTGTATAACTCTTCTGCCTATTCCCCTTTTTTTCATATTAAGTATGGGGAGAGTAATTCCCCTGACTCGAGGAAGGGAAATTGATAGAGGGGTCCTTAACAAGGTTTTCTAAGTTATGTGACCCAATTTAGTTGTGACACACACATTCTGATATTACCATCCCTATATCTGTAGTCTTTAAGTCCATGGCAACTCTCAAGTCCATGGGAAATCCTTGGAAATGAGGTGATGAAGGAAGAGGCTCTATGACTCTGGAGAGTGTTGGCTTTCCACAGAATTAGTATCACTTCTTTCTTTTCTTTCTTAAAGGAGGTGCAGAGCCCTGGCCAGTTGGCTCAGTGGTAGAGCGTCGGCCTGGTGTGCAGAAGTCCTGGGTTCGATTCCCGGCCAGGGCACACAGGAGAAGCGCCCATCTGCTTCCCCACCCCTCCCCCTCTCCTTCCTCTCTGTCTCTCTCTTCCCCTCCCGCAGCCAAGGCTCCATTGGAGCAAAGATGGCCCGGGCACTGGGAATGGCTCCTTGGCCTCTGCCCCAGGTGCTAGAGTGGCTCTGGTCACAACAGAGCGACGCCCCGGAGGGGCAGAGCATCGCCCCCTGGTGGGCAGAGCATTGCCCCCTGGTGGGCGTGCCGGGTGGATCCCGGTCGGGCGCATGCAGGAGTCTGTCTGACTGTCTCTCCCCGTTTCCAGCTTCAGAAAAAAAAAAAAAAAAAAAAAAAAATTAAAGGAGATGCGGAACTTCTTGACCTTCACCTGACATCACACTTTGGTTTTATTTCATGATGATAGGTGCAGGTTTCTGTCTTCATAGATAATGTAAAAGTCCTAGATAAGCCAGCTGTGTATCTTTATGTCAAGATCTTATAAATTTCAGAGTTCTTAAATCTTTCTTTGTCTTCTGTAAATCAGTACTTAACTTTTAGAGATACTGGCTTTTTCAGGTATGTTTCAGATATTTCATCGGTTTATTCAAATAATTCTTTTAGTCAATATTAAGACACATAACCAGAAACACCAGAACATACATTCAGAATTATGTGTATTCTCTGTGCCCAGTGCTTCAATTAATCTACCCATATTTTGCCGTTATATTAGGATAGGGATCAAACACCAAAGAATATAGTCATAGAGTCTCTGCCTTATGCACAAACCCTGCTTTAAAACCTTAAAAAGCTCTTCCCAACTTGCCATTCAGGACCATTATTATGTGGGCCTAACTTCTTTTTTCCTTAATGTAAAATGCTCCAGGACCATCTTTGGGAGTCCAGCAATATCAGCCCTGTCTTTCTGGGACTAGGAAAGATCACCTGTCTCAGAGAGGAATACCCATGAAAAGGAGGAAGAGAAAAACAAGGTACTTGGTAACATGACCAACTGCTGCAGAGCTCACTGCCTCCTCCTGCACCACCTCTCATTATTAGCAGGGCACAGGGACAGGACTGCAGACCTCTCCCCACAGGAAGCTTTCTACTTGAGTGCTAGGACTTCAATTTTTCTTCCAAGGAAGCTCCTAATGCTTATTCTCAGCAGGTTTCATCTGTCTTACCTGCCTCCAAGATGAGCTTTATTCCTTTAAGGATGAATAATTCTGATTACCTTTAAAACTGGTATGTTTGTATTCTAGAAATTAACCTCAGACTTATTAATTAATAATAGCCACCACTTAATTGAGTTCATGTTATAAGCCAGACACTTTGCACCCATTCTCTTTTTAGTCCTCAACAACACCTCTATGAGGTAAACTTTTACTTCTGTCCTAATTTACAGTGGAAGAAATCAAGGTTCAGGAAAGTTAAGGAACCTGCCTAGGTTCATACAGATAAAGAGTAGCCAGAAGAAGGGGACTTGGCTTTCCACATAATATCTTGCCGTCTCCACACTGAAACAATACTATAAACTTATAGTTCAGAAAGAAGCAGGAAGCCATACAGTTTATTATCCTTGCTTAGCTTTTTAATTTTTTTTTTTTTACCATCCTCTCACCTTAGATATAGATTTTTTTTTCTATGATGCAGATTTTGAACCCAGGCATAGCACCCTTTAACCTTCTCTCAGGTAGAGCTAATATTTCTCTGAGCTTAGTAAGTTGTCTCTGTTGGTATTTCTTTCATTTATTCAACATATGTTATTTTAATGATGATATGCCAAGCTCTGAGCATATAGTTGTTAAAAAGATATATGTGGTCCTATCATTATAGAGTTTTATAAATTAGCTGGGGAGATTGCAGGCTATATATAAATAAGAAATAAGCATTAAGCAAGTAAGAGACCAACTTATTTCTGTTCATTCTTTTTATTGATTGATTGATTTTAAAGAGAGGGAGAGTAAAGGGTAGAGAGAAAGAACTATCAATCTGTTGTTTCACCCATTTATGCATTCACTGGTTGCTTCTTGTATGTTCCCCGACTAAGGATCAAATCCACAACCATGGCATATTGGGATGATATTCCAACCAACAGAGCTATCTGGCCAGGGCCTCTGTTTATTCTTATTGTCAGGATATCAGAAAGCAGAATAAACTTGAGCATTCAATGTATAATCTTTTGAGAAAAGGCACTTATTTGAATATATTGTCTCATGGGCAGGAATTAGTAATTTAAACCAGTATATGTTTGAAGTTGATTAAAGGAAAATAGTCAAATTCCTGAATAATGATTTAAATGTGTTGGAACATTACCCATTACCCACACATTACATAAATATATTTTAAAATTCTGGCCAATTGTTAAAATAACATTTCATTAGATGGCACTAATAGGTATTCATGCAATCGTTGAATGTTGAGTTAGAAAATGTTGTTTGCCCTTCTCCTTCCTCATTTTCACTGAAGAAATTAAAGCTGAGAGAAATTGCATATGCATTGTTCCCCTTACTTCCCAAATTCATGACTCTAGGATGAATAGACTCAGGTTTATTCAAGGTCTCAAGAGTTCAAGTTGTCAACATTTCACCCTCTCATACATTAGCAATGTCAATGACTTGGAAATTAATATGATTTGAACTTCATGATTCTTTCCCTTAGATGTGGTTGAAGTAGTGTGAGCTCATCAAGAGGCAGTTAGTTAGATCTTCTCTTCAGCCTGCCTTGTCTAAATTTCATCTTCTACTTCTAAATGGTTTTACTTGTTCCTAGTGACTCAAGAGGTAGTTTTACTCTGTATGACTACTCTACAGACCACATTAAAGCATTTATGTTTCTTGTTAGGTTGCAGGAATGAGTTTTCTTAATGCCATCATTGAATTCCAATGGACGAAATAAATTACTCATGCATTTTCTAATGGTTAAAAAATTTTCCAGAGTCTTCGTTGTCTAGTTCTCATCATGTTGAGGTTCATTACCAAAGAGTAATTGATATGATTTGACTAGCAGGCTGATACTACTCAGAAATCCAACTAAATAAAACATCTGAGATTTCAGGACAAAATTTCAAAGATAATTTTTTTAATCTCTATATGAGAGACAAAATTTTGTAGTTATGGGGGAAAATGCTAACTTGGAAAAAAAATTCTTCCTGTTAACTTTCTAACTGTATCAATGCTGGCAAGTTATTTAACTTCTCTGAGCCTTGTTTTTCTCATCTGTAAACATGAAGAAAGTCATAATAATACTTGCTGTAGCTACTTCATATGATTGTTGAGAAAAATCAAAGGAAAAAGCAAATGTGAAGGCTTGCTAAAAAAATAGTCCTTTGTATCCACGGGTTCCACACATGTGAATTTAACCAACCTGGGATGAGAAACAATATTTTTGATTTGCAGATGTGGAACACAGACCATCTACATTGTTTTAAACTGTTTTAAATAGGGGACTTGAGAATCTGTGGATTTTGGTATCCACAAGGGCCTGGAACCAACCCTCTGCAGGTACCGAGGTACTTTGAAGATCTATGTAAATCTAAGGATTTAAAAATATTGCAGTAATGATAATAATACTCAAAATGACAATTGAGATCTAAATCTTGGCATAGAATTATGTATAAGAGAACATTAAGTGGGTGCTTGGATGCTTTTATGTGTTGGTATAGTGACAGTGTTTGAAAAATGCACATCACTAAAGAAGTGATTTTGCTGTTCAACATTGATGGCAGTAAATTGGAAAATAGGTTGAAATATCTCCTTTATCCAATAAAAAGATTAAAAGCAGCTTTCAAAGATATAAATAGTAGGAAAAGATGAAAAAAGTGAAGTGAGGAAATCAGAAAGGAAAGTAGAATGAAACAAAGGGCTAAGCTGGGACCCAAAATACCACCTCCTAAGGCCCTGTGCCATTTGTTAGAGGCGAGTAAGAGATTTGGTTCTGAGTGTTTCTGCAGTCAGTGCAGTGAAGGAGACATAATCAGTGATGCGAATCAGAGTGCTCCTAACATTAAACAGTGAAGTAGAGCTGTTACTAATAATGAGACTCAAGGCAATGATTTTCCCATGGGCTCCTCATAAAGAGGATAGTGCGTGATGAACAACGTCTTACAAAACATCTTGATAATAAACTTTCATACATTTTTAAAGTTGTCACTGGTATAATTGCCAGTATAAATGAAAAATTAACAAATTCACTGTTTGCTAGCAAGCTTTTAGTTCCTTGCTGTTATAATCATGATTGAACATGTATATTAGGACTCTAGAAATAATCTCTGAGATCACCTTGGTCTGTCGTTTCATTTTACAAATTAGGAAATTGAGGCCTATAGAACTTGAAAGAAAGCTCGGGTGGTGGGCTTGTATCAGCACAGGGGCTATAAGTGAAAATAGTTTGCTCTGAGCTCATTCTGTGTGATCATGGGAGCTTTCCTTGTTTCACTGTGAATACACACATTTGGCATTTTCATCATGTTTCTAATTGTGAGTTTAGCAGTTTATTTTGGTGGCTTTTAACTGGTTTTGTTTTCTGTTTGTTGTAGTAGTGTAGAAGCTATTGAATATGATGATCATTGTGGAAATTACTGATAGGCATGCAAAATTGGAACTGAAATTTATAGAGAACAAGTCTCAAGATGCAAAATTTCCCAAATTTGTAATTATACTACCTTGAAAGCCTTGTCTCATAAAGTATCCTTGATACTACTGTCAAAACCATAAACCATGTCAACACTATAAATTAAAAGAGAAAAAAAACATAACTAGAAATTATAAAAGAACATCAGTATTTTGAACAAATTAAAAATACCCAAAACCTTAATTTTGAAATATAGATGGACTTTTTAAAACTAATTTTGAGAGAGAGAGAGAGAGAGAGACTGATTTGTTGTTCCACTTAGTTTTGCATTCATTGGTTGATTCACCCTGTCCAGAGCTCGACCTGAAACCTTCTTGTATCAGGATGACACTTTTACCAGCTGGACTACCTGGCCAGGGTTAGATGGAGTTTTAAAATATTGACTAAAGCCTGAGGGAATTTTAGCTTGCCTTCTGTAGCAAACTTATTTGTTCAGATTTGTGGAAGGTGACTTCTAATGTGAGTAGCTGTTGTTCAAGAGACTCCTGTGGTGTTTTAGAGGCTGATTAAAACAAATTTCTTTCAAGGAACCATGAGATCAACCTTGAGAATAAATAGGGGGCCCAGACTCTAGAGAAAATAAGGATCAGTCAATGGCCTTGAGGGGTATTAGAGAAATTTGTGTTTTTTTGGTTACTTTGTGAAGCAGTTTGTTGTATCTTTGAGAGAGGCAGGCTTATGGACTTTTAACCTAGGAGTGGTGAATCATAGAGTGTAAACACTGGAAGCAAAGATAGGGATCGATCTCACCCATGATGTTGTGACTTGACCAAAGTCACAAAGTAGAAGGCTACAACTTGAATTATCTCACTCCAGCTTTGAGCTATGTGGGGATGTGCTGGAGTGGAGAGGAGAGAAGGTAGAATAGGTGTTAAATTCCTTTTTCCATCTGTCTTTTGTTTACTAATTTGTAAAATTAAAAATTGAGGCTAGATTATCTCAAAGCAACTTCAGAAATCTATAAAGGATTCCTCTTGTGAAGATTGGGTGTGGGAAATGTAAGTACATAAAAAGTAATCTTTTTTTCCTAAACCCTTTAAGTAGTGAATTATTTGCATGCTCTCTGACCCCCGAGAGTGAGCTTTATTTTCAAAAAATAAAATTAGTTCCAATTATAGTTTTATTAACTTAAAATCATGTTTGTTTGATAACTAATTTATGGAAACAGAAAGAACATGTTTGTCTTTTTTTTAATGTTACCTTACACATTTTTTAAATAAAAATTTTTGTATCTGGATGGTCAGGGGGCATGAGGATGTACATGAACATTTGTACTACTCAAAAGGTTAAAAAATTGCAACGTAGCCTGACCAGGTGGTGGCGCAGTGGATAGAGCATCGGACTGGGACACAGAGGACCCAAGTTTGATATCCCCTGCTTAAGTGTGGGCTCACCTGGCTTGAGCGTGGGCTCACCAGCTCGAGTGAGGAGTAGAGCGTGGGATCATAGACATGACCCATGGTTGCTGGTTTGAGCCTAAAGGTAGTTGGCTTGAAGCCCAAGGTCACTGGCTTAAGCAAGGGGTCACTCGCTCTGCTGTGAAGGCAGAGCCCCCAGTCAAGGCACATATGAGAAAGCAATCACTGAACAACTAAGGTGCTGCAATGAACAATTAATGTTTCTAATCTCTCTCCCTTCCTGTCTGTCTGTCCCTAGCTGTCCCTCTCTCTGACTCTCTGTCTTGGTCAACACAAAACAAAACAAAGCGAAAAGACAACAAATAAAAAGTGCAGCCCTACCTAAAAAAGCTCCCCACCCTCATTTTCCAAGGAACAGCAGTTAGAGGAGCATAAGATACTGAAGGATACTGAGATAAACAGAGTGGAGGCATCACCTATTATTCTCCTTCTGCTCAATGTAGCCTTGTGAATGAATGCGTTGGTCTGAGAAATGGAACACTGCATCTTTTTCCAGTTACTGACAGCAAAATGAATTAGATGTCTTTTATCTCAAACATATGCACTTGCTAAGCCAATGTGTTAAGATACAAAACATATACCACGTTGTTTTTTTAACTTAAATTGCCAACACATGTTAAAGTATTACACATTCCCCTGGACTTGGTACTACCCAGACCTGGTCTGGGTGATGCTTCTATTCTTTCTTTTAAAGTAACACTGTTCTTTGATCCTCACAGCCAAAAACTTGCTTACTGAATTTCAATGATCTCTGCAAGCACTTGATATTAGATAGTGACTCTGTGACTTGAAACCTTTGGCAAACTCCAGTATGGTGGGGTTATGCGAACTCTTGGCTGGGTCTCTTTATGTTTGTTTTAGGTAATAAGCGTTAAGTGATTCACAAAAGAAAAGGTTAAAGAGAAAGGGTGGGCCCATTCTTTTTTTTTTTTTAAGTAAGAAGCAGGGAGTCAGAGAGAGATTCCTACATTGTCCCGACCGGGATCCACCCGGCAAGCCCCCTAAGAGAGGATGTTCTGCCCATCTGGGGTCACTGCTCCATTGCTCAGCAATGGAGCTATTTTAGCACCTGAGGTGGAGGCCATGGAGCCATTCTCAGTGCCTGGGGCCAACTTGCTCTAACCGAGCCATGGCTGCAGGAGGGGAAGAGAGAGATAGAGGTAGACAGAAGGGAGGAGGTGGGGTGGAGAAGCAGATGGTCACTTCTCCTGTGTGCCCTGACCAGGCATCAAACCCAGGACTTCCACATGCTAGGCTGATGTTCTACCACTGAGCAAACCAGCCAGGGCAGGGTGGGCTCACTCTAAGCATCTCATTTCTGCATGTCCATTTTCTACACCCTAAGGTGATCAGTGTAAGGCTTTCCAGAAAAACTGAGTGTAAGGAATCTGATGTGAAGAGTTTGTCTTTTAGATAAATGGGTAGTGGGAGAAGCTGAGTAGATAGAATAGTATTATGTTTGGTAGTTGTAACAGGAGAAGAAAAAGAGAAAGGAATTGTACTTTGCTGCAGTGTCTAGAGAAGTTTTCATCCATAATGGTTTATGTTTGTACAAAGCTTAGAGTGATGTCACACACATCATCTCACTGACTCTGAGTAAAGAAAAGGACAGAGGGAGAGAGACCTGAAGATGGCATAGGCAGCATAAATGGTCAACTTCAGAAACATCTGGAGGGTCCCTTAGGCCTGTGTTAAAACTTCAACTCCATCCTCCCTTAAGGTAAACTAGCTTCTTCCTTCCCTTTTGGTTCTTTCCACTGGCAGCTGATCTGGACCCAACATTCTTCCCAGAGTTGTATATAGGATGGACCTTGGATTTTTGAATATGTGGCATAAATTTCTCTCTCTCTCTCTCTCTCTCAATCACTCTCTCTCTCTCAAAGAGAGAGGAGGGGAGATAGTGAGACAAGACTCCCACATGCACCCTGATCCACCTGGCAATCCCTGCCTATTATCTAGGGTCAATGCTTGTATCATCCAAGCTGTTTTTGGCACCTGGGGCCAACACTGGAACCAATCAACCCCCTGGTTGCAGGAGGGGGAGAGGGAGAGATGCAGATGGTCGCTTCTCTTGTGAACCCGGGACATCTATACACTGGACCGACGCTCTATCCACTGAGCCAATGTTCTGTCCACTGAACCAACTTTCCAGGGCATAAAGTACTCTTGGGTATGCCATTCAGATGGATCACCTTTGTCCCCAAAGGTTTTTGCATGGAAGCTGGATATATGGTGGCCTGAGATTCAGTAACTCTGGGTCTTTGTATAGTTTTTTCAGACTAGAGACAAACCATGGCTGGGCTTCGGTTATCAATTACCTCCACTTTATGTTGAGAAATTTGCTTCGGTAATCTCTAGGGTCCCTTTCAAGAGTGCTTAGAGTTAGTTCTGAGCACTGGGACTCCCACTTGCTTAAGGACAGACAACACTGCCTTTTCAGATTGTCTGGTACCTATCAGCATGTTCACTTTGGCCTCTTTCATTGTCAGTATACACAGTGTTATTCTTTGTTACTTCCGCCACTTAGTATTTCCATATGTTATGTTCGCACCTTTTCCTCATGGTGCAATACCATGTTAGCCAAAGGAAGGAATTAGATATTTCCTTCTGTGCATTGTTAGTTCTTTGATATCAAACAAGGATTGTAAGAAAATAATCAGGTCAGATGCCTAAATTAAATCTAAAGAAATCTTAAAGCTTCTTACCTCACTAATTAATCTTTATATTTCCATTCATCTAAGGAGAATGGGAGAAACATTTTTTCTAACTAATTCACGAATCCAGTATTATACATGTATTTTACACATGCTTGAGAATTCCAAAAAAAAAAAAAAAAAGCCAAATAAAGAACAGTTTATTATACTTTTTGTTACCTATATATTTTTGGTTTAACTTTAAAATTTTAAAACTATTTTGAACTTACAGAAAAGTTGGAAGGCTAATATATAAAGAATTTCCATATGTCCTTTACCCAGAGTCCCCAAATTTTAATATTTTTACCTCATATTTACCTTATTCTTTCTCTCTGGTCTTCAAAAATGTTGAGTTTTGACATATATTTATATTGCTATATAAACGTGTTTCTCTTGAATCATTTGAGAGTAACTTGTAGATATATTCCAATACCTTATTATAGTTCAATGTATATTATCCTACAAAAGAAAAAAAAATGGAAAAAAGAGATTCTTCTCCATTTTCCCCCTTCCTTTTTGGTCTAGGATTCAATCTAGACACACACATTGTTTTCATCATGTTTCTTTAGTCTCCTTTAATCAGGAATAGTTCCTCTGGTTTGTTTTTTTTTTTCACTTTGATGAGCTGACATTTTAAAAAAGCTCCTGCTACTTACATTGTCTATGTTGCTAATGATATAGCAGAGTGCTGTGGGCTGGGATACCTCAGATGTGATGCTGTGTTCTTCTCGAGGCTTCCAGTTGGGGCATGGATGTGTTTAGTGATGGTAGTGTTAACTTCTGTCACTGGGTGGAGATTGTGTATGTCAGGTGTCTCCAATGTAAATTAATTAATCAATATTTTGTATCCAGGAACTTATAAGTGACAAGTTAAGTCTTTGTTATGGGAATACTTTGAGATTATTTAAATTTTTCTGTCTCATCGAACTTTTATCTTCTGCTTTTAGTTGCACTGATTATTTTCTAACTCCATCATTTTTTTCTAAATTTATTAGTTTCAATCCCACAGTAAAAATAAGAGAGAGATTACTTACTGATAAACTATGTCATAGATGTTTATTTTTCAGGATGTTATAATCCATTGCCATCAATATTTATTTTGATGTTCAAAATGTTCCAGATTTTGCTAGTGGAAGCCCCTTCAAACTGCCTCCTGATTCCTTTTGAAATGTCCTTATATTCCTAGGTATGTTGACTTTTTTAGACTGTGTCCTGGGCCATCACCTCTCTGATACAACCATCACGCAGGACAAGCCCCTGTCCCTGGCCTGCCCACCATAGCCTGCTGCGCACGGTGACTGTACCAGCCAAGGCCTCTGCTTCCCTCAACTCAGCTGTACTATTTGTCAGTCTTGTGTTTTTTTAATTCATGTTTTTCATTGAAAGATGCTTGGAATGGTGATTATTAGTAATAACTAAGGTCAAATTTGTAACTGGTATTCTTTTGTCTTTCTTCCTGTGCACTGTGGCCTGAGAGAATTGACTGATTTGAAGATACTTGATATTTTGAGGTTTCTGGGTTTGATCCCATTTATTGAAGGGTGGACTCAATGGATTATCAGTGTTTCTCAACCTTTTTTGTATCTTGAGATACATAGAAAATGGTGATATTTACATGTACACAAAGTTAAGTGGATAAAATTTATAGAGAATGTAGTCAATAGACCTGGGGTTTGTGGGTGTCCATACTATCTTTGTTATACCTGTCATCCAGTAAGGACACACTGCTTTGAAAGCTCTGGTTTAGAATTTGACACTCCTAAGCTGCTAAAATAATTTAAGAACCTATTCTAGTGTATTTAACCTGTGTGCCTGATGTTGGCCAGTTCTTTGTCAGATTTGTGCAGTGGCCGCAGGGGACTACACAAGAAAATAAAATGTTTCAGCGGATGCATCTAACATCCACTGGCATGTTAGGTGCATAAGCTCAAAGCACTTAGTTGATCATATTAGTGGAGGATTCACTAATCACCTCCATTAGTTAGAGAATTGCTGTAAAGCAAAGAATAGAAGATAGGTGCATAGGTCAAAAGGTACAAAGTTCCAGTTATCACCTGACCAGGAGGTGACACAGTGGATAGAGCATTGGACTGAGATGCGGACAACCTGGGTTCAAAACCCTGAGGTCACCAGCTTGAGTGGAGGCTCACCAGCTTGATCATGGGGTCGTTGGCTTGAGCCTGGGATCATAGATGTGATCCCATGGTTGCTGGCTTGAGCCCAAGATCACTGGCTTGAGCCCAAGGTCACTGGCCTGAGCAAGGGGTCACTCACTCTGCTTCAGCCTCCTGGTTAAGGCACATATGGGAAAGCAATTAATGGACAACTAAGGGGCTGCAACAAAGACCTGATGCTTCTCATCTCTCTCTCCTCCTGTCTATCTGTACCTTATCTGTCTCTCTCTCAAAAAAAAAAAAAAAGGTGTGATCTTTCAGTTATAAAATAAGTATGGCTTAAATAAACAAGTAATCTGTAACATGGTGACTATAGTTAATAATACTGTATTGTATATTTGAAGGTCGTTAAGGGAATAGATGTCATCATAAGAAAAAAACTGTAACTGCATGGTTATGGATGTTAACTAGACTTATTGTGATCTTACATTTAATCCTTATGTTGTACACCTAAAACTGAGATATATGTCAATTATATCTCAATAAAAAATATAAAATTAAACAAAAAAACAAATATGTATTCCAAATTCATTATTTAAGATAGCTGTGAGTGCTATGAAAAAGATAAAGCCATGGGAATATTATAAGTTGTGTGTGTTGGGGTGGTGGTGAACTGATTGGGCATTTTGTGATTCGTATTTTCAAGAGATTAATTTAGCTGATTTTTTGGCCATCAATTTTAGGGGGCAAAGAGTTTAGGTGTGGAAAACTAGGAGAAAGATGGCAATAATTTAGACTTGGTTGTCCAATATGGTAGCCATTACCCATATGTGGCAGTTTAACCTTAATTCAAAATTAACATACCTGACATAAGCTACAACATGGGGAACCTGGAGGACATTATGCTAACAAATAAGCTAATCACAGAAAGGTAAGTACTATATGATTCCATATATGTGAGTTACCTAAATTCATAAAGAGAGAAAGGTGAATGGCAGTTGCCAGGAGCTGGGGGAGGGGGAATGGGGACTTGTTTAATAAGCTCACAGTTTCAGTTTTATGAGATGAAGAGTTGCTTGTATAACAATCGCTTGATAACAATGTGAATGTATTTCACACTTATGAATTGTACACTTAAAAATGATTAAATGGTAAAGTTTACATATATATTTATATTTTCCCACATTTTTTGAAAAAGGCTTTAAAAAAGAACTAGTTTAAAATTCCTACATGAGAACATGAGAGATAAGCAGTCATTGTAGAGTAAGAGGAGGATGAGAGAAGAAAAAGGGAAGAAAAGAGCAGCAGCAAGATGGCATGAGACTAGGGAAGAACCAATTTAGTATATCCCAAGCAATAACACATGAAAGAGTAATATTAAAAACATTTATGTCTTCCACCCCAAATTAATGAACATAAATTTTTTTTTCTCAGTTGCACTAGCCAAATTTCATGTGCTGAACAGAATGAATAAAAACATGTGGCTGTTGTCTACCATACTGGACAGTACAGATATAGAACATTTCCATCATTGCAGAAAGTTCTATCAGGCAGGTTTTGGTTTAGACCATGGTGATTATAATGGAAGTGGGGAGAGGTAGATGGATTGGGAATGGACTTGGGAAATATTATAAATAGAACTTGCTGATTGATGGCGGTAAAAAGGAGGTTATAAACTAAGGATGATGTGTGGCTTTTCAGCTTGAGCAACTAGGGTAGATGGATAAGGCTGAAAGGGAACAGGATTGGGCATCCGAATCAAGAGTTCTGCTTTAGGCATGTCATGCCATCTCTTGTTGAGCAGAGTCTAAATAAAACTTAATGGAGGTAGAGAGAGAAGAAAAAGTCTATTTTGATGAGCTTTTCAATTTCATAACAGATGCTAAATAAGTCCCATATGTTTGTAACCCGTCATCTTGCTTTAATTTTAAAAGAGGCCGTATTGTCTGTTGGTTATTTTATTAAATACTATTTCATGCTGCTACAAAATTTAATTCCACAGAAATCCCTTTGTTTATTTTAATTTTGTTTGAATTGCGATTTAAGATACCAACTGAAAGTGACCAGAAAATAGGGAGTTTGCTCTTGATTCTTTGCTGAAGAATTCCTTATTAAGGGACTATAGGTGTAGGACCCTGGCCCAGGCCTCTGACAGGTAAATTAAACTATACACACTAGCCTTATATTTTGGAGCTTTACTCACTCTTTCTTTTCCTTCCCTCCCTCCGTCCCTCCGTCCCTCCCTCCCTCCCTTCCTTCCTCTCACCCTCCTTCCTTTATTTCTTTTTTTTTTAAGGTTTTATTTATTGACTTTAGAGAGAGGAGAGGGGGAAGAGGAGGGGTAGTAGGAAGCATCAACTCACAGTAATTGCTGCTCTTATATGCCTTGACCAGACAAGCCTGGTTTTAAAAAGGCTACCTGAGCCGTCCAGTTCAACGCTTTATCCATTGCGCCATCACAGGTCAGGCTGGAGCTTAACACTTTTAAATATCATATATAAACAGGGCATGTCTTGAGGAACTGTGGGGAATGAGGGTCTTTAGTCTGACTTAGAAACAAATGATATTTCTTGTATGATACTTTCAGGCACAAAGGACAGTCCAGGATGTTCATTGTGTGTGAATATTTATACTTAAAGTTTTTCACTCTTAGAAATCTAGTGTTGTACCTTTTGGAGAAGGAGTCACCTGCCTGTCCTTGTTTAGGGTGAGACGCCCAATATTGACAGTTGCTAATGGAGGGAAAGGAGAAGGCTGAACAAGTTGTTTGTTTGTTTGTTTGTTTTAAATGTTGCAGTGCTTTTATGGCTAATGGCTTACAAACAGGTACAGGGTCTGAGCCAAGTGAACGAGTCACATCCATGTTCCGTGTGCTTCCCTGCACACATTCTAAAGCATGGAAGTCCTCTTTGGCTGCTGGGTTTTAGGTTGACCACTTTTGTGCTCACAAACCAGTTGCCCTGGTACCCTGCTTCATGTTTCCAGACCCTGCTTAATTGTTCCATGGGAGAGGTCACAGAGGGGTTGACCAAGGCGGACTGGAGTGAACTTTGGAAATGTTACCCTCTCCTTTGTTTGCCTCACTCGCACCTTTTCCAGCACCTCAGCTCCTGGCAGCAGCAGTCCCCTTAGTGTGGCTCTGCTCCCTTTTGAATGCGTGCTTTTTCATGTTTTGAGGTCTCCATTCTCTTATGCTGTTGTACGAATCAGATCAATTCTAACTTGCTATTCAAGAGAGGGGGAATTTTGATTTTTAATGTAATGCATATGATATTCATTGTCTGCTTCATCTCTTTTTGTTGTGACAGCCCCCTCCCCCACATCTAATTCATCAGAAAGAGAATGAATATTTACAGATCCATAGCTCTGATACGAATACTTACAGAAAAAGGGTGAGGAGTTTTGAGACTTGTTCTTAGGCTACAGTGGACTTCAGGTCTACTGGAAACCTTAGAAATATTGGGATAGGACTAAAGGAAAAAGAACAACCAGGTATGCATCATGGCTGAACGTGGCTCTCTCTAGCCTTCCTTCAGAACCTCAGTGTTGTTCTCTAAGTCCAGTGAGTTTGCCAATTCAATCCATATTTTCTCCTTGCATGGAATTAATTTAGAACTAAAGAAGAAAAACTGCCCTGGCATCTGTCTATTTAAATAGAAAGAAAAGTTAAATACATTTTAAAAACAATCTTCTTTGAGCATATGCAGTGAATTTACGTGGACATGATTGTTCTAAACATTAGGAAGGTCATGGTGGGAACTTCACACCCAACAACATGGAGTCCGGTATTAAAATGAGAGTTATATTTGAATTTAGATTTGCATTAGAACCAGATTTTGATTTTTAAATTCTCCTATGTCTGTCTCCATATTGCAGAACCATTTTAAGAGAAGAATTTTGAAAACAACTGAGTTTGCCTTTCTTTTAAAGGCAGGCAAATCCCAACCAAGTATTTTGTTGTGCTGTTGAAGAAGAAAAAACATTGGAAGCTGGAACATGATGTTGTAGTAACACAATGTCATAAGGAAATTTTGAAGTGGTTCAGATATATATAGATATTTTCAGAGGCCAGAGCTTTCAGTAGGTATTGGAAATGTGAGCTGATAATGAGAGCGTTTACTGCATTGATTCATAGATGATTCCATGGTATAGACCCCGGTGATGGCATTATAGTGAAGCTGCAGGGTTTTTGACACTTGGAAGATGAAAGCAGAGCATTGGAAAATCCAGGAATCTTTTCTTAATAGAGTGATAATAAGGCCAAACAGATTTTGTTTCACTGTAAATGATAAGCCATATGTCATCCTGCACAAAAACTTTACCATCCTAAATTAACATTAGAAGTGAACTTCCTTTCCACCTGAAAATGTATATATAGTATATGTACACATCTTTATATGTCCACAAATATGCACACATACATGCATACATACACATGAATGTCTCTTTTTTTTTTTTTTTCATTTTTCTGAAGCTGGAAACAGGGAGAGACAGTCAGACAGACTCCCGCATGTGCCCGACCGGGATCCACCCGGCCCGCCCACCAGGGGCGGTGCTCTGCCCATCCTGGGCATCGCCATGTTGCGACCAGAGCCACTCTAGCGCCTGAGGTAGAGGCCACAGAGCCATCCCCAGCGCCCGGGCCATCTTTGCTCCAATGGAGCCTTGGCTGCGGGAGGGGAAGAGAGAGACAGAGAGGAAAGCGCGGCGGAGGGGTGGAGAAGCAAATGGGCGCTTCTCCTGTGTGCCCTGGCCGGGAATCGAACCCGGGTCCTCCGCACGCTAGGCCGACGCCCTACCGCTGAGCCAACCGGCCAGGGCATGAATGTCTCTTAATTGTCCCCTCACAGGCAAACATGTGACCAAGCCTGTGCATGCCAATGTTTAGGCCAGTTCTAATTGGAGACTTTCAGCGGTGAGGTGGAAGGGTTTGAAGTACATCTATTTGCTTGCATATTAATTGTCTTCTCTATGGAGCAGGCTGGAAATGATCTCAGGGAAGTTTTGTCTGTCTTCGTGACTCTCTGCTATTCTTTTTTTCCTTTTTGTATATTTCTTTAGTGAGAAGCAGGGAGAAAGACTCCCGCTTGCACCCCAACTGGGATCCACCCAGCATGCCCACTAGGAGGTGATTCTCTGCCCATCTGGGGCCTTTCTTCCTTTGCAACCAGAGCCATTGTAGCCACTGAGGCTAGGCCATGGTGCCATCCTTAGTGCCCGGGCCAACTGGCTCCAGCGAAGCTGCGACTATGGGAGAGGAAGAGAAAGATAGAGAGAAGTGACAGGGGGAAGGGTGGAGAAGCAGATGGGTGCTTCTCTTGTGTGCCCTGACCGGGAATTGAACCCTGGATTTCCACACGCTGTGCAGACGCTCTACCACTGAGCCAACTGGCCAGGGCCTCTCTGCTCTTTAATATTGGCTTCCTGTGTACCAGTCATCTAGTGCAGAATCATACTTTTTATATTAATGACCATTTATAAAAGACCTTCTAAACTACAGAATGCTGTTTTTCTCAGTTTTACTTAATTTTTATAACAAGGAAAGGTGAACAAATATTTTTACAGTCCAGATGATTCTATTGGGGAATCTCCTCTTGGGTAAGTGATTAGCATAAGTTATATGCTGTTGACCAGCCTTACAGTTTTTTTTCCAGCCAGCAAAATGCACTTTATATTCTGACATGTTTCCCAGCTACATGATTTGTAATCTCAATGGTGTTAGTTGATGCAGTAGCTGAGGAAAATTTCCCTTTAGCAAGATGAGAAATTATGAAATAATCTTGGTCTTAGGGAAGAAGAATACAGCATCTTTGGAGATTTTATGACCAGGGATAAAGACATTCAGGAAGCTAAATAAAAACCAAAAGAAAGAAAACGGTGTTGATATGCTCTGACCACATTTTCTTTTCTTTTTTTTTAATTAAAAAAATTATTTTTTTAATGTGTGGTTTCTCTTGGAAGCCAGGCACCACTGGGTTTCTGTCCTCGAGCTTAGCACAGCCCTCACACTTAGATGCTCAGTAAATGTGGGTGAATTTAATTGCAAAACAGAAGATACATGTTGTAGTGGAGATTTTGATTGGCTGCTGGTTCTGACACATGTTGTAACACTAAGTAATTTAGAAGATGTTTTCCCCTAAAGTTTGCAGAAATTCTCTGCCTTCTGGGGCTATTTGACACATTAATAGCTTTGAAACAGAATATGGGTCAATTTTGCCACTGCCTTCTTTCTACAAAAATGTATACTTGAAAGCTTTTATGACAAGATGATCAGAAAGCAGAATTTATTTCTGAGCAATTATCTTACTTTCTGTTAAAGTTTGTTCCATTAACTTTCATCATGAGTTTGTTTGATATGTGCTAGAATGTAGTATGCTGGGGCAGCAGAGGCTCTGACAACTATTCTTAGTGAGATAAAGTCTCATTAAAACCAACACAGTCCCCTCCATCACTCTTTATCTCTTTACCACGCTTTTTCCTCCCTTCTGTCTCTGAAACTGTTTTTGTTTTGCTTACATTTATTTTCTGCCTTCCACATTAAAGTGTGCCACAAAAGTGGGGGACTTGATCTGTAACTCTGGTATCAAGAACAATATTGGGCAACTTGTAGGTGCTTGATAAATGTTTGTTTGTTGAATGAATGAATGAGTGAGTATTATTGGTACTCTGGGCCCATATATATTATTAATCCATTCAATAATATTTATCAAATTTCTATTATATACCCAGTAGTATTCTATATGCCTGAGTTTCAGCAGTGAGCAAAATAACAGTGCCTGTGTTTACAGATTATAAAGCCTAGTAATGTGTTGTTCAATATGGTAGCCACATGTGGTTATGTAAATCTAAATGTAAATTAATTAAAACTAAATAAAATTGAAAATTCAGTTTCCTAGTCACACAAGCCACATTTCAAGTGTTTACATGTAGCTAGTGGCTACCATATTGGGCAAGGCAAATATAGACTATCTTTGTTTTTATAGAAAGTTTTATTGGACAGCACTCATTTAGATAAAACTGGTCAATATATATGCACTTCATTGCAGAGGCATATAATATATGCTGTGTAGAAAGAAGCACATGTTTCCAAGGGAGCATACAGTAGAGGCTTCTAGCCTAGGCTGTGGCTGGGTTGTCAGGACTGGTTTTCTAGAGGAAGGGCTTCTAAGGACATCAAGGATGCATAGAGAAACCAATACAAAATAATATTGAAAGTAAACTGTAATTGAAAAAGAATGCATAGGGATTAGGCAGGCTAAGGAGGGCAAAGCCTGAGGAGTATGAGTCAAAGAAAACATCTGGAGAAGGAGCTAGAATAAGTCCTTTAATCTGTTTAGTTATAGTAGGACCTGGTGCTTTATTCAGAGTTCTTTCTGCATGTGAATAGACAAAAGGTGTGTAGGAATAAGCCACTTCCCGTGCAGGCAGATATTTTTGTCATGGCAGCTTTTCTCGTTGCAGGCCCAGCCCACTATCAATCTATAACAGCCTCCTAATGGATCTTCCTGCTTCTTTTACCCCTCCCATTTTATTTCCACCAATCTCCAAATTTGATCATGTTATTCACTTGCTGAAAAAACTTCATTGCCTCTTCATGCCACTTAGGATAAAGCCTAAACTCCTTAATATGCCTATGAGGCTCTTTATAGTCTGTCCCTTGTTTATTTTTCTAAAATTTCTCTTCCCTCTCTTCACTTCTCACACTATGGTCGAGTAGCATCACTCCTCCAAATGTTCCATCTCTCTTGCCTCTAGGCCTTGTACCTGCCGTACCCTCTGCATGGAAAACTATTCCCCCTTCCTGCCTCATCTCTGTTTCCAACCTTCTTTTTCAGACCTCAGTTGAGAGTTCGCTTCTTCAGGACCCTCTGATATCAAAATCAAGATGAGGTGCCCCACCTATGTGCACTGTCATACCTGTGTGTTCCCTTATTGTAGAACATATTACACTCTCTCATTTTGCCTGCCTATGTGTCTGTAACTCTCAGGCCTGGGACTGCAAAGGACCACATCTTATTTCCTGTTTTGTCCCAAGTACCTAGCACACTTCTGTATCTATTTGTTGATTGAATGGATGAATGAATTTGATGACCCCTTGCCATTTTCCAGGTGTGATCAATTAAGTATGGTTCTGACGTGAAACTGTGGCCTATTATAGGAAGCTTCTAAAATTCAGCCATTGAGGGGGAAAGAAATGTAAGTCAGTCTGTGAAGAAAGCATATCAATGACCCTTGTTATTTGTTTTTATAATTAATTTTTGTTGAGATATAATTTTATATACAACTCACCCACTTGAAGTCCAGTCCAGTTACTTCTGATTAATTTATAGGATTGTGCAACTATGACCATAATCCTGTGGGTTGTAATCCACTCATTTAGGACATGTCTGTGGGGCAATAAGATTCCTCATGTGCATTGACAGTGAATCCCTGCACCCACTCCCAGCCCTAGGCAACCATGAATCTACTTGCTGTCCATAGTCTATAATCAGGGGTAGTCAACCTTTTTATACCTACTGCCCACTTTTGTATCTCTGTTAGTAGTATAATTTTCTAACCACCCACCGGTTCCACAGTAATGGTGATTTATAAAGTAGGGAAGTAACTTTACTTTATAAAATTTATAAAGCAGAGTTATAGCAAGTTAAAGCATATAATAATAATTACTTACCAAGTGCTTTATGTCAGATTTTCGCTAAGTTTGGCAGAATAAATCTTTATAAAACAACTTACTATAGTTAAATCTATCTTTTCATTTATACTTTGGTTGCTCCGCTACCACCCACCATGAAAACTGGAACGCCCACTAGTGGATGGTAAGGACCAGATTGACTATCACTGGTCTATATGAATTTGCCTCTCCTGGGTATTGATACTAATGGAATCATACAATATGTAGGTTTTTTTTTTTGTTTGTTTGTTTGTTTTTTTTTTTTTATAATTTTATTTTTTTAATGGGGTGACATCAATAAATCAGGATACATATATTTAAAGATAACAAGTCCAGGTTATCTTGTCGTTCAATTATGTTGCATACCCACCACCCAAAGTCAGATTGTCCTCTGTCACCTTCTATCTTGTTTTCTTTGTGCCCCTCCCACCCCCTATCCCTCTCCCATTCCCCCCTCCCCCCCCGTAACCACCACACTCTTATCAATGTCTCTTAGTTTCACTATTATGTCCCACCTACGTATGGAATAATACAGTTCCTGTTTTTTTCTGATTTACTTATTTCGCTTCGTATCATGTTATCAAGATCCCACCATTTTGCTGTAAATGTTCCGATGTCATCATTTCTTATGGCTGAGTAGTATTCCATAGTGTATATGTGCCACATCTTCTTTATCCAGTCATCTATTGATGGGCTTTTTGGTTGTTTCCATGTCCTGGCCACTGTGAACAATGCTGCAATAAACATGGGGCTGCATGTGTCTTTACGTATCAATGTTTCTGAGTTTTGGGGATATATACCCAGTAGAGGGATTGCTGGGTCATAAGGTAGTTCTATTTTCAGTTTTTTGAGGAACCACCATACTTTCTTCCATAATGGTTGTACTACTTTACATTCCCACCAACAGTGTATGAGGGTTCCTTTTTCTCCACAGCCTCTCCAACATTTGCTATTACCTGACTTGCTAATAACAGCTAATCGAACAGGTGTGAGGTGGTATCTCATTGCCGTTTTGATTTGCATTTCTCTAATAGCTAAAGAAGATGAGCATCTTTTCATATATCTGTTGGCCATTTGTATTTCTTCCTGGGAGAAGTGTCTATTCATATCCTCTTCCCATTTTTTTATTGGATTGTTTGTTTGTTTGTTGTTGAGTTTTATGAGTTCTTTGTATATTTTGGATATTAGGCCCTTATCTGAGCTGTCGTTTGAAAATATCATTTCCCATTTAGTTGGCTTTCTGTTTATTTTGTTATCAGTTTCCCTTGCTGAGCAAAAGCTTCTTAGTCTGATGTAGTCCCATTCATTAATTTTTGCCTTCACTTCTCTTGCCATTGGAGTCAAATTCATAAAATGCTCTTTAAAACCCAGGTCCATGAGTTGAGTACCTATGTCTTCTTCTATGTACTTAATTGTTTCAGGTCTTATGTTTAGATCTTTGATCCATTTTGAGTTAATTTTTGTACAGGGGGAGAGACTGTAGTCCAGTTTCATTCTTTTGCATGTGGCTTTCCAGTTTTCCCAGCACCATTTATTGAAGAGGCTTTCTTTTCTCCATTGTGTGTTGTTGGCCCCTTTATCAAAAATTATTTGACTATATATATATGTGGTTTTATTTCTGGACTTTCTATTCTGTTCCATTGGTCTGAGTGTCTATTTTTCTGCCAATACCATGCTGTTTTGATTGTCGTGGCCCTATAATAGAGTTTGAAGTCAGGTATTGTTATGCCCCCAGCTTCATTCTTTTTCTTTAGGATTGCTTTGGCTATTCGGGGTTTTTTATAGTTCCATATAAATCTGATGATTTTTTGCTCTATTTCTTTAAAAATTGTCATTGGAATTTTGATGGGAATTGCATTAAATTTGTATATTGCTTTGGGTAATATAGCCATCTTGATTATATTTATTCTTCCTAGCCAAGAACAAGGTATATTCTTCCATCTCATTATATCTTTTTCGATTTCCCTTAACAATGGTTTATAGTTTTCATTATATAAGTCCTTTACATTCTTTGTTATGTTTATTCCTAAGTATTTTATTTTTTTTGTTGCAATCGTGAAGGGGATTATTCTTTTGAGTTCCTTCTCAGTTGTTTCATTGTTGGCATATAGAAAGGCTATTGACTTCTGTATGTTAATTTTGTATCCTGCGACCTTACTGTATTGGCTTACTGTTTCTAGTAGTCTTTTTGTGGATTCTTTGGGGTTTTCGATGTATAGGATCATATCATCTGCAAAAAGTGATACCTTTACTTCTTCTTTTCCGATATGGATGCCTTTTATTTCTTTGTCTTGTCTGATTGCTCTGGCTAGAACCTCTAGTACCACATTAAATAAGAGTGGAGAGAGTGGACAACCCTGTCTTGTTCCTGATTTAAGGGGGAAAGCCTTCAGTTTAGTGCCATTTAATATGATGTTAGCTGATGGTTTATCATATATGGCCTTTATCATGTTGAGATATTTTCCTTCTATACCCATTTTGTTGAGAGTCTTAAACATAAAATTGTGTTGTATTTTATCGAAAGCCTTTTCTGCGTCTATTGATAAGATCATGTGGTTTTTGTTCTTTGTTTTGTTGATATGGTGTATTACATTAACCGTTTTACGTATGTTGAACCATCCTTGAGATTCTGGGATGAATCCCACTTGATCATGATGTATTATTTTTTTAATATGTTGTTGTATTCGATTTGCTAGTATTTTGTTTAGTATTTTAGCATCTGTATTCATTAGAGATATTGGTCTGTAGTTTTCTTTTTTTGTGCCATCCTTGCCTGGTTTTGGGATGAGGGTTATGTTGGCCTCATAAAATGTGTTTGGAAGTATTGCTTCTTCTTCAATTTTTTGGAAGACTTTGAGTAGAATAGGAACCAAGTCTTCTTTGAATGTTTGATAAAATTCGCTGGTATAGCCGTCAGGGCCTGGACTTTTATTTTTGGGGAGGTTTTTAATGGTTTTTTCTATTTCTTCTCTACTGATAGGTCTGTTTAGGCTTTCTGCTTCTTCTTGACTCAGTCTAGGAAGGTTGTATTTTTCTAGGAATTTATCCATTTCTTCTAGGTTGTTGAATTTAGTGGCATAAAGTTTTTCATAGTATTCTACAATAATTCTTTGTATATCTACGGTGTCCGTGGTGATTTCTCCTCTTTCATTTTGGATTTTGTTTATATGAGTTCTTTCTCTTTTTTCCTTGGTAAGTCTTGCCAAGGGTTTGTCAATTTTGTTGATCTTTTCAAAGAACCAGCTCCTTGTTCTATTACTTTTTTCTATAGTTTTTCTGTTCTCTAATTCATTTATTTCTGCTCTGATTTTTATTATCTCCTTTCTTCGGCTGCTTTTGGGTTGTCTTTGTTCTTCTTTTTCTAGTTCCTTAAGGTGGGAAGTTAAGTGGTTCACTTGGGCTCTCTCTTGTTTGTTCATATATGCCTGAAGCGATATGAACTTCCCTCTTATCACTGCTTTTGCTGCATCCCATAGATTCTGATATGTCGTATTGTCATTTTCATTAGTCTGTATATATCTTTTGATCTCTGCACTTATTTCTTCTTTGACCCATTCATTTTTTAAAAGTATGTTGTTTAGTTTCCACATTTTTGTGGGATTTTTCCCCTCTTTTTTGCAGTTGAATTCTAGTTTCAAGGCTTTATGATCAGAAAATATGCTTGGTACAACTTCAATTTTTCTGAATTTGCTGATATTGTTTTTGTGGCCCAACATATGGTCAATTCTTGAGAATGATCCATGTACACTGGAGAAAAATGTATACTCAGTCACTTTGGGATGAAATGTCCTGTAGATGTCTATCATATCCAGGTGCTCTAGTGTTTTGTTTAAGGCCACTATGTCTTTGTTGATTCTCTGTTTGGATGACCGATCTAGAGCCGTCAGCGGTGTATTGAGGTCTCCAAGTATGATTGTATTTTTGTCAGTTTTTGTTTTAAGATCAATAAGTAGCTGTCTTATATATTTTGGTGCTCCTTGGTTTGGTGCATATATATTAAGAATTGTTATGTCTTCTTGATTCAGTGTCCCCTTAGCCATTATGAAATGGCCATTTTTGTCTCTAAGTACTTTTCCTGTCTTGTAGTCAGCATTATCCGATATGAGTATTGCTACACCTGCTTTTTTTTGGATGTTATTTGCTTGGAGTATTGTTTTCCAGCCTTTCACTTTGAATTTGTTTTTATCCTTGTTACTTAGATGAGTTTCCTGTAGGCAGCATACAGTTGGATTTTCTTTTTTAATCCATTCTGCTACTCTGTGCCTTTTTATTGGTGAGTTTAATCCATTTACATAGTGTAATTATTGATACTTGTGAGTTCCCTATTGCCATTTTATATCTTGCTTTATGTTAGTTTTGCGTCTTGTTTGATCCTTCTCTTTCGTTTTTCTATCTTTTGTTTTTATTTGGTTGTATTCCATACATCTTTCCTCTGTTGCTATCTTTTTTATCTCATGTGCTTCTGTGGTGGTTTTTTCAATGGTGGTTACCTTTGAGTAATGAAAAGGGTCCCTACCCTGTTCATTGTAGCGAACTATTTTGTGAGTACTTTTGCACTCCATCGTCCTTTGCTACTGTTAATCTCCGTCTTCTCCCCCTCTTTCTTTTTGTTGTTGTCACATTTTAAATTTGGTTTTATTGTGTTCTTCTTGGAGCTTTTACTTGTGGCTCTGTTTTTTTTTGTTCTTTGTATCTGATTGGAGAACCCCCTTTAGTAATTCCTGGAGTGGGGGTTTTCTGATGATAAATTCCCTCATCTTTTCTGTATCTGTGAATGTTTTTATTTCTCCTTCGTATTTGAAGGATAGCTTTGATGGGTATAGTATTCGTGGCTGAAAGTTCCTCTCTTTCAGGACTTTAAATATTGGGGTCCACTCTCTTCTAGCTTGTAGAGTTTCTGCTGAGAAATCTGATGATAATCTAATGGGCCTTCCTTTATATGTTGTATTCTTCTTTTCCCTGGCTGCCTTGAGAATTTTTTCTTTGCTGTTGGTTTGTGTCAATTTCATTATGATATGCCTTGGAGTAGGTTTGTTGGGGTTAAGAAAACTTGGAGTTCTGTTTGCTTCTTGAACTTGAGGCTTTAGTTCTTTCCACAGGCTTGGGAAGTTCTCATCAATTATTTGTTTAAGTATGTTCTCCATTCCATTTTCTCTCTCTTCTCCCTCTGATATACCTATTATTCTTATGTTATTCTTTTTGATGGAGTCAGATAATTCTTGTAGGGCTATCTCATTTTTTTTAATTTTTGAGTCTCTTTCTTCTTCTCTCTGTTGTGCCTCAAGTTGCTTGTCTTCTATTTCACTAATCCTCTCTTCTATCTGACCTGTTCTATTAGCTAAGCTTGTTACTTCGTTTTTCAGCTCGTTAATTGAGTTTTTCATCTCTGTTTGATTTGTTTTTATAGTTTCAATTTCCTTGGACATATATTCTTTGTGTTCATGGAGTTGTTTTCTGAGCTCCCTATATTGCCTTTCTGTGTTTTCTTGTATATCTCAGAGGATTTTTAGGATTTCTATCTTGAATTCTCTGTCATTTAGCTCCAAGGTTTCCAATATATTAAATTTTTTCTCCATAGATTTTTCCTCATCTATCTGTGCTACCTCTCTTTCTTTTGTATCCATGATATTCGATTTTCTCTTTCTTAATGGCATCTGAGGGTGGTTTTGTTGATAGTATTAATGAGATTTAATAAAGAATAAAAAGTTAAAAAAAATAAAAAAATAAATCGAAAAGAGTTGTTTTTTTTAAAAAAATTAATAATGAAATAAAGAAAAATAAAATAAAATAAAAATTTTTAAAAAAAAGAAAATTATTCCCCCCCTCTTTTTTTTCCTCTCCTCTCCTCTCCCCTCTTTCTTGAGAAAATCTTGTGGTGGACTGTGAGTTATAACAAACAATGTCTGTGATGGAGGGCCTGAATTGGGGAAAAGTAATAAAGGGGCAAAAAAGAGAGAAAGAAAAAAAAAAAAAAAAAAAAAAAAGGGAAAAAAAAAAAAAAGAAAAAAGAAAAAAAAAAGAGCGTATGGACCCACAAAAAGCAAATAAGGAAAAAATTTGGGTCAAGAATAAAATGATTTGCTTTTAGGTGTTGGTTTTCTAAGAGTTATGATGAGAGGAATAAGAGGAAAATGGAAAAATGGGGGGACAAATTAAAAACTTACTATTGTATTTAGTGGAACAAGAACTAGATAATATGGAGAGCCAGGGATGGGAGCACTGCTAGTGAGTTAAAAAGGTGAAGTAAAACCCCCCAAAATGCCACAAACATAGGTTTGAGTCCCAGATAAGATAATTTGTTTGTTATTGAGGTTTGAATGAGAGGAGATGTAAAGGAGAAAGGAAGAAACTAATATAGAGGGAGAAAAGAAAGAGAGAGAGAGAAAAAAAGAGGGAACCACTAAAAGAAGAAAAAAGAAAGGAGAGAGAGAGAGAGAGTTAAGGGTTTTGGAGTGCAACCCTCATAGAGAGAAAGGAAGAGAAGAGAAATGATAATGGGAGATGTAACACTTATGGGTAGTGTAGTTCAAGGAGAGGAGAGAGTAAGACCGGTAGAGAGTTAATCGGCCAAATTGGAGGAGGAAAAAAAAGTCTCAAGAATGAAGATAAGAGAAACAAACGAACAAATATAATAAAATGGGATAGGTTATAAAGTCTGTAGATTATTCTTGATTTTGAGAGGTTATCTTCTTGCTTTTTCTTTTCTCTCCCTCTTCCTGGTTGGTGACTCTGTACCCCGGGTTCTGCCCCTTTGGCACGCTCAGGTAGAGGTTTGCAGTTGATAAGTCTCTATGGCAATGTCATGTATTGTGCTTTATTCTCGTTGGGAGTTGAGGCTCATTAGCATTTATAGGCTCCGACAGTGAGAGAGTCCGTGTTCCTGGAGCCTTTCTCCTAGTCTTTCCTTCCTCAATTAGTAGCCTGATAGTCCAGGTATGGGGTTGCTGCTGCCTCTGCCTGGAGATTAAGAGGCTCAAATTGCTGGCAACTCCCCACTCTATTTCCACTCAGCACAGGGCTCTGGGTAAGGCTCAGTCAGTCAGAGCTGCTAGCATAATCAGGTGGGCTTTCCGCCCACTCAAAGACCACTGGCTCTGCCACTCTGTCCGGTAACACAAGCGGGCGCCCACTTCCGGGGCGCTTGGAGGAAACTCTCACTCACTGTCTGCAACCAGGATATCTGGCCAGCAGTCTCACGCTCTGAGTGAAACCCCCAACCGCAGGGAAAAGTTGCAGCGTTGGAATTGAGTCTCGCTCCGTCCCCGTGTGCGGCTTTTGCAAGGCGCTGGGGCGGCCCGAGATTCCGCTTTGGCCCACACAAAGGCCCCTGACTCTGCCCCTCTGTGCGATAACACGGGCGCGCACTGCCCAGGCACTCGGAGGAATCGCTCACTCCTTATCTGCGCGCGCACACCAGGATATGAGGCCGGCCGCCGTTCCCTCTGAGTGAAACAGCCTCCAGCACGGAAAATCTCCCCCGTTGGAAGTAGTTCTCACTCCCTGCCGTGCGTGGCTTTCCCAGGGCGCTGGGGCTGCCCAGAGACTCTGCCCTCAGCCCACAGAAAGGCCTCTGACCCTGCCTCTCCGTGGGGCAACACGGGCACCCACTTCCGCGGCTTAGGAAGAAATCTCTCTTCCACTAACTGCGCACCGACCAGGAGACCGGGTAAAATGGCCGCTCCGCTTGTCTTTCTTTGTTTGGGTTTGGCGCGAGTGTTAGCTTGTATTGCCCGGGTTGCCACAGGATCAGATTTTCCTCGGCTTGGATCTCTGAGCCACAGCCTGGTTCGGCCGTTTTTGCTGCGGGGGCCTGGATCTATTCACCCCCTTTGCCCGCCTCAGTTTCTATATTCACAGTTACCAGAGAAAGCCGCCCTGTTTAGGTTAGTGAGGAAGGCGGAGCATTTCTTACTCCCTATTTCCTTCGGGGTTTGGTTATATATTTAGCCAATTTTTCACTCAATCATACCTTTGGGTGTATTGCGAAGAATCTGGAAGCTCCAAGTATAGGTTTTTCTGTTTCTGGTTGAAGATCTTGTTGAGTTTTGGGGGAGATTTATCGGTATCGCTTCCTACTCCGCCATTACTCTGACGTCATCTCAATATGTAGTTTTTTTGTGTCCTACTTTTCCACTTAGCAAAATGTTTTTAAGATTTATTCACATTATAGAAAGAATCAATGTTTAATTCTTTGTATATTTGATAATGTTTCATTGTATGGATTTTATCCATTTATCAGTTAGTGCACATCTGGTTTATTTCCACTTTTTGGCTATTATGAATAATGCTATGGAAATTTACATACAGATATTTCTGTTGATGTATACTTTCATTTCTCATGGGTGGATATCTCTCCATTCTTCCTTCCCCTCAACTTGTGAAAACCAGCCACCTTACTTTTTGTGTCTATGAATTTGACTACATACCCATATAAGTGGAATCATACATTTGTCTTTTTTGTGACTGACTTCTGATACTTAACATAATATCCTCAGGTTCATCCATGTTGTAATATATGTCAGAATTTCCTTTTTTTTTTTTAAGGCTGGATAATATTCCTTTGTATATATATGACACATTTTGTTTACCCATTCATCTGTAGATGGACACTTGGGTTGCTTCCATCTTTTGGCTACTGTGAGTAATGCTGCTCTAAACATGGGTGTACACCTATTTCTTTGACAGCCTGCCTTCAGTTGTTTTGTGTATATACCCAGAAATGGAATTGCTGGATTATATGATAGTTCTCTATTAATTTTTTTGAGGAAACTACTGTTTTCCATAGTGACTACACCAGGATTCCAGTTTCTCCACATCCTTTTCAAAACTTCTTATTTTTTGTCAAAATTTTTTAAAAAAGAACCATCCCAATGGGTGTAAAGTTTAACTTTTTAAGTAATTGTCGATTGCATTCCTACTAGCAGTGGATTTTCATTCCTACTAGCAGTGGATCTCGCATGACCCTTGTTCTTAAGGGCTAACTTTAACCAAGGCTGCATACCCATCTATTCTAACACCTGATGTTATGAGCTGGCAGGTAGTAACACAGTGTCTCTTTCCTCACAGAACAAGGGGTGGGCAGTTGGATGGTGACAGTTACTACTGGGACTCTTTCTGTGCTTTTAGTGTGGGTGAGACTTCCCCAGGGATACTCTGTTTTAGGAAAACCCACTGACCTGTGCCATCCTAATGAGAATCTATTTTGTGGGTTTTGTTAAAGTGGGACTTTGAATTTGCACAGATCACATGGAATCCAAAAGAAATGTACATAAAGAACAGGGCACAGATTCATACTTTTAGCACTGTCTGGAATAATAGCCCAGTGAACAAATTTTTATTGAGCACTTATTGTGTGGCCAGGATTGAGCTAGATTCAGGTGGCACATGAATGACATAGGAATATAGTCTTCTTGGGAGACTGATTTATTTTATTTTATTTTATTTTATTTTATTTTATTTTATTTGTATTTTTCTGAAGCTGGAAACGGGGAGAGACAGTCAGACAGACTCCCGCATGCGCCCGACCGGGATCCACCTGGCATGCCCACCAGGGGGTGACACTCTGCCCACCAGGGGGCGATGCTCTGCCCCTCCGGGGCGTCACTCTGTTGTGACCAGAGCCACTCTCGCACCTGGAGCAGAGGCCAAGGAGCCATTCCCAGCGCCCGGGCCATCTTTGCTCCAATGGAGCCTTGGCTGCGGGAGGGGAAGAGAGAGACAGAGAGGAAGGAGAGGGGGAGGGGTGGAGAAGCAGATAGGCGCTTCTCCTGTGTGCCCTGGTCGGGAATCGAACCTGGGACTTCTGCACGCCAGGCCGACGCTCTACCACTGAGCCAACTGGCCAGGGCGGGAGACTGATTTAATCTGTAGACAATTGCAGCCAAACCCTGTAACACAGGGGTTAGTTAATTGGGGAAGGGTATGGTACAGATTATAAGAGTGGTAGCAGTGTAGGAGGAGAGGATCATTTCTGAGAGCAGAGTTGTCAGAGACAGCTTCCTGGATGAGGGAAGGTAAGAGTGTACGGGATTTACTTTGGGAGAGAGAAACTGGGGACATTCCAAGTTGGCTGCGAACACGAGAAAACCCGAAGGTGATATGGCCCACTGCTTACTGGTGAGACCACGGGGAGACTAGCTTGGCAAGAACTGTGGAATATAGGATTGGGCAAGTGAAGCTGCGTCAAGACATGGAGCCTGGTGGGGGCCTGCAGGTGCCCTTCTTTCTCAGACTAGCAGGATAAGTGTTATGTTTCTTTCTGTATTATGAGGCTCTGTCATTTTCCAGGGAGACTTGCTTATTTTTAAACTTAAGACTTAGGTTTTCTAAGAAAAAAAAACGTAAGAAAAAAAAGTCCCCAGGGTGTCTCACTGAAGTTTGGTCTTAAGAAAACAAAATCCCTGCTCAGCAGTCATAAATAGCTTGCTAGATATGAATTTAAGAAGACCAAATTTGAAATTCTATTCTAATTCAAAGTGTGTTGCATAGCCTTGTTTTGAGATTGGCAATTCAAATGCTTTCCCAGATAATACAGCGGGACTTTGAGATAAACTAAGGCCACCACAAGAAAGGAAAGGCAATTGGATGCCGAGCTTCACTGATAACAAGAGGAATGATAATCTGATGGTTACTTTCTGGTTGGGTTGTTCAAAGATGGAATGATTAGCCACACCACAAATCCCTTACATACTGCAAAGCCCTCATAATGGGTACTCTCTGTTGTTTTCTCAGTAAGGTCTTTGGGGCTTCTGTTACTGGAATTAGGCTCATTTATTAAGACTTGAGTTAACTAGAGTATGTATTGTTCTGAAGAAGGCCTCTTTCTTCCAGTAAATACTTACAGTGTGCCTGCTACGTGCCAGGCATTATGCTTGGACTGGAAATACCAACCTGAACAAAATGTCACTCTACATTCTGGGAATGATATACTCTTTCTTATCTTCATGCCAAGCCACAGACTGATATTGACTAAAAAAAAAAAATAAGGATGAAGTGATGGGATGTCCCATCTCCCTTATGCCTGTGTAGTTTTCTTAGTTGCAGCCTTAGCCTAGACCAGTGGATTTTAATTGTGGGTGATTTTGGCAATGCCTGGAGACATTTTGATTGTCTTAACTGGAGGGATGCTACTGGATTCTGGTGGATAGAGGCCAGGGATGCTGCTAAACGTCTGCAATGAACACGATAGCCCCCGACAACAAAGAATTATTCAGTTCAAAATGTCAAATAGTACTGAGGTTAAGAAACCCTGGCAGAGAGGAACATAAAATGGTAAGAATTCTACAAAGGCTCTAGCAGTGAATCTCTCTTAACAAATATTATAATTAAGGTTGTGGAGCAATGTGAAATGGAATGAATGTGACTTATAAGAATCCAAGAGCATGGCTGGTGTGATGAATATAATGTAGACTGGTCATTGATGAAGTTTCTTTTGGGAAAAGAAAGCCCATCTTAATAGGATTGATCCCAACAGGGGCTGTATTGGTACTTGGAGTAGAGGATTGTTTGTGGGGTACTGTTCTATGGTTTGCAGGATATGGGTATCCCTGGCACACACAATGAATGCAGCAGCACACCCGGGCATTCTGATGAACACATATATCTCCTGTGCTTTTAAATGCCCTGAAGGCTGGTAACAGAAGCTATTGTTGTGAACCTTCAGGAAGGAGCACCAATCTAGTGTTGGGATGTATGGGCTCTAGGTGAATTTAGTGACTCCTATTGGAAATAATTTTACTTCTTTGAGTTGAATGCCTTGATCTATAAAAACGGGATGGAGCTAGATCAGGAGTATTCAAAGTGGAGCATGGGCATCCATTTTAGTGCAGGAAGAACATCTTAGAACTTCTATAATTTTGTCTATTTTTTAATGCTATCTTTTAGAATGGCACTTTTATGTACATTTCATAACATACCCGGCATGTATAGTAGCATGGGTATGTAGTTTACATAAAAATTAATGCACATTTATGAAGTACATGCTCAGTAGTATTTTACTTGTAAAACTGCACCATCAGAAAAGTTGGGTACCCAGACCTCTTCCTATTCTGACAGCCTAAGCCAGGGGTCCCCAAACTATGGCCCATGGGCTGCATGCGGTCCCCTGAGACCATTTATCTGGCCCCACCGCACTTCCGGAAGGGGCACCTCTTTCATTGGTGGTCAGTGAAAGGAGCATAGTTCCCATTGAAATACTGGTCAGTTTGTTGATTTAAATTTATTTGTTCTTTATTTTAAATATTGTATTTGTTACCGTTTTGTTTTTTTACTTTAAAATAAGATATGTGCAGTGTGCATAGGGATATGTTCATAGTTTTTTTTATAGTCCAGCCCTCCAATGGTCTGAGGGACAGTGAACTGGCCCCCTGTGTAAAAAGTTTGGGGACCCCTCGCCTAAGCTATGGAAAGTGATGTCATGGAAGCTGGAGGCTTTCGAGCCACAGATTCACCTCTGCTGAAGGGCACACAAGGTGATGGACATCTGTGTCACCAAGAACTCCATCTTCTGGCATGTGGAGATTGACATATGGCTTTGGGCAAAAAATATGATATGTTCTTTTGTGACAGAGAGAATTTTTTAAAACTAGCAAGCCACCAGGATTTTTCAAATTATTCTCTACAGGAGTATGGGGAATACTATTCCCTGACAGAAAATTTGATTCACAGTTTACAAAGACATGGGGACATGGTTGAATTGCATAATCACTGCTCACAAGAGCCCTGAGTAGAAATGGTCACTTCTAATCTTGCCCACTTCAGCATGATCAGAATAGCACACTTGTTTCAAACACTCATGCTACACCATGTTGAGCAACTTAGTAGACTTTATATTCTTAAGACCACTCTTTAGAAGATGCTTGGAGGCATAGTTCTCGATCAGTCCCTGTTCCATTGACGTCACATTGAGCTGCAGAGAGACGTGTGTTGAAGATCAGAACTTGTCCACAGCCATTGCAGTCTTCAGATTTAAAATAGAATATTTTTTCCATTCCCAAGCCCCTTCATTATCAGCTCCCCTTTTGGGGGAGTATGTACTCATAGTCATATAAAGAAGCTATATTTTAGAAATAAACGAGTTTCTTAGATTATTTCTATGTGGCAAAAGTCTGCTATGACAAATAAAAGCTTTTTTCCACAGGGATTGAGCTAAAATGAAAACTGCAGGCCTGGTTAGGCCTTCACTTGGCAGGCAAAGAGGTTAATGTGACGTTGGTAGAATGGAAATAACTTTGCTATTGGTAAACAAAATGGTTATTGAGGCACACACACTAACTGTGCTGTTTTAAGCACCCTCTCATTGCCCCCAGCTTTGCTCAGGGGACATATAGGGTTTCTGTGGCAGTTAAGGTAGAAGTACTTTACTGTAGCCAGATAAAGCAATGTTGGAATCAGAGTCACTGACCTCAAAGTGATCTTAAGAAATCATTCTATTTGCTTCCTTGTCTCCTACCCTGCTCAGATGCAGTGTAGTACAATGGTTAAAGACATGGGCTCTGGGCCAGGCTGCCTGCTCTGAATGGCTCTCTGCTACTTGTTAACTGTGTGGCCTTGGGCAACCTGTTTATTCCCTCTGTGCTTCTGTTTCTTCATTTGCAATGTAGGCACAATCAATGAGAAAAATAATGCTTGTGTCATAGCATTACTGTGTGATTAAATAAAATAATACTAGTAAAGGTCCTACTATGTGTGAAGCACTGAGTAATATGTTAGCTGTTATTATTAGCTGCCATTAATCACTTTAAACAGACATAATCTTTAATCCTTTCAGATTTGTAGCCTGTCACTAGATTACTTACTAAATATTGTTTTGAGGTAAAGGCATGGAGAAAATGCACATATTAACCCTGCAAATGTTTCTTTTGCATTCTGAATGTTTAAGTAAAGCTGGCAGAAGCCACTCATGTTTTGTGTGAGGAGGGAATTTGCGTTTAGGCCATAAAATTGATCTGGGTTACAGAAGAGGTTATAGATTATTCTCTGCGATCATTATGAATTGGGAAGTGTGACCAGGAGGTAGAGAATGAATGTGATGACTTTGTAGGTGCCATCCTGTATAAGATTCTGTAATTTTCAAAGGATAAGTGGTCTTCATAGGCTTGTAACCCCTCTGGATCCACCAAAAGAAAATGGGGGGGAGGTTACTTGGTTTCTGGGATGAGAATATCCAAATAAGGGTGTTGTTAAACAGTTGTTCTTTGTCCTTATCAAGGATTTAGTCCCTCTCCTCTTTTCCCACTTCAATATGCCAAATATCTACATTAAAATGTGAAAACTATGTTAATCTTTCAATTGTACTCAGATTTTACAGGTCACATTTCAATAGACGGTTAACAGTTCAGCTTCAGCTTTGGCGTAAATTGACCCGGAGTTCATATCTATCAAAGATCTTTATTCAGCCAGTTAGCACAATTCTGCATTTTTCAAAGATAATTATTTTATCAATGGATGGTTCAAACTCCTCATTAGATCTGATAATTTGAGCCTCATAGTTCTTCTAGCTCAGCCCAATGCTGTAGAGAGATTATACAGTATTTTCTTATATTATTGATTTTAAAGGTCTGGTAATACAGTGGTTTCTATGAATGTCCACTGCACTTACACTGTTTGGGATTTTCCTAAGCATTTCATAGATCTATACCCACATTAAAAATGTTTTTTTCAATTATTGATTTTTAGAGAGAGAGTAAGGAAAAGAAGGGGGGGGGGACATCAATTTGTGGTTCCACTTATTTATATAGTCATTGGTTGACTCTTGTATGTGTCCTGACTGGGGGATTGAGCGCACAGCCTTGGTGTGTCGGGACAATGCTCTAATTAACTGCGCCCCCGGACAGAGCTATGCCTGTGTTTTTCATTGGTACATATTCTGAATTCTATATGATCATAACTTTCTGTTGGTAACTTTTATTTGTAGAAAACAAACTTCTTTTAAGGTTAGGGAATGCCAGCCAGTTTTTCTGTACCGAGATTTGGTGAACTAACTTGTTTAAGCCAGTCTTTTTCAATAAATTTTTGGTAGACTTTCATTATAAAAAGAAAGCTCCCTGAGCTTTCTTCTTTCCAGGATAAAGATTTTGATCATTTTTTAAAAAAATGTTCAGTAAAAGTACAGGAAATAAAACTAATTTGAAAATCATCTTGAAAAACTTTAAGATCCCCTTTTGAGACAGTTCTGTTATAGACTTCTTCAGGTTTAGTGACCACAAAGCATATAGTTGTCCTTTTCATAATTTGAATGTGTAAAGATCTTGTACCAGTTCCTCACTTTCTCTTCTATACCTTCAACTCTTTATTCTTTTAGATTCTGTTAGTTTTCAAACTAGACACAGGTATCTTACATCTTGAAACAAGCAAGCAAACAAATAATGACCAACAACAGCAACAACAAAGCAAACTAAAAACAGTCCTCTCTTGACCAGACCTGATTCTTTGGGCACTGCCTAAATTTCTTTATTCATTCAAATTCTTTAAGAAGAAATCATCTGCAATTAATATGTCTACCAACAAATTGAAGCAGCTTTCCTTCTGCTTATTAGTGATCCCCTTCTTCAGCTGGGAGTCTTTGTCTTGTCTGATTGAACCAACTCCAACCAGCTTAAACATAGTGAGGAATTCTTGGCTCATGTAACTGAAAATCATGAAGTGAGTACTGGCCTTAGGTGAGGCTTCATTCAGTACCTGAAATGATTCACCAAGGACCTGGATTCATTCCATGTCCTTGCTTTGCCTTCCATATTTTGGCTTCATCCTTAGACTCTCAATGCCACTTATTTACCTTTCCACTCCCCAGCTCTAGACTTCCCTATTATAGCCATATAGCTGCAGGCCATTCCAGACATCACATACACACATCAAACCCTCAAGGAAAGATGGAGAAAGTATCTTTTTCTTCAGAAGTCCCAGCAAATATCTTCTGCCATCCCATTGTCTCTGCTTGGGTTCCTGCCCATCGCTGAATCAATTAGTCACTCTGGTTTTGAATATGGGGATTTACTGAAGCCAGTCATTGCCCATCTTTGGAGTTATGGGTAGGATCAATAAATCCAGGTCACATAAAAAGTGGGGAAAGAGAGATTCCCAAGGCAAAGTTGGGGTGCTATTAACAGAGAGAAAAGAGGGTTTTGGCAATGACAACAGTGGCTACTGTCTTTGAAATGAAACTTACTATGTACTTCATAAAATTTGACTCTCTTGGCACCAACTCCCTTCTATTACAGTATCTCTAACTTTCCTAGTCTCTGCATATTTCTCAGGCTGTCTTACTTCAATTTTATTTATGGACTCCTCTTACTCAGCTTGTCAGTTAGCTTTGGTTTCCTTGGGATACAACCCTTTAATTTGCCTTCTTTGGTTATTTTTATCTTTCGTATCTTCTTAACTTCAATCCCCAGGTTAATGCAAGGAGTCTCCTACTCTTAGACATAATGAGTTCCTGAAAATATGTCAGATGGTTACACATACAAAGGTCAGATATATTATAGAAGGCATTGGATGTGTGTGTGTGGAAGAAAAATGATTATAAATTCCCTAATTATACCTCTCCCTTTAGACATTATCTTCAACCAGAAACATTTCCAAAAATGTGTACCTAATTTCTTTAATTTATTAATTGTCCTTCATAATGAATCATATTTTCATCAGCTCAAATACAGTGACTATCTGGACATGTTAATGATTTATGAATTTTATGATGCTTACATTTTTTTATCATTAATATTAATACTTTAATTTTCTTTTCATTTTTTCTCTGTCTCTTCCCTTTCTCTCTCTCTCTCTCTCTCTCTCTCTCTTTCTCTCTCTTTGGTTAACAAAACAGTAAGCCCAAAATGTAATACACCTCAGTAGTCAAACAACTACACAAACATTGTTGGGTGAAGATGTTGCTTCTGCAGCCAGAACTAAACATTTGTCTAGTAAGCACTGTCACCATGTGACTGCTCAGAATATTTATTCATCTGCTGAGGAAAAAAGTTCATATTTGGCATATGAAAGGTGATTTATGGATTTTAGTGTACAGATGTGAAGTGGATGAGGGCTCATTGCAGCCTACATTTCTGGCCCATGTATATCCATTTTCCTCTAAGACATCTCCACAGAAATGTCTTGAAGGGCAGCACCTCATTCTTCTAGCATCCCTTCTGCATCCTCTTGCTCTGGTGGAGACACCACATCCCTCCCTAGTTGTTAAAAATAGAAACCTGAAATTCTACCTTATGACCTCTGATCTCATACACACCTTGCTTAGTTGAGACCCCAGGTCATAAAACTGCGCTATCCTCTCTGTCCCTATTACTACTTACCCTAGTTTACCCCCATCGTTTTTCAACTGCTCTATTCCGTTGCCAAAGCCATTTTACAGATCTTCTTTCTTTTATCCATCTTCTATTCCCGAGGTCAGCAAACTGTAAATGGCTGTTTAGTAAACACTACTTGCTTTGCAAACCTTACGGTCTCTATTGCGGCTGCTCAACACTGCCTTTGCAATGGCAGTTATTGACACTATGTAAGTGGATGAATGTGGCTGTGTTCCTATAAAACTTTATGGACACCAAAATTTGAATTCACGTAATTTAAATGCGTTACAAAATATTATTCTTCTTTTGATCTTTTAAGAGCCATTTTTAAAAAGAGTTTAAAACTATTCTTAGCTCATAGGCTATACAAAGTCCCACAGGCTGTAATTTGCTGACCCACGTTCTACAGAGTTAGAATGAGCTAACCAAAGTGTAAGTCTGAACTTTTCATTTGCATGCTTAAACCCATCATCAAAGGTTTGCTGAAAGAATCAAAGGGACTGAAAGAATAAGGTTTATCTTCCTTGAAATGGTCTATTAATTCTTTCATGATCAGAACTCCAGCCTCATATTTTTCCAATTTAAAATTTGCACTTCACTCTTCAGAATACTGATCTCCTTGAAGTTCCCTGTCCGCATCGAGCTATTTCTTTTTGAGACCTTGACTTCTTGGAATATCTTCTCCTTTGCCATTATTTTTTCCTTCCTTCCTTTCTTCCTTTCTTGCTCATTCCCTTTCTCATCTTCCTACCCCCTTTTCTTTTCCCTTTCCCATGATGTATTAGAATTGTTGGTTTGTTTGCTCCACCAAGAGGCTGCCTACTGGCCAGTTCATATATTGCTCTATTCTGTGTTTCCATCATCTCACTTCTAGCTCAGTGTCCTACTAAAGCAGGCATTAATAAATATTTGCTGAATGTATTCTTGAACAAATGGACGAATGAGTGGGTGAAATGAAATACTTAAATGTACCAATTTTGCTATTTTGCTAACGGTCCTGACCAAAGTGTTGGTGAGTTCACAGGTTGAAACCCACAATGGGTGGAGTTCCAAAAGTTGGTTGTTCAGAACTTGGAACATGTTTTTTTATTTAAATGATGTTATAGATTATGCTTAACTTTTCATGTTAGTTCACAAAAGTTTATTTGATGTATGATATCACTGAAATATTGTGGAGTTGAATTTTAAAAAAATTAGAAAACAATAACTGAGGTATCATCTTTTAAATTTTATTTAGATATTATAAGCCCACAGTTCATTTCAAGAAGCTTTAAGTAGTGTTTCCTGGAATTTTGTAATAGTATAAATAAAACAAAACTGATGCTGGTAATAGCTTAGTGTGGATAAAGAAGGTAGATGGAGAGATCTGAGCATTTCTATGGGGAAACTGAATGTTTTCAAGAACTTCAATTCTTTTTTTTTTGTATTTTTCTGAAGCTGGAAATGGGGATAGACAGTCAGACAAACTCCCTCATGCACCCCACCGGGATCCACCTGGCATGCCCACCAGGGGGCGATGCTCTGCCCCTCTGGGGCGTCGCTCTGTCGCAACCAGAGCCACTCTAGTGCCTGGGGCAGAGGCCAAGGAGCCATCCCCAGCGCCCAGGCCATCTTTGCTCCAATGGAACCTTGGCTGCGGGAGGGGAAGAGAGAGACAGAGAGGAAGGAGAGGGGGAGGGGTGGAGAAGCAGATGGGTGCTTCTCCTGTGTGCCCTGGTCGGTAATCGAACCCGGGACTTCTGCACTCCAGGCTGACACTCTACCACTGAGCCCACCGGCCAGGGCAAGAACTTCAATTCTTTACTCATTTCATTATCACTTCAAAATTTATGGTTTTCTTTGCTGTGATAAATGTTTACCACTAGAACATCTTTTGGGCTCATCGTAAAAGATTTTGACTCAAATGTAAATGATACATAAACACACATCTTACAGACAAAAAATAATAATCTTAACTACTTACTGCTAACCTCCTTCAGCAAAATTCCATTTCATCTTAACTTTTTCTCTTGTCTTAGAATTATTGTTTCATTTATTTATTTATTTATTTATTTATTTATTTATTTTTAATTTGGAGAACTGTGACCTCTTTCTAACAGCCAGTGCCAACTTGCCAGCCATGTGAATGAGTCACCTCTGAAGCACATTCAGCTTAGACAAGTCTCCCGGTGACTGTCGGCTCAGTGGTATCTGACTGCAGCCTCATGAGAGATCCAGTGCTGGAATTGCCTAGTCACGCTGTTCCCAAATTCCTGACCCACAGAAACTGAAAAATCATGAATGTTTATTGTTTTAAGCCACTACTGTTTAGGGTAATTTGTTATTTAGTAATAGATAAAAGAAATTCAATATATTGTCTTATTTTTAAAATTGAATTTATTGGGGTCACACCAGTTAACAAAATTATATAGGTTTCAGGTGCCCAATTCTACAGGACATCTCTGTACACCACACTATGTGCGCACCCCCCCCAAGTTAAGTCTTCACCTGTGACCATTTATCCCACCATGCCCTCCTCCACCTGCCCCCCACCCACTCGCAGTCACCAGCCATATTGTTGTCTGTGTCCATGAATTTTTCTTTTTGTCTTATTTTTCTCAATCTCTCAACTGCCCTTACCCAGCTTCCCCTCCCCCTGACAACTGTCAGCCTGCTCTCTATATATGAGTCTGTTCTATTTTACTTGTTAGTTCATTTTGTTCATTAGATTCCACATAAGAGTAAGAGCATACATACTTGTCTTTCTCTGACTAATCCAATATATTGTCTTGTTTTTTAATTTCTTCATTGAGGGAACTGTGACTCATGGAAAACTTGCCCATATAGAAGAGGAGATGATGAGTGAGCCTTTGTAGATTGTGCACATTCTTCAAGATGGTGGTGGCACCCCTAAATCTCTATGCATTATCACCTGCCCCTGGGTTTAATTCACTTTTCAATTCATATCTCTGCTTTGTCCTAGCTAATGATAAAATACCCCAAAGAGGCCCTGGCTGGTTGGCTCAGTGGTAGAGCATCAGCCTGGCGTGCAGGAGTCCTGGGTTCGATTCCTGGCCGGGGCACACAGGAGAAGTGCCCATCTGCTTCTCCATCCCTCCCCCTCTCCTTCCTCTTTGTCTCTCTCTTCCTCTCCCACAGCCAAGGCTCCATTGGAGCAAAGTTAACCTGGGCGCTGAGGATGGTTCTAGGGCCTCTGCCTCAGGCACTAGAATGGCTCTGGTTGCAACAGAGCAACGCTCCAGATGGGCAGAGCATCGCCCCCTGGTGGGCATGCTGGGTGGATCCCGGTCGGGCGCATGCGGGAGTCTGTCTGACTGCCTCCCTGTTTCCAACTTCAGAAAAATACAAAAAAAAACAACAACCCCAAAGCCCCAAACAGTGTGGAGGAGATTCAAGTTTTCTATACCCAGTGACCCATAATTTATCACTGTAAATGGTCAAAATTGGGAGAGGGGAGCAAATGTCCCTAGAAGCCAGGAAAGTAAGTTAAGTGTGTTGAAAGAGGTGTGGACTATAATACTATAAAGTAACAAGGACTGTGGTCTACCTGAAGAGCGCATGCCCCATCACAAATGAATCACATTCCAAAAAACCTTTTAGCACTCTATGCTCTATTAAAATCTTTGTCTACAGAATTCAGAATTCAGCCAAATGGAACCAATTTGATAACTCTTATTAAAATGAACAACCTTAATAACATACCCCAAAGAACAGAAGGTCCTTACTGGAACCTTTTTATTCCCTTTATTCCTGTCTTCCCGGTGACACATAATAATTTACCACATATGTACTGAAGTAAAGAAAGTTTAGTTTTTGAAGATATAAATGTATCTGTTCTCTTAAATATATTTCAAAAAGCTAAACTTGCTTTACAAGTTATCTATTGCTGCATAACAAACCACTCATAAATTTGGTTGCTTAAAAAAATGTTTATTATTGTCACAATCCTACATCTGGCTGAGTGATTCTTCTAGTCTGAGATGGCTCAGCTGAGGCTGAATGACTTAGGATGCTTCACTTAACCTTGTTAGGTGGGACAATTGGGACTGTGTCCTTCACTTGATCTCAAGGATGCTAGCTCAGACTTCTTCCATGGTGAACAGACTTTCTAGTAGTGTTAAGCCCCCAGCAGTCAGCTGCTTTTTCCTCCCCCCTTTTTAATCTTTCTCAATTATAACTGACATTCAGTATTATTTTATATTAGTTTCAGGTGTACAGCATAGTGGTTTAACACTTATATAATTTATGAACTGATTTCCTTAATAAGCCAAGTACCCACCTGGCACCATACATAGTTATTATAATATTATTGACTACATTCTCTATGCTGTAATTTACATCCCCTTCCATTTGTGTCACAGTTGTGAATGTCTAATAGGCTGAAGAAAGTCACATGATTAAGCACATGGTCTACCTCTTGGTGGGATGAATGGGAAGGTCACTTGCATGTGCCTGGGAAAAACTATATAGTACTCTTTATTTATATAGGGAAAGAGGGCTCTGCTACGTGGGAAGTTTTATAAATATAAGAAGGAGATTCAGATGGTGGTCAAAAAGGACAAATATCCACTACAATGCCTTATGACATAGCATGACAGTAGCAGCCTAGATGCCATGGAGCACAATCATGCTGGAGTACCTGGCTGTTCACAGCTCAGAGAGGCTGATAGGAGTGGGCAGATTATTAGCCAAACAGCTAGTGTGGGCCTGAGGTTCCCGTGGGCCTCATCAACCATGGAGAACCAGAGGAAAAAGGGTGTCTCCACTGAGTGAGTGCTGTCCATGGTCAGCCTCATTAGACGGAACCTGACCAACACCCACAGATCCTTAAGGGAGAACCTTTGAATGATGCCTGTGGGGAGGAGACTTGAAGCCATTTTCATTACCACCAGGAAAGAGCTGACTACCAAGCATCTGTTCATTTTACAGCAGAACTGACACCCACCTGTGCCTGGAGACTTTACTCCACTTATCTACATGCAGTGAACACTCTACATTAATGGCACTTGTAAGTCCCATTATTCTTTACCTCCAAAATAGAGTGGCGTTCTTCTTCTTTTTCAGTTTTTTTTTTTTGATAGTGAGAGCGTGTGCACACACGCGAGAGAGAGAGAGAGAGAGAGGAAGGAAGAGAGAAGACAGAGACAGAGAACCATCAATTTGTTGTTCCACTTATTCATGCGATCACTGGTTGATTCTTGTATGTGCCCTGACCAGGGATCAAACCTGCAACCTCAACATGTCTGGACTGTTCTAACCAACTGAGCAACCCAGCCAGGGCCTGGAGTGGCATTCTTAGTAGCCAGGGACATAGAATGGAAAATATGCCACCCACCTAGCACTCATTCTTGAGTAAATCTGAACGAAACCAGTTTGAGATTATATTCACTATTTGCTGCCTGCCATCCACCACCCCAAGGCCTTGCATATAAGGTAGGTAGGAGGAATTTATCGCTTTTTTTTTTTGTATTTTTCTGAAGTGAGAAGTGGGGAGGCAGAGAGACAGACTCCTGCATGCTCCTGACACAGATCTACCCAGCATGCCCACCAGGGGGCAATGCTCTGCCCATCTGGGGCGTTGCTCAGTTGCAACCCGAGCCATTCTAGTTCCTGAGGTGGAGGCCATGGAGCCATCCTCAGTGCCCAGGCCAATGTTGCTCCAGTGGAGCCTTGGCTGTAGGAGAGGAAGAGAGAGATAGAGAGAAAAGAGAGGGGGAGGGGTGGAGAGCAGATGGTCATGTCTCTTGTGTGCCCTGGCTGGGAATTGAACTTGGGACATCCACATGCAGGGCTGACACTCTACTGCTGTGCCAACTGGCCAGGGCCTATGGATTTTTTTTTAAACAGTCTACTCACTTGCAGGAAATGGTTACATGAGTGTGGTCTGTTCTCTGGTGGGACAAGAAGGACAGAATCCCCTTATTAAAATCAAAAAGAGAATGTTTCTAGAAAATATAAAGATTTTTGTTAATAGGTCTGACATTTGTTGAGTGCCAGCTATATGTAATACTGGACTGTATGTTACAAAGAGTGTTTCATTCATCCCAAAATAACCCTAAAAATTTATGTGAGGATTTCTCCAATGTTGAAGAGGAAACTGAGGCCCAGAGAAGCTAAATACCCCAAGCAACCCACTGAGCCAGGAAGAGGATGAGCCTTGTGCTCTTGTTGTGCCATACTGCTTCCTGTGATGAGATGAGTCAGCGGGGCGGAGACATCAGGATGGGGTGGGGTTATCATCGACCCGGGACTGAAGTAGCTTTGATGGTCCAGCAGGTAGGAGACTCTGCCTGTACTCTTTGCCATTAGTTCTCCCTGAGATTCTCCTCTTATGTATGGACCCCCAGGATGCCTGTCCTGGTACCTGTTCCAGGATCTCCATTTCTGCTCCTTTCAGGCCCACCTCAGCTCGATGGTAACCATTGGTAACTTGGAGTTGAAGGAATCTCTAAATCAGATATCTGTCAAGTAGCATAAAGAATGTTGTTGCAGGTCCAAGAAGATGACATTGGTTCATGGAGAAATGTCAAGTTTGAATTTCAAGCGTACTTTCTTATAGAAACCCTGTTACATGGGTTGTTCATTTCTCTTGCTAGAAATTCATTTTAAATTATACTTTTTAAAATGGCTGATATTTCTTCTCTCTCATTGGGAGTTTGTATCCTGGGTTAAAAACTAGAGAGACTTAATAAATAGGGTTTCCAAATAATTTTTCATCCAATCTGTGCACTTTGAAAGTGGATGCGGGAGCTATTAATAACACTGCAGGACTATCCCAGAGAAATAAGGATGTATAGCTACCCTACGTAAGGGAATTTTAGGATACGACAACTTTAAAAGCTGAAGACTACTTGTATATATTTTATAATTTGATGAAAAGTTGTTTTAGGTAGTGTCTTAATAATTTTAAAGAAAATACATGCGTGTCTCTGGGGCCAGCTTCTAAACAGTGAAAGGCAGAATAACTTATTTGGCTTACTTGTTATTAATAGCCTCAGTGCTTTCAAATTGCCAGTAAGTTTCTCTTGTCTGGTTTGCACATTTGGATTCTGTCTTTCATACTGAACATTTGCACACTATCCAAATATAAACCTCTTTAATGAAGCAGTAAGATACTGAGACGAAACAATGTCCAAGGTGTGAATTATTGCACCCTCCATAACTCATACTAAGTGTGACTTTGTGATTGTAAAATGGCTGTTTGACAAGTTGTATAACAAAAACCCTAGTAATTAAAGCCCTAAACAATTCATATTATCTTTAAAAGTCTATTTTTGAGTTATTAGAAACTGTAATATTAAAAACCCAAAGAGTACAACCTTCAAAATTTTAAGTCTTTTCAAATAGTGTTTATGTTAGATACCCTCAACAATGTTTTCTTCTTTTCTTAGTGATTAAAATAAATATTATTAATGTATAATGAATGGGGGGTTAGATAAAAAATGTCTTGAAAGACTTGTGATAAATTGGTATACATCAAGAATAAGTCTATCCACTAGAAAATGGTGTATCAAACTTTTGAATTTCTTTAGGAAATTTGGATTTATATTTTCCTGTTTTCATCATAGTTAAACTGATTCCATTGACATCAATTATATGCAATTACAAGTTTAGAATACCTAAGATATATGGAGGACAAGTCCTAAGCAAGACCATGAAACAGGCAAAATTCAACATCACTCAGTAGCTGTTTGTTTCCAGCAATCTAGGCCCTGGATGCTCCTAGCTCCAGATTTCCCACATATCTCCCCCTGGCTCTCCAATTCTGCCTTAGCCAGCTTGTCTCTTTGTCTTAAGATTATGGTCTCTATTCGACCTAAAGGCTGTTACTAAGTGATTATGGTTTACGTTATCTCCTATGCCACCTTTCTTTTTCTCTGTTGGTTATATTGTAGAAAAGTGATTTAGAAGCGTGAGTTTATATCTCAGGCACTGTGGCAAAGTCAGTTGTGGGGATGGGGGGTATTTTTCAGCACCCCTGAGATCTCCTCTGTAAACATCTACCCATCCTTCATATGCAGTGGACCAGAGTCATTCTTGGAAATAATATCTTTTATTTTTTTAAAAGAACTTAACATTTTCTTTTTCTTTTATTATTATTATTATTATTATTAATTATTTGTTTCTTCAGTTAGAAGCGGGGAGGCAGAGAGACAGACTCCCACATGTACCCTGACAGGGATCCACTGGCAAGCTCCTACAGAGTGATACTCTGCCTATCTAGGGCTGCTGCTCCATTGCTAAGCAACCGAGCTATTTTTAGCACATGAGGCGAGGCCATGGAGACATCCTCAGCACCCAAGGCCAACTCACTCGAACCATTTGAATCATGACTACAGGAAGAGAAGAGAGAGAGGGAAGGGGGAGGGGTGGAGAAGCAGATGGTTACTTCTCCCGTGTGCCCTGACAGGGGCTATAACCCAGGACATTCACATGCCAGGCCAACGCTCTCTACCACTGGGCCAACCAGCCAGGGCAAATTTTATTTTTCAATTACAGTTTACTAAATAATATTGAATGGCAATAACATATCTTTAAGAATAAGAAGCAATTCCAGGAAAATATGTACTGAAACATGTGGCTTTTGAGAAAGGTCATAATAATTGCTGGCTTTCCTCCGTAAGTCACTATATTTTCCTGAAGGTAATGATAATCAATGTGTTTTGACTCTCAGCTTCCGCTAGAAGAATCGAGGAAGAAATATTTCATATTGATTTGACTAATCCAGAATCCAAGCTGTGATGGGAGTTAGTGAATTCTGAAAAATGGCTGATATATCTGCTGGGAACATTCAGCATTTGGGATACTCCTGTCTTCCTGTCACACAGCTTATTTAATATTGCTTTTATTCTCTGTATCAACTGCACTTACAGAGAAAAGAAAAAAATCCTTCAGACTCACCAGGAATACTTTTTGTATGAAGGCTTCTCAGTGTGCTTCCAGGATGCTGGCTTTCTGAACTCACCAAGTCTTAAGTGTGTTTTTAAAAGTCTTTTAAACCAACCTTGGGAAAGGTTCATTTTATAGAATCTGAAAGAGATCTTACTCAGTGGTGTTTTATTCTTCAGAACCCTAAAGTTCCTCTAAGTTGTTTCAGAAGTGATGGAAGTCGGGTTCATAAGAAGGTAAGGTCTTTTGCCTCAGCCCTAACATCCTTCACTTTCATCTGTTTCATACATTTTGGCTGTGTGTAAATTTCTCTTGAATATGTCAACCAAATTTTGAAAGCCTTTGATCTATTCAAAGTGATTAGTCCGAAGCGTTCCGTCCGGTTAATGGCAAGGTGTAGGTCTAGAATATGTCTCTGGATCCTGCAGACCTCCTGTCTTGCTATGTTAATGCTGCACCTATAAAAAGGGAACCAGGCTGTAAGCCACCAACCTAGATAGACAGTCATGAAGAGACCACTTATAAAGTATAAATAAACATTTTAAGAATATACTTGGCCCTGTTCAGATGGTTCAGCAGTAGAGCATCGGCCTGGTATGTTGAGGTCCCAGCTTTGATTTCCAGCCAGAGAACACAGGAGAAGCACCCATCTGCTTCTTCACCCTACGCTCTCTCCTTTCTCTCTATCTCTCTCTTCCTCTCCTGCAGCCAAGGCTCCATTGGAGTAAAGTTGGCCCGGGCGCTGAGGATGGCTCTATGGCAGGGGTCCCCAAACTACGGCCCACGGGCCACATGCAGACCCCTGAGGCCATTTATCTGGCCCCCGCCACACTTCTGGAAGGGGCACCTCTTTCATAGGTGGTCAGTGGAGGAGCATAGTTCCCATTGAAATACTGGTCAGTTTGTTGATTTAAATTTACTTGTTATTTTAAATATTGTATTTCTTCCTGTTTTGTTTTTTTACTTTAAAATAAGATATGTGCAGTGTGCATAGGGATTTGTTCATAGTTTTTTTTTGTAGTCTGGCCCTCCAATGGTCTGAGGGACGGTGAACTGGACCCCTGTGTAAAAAGTTTGGGGACCCCTGCTCTATGGCCTCCACCTCAGGCACTAGAATGGCTCAGGCCTCTAGGGAGCAATGACTCATATGGGCAGAGCATTGCCCCCTGGTGGGCTTGCCGGTGGATCCTGGCCAGGCATATGCGGGAGACTGCTTCCCCGCTGCTAACTTTAGGTGGTAGGGGGCAAAGAAAAAAAAAGATAATACTCAACCTCATTGAATTTGGGAATGTAAATTAAACTAGTAGTTATCTATCTATATACCTATCTATTTATTTTGTATTTGCCTATCAAATTGGCAAAGATAATACTCAGTAGATAAGCAGAACACAATGAGATTGGCATTCTCAACATGTGTTTTGGGGGTATAAATGCTGGAGGCCTGATTGCTTTCTCATATGTTCCTTGACTGAAGGGCTCCAGCTTAGCCAGTGATGCCTTGCTCAAACCGGTGACCTTGAGCTCAAGCCAGCGACCATGGGGTCGTTTCTGGGATCCTACACTCAAGCTGGTGATCCTGTGCTCAAAACTGGTGAGCCTGTGCTCAAGCCAGATGAACCCTGGCTCAAGCAGGTGACCTCAGGGCTTTGAACCTGGGTCCTAAGCGACTCAGGCCAGTGCTCTGTCCACTACACCACTGCCTGGTTAGGCTGTGGTATTTTTTAATAGTGAAAAAATCATCTCTATCCTACATGCACAATAGCAAAGGGTCACTTAAACTGTAAATGTCTGTATTGAATATTAAAATTAATTTTAAAATATTTTTTGAGAAGTATTTAAATAATTTTAATAAACAGTTAAGTATAGACTGGAATGCTTTCAAAATAGGAATAAGTACATGTTAGTAGCCTACAATGTTATGGTTATCTCTGGGCATGAGATTATGAATCATTTCTTCTTTGACTTGTAAATATTTTTGCAATTTTCTACTAATTATGTATGTGATACTTTTATAAGAGGGGAAGAAGTAAAAATTTTTTTCCTCTTGACAAGTTCAATGGAAGTGCCAGCAAGGAGGATAGAAAGAGCCAGAGCCTGCCTTTCATTGCACTGTTTCAGTTCTGTGAACAGAAGAGATTTTCACGTATCACTGCCATTCAGCACACTCACAGTTCTGTGCTGGTGGCAGTTGCTCTGAATCTTTCAAGTTAGCATCAAGGAACTCTGAGTTTATATTTGCGAGAGTGGAATGGCAGTGTTGGGGCTCAGTTAAGATTCATCAGTGTAAAGAGACTTTCTTCTAGCTCAGGGAAAGGAGAAGCCCAGGGTTTCACTCCTAGCTACATTGTTTTCCATATAGGAAACTTCAACCTCAACTTTTCACCTGCCAAATGAGACTGTTGCTATCTTCTTACTGGTGTTTTTAAAACAAGCAAAGAGGTAACATGCCTAACAAAGTGCCTCATATTGATGTAAAAGAAACCTTCAATTCCTGTTTGTTACCTTGCTTCACTTCCTCTGGGCCTCCTCCCTTTATTATGGAAGTTATTTAAGGGGGGGAACTACTAGGATTTGAAAATTTATTTCTTAACCAATATAGTGAGAACTTAGGTAGACATAATCCTAAGAATCAGAAAGTGGGTAGCCTGACCAGGCAGTGGCACAGTCGATAGAGTGTTGGACTGGGATTCAGAGAACCCAGGTTCTAAACCCCAAGGTCGCCAGCTTGAGCATGGCCTCATCTGGCTTGGGCAGGGGCTCACCAGCTGGAGCATGGGGTCACTGGCTTGAGTGTGGGATCATAGATATGATTCTATGGTTACTGGATTGAGCCTCCCAGTCAAGGCACAGATGAGAAAGCAATCAATGAAGAACCGAGGTGCCACAACGAAGAATTGATGCTTCTCATCTCTCTCTCTTCCTGTCTGTCTGTCCCTGTCTGTCCCTCTCTCTCTCTCTTTCTCTGTCTCTGTCACAAAACCAACCAACCAACCAACAAACCAACAAACAAACAAGACGGTTGATAGATCATTCTGGCAACTCCAAGAGAGCAATGAATGACACTCCTTGTTTTGCATGAGCTGTGGTGTGCTATGGTTAAAAACTTTATGGGTGTTTATGTGTGACTGTCAGAGGAAATATAAAAATCACCATCATTTGTCTTCAGTAGCTGGAGGCCAGCTTTTTATGATATATCCAGGACTAGGAGAAGGTGCCTAGTACAAGGTCCATTCCAGACTGTGGCGGAGACACTTCTTTTCATCTCCTTAGTCTGCCTCCCACCACCCATTCAGTGCCCAGGGTCCCGAATCTGTCTCCCTCGTTGCCCTTTCAGAAAGCTGCTGTCAGATTCTCATCCTTCATTTTGGAAAAAAAAATGACACTGTTAACAGATTTTGATATTACGTCTTTTAGATGGGCTTACTTTTAATGAGAAAGAAGGCTTGGAGCTAAGAGTATGGGGTACAAATGAAGGGATTCTAAGGTTCAGTTAGCAGGAAATTTAGCGGGTTCATTAGAGAAAATTTTGGATGTAGGGAGACCATCTAGAAAGGCCTTGAAAACACTTCTGAGGAAACCTTGGACCTCTTGCTTTTTCTAAGAAGGAAGGGGTCCTGATCTCAGAGGGCAAGTGCTTAGGGAGGACTGGCCCTGTAGGTGCACTGTTCTCCGGCTCCCTTTCCTTTGTGTCCTTGGCCTCTTTCTAAATCATCTCACTTCTCCAAATGTCACCAGCTACATTTGTTGTGAAGATGGTCATATCTAGATTCTCATTGGCCGGAGGCCTCATATTGGAAGAATCTAAAATTGAGCCAGGTCAAATGCCAATATATAAATAAAATGTAAATGAATCATTAAATGATTTTTTAAAAAAGGAATCAGTATTTACTGCCTCCTGTAACATAGCCCAGGAATGTGAATGAGAGACTGGCACATGTCTCTAAGATAAAGCAACTGCAGTACAGGATTTAAAAACCAGTAATTCCAAAGGAACAATTAATTAAAAAGGGAGGTTAAGTCAGGGTTTACAGACTTAGCATCTGCTTGTTTAGCATATGCAATAAAAAGCAAAGTAATGGTAGATTTATAAAGATGTCAGATAATTTATGATATATGTGTTAATTGTTTTTGCCTATCTGATTCTGTTTCCTCATGAGCCTCACTGAGACATTGTTTTAGAACAGAAAATTGTACTTATCCCATATAATTTTTATGATTTAAATATTCTAAGTCGAAAGAATGTGTGTGTGTGTGTGTGTGTGTGTATACACATGTATATACACATACATATAAATCCCATTTTGTCATTAGAATTTCTGGAACTTATTTTTATTTTTTATTTATTTATTTATTTTTATAATAAATTTTTATTAATGGTAATGGGATGACATTAATAAATCAGGGTACATATATTCAAAGAAAACATGTCTAGGTTATTTTGTCATTAAATTATGTTGCATACCCCTCGCCCAAAGTCAGATTGTCCTCTGCCACCCTCTATCTAGTTCTCTGTGCCCCTCCCCCTCCCCCTAACTCTCTCCCTCCCTCCCTCCCATGTCCTCCCTCCCCCCACCCCTGGTAACCACCACACTCTTGTCCATGTCTCTTAGTCTCGTTTTTATGTGGAACTTATTTTTAAATCAGTGAATTGAAACAGTCTATTTGTGTATTTTCCTTGGCATGTCCAAACAATTGTTTTGCAGTTTGAAGTTCACAGGTTATGCTGTTTTTTTCTAGGTAGATGTAATATAGGAGGCCTGTTTAATTTGTTAATAACAAGAACTTAAATGCATCTTGTAATATGAAGAAATTCACATTATATGGCTTTATACTTTGCATATTTGCATTTACCTTTATTTTATAGGGGCAAACTATTATTTTAATTGCTGTTTTTCTCTAGAGAGATATCCCTGCTCCAGAAGTTTTATGGTTTTACCTACTTATATAGAATTTCTTACAGAAGTATAAATATACTGAAACATGAGGGACAAAACTGAGTAGAGGTGTAGAAATCTAAGTGGTTTCATAAAAAAATTATAGGAATATTTAGCTTCTTTTTTAATATGGAAGTATGTGGGGGTGTATGTTTTAATGGGTGCTCAGATTAAGATTCTTGGCTAATTTTGCTCAAGTCCCAAGAACATAAATCGTTTGAAATAAGAATCTCCTAGTATTTTTCAATGACAAATTTTGGATATAGATTTTTTTTTTGCAGTAACATTTATTGCTTCATAAAATCTCATCCCTCAGGGATCACTTCTTGAGTTAAAAATATATAGCTCCTAAATATAGTAATTTTTTTTATGATTACCTACAATTAGAATATCATGAACATCTGACTTTATTTTTTAAATTGACTTATGCCCCACCTCTTTCCAAAAAATAAATTTAAGCTATTTACAAGAAGAGAAGAAGACACATATGGCATGATTAATAAATAGAAAGAGTTAGGGGCCAATCAGGGGGTGAGAATATGGGTGATAACATAGGAGGAAACAAGTTGCAACTGAAACTTGAGCATAATTACAGAGATTGAGGACATCAAGGACTTAATACTCTACGAGCCCTTACTGGAACTTAGCCACCTAAAAACTCTATTTGGTTTTCCCATTGTATTTCTGTTTTAGCTTAGTACTATTATTTAGTGATAATTGCTTTGTTACTCCCACCTTCTATCCTTTGCCAGACTTGAAGATTAGATAAAATAAGCAAAATAAGTAAAATGAGTCCTTGTCCTTGTTGATAGGTAGAAAGATTTATTTATTTATTAAAAAAAAATTTTTTTTTTTAGATTTTACTTATTCATTTGGGGGGGGGGGAAGAGCAGGAAGTATCAACTCCCATATGTGCCTTGACCAGACAAGCCCAGGGTTTTGAACCCATGACCTCAGCATTCCAGGTTGATGCTTTATCCACTGTGCCACCACAGGTCAGGCAGAAAGATTTAGATTGGAGGTTATGAAAGGATAGTCCATGGCAGAATGTGGCCTGCAGCTATGTTTTGTTAAGTCCACATAGTATTAAAAAAAAAATACAGAGCTAACATTTAGAAAAAAGAGGATTGCACATAAAAATTCATACTTTGTGCTTCTCTCAGAAAATTGAAAGGGCAACCAACCATCCAGCCTACTTTCCGGTATGATAGCAAGCAGCCTCGACTCTGCTTAGATGGAGCTCCTGTCCCTTCCATTGTTTGGGCTTGGGGTACGAATTTGTGAGTAAGACCCCTGATTAAGACAGCACTGCTTGCAAAGAGCTTGCGGTCTTCCTAACAGTGAGAGAGAATAAGTATTGCATGGCTGGAACCTGTCTTCTACTGATTTTCTTACGATTTTTGCCTTGTTATAGACTTCCCTCATCCTTTGTTTGTGGAGAGCACAAACAAAGCCTTTTGTTTATATCATAAGTTATCTCAGATGATACGTTCTCACTCAATATTCATTCACACCAAAAAATTTCTATAATGTTTACCACCAAAACTCAGGTCCAGATAATACTGTGTATAGTTGATGTTTATTTTTAATTTTTATTTATTTATTTTAGTGCCATAGAGATAAATAGAGAGAGAGAGAGTCAGAATGGGAGAGAGATGAAAAGCATCACTTGCAGTTGCATCACTTTTAGTTGTTCATTGATTGCTTTTCATACATGCCTTGACCCGGGGCTCCAGCTGAGCCAGTGATCTCTTGATCAAGTCAGTGACCTTGGACTTTAAGCCAGCAACCATGGGATCATGTCTATGATATCATGCTTAAGCCACTGACCTCAAGGTTTCAAACCTGGAATCTCAGAGTCCCAGGTCGATGCTCTATCCACTGTGCCAATACCAGTCAGGCTATAGTTGATGTTTTATGAAGGGCTAACGCTAACTAGCCTGTCTAAAAGGGGACTTTTTTTTTTTTTATTGTATTTTTCTGAAGCTAGAAACGGGGAGAGACAGTCAGACAGACTCCCGCATGTGCCCGACCGGGATCCACCCGGCCCGCCCGCCAGGGGGCGACGCTCTGCCTACCAGGGGGCGATGCTCTGCCCCTCAGGGGCGTCACTCTGTTGCAACCAGAGCCACTCTAGCGCCTGGGGCAGAGACCAAGGAGCCATCCCCAGCGCCCTGGCCATCTTTGCTCCAGTGGAGCCTTGGCTGCAGGAGGGGAAGAGAGAGACAGAGAGGAAGGAGAGGGGGAGCGGTGGAGAAGCAGATGGGCGCTTCTCCTATGTGCCCTGGCCGGGAATCGAACCTGGGACTTCTGCACGCCAGGCCGACGCTCTACCACAGAGCCAACCGGCCAGGGCTAAAAGGGGACTTTTAAAAGACTGTACATTGAGATTTGGATATTATTATTGGAATTAACAACAGCAGCAACAGAGCCTCCTTGGATCCATATTATTTTAAATATAAACTAAGTAAAAAGATTTCTTAATCTTTGCCTGTTGGTTTTGCTTTAAATGACTTAAATAATTTTATTTCTTAGGAGCCAGCCCTCTTCAGGCATTTAATCCTTCACCCAGTTGACATTTGACCATTTGTTCTGTGTGGTAGGGTAGCTCCAAATTATACTCATTGAGAACCTGCACAATCTAAACACTGTAGACCCTGTTTTAAACTTAACTACATTAAAAGGAAAAGATTTCAAATCATCATAGTCAGACTCCTTTTCATATGACTGCTTTTGTTATAAAGTTTTATATCATAACTTATTAATCTATTAAAGGTCACATTGGATGATATAAGCAGTTCTTCTCTCAAATAGCTAAAGATAATTTCTTTAAAGAAATTAACCTGCAAGAATCTTCCCTCATTCAAAATTTTGAAGTGTGTATCTCATTTCCAAATTAAGTGAGTGAAGTTTATTTCATCTGTGCTCTTTTTTTTTTTAACACTAAAGATGTAAGCCGAAAGGCAGAGCTTATCATTTCTTTTTTAAAGTGAAGAACAGAATATGATAGGTTAAATTTTAATCTGATCCATCTCTAAGCAGTTTCTGTAGAATCTTTATTTCTAGGCTTGGGTGCAACATGTTTTATTTTTGAAGGCTTACCTTAAACTATTCCCCAAACTGTTCTGTGAATAAAAATAACTTTAATCTCCGTACTATTTAGGTGAATATTGTACTTATATGTATATTGTTCTGTCAATCCCTAGAGAATTGAATTGTAATAAATATCCCTTCCATGGTGGAAACTCATTGCATTCCAGGAGCGAATATCTGGTATTCTAAATATGTCTTATAGGTAATAGTAGTAAAAGTACATTCACCATGTACATGGGTAGTGATTAAGTCCCATCCTTAGAAACTTGATCACTGTCATATGATTCCCTTTGTGTGATCTGTATGTGTTAAGTATTGTGAGCACAGATCTAGGTACATGATTTCCTAATTAAATAATTGTTAATTGACCAACTCACTTTTCCACCTCATTTGTATTTCCTGCCTGAATGTATAATCCCTAGTAATGAAGTGTTCAGGGAAACTTTTTACTTACTATTTTTAGTGGAAGTCTTTGGAGTTGCTCCTGCTTGTGGGAATTTAGGTAGTTACTAAGAAAACCCTCACCCTGAACATATACATGCTGCTTAGAACATGGATACCTTTCTGAAGACTTTGCAGAGTGGGGAAAGGAGTTCCACTATGTATTTTAGTTTTGAATGAGACTTGCCTACTTTGGAGTCAGAGAAATGTGTTTATAGCACCCAGTGCTTGACCAGATGTTGAATTGGGTGTGTGCTTGGTGGAAGAGACCAGTGCGTACTCCTAGATGACTATCTCAAAGACTGGAATGCAGTGTACGTGGCATATTGAATTAGAATTCAACACTCTTTAACACTAGTTCCCATGTCTTGGTTATATCCTCATGTTTGGTTTTTTAAAACCAATTGAACAACACAGGCCTGTTGACTAGCCACACTTCACTGACTTGACCCAGACAAAGCTGTTTGGCCTTCCAGGCAGGAGACTTCCTCAGGCCTGCTTCTATGTCTCTATCCAAAGAGTGGCCCTCCTCTAAAGTCCCTTCTGATTTCATTACTAATTCATATCTACTGCCTTTAAGATTTCATTTCAAACTCATTCATATCTTCTAGAAACTTTCTCTAGGTAGCATTAATTCATTCTGAACACTTATCTCTATTGTATGTCTTTAGCCTGTTTGAAGGTAGGAATCATGTTGATTACTATTATTGTTTCCTCCATATGTTACAGGAAAATTGTTATATATGTAATTTACTTCTTGGCATGGAATCAGAGACACTTGGGTATAGCTATTATAGATTTTTTAAAAAATCTTCTGATTCAATTCTCTCTTATTTTACATATGAAGATACTGTGTCCATGAGAAGGTAAAGTGTCATTCTGTGAATATTTACTGATTGTCAGTTTTATCCTTAGGATTTATGTTATATTTTTGTTTTCATGTAACTTCAGATTAACAGAAAACTTGCAAGAAAATTACAAAGAATTCCCTTATAATCTTGACTCAGATTTCCAAAATGCTAACTTTTTACTATATTTGCTCCATTATTTCCCCTCTCTCTTTTAGTCTGAACTATTTAGAGTAAGTTGCAGTCATGGTACACCCCTTTATTCCTAAATTCTTTAATGTGTAGTTTCTAAAAACAAAGTTCTCTTATGTAACCACAGTGCAATGATAAAAATTAGGAAATCAATATTGATATATACTATTATCTAATATATAGATCATAGTGGCTTCACCAGTTGTCCCAGTGTCCTTTATAGCAAAGGAAAATCCTGGATCATACGTAAATGGCAGCTGAGAGACTAGCTCCTCGATCTTTCAGCTTATTCTCTCGTCTTGTTTCTGCTTTATGCTAAAACAACTTTAGATCCCATCTCTGACAGCACCATGGAGTTACCTGAAAGACTTGGTAAACTTAGGGCTTTCAAAGCTGTTTAATAACTTCCAAAATCTGGGATTAGTAATGATGTTAGTTTTTTAAAGGTCAGTAAATGAAAAGTAGAAATTTTGATATCATTCTTCATGCTTTCCTTGTATATAAAAAGCAGCAGAGGTCTAATTTATGATATTAAAATTCAGAGAACTACTAGGAGACAATGTCTGACTGAAGCAGGACTTTGGCCAAGAATTAACTAGGGTTGGAGACGTCAGAAGTATAGGGACAGGACAATCAGTTCTCTCCTTCTTCCTCATTGAAGGTGGCGATGATGATCTTTGACCCCATAGGAAAAAATATGAGAATGTTCTGTGAAATTTAGTTTAAATAGCTTATCACTTGTACATTAAGGAACATATTTTCCTACATTGCTACCATGATTTTTGTTAACCAAATCTTCTGGTTACATAACAGTTAGAGGTTCTGTATTAAGCAGAATGATGTTTCAAAGATTAGGCCTAACTGGAACCATGACTTACATCTATTTTCACAGAGTTTCTTGTTTAATTTACTGTACAGCATCCCAACATGGCCTCCAACATGAAAGAAAACACAGTACAGCAACAAAGAATCTGACACTTCAAAGGGTTAGAGGACAATTACAACACCCACAAAAACAGAAAATGATACATAAATTGTTGGCTTATTTCTCAAAATGTTTCTGTTACTTACGGTATGAGTATCAGAGCCTTTGTTCAGCACATAATATTCAGGAAAATTTGGTAGGCATAAACTAAAGATTCTTTAAACAAATCGCTTTTATCACAATTCAATTTTATTCCTCTAGTCAGGCATAGTGACATTCATTTAGTGACTTTGTTGTGGGAACATTTCTTTGCATATAATATACAGAACTGTTCAAACGTAGTCTGTTTTGGATCATTATCCATTTCTTTGGGATTTCGTGGATGGAACAAATTGAGTCCAGTTAACAGCCTCAAGTAAAAAATATCTGAAAGACATGACTTCTCTTATATATATATAATTAGAGGGAAAAGCCTAATTCACTTTTGGATATATTTTAGTCATTTACAATAGATAGCTAGTCTGAAGCTTTGCCAGGCAAGAGAGAAAGGGCGAGGAGGAACAAACAATTGGTCTGACTTGCTTGCTGAGTTTTAAATTGAAATCTTTGCTATCAAGGAGGGAAGGAGAGATGATATTTAACCAGGTCAGTTATGTTACCTCTCCATGATAAGAACAGACCTGAAACTGGAGCCTGAGACCAGTGTGCCCCTCCCGTGGTTCTGAACCTCCTTACTGCTGGCCTTTCAGAGTGTGTTCTCATCAGTGCCCTTAAGGATGGATCCTGATCATGGTTGGCCAGTGGAGAGGAGTATCCAAACCAAAAATAGCATATTGATAACAACCTAGGATTTAAAGAAGAGGATGCATGATACAAATCAGTCAGTCTTACTGTTAGAAAAGAAGTGCTGTTGGGGTTGGGGAAAAAAGTATATAAAAGGTAGCGCTTATGTCCTGGCCGGATAGCTCAGTTGGTTAGAGCATTGTTTCAAAGTGCAGAGGTTGCCAGATTGATCCTCAGTCAGGGTACATACCAGAACAACTTGATGTTTCTGTCTCTCTCCTGCTCTTCCTTTCACATTAAAATCAATAAGTAAAAATTTAAAGGCCCTGGCTGGTTGGCTCAGTGGTAGAGTGTTGGGCTGCTGTGTGGAAGTCCTGGGTTTGATTCCCGGCCAGGGCACACAGGAGAAGCGCCCATCTGTTTCTCCACCTTTCCCTCTCTCCTTTCTCTCTATCTCTCTCTTCCTCTCCCACAGCCAAGGCTCCACTGGAGCAAAATTGGTCCGGGCACTGAGGATGGCTCCATGGCCTCCACCTCAGGCACTTGAATGGCTCTGGTTGCAACCAGAGCAACACCCCAGATGGGCAGAGCATTGCCCCTAGCGGGCTTGCCGCGTGGATCCTGGTGGGATGCATTCGGGAGTCTGTCTCTCTGCCTTCCTGCTTCTCACTTCAGAAAAACATAAAAAGGTAGTCCTTGCCAATGAAAGAAGTATGAGTGCACTGTGCAGTCAGACAACCTCGAATTCAAATTTTCATGCTGCCTCTTTTACATTACTCAAATACATTATCACCTCAAATACATTACTTAATCTCTCTGATCTTCATGCTGTGCACCAGGAAAACTTTACACTCATTCAGCAAGCACATATTGTGTACCTACTGTGTACCCACACTTCTGTCAAGCACTGAAGATTCATGGATGAATAAGATATTGCTCTTCTCTGAGACTTCAGAGTCCGTTAGACTCACAGAGTGGTGAGGCTTATGTGAGAACCTGTGTGAAAACACTTAGTGAATGTCTGGCATGTGATGTCTTTTTTTTTTTTTTTTCTTAACCTCTTGTTCTCTCAACTTTTCATGAAAATGAAGAAATTTAAAGATTTCCCAAGAATTTAGCAATTGTAGTAAATTATCCCCATGCAAAATCTCTTATTTGGAAATGTCATAATTTGGAATTTGAGCAGTTATGTGCATACTTCTATGGAATCAGTGCTGAACTGAGTCAGCAAACATGGGCTCCTACTCCAGCTTTGCATCACTCTTTGCTCTTGGGTGACTCATTTCACCTTGAGGGTTGTAGATTCTTTAGGCATGCATTCTTTTGGATCAGAAGTAAATCAGAGTTTACTTCTGATTCTCCACTTGAATTGATGTTAGGTGCATGTTCGTCTTTCTAACATCCCCCTTCTTCCTGTTAGGTGCATGTTCGTATTTCTAACATCCTCCTTCTTCCTGCTCCCACCCTTAAAGCTTTGTTGGAGTTGCTAGTAAATAAAACTGTGCTTTGGTTTCAACCTTGATTCAGTGGGTTGTGTCCTTTTCCTTCCTCTCATCTTTGGTTTTGGGGCAAATGGAGGAGGAAAAAGAAGAGGAGGGAAGATATGCCTGTCTCCACATCTTACTGTCCCTTTTGGTGAAACTTCAGGTGACTCTTGGGTTCTCTGTTTCATGTTCACAATACAGGAGGCTGAAGTTCCTCTGATTGCTGTCTTCACTAGTGTTACTGCTTTTGATTGTCGCCACTGAATCTTTAAGCTAACTTATAGAATTCTAAAAATCATAAATGGGGAGAACTGGAAGGGGTTTTAGCAGCCAGCCATCTTGCATGTACAAAACTCAAGTCCTGGAAGGAGAAAGGAACCTTTCCAAGGATGAGCAGTTGGTTAGTTGTCAGGCCAGAACTTGAACTCACATCTTTAGAGCAGCTCTCTTTCACTCGGCCATAGTTGGAAGAATGGTTATGTTTATGGTTAATTCTCCACATTGCCTCACAGACAACTCAACATCATGTGCCTCTTTTTTGGTAAAGATTATATTGGGGTCCCCATCTTTCTCATCCTGTGGTCTCTTTGACTTATGGTGTTTTCCTCAGTATCTTATGAATGAAGCTTTCCTTTCCACCCTTTAGTGTATTTAGAGCAGTTCTAGGAAAAGTCCTGAGATACTCCTAGTCACCCATAACCTTATATATCTATTCCTGTTTGTTTTTTTAATAAACATATTGATCATAGCTAACAGTTTTTGAATGCTTCATATAATCAAGACATTGTATCATGTACCTTCCATCAGAAAATAATATGACCTATTACTGTTTCCCCATTTTCCAAAGGCTGAAATGGAGATGTAGAGAAAAAGTTCTATGCTTTGTCTGTAGTTCCAAGTCCTGTAAGCAGTGGTTCCAGGATTTGAAGCCAAGTGGTCTCACTTCAGAGTCTGTGGCTCTGAATATTATGGCTTATTCCCCTCCCCCCCTGCTGCCTCCTGCTCAACCTACCCCATCCCAAACATACTTTCTCTTTCTCTTTTGCAGATTCCTTTGTGCCTGTAGCCCTAAACACTGGAGATTCTTGGAGTCCCATCTTTGCCCTATTCTGTATCCCCTATATATGATTCTTGCACAATCTTACATGCTTTAAAGACTGGGTACTTACTGATATCCCCAGAACCTGGTTCTAGCACCATTTACAGCCTCTCCCTTCCAATTGCCTATATGTAGTTCTATCTGGATATCTGTATAGGCAGCTCATACTCAGTTTGTACAAAATCATGTGGCACCTTAAGTGATTGGAGTGATTTGCCCTCCATCAGTGTGAAGAGGGAAGATATTTTGAAGGCCTCCCCAGTTCTGTTGTAATGAAACTAGATATAGCTCCATATTACAATATGTGAGTCCAGATAGAAAATACTTCTTGTAGGCATTTTACCTATAAACAAATGAATTAGAAAATGGTTTTTCTATGAAAAATATTTGGCTTTAAAAGCATAAGTTTTTTTTTTGTTTTTTTTTGGCCTTGAATATTCCAGCAGATGTTTGCATCAAAAGGAACCCTGCAGGGATGATGTTGGAACGGCCTCATCACCATGTCTGAGGACCCCTCAGTCTTTGTTATTTTGCATCCATGGAATCTCAAAGGCAGAGGTGCTTTTGACCTTCTCAATGTGTGGATGAATCATAGCCCATGAGGTTTCCACACGTTCCAGTGACCCAGTGTATCAAATCTTAGCATGACACCTTTAAGGGGAAACAGGAACAGAATTAATCTCTCTTCATTCCCCTGCCTTTCTCCTAGCCTCCAGCTGCTCTGTTATCTTTGGTTTAAGCAGAACTATTTTTTGCAAAGATTAAGCATCTTTTTGTTCCTTTTAAGTCTGGTCTGGGTCTTGCTTGGGAGTGCTCATCTAGTTTTTACTCCCTCCCTCTCTGATCCACAAACTTTTGTTCTCGAGTAGCCCTCTCACCTAATACAGTATCTTTTGCTTCCCAGTATTACTTGTTCCATGTTTATAGGATGTTCTCTGCCATCTAATTTTAGATCCTGTGCAGCCTTTTCTTTGGAAGGATAAAAGCTTTGGTTAAGATGTCACTTTCCATAAATCAATTTTGGTGAAAATGAAGGCAGCTATGGGTAAGAGGAGGGGGATGCAGGAATCACGGTCTGACCCTTTCAAAGTCTACTTAATCCTCCCTCTGATCCCCACCATCTCTGTACTACTTTTTGGAGGATGGATGGACCTCTTTAACAAGAAGGAATGAGCTTTTGCATTGTTTGCTTTTGTCACAACAACAAAAGCCCCGGAAAATTCCAATTAATTAGCAAACCTTTGACTAATGAAAGAATAAAACTGAAAGAGAAATACTCTAAGCTTTCAGAAAGGCATACACATGTGAAGACAATGCTGATTCCAAATATTTGTGGCTGTTTGTATAATTATCCCAGGGTTTGCCTTCCTGAGACTCACAGAAGTAAAATGAGAGAGACAAGAGCAAGGATTTGTCAGAGTCAGGATGTAATAACATTATTGGCCTTTTAGGAGACTGAAAGACCACTGTTTTTTGAAGAAGGTGGTTAAATGTGCACCCACACAATCAGGGAAATTAAAACTGGAATATACAGTGTGTCCATAAAGTCATGGTGCACTTTTGACCGGTCACAGGAAAGCAACAAAAGATGATAGAAATGTGAAATCTGCATCAAATAAAAGGAAAACTCCCCCAGTTTAATACCTATTCAGTGCAGTTCGATGTGGGCTCACACACAGATTTTTTAGGGCTTCTTAGGTATTTATCCCGTATAGCCTCTACAGACTCATCATTGACTGATGGCCTACCAGAATGGGGTTTCTCCACCAAACTGCCGGTTTCCTTCAACTGCTTATCCCACCAAGTAATGTTATTCCTATGTGGTGGCGCTTCGTTATAAATGCAACGATATTCACGTTGCACTTTGGTCACGGATTCGAATTTAGCAAGCCACAGAACACACTGAACTTTCCTCTGTACTGTCCACATCTCGACTGGCATGGCTGTGGGCTGCTCTGCTGTATACACAGTGTTACATCATCATCTGTGCATGCGCACATGCTGCCACATCATCCTACAGAAACTGGGAGGGTTTTCCTTTTATTTGGTGCAGATTTCACATTTCTATCGTCTTTTGTTGCTTTCCTGTGACCGGTCAAAAGTGCACCATGACTTTACGGACACACTGTAGAACCTTTGCACATTTCATGTTAGAGGAAAACATGGCATTTGGACTAACATAAAGTGGATTGTGAAATAAGATTGAAGTTTATTATAAAAGACTAGGAACTCATTGTATCATTGTGTCCTTGAATGAGAACTTACAACCAGTATGGCTGCTAGAAATGTATGATTATTAAGAACACTGAAGCCACTCATTTGTAGCTTTTTAGTGGATGATGATGATGACAATGATGATAGAGTAGTAATAAATCACAACAAAACTGCTACCAACAATTAACATATATGAAGTATTTGCTGTGCACTAGGCACCATTATTCTGAATATGTTTAATCCTTTTAACAACCTTATTAGAAACTAGATACTAAGTGACTCAGGTCTTTATTACCTCCATTTTATAGTCCAGAACATAGGGGCTAACATATTAAGTGGCTGACCCATGTAAGTGAGCAGAAAGCCAAAATTTGAATCAATGTTTTCTAATTTCAGTGTCCATATTCCAAACCACCATGATGACCTGACTGTGAAATATGGTCTTACCACATAGACTACTACATGCTACTAGAGAGGCTCACATCTTACCTCTGTGAGTCTCAGATGCTGGCAGGTTGGACCAGAGGCCAGAGAATCTGAGAATCTATTCCCAGTTTGATCATTAGCAATTCCTGTGATCTTGGACAGGTCATTCAGTTATCATCTATGGTCTTTAGTGTGTTTATCTATAAAGTGAAATTGTATCTGAGGTGTCTTCCAGTTCTAGTATTTTGTGGATTAAGAAACTGATGTGTTTCAAATATAGAATGAATGAAACAGTCATTTTTGAGAGAGAAGAGAGCTAATACATAAAAAATGAGTAATCAACTTTAGAATTAGACAGATCTGTGTTTAGGATTTAACTTTCCTGTATGACATGGGTCTGGTTGCTTTATCTCTGTGCACTTTATTTTCTTCCCTTCTCTGATGGAGGTGTTAGTTTTATGTGTATGAAGTGCCTAGCCTAATGCCCAGACATTGTCTATCCTCATGCAAATGGTGTGAGAATTGGATAGAAGATGTCCCACTTAGGGAGCTGGGTCCAGAGAAAAAGTTGGTTCAGCCAAAAGGGACAATTTCATGAAGAAGTGGTTGGTATTTTTGTCTGGTGGATCAGTTGGTAATTGACTTCATGGATGAGATTAACTGAGTCCTGATGCCACCTAAAGCTGCTGGCAGTTTTCCTGTTATACTTCTTTATTGAATTATGTCACCATCCTTTCACCATTCTTCTATGGGCAATTATTTTATCTGCAAATGTTCTTCAGATAACCATGTTCTTCAGACTCCTTGGAACAGGTAGTAATGGAAACGATGCCAGCATAGAAGTCATACTGGGATGAACAGTGCTCCCCCCATTATCGCCCTCATAGAATCACAGAATGTGACCTTATTTGGAAATCGGGTTTTGTAGATGTAATTGTGAGTAAAGATGATGTCATACTGGATTAGCATCAGACCCAATACAATAACTGCTTTCCTTATAAAAAGAGGGAAATTTGGACAAGGATACAGAAATGAATACACTATGTGAACATGATCACAGAAGACACACAAGGAGAACACCTGTGAAGACAGAAGCAGAGATTGGAGCAATGTGTCGACAAGTGATGGGATGCCAAGGATTGCTGGCAACCACCAAAGCTAGAAAAAAGCAAGGAAAGGTTCTCTCCTAGAGCCTTGAGAAAGGATGGCCCTGCCCACACCTTGATTTAGGACCTCTAGCTTCCAGAACTGTGAGATAATAAGTTTTTATTGTTTAAAGCCACCCAGTTTGTAGTACTTTTGTTACGGCAGCTCTAGGAAACTAATATAGCAAGTAAGATTCCTGTTTATAAACCATAATGATCAGGGCTAGATAAGAATGAGAAAACAAATAATATATACTGATTATGGGGGCAAAGACAATATAATGCACCCACAAGGGGTGTTTTGGAAGCCATTTATTATCATCATGGCCCTTCTGTCCATTGTAAGTAAAAACTTAAAAATATTTTTTTTAATTGACATACAATATTATATTAGTTTCAGGTGTACAACATAGTGATTAGATATTTACGTACCTTACAAAATGCACCCTGATAAGTCTAGTACCTATTTCATACCATATATAGTTATTATAATATTATTGACCATATTCCTTATGTTGTACTTTATATCCCTGTGACTATTTTTATAACTGGCAGTTTTACTCTTATGATCCAGGCTCAGTACAGATTACATGGACATGACAAAAAAATTTACAAAATATGGCTAGGCCAACATTTTTTAAACTTCAACTTTCATAAAACCAATATATTATAGACTATAAGGATTAGCAATGGAGATGCTGAAGTGTTGACCACACAATGAATTATTAAGACAGATGCCACTACATGGTTTACCAGTTGATTTAAATATTTTTGAAGTTACCTCTATGCTTCTGGAAGTTGAAAAAGAGTTAGTATACCTGAAACACCAACTTAGCTATAAAATAGATTAGAAGGTACCGGGTTTCTTAGGTTATCATTTGTAATTTGGTAATAATCTTGAAATTATAATATGAAAATAAATTTTAGTTACCTAGAAAGAAAGGACTTTGTAGAAAACAAACTGGTAATAAGACAAAAGCATCAAACAGGCTTGGGCTGTGTGAACTCAGTTTGTTCCAGAAAAGCTCGGAGTGAAGACAGACAGCTCGTGAATTCTGTCATCAGGAAGGGAGGCCCATATCATGTGTCACTTTGCTTTGTTTTTAACATGTGGCTCAAGCTACGCTAGACCTGCTGCTGTGTGGGAGATGTACTTTCTGACAAAGTAAAGGCATTTTCCTGGCACCAGCCCCTTTTGGAACTTTTACTGATGTGCATAAACCCAGTGGATTTGCATTTCCTACACATACCTAATGAGGTCATACTTGGCCTTCTGGATTTGTGGTGGTCTCAAAGCCTGTCTATGCCAACATGCTCAGTTCCTTATCACTACCAGAGGTTATTCTGGAGAAAGAGAATCAGGCAATCATTCATTCATTATTCAAAAATTGTTTGCTATCTACCATGCCTGTTATGAGTAAGAAACAGAAGAAGCAAAATAAACCAATTTTGGAAGGAATGAAACTGTTTTGTAGAATAGAAATGAAAGTATTTCTAGCAGGCTGTCTCCGTTTCCTGTTTCTCCTCATCCATCACGATATTAAAGTTCATTGGGAAAGGTCATTTATATTATTTCATGTTCAAAGAGGATAATGATGACAGTGATGACAATATTAATGTTCTTCCTTGTCCATTATTGGCTGAATTGAAGTATTACATAAATAAACAGGTCCCAGGACATGAGTCTGAGCTCTTCTGAGCTACTTTTCAAACCCTATTGGGTTGCCCTTTTAATTCCTGATTCACCCTTCCTAAATGTGTTTCACTCATAGTCACAGGAACCATCAGTAAAATCTCCATGCACAAATTTATTACATTTGAAGTAAAAATACCAAAAAAACAAAAAACAAAACAAAGCCCTCTGCAACATTGAGTCCGTGGTACATTAGCCTTGCATAAAAAGGTGTCAACCAATGGTCCTTGGGGCCAATTCAACACAACAGGAATCCCCAATTTGGGGTGCAGTGAACTTTATTCAGTGCAAAACATCTCAATTGTTACACAGCATGGCTGAGTAATCAGAAGGCTGTGAGATAGGCAGCCTTGGGGTGAAGCCTCTGTCCAGCTAGACAGCTCTTGCTCTACTCTGCTCTGATCTGGTTTGCTCCAGTCCACTTCACTTGGCTCTCTTGAGATGACTTTGTATTTCATACTAGGGAAATACAGTCTTCAGTCTTCAGAGGAAAGGTCATGTCTGCTTCTAGGGCTGGAGAGAAGCTGACTTCTATAGATGGAAGTCCCTGTCGCTGATTCCTGATTGGTTAGTCTTCATGCAGATGAGAACTCCAAATCCTCACAGTTTGATTGGTTCAAAAAGTAGTGCCCTGATTGGTCAGAATGGAGCTGCTTTGATTGGCTGGTGAAAATGTCAGTGGGGGATATAGCTGCACAGCTCTGGTTGGACAGAGAAGCCTCAGTCTTGTTGGTTGAAAGAAGCTTCCAGGTACTCCTTTATAAGAGCTGCTCAGATGGCAGAAACAGTGTAGGAAAGCAGTTCATGGCCAGAAGCAGGCTTCTCCCTGAAATGGGGCTTGTGTGAAAGGCCCCATTAGAAGTGGATTATAGGCTGATAAATAAATATGTATATATATTTATCAGCCTATAATCAGCCCAGTTAGGTCACCAGAAGCCCTTCTTAGTGAGTATCTTCTTTTTCAGGGTCCACAAAGTATAGAACATGATCATCCATATTGAAAGAGGTGGCTGAGAGAAGGCAATTTGTATAAAGTTAAAAAAAAGACCCCGAATGTTTTAAAAAATAACATAAAAATGTTTTAAATGGCTTATTCAGTTCAGTCATTCAGCACGTTTGTTGACCACATGTCATATATGATACTAGGGATTAGAGATGCAGACTCAAGTAAGACCTGAGCCTCATTTTCTAGGAGCTTATAGTTTAAAGTAAAAAGGTTGGCAAATCATCTCCGTGTATATCTGGTACCATGCTAGCCTTAGATGAGCACATTTCAGCCAGCCTGTTTTTTTCCGTCCCTCCACATGCTAGGCTGGATCAGACTTATGATCTTTGTGCTTGCAACTTCCTCTGCTTGGGACTCAGCCCCATGTTGTTGTATGGCTGGTTTCTTCTCAGCATATAAGCTGTCTCTACCACAAGCCTTTCTGCCATTCAGTTCAAAATAAATCAACCTCCCATGACTCTTAATCACACCCACCTCTTCTTTCTTTAATGGCACTTATCATTGTTTGAAATTATCTTGTTCATTTATTCATTCACTTGTGCTTTATTGTGTATCTTCTAACCACTGGAATTTATATTTTATGAAGAGAATCTTCTCTGGTTTGTCATTGTTTCCTTAAAATACATTTTTGAATGCATGGATGAATGAATTAATGAATGGGTAACTATACTACATTATAATACATTTTGTTATGAAAGCATTAACAAAGTTCTAAACAGAAATGAGGAAAAGAGTGTCAGCTTCTTGGAACAGGTTGGCGATGTCTTCACAGAGAAGGCATATAAGCTGGGCCTGGGAGGCAAGAGCAAGTGTAGCAGAACGTGCTGTTCTGCTAAAGTAGATGAAACTCTGCTTTCCTCATTGCGATGCTCTCCAACTGACCCACCTGCTCCTGGCTTTCAGTGGATAGCCCAGATTATTCACTGATAGAGTTGATTGTAGTACCTGCCAGGATAAGCCCAGTTGTTGTGCCCTGGCCCTCTTTGGACGCATGTATCAGGGAGGTAAAGGGCACGTTTCCTGAAAGTTTCTCTTTCGTGCTACAAAAAGTTGCTAAAAGCTTGTCTTTCCAATAAAGAGAACTTGGAATTGATGTAATGGATAAAAGTGGCTTATGAAACATAAGTAGGCATTCTTGATGAAATAAAAATAGAAGCTTAAAAGATGCATCATTTATTTGAAAGTTAAAAAAGATTTCCCCCCTTACTGTAAGAAAATATGTGTGGATGAGACATGTGTTTTAAACTATAGAATAGAATTGGCATATTACTTCAAGGTGCTGCAACCATGGCAATTCAGAGTTTTGTCAGTCCTGATAGACATGCTTGCAATATATATATATCCATTAACAAGATTATCACTTGAAGAGACCATCATATTTTTACTGGAAAGGTTTTCTGAGGATAAAATTTATTGATATTTAATGAAGCCTGAAGCTTTTAAATAAACCATGGAAGCAATAGCTAAACTAATTAACTGCACATAAAGTCTCCCAGAATACATACGTGATTTGGGCTGTGTGCTTATCAGTCGTGCCTGGTTACACTGACATCATGGATAACATGATCATATATACTTTGTGGAAGCAACAGTAAATTCTCCAGTAATGCATGCAATAAAGGAGGAAATAGCCACTTAGGTTTCTTGCAAACGTGGATGGGATATTTAAGTCAAGCATTGCAGAGTTTATAGGTTATAATTTAACAGAATTAAGACTAGTAATAAAAACATATTATTTCCACACATTTGATTTAAGCCTCTATTGGTGTTGTTTCATTGAATGATAAATCATTCCCAGGTTCTAAAAATATGCATCTTCCTTCTACCTCCCTCCCCTCCAAAGAAAGACCAAAGATACTAAATAACATGTGATGAACATTTCATTGTGCAACAGGGATTCTTGTGGGTCTTTTTCAACCGCATGTGAAAACATGCCCTGTTGTGATCTCTGAGAATTTTAAAAAGAAGGCAAAACCACTCCTGTTTTGATGGTCATTGCAAATTGCATCAATTTGAGAGGATGATTTACTCTAACAGAACTATTAACATGAACTTTTATCTTTAAAAAAAATTATTGATTGATTTTAGAGAGACAGAGAGAGGAAGGGAGAGAGAGGGAGAGAGCAAGTGAGAGAGAAGCATTCATTTGTTGGTCTACTTAGTTGTGGATTCATTGGATGACACTGTAACTAACCTGCCAGGGCCAATATTGACCTTTATCAGTGACTTTCTTTCTTTTTAGCCAGTGGCTCCCTTTTTGGCCATAGGTAGATACTCTTTTTCCTATTATCACAGACTTTAGCTCTCAATAAGTAGTTTAGAATTCTCTATTGCACCTTTCTAAAAATGGTGTTCTTGTACTAATAAAGGAATCTGACAAATCATTAAGTCCCACCGTAAAATAGTACATGCTGGTGGAAAGGGAGCCACTGTAATAGACATTAGAGCAGTGCTTTTTAAACCTGAATGCTCATTTGAATTCACCAAAGGGCCTGTGAAAATGCCAGTGGGTGGGTTCCACTCACAAAATGTCTGACTCAGTAGGTATTGGGTGGGGTCTGAGAATTTGCATTTCTAACAAGTTCCCAGGTGATGCTGCTGCTGTTAGTCCCAGCATCACACTATGAGAACCATTGCAGTACTATATGCAGACTGAGGTGGTAAGGGCATTTCAGGGACACCTTTGGGGGAAGTCACATCCAAGGAAAGATGTGGTTTGTCTTAGATACTCCTTAGCTCCCATCCTGTATCCTTTTCTTCCTTAAAAAGCATTTCTGTCTTTCCGTAAGGCATCCAGGTTGCTCCTCATCAGATAAGGGCTTGAAACTTATTCACAGGTGTAAGAGACCCTTGGAAACTTAAAAGGCTACCCTTACTAAGGACATGTGCATTTTAATGAGGTGAAGTCAAAGGAATGAAGCTGCAAGAGGTTATGTCAGATATCTGAACATAAAAATCATAAGAATCAGGTCTGAACTTATACCATTCAGGCCAAGTACAATATATTTATCCATGAAGCATTCTTTTTTGCCCTAGTGCCCTCTCAGATGAGCCCACCTTTCTCTGCTCCAAGTTCTCTAATACCTGACACAAGACCTGTTATATAGTAGATACTTGGCAAATATGTCTTGAATGGATGGCTGGATGGAGAGGGGGAGGAAAGGATGGATGGATGGATGGATGGATGGATGGATGGATAACAGGGACAAAAATGATGAATTCTTGTGTGTTTGAATGCTTCTCTCTCCTCTTTCCATTAAGGAAAATGTGGTGTTACCTGAAAAGAAAGAAACCAGGTATTTATTCATTCACCCCATTCTAGCTATGGCTTTTAACAAACTAAATAGTAAGGGGAGACAGAGAAATAGGAGTAGAGGAGATTGTGTTGGAAAAGAATAGTGGAAGAAGGTAGCGCAGAAGGGAAGAACCTTATATTTATGGGAATGTTGGGAGAGTTTGTTTTGTTATGTGGGAGAGTGGAAGAGTGAAGGAATGCCTCAGGGCTGCTGAGGGCATGAGAATTGTCAGCGCAGGGGGATGGCAGAGAGCCACGGCAGAAAAGGTGGTCTTTACAAACATTACTGGAGTTCGTTTCTTTGAATGGACTGCTCCACCTGAAATAGGAATGAGGGTTTCTGAGATTTATTTGGATTATGGATGATTAAATGTGTTAAGTCAAGAATATGAAATAACATATTCTGAATGTGAGTAATAGGTGTAAATGAATAGCTGTAGCACATCAGGTTGATGTATTCGTTCATATAATCCTGAGTGGCAGGTCTCAGAGCCAGGGTCCCCAGACCAGCAGCATGAGCATCACCTGGGAACCTGTTAGAAGTGCAGATTCTCAGGCTGCACTCCGTACCTCCTGAATCAAAAGCTGTGAGACGAGGCCTAGCAGTCTGCGTTTTCGCAAGCCCTCGAGAGGATTGTGGGGCACGCTCAAGTTTGAGAACTAGGGAACTAGGGAGTTGGGATTTCCCTGGCTCCTCCCCTTTGAAGGATTAGTAGAGGCTGTACCTAACAGGGACCCACCGAAACTCGAGAAAGCTTTTTTTTTTTTTTTTTTTTTTTGGTTAAAGGATAGCAGAGGGAATCTTCTTCCATTGTGTGAGTGCATACTTTTTGTAAGTATTTCAGAATTTGAAAGGCCTCTAAAGGCAGAAACAAATTTCTGAACTCACCAAAGAAAACGAATGGGCTGAATATTGAAAGAGGAAAAATGAGTTTATATAGCAATTTCACTGAACAACTCACTACATGAGAATCTATGCAATGGCTGGGTCATTAGCCTGGGAAAATAACCAGGTTTCGGACTAACTAGATCATGTAGTGGGTTAGTAATTCCAGGTCTAATCGCCCCTGATGTCCCTAACTGTGCAGTCATGGTTATTTTCCTGCTTGTAAACTGGTTTTTTAATGTTTCAGTAATAACCTAATGTAACCTTTTCAGTTTTTCACCCATCAGTATTAGTATTTTTAAATAGCATTTTTTTTCCCAAGTAAAACATTATGCTAAGTAAAATAAGCCAGTCAGAGAAAGACAAGAATCATATAATTTTCCTCATATGTGGAATCTAATGAACAAAATGAACTAACCAGCAAAATAGAGACAGACTCATAAAGAGAGAGCAGGCTGACAGCTATGGGGTGTGTGGGGGGGAGGTCTGGGTGAGGGGAGTAGAAGGATTGAGTCAAAAAAAGACAAAAAAAAAGAAAAAGGAAAAAACTCATAGACGAAGGTAACAGTGTGCTGACTGCCAGGGGGTGGGGGGTTGGAGATGGAGGAGGGCAGAGGGGAGACAATGGCGATGGAGGAGACCGGACTGGGGAGGCGAGCACTCAATACCGTGTACAGAGATGTGTTGTAGAGTTGGGCACCTGAAACCTGTATCATTTTGTTAATCAGTGTTACCCCAATAAATTCAATAAAAAGGGAAAAAGTCAAATAAATAAAAGTCCCCAAATAAATATTTACTACAAAAAAAATTTTAAATACTGAAAAAAAGAATAAAATAAAATTACCTACCCAGTATTGCCTAGACAGACATATTCATTGTTAATAGTTTAGGAGATAAATATATGTGTGAATATCTTGTGTTAGGTGATAGTGATGATAAGTATCTTAATAAAGTTTGTGTTCTCTTCTTTCTCCTCATTGTCTTATGAACTTTCTCCTGTGTATTTTAATATTCTTTGAAAATGTGGTTTTCTACATGTGTGGAAAATATATGATATTTACTTAATCAAGTTTGCTTTCTTTTTTCTTAAAACTGTATTATCACAAATATCGTTAACAATGATGGGAGAGCCCCGGCCGGATAGCTCGGTTGGCTGGAGCATCGTGCTAAAAGAACAGAGGTTGTCGGTTCGTTCCCTGGTCAGGGCACATACAGGAACAGTGTTCCTGTCTCTGTCTGTCTCTCTCCTTCCCTCTTTCTCTAAAAGCAATAAAATAAGCACTTAAAAAATTAAATAAAAATGATGGTAGATTATTGGGTCAAATGAATCTTTTCAATACCCTTGATTATATTATCAAGTTGCTTCCCAAATGGGTAATATCACATTTTATATTATCTATTTAGTCTAGTAGCAGAATATTAAATGTCTATTTTATGTCCGCTCTACTGGATTCCTTTTTTGTAAATTGTTTGTGTACTTTGCTTTTTTCCTTTTATAGAAATGTCTGTCTTTATTATTGATTTGTAAGGCCTCTTTATATATTAAGCCCTTAACTCTTTGTTATGTAGAATGCTAGTACTTTCCTAGTTGTTTGCTCATTCATTTTGTTTATGGATGCTTTTTGAGCTAAAATATTTTGCATTCTGTCTATTTATTTTTGCCTTCTTTATCTTAAAATGAGAAAAACACTAAATATATTTTCTTTTAGTTGTTTTATATTTCACTTTTATTATTTAGCTCTTAATTTTCCTGAAATTTACTTTATGTATATTATGGCTGATCGTATTTTCCAAAGATGACTGAAATCATCTCCCATTCTATGTGCTCTTTGGTGTGACTTTGCCACTCCCTTGTCAAGAGGTGGAGTTCATTTCACTATCCCCTTGAATTTGTGTGAGTCAGATTGTTTTGGCCAATTGTACGTGGCAGAAGTGATTCTGTGCTGTTTCAGGTATGGGCTAAAAAACTACCTTTTTCTGCCTCTTGGAAGTCAGTAGCCATTCTGTGAGAAGCACAGCCATATGCAGATGTCATGTGTGTTTCCACTGACACTCAGCATGTGAGTGAGCCACCTTAGATGTTCATTCAGTCCACTCTTCAGAGTATTGTGAACCTTAGCTGACATCTGACTGCAATGCATGAGAGACCCCAAGTGAGAAGTACTCTGTTGAGCCCAGTCAACTCCACTACCACAAAAGATAATAAATTGTTGTTTTTAGGATCCTGAATTTTGGCACTGTTTGTTATCTAGCAATAGAAAACCAAAACATGTATAATATTATATATGTGAATAAGGATTTAGCTTTGATTTTCCTCTAAACAAAAAACAGTTGCCCAACTACCATTTATTGAGCAATCTCTTTTTCCCTACTCATTTGTAATGACATCATATGCTAATTGTTATATATCGGAGATCATGATCTTTTGCTTCTGTTCTGTTTCTTTGTTTAGTTTAAGTAGGCCTATTGCTTCTTGGCTTTTTGGCTAAGTTCAAGGGTAGTTTAGTCTTCCTTCTATATATTTCACAGTTTTTACTTTCATAGCTCATACTTTTTCAAAGCTTTCCCCCCATAGTGTATTCCTGCAGATGAACTTTAGAATCCATTGTCACTGCAATAAATGGGACACATTAAATCAGTGATTCTCTACCTGTAATTGTCCCTGGGAATATTTGGCAGTGTCTAGGCAGAATTTAGTTTTGGTTGTCATAACTGGGGAGGATGCTACTGGCATCTAGAGGGTAGAAGCCAGAGATTGCTGCTTAGTGCTCTACAATGCACAGCCCTCTGTCCTCAATAACAAACCAAAAAATCAAAGAACTATTTGACATAGAATACTTAAAATACAGAGGCTGAGAAACCCTATGTTAGGCTTGTGAAATAGTTTGGAAGAATCAACATACTATATTTAGTTTTCTTACCTAGGAACATGTATATATTTATATTTTTTCACGTCTTCAGGAAAAAAAATTTTTTTTCTGTATAACATGCCATACTTAGGTATTTTTAATAAAAATTTTTTCTTATATTTTGGAACTTATAATTGACATTATATAATAAACCTATTGCTTTTGACATTTAAATTGTGTCGTGTCGCTTATTAGATTTTCTTTTCTTATAGTGATTTTTAGATGATTCTGTTGAATTTTATAGGTAGATAGAAATCCTGAAATTTATTTTGGTAAAAAGGAGAGATAAATTTACTTAGAAAATGAGCTGGAAGAGATTTGAGAGATTACTTAATTTCTTGCCTTCATTTGAGTGTTGGTAAATCTGAGGCCTTGAGAAGTTAAATTACGTGCCTCTGGTCACAGTGTAGTAGCCTAGAATGGAAAGAAACAAAAAATAGCCTGTGGATGAGGACTTTGAAAATTCTCATAGCTTACATAAAAATGTAAAACTTTAAGCCTTGTGGGTGTTAAAAAGAGTTGAGAATGACTTTAAAAATGTTTTCTTCCCGTCCCTTACCCGCACATTCTCTATAATATCTTGACAACGTCTTGTATTCTTTAAGGGACAAGAACTCTGCCTTACTGTTGTCAGTCACTTCCGCTTGCTAGAAAGTACTTCCTTGGTTGAACTTTATTCTGCCTTCTTGAGGTTCACACATCCTTTGTGGTTGAATGGTGTTGGAGGAAGCAGGGGTTTCACCAGCTGCTGAAGTGGCAATTAATAGAGGCTTGAAGGACAGGGGGAAAAAACTGTTACTTGTTGATTGTCTAGGTGCGATATGGTGTTGGGAGGATTTGAAGTTCCAGTTTTGAAGTATGTAAGACTCATTTGAACTGGATGTCCCATAAATACTTGTTGAACAGAGTTTAATATTACATGCTATTTTTATAGTTGTTTCTTTTTCTTTTTTTGAGAGGCTTATAAATAGAAAAGAGTTTGTCCCGAGAAGCACTCAGGGTCTTAATCCCAAATGACTCTGGTTCTGTCACCTTCTAGACGTTCTCCTCTCCTTGGGACTTCAGTCAGGTTCCCCAGGCTGTGGAGAGGATTAGCAGGGTTAAGTAGGAGCAGGTGATTCTTCTGCTTGGTTACCAGGTGTTATTACAAGATGAGGTCCCTGTGCCACGGGGATTCCTTCCAAACTTATTGACATAATGAGAACTCTTTTATTGTTTTGAACTCTTGAAGGCAGAATTTTTCTTCAGAACTAAGCCGCAATGCAAAGGAATTCCCTCAGTGCACAACTGCTAATTGGACAATTGTTCTGCACTTACTATTATGCCAGGCAATAATTGCCTTATAGCCTTACTCATTGCTTGTAAACTTTCTTTGAGATGGGAATCTTTAAAAAAATTATGCCATCAAGTTTGATATGTTTATTAGATTTTTTTTCACCTTTTCTTAATGAGGTGTTGACTGTCCCTGAGCACCCTGAACATTGCTTTCATGGCCAATTTCCATTTGGCAGACAAATAAGCAGGCACTGGTTCCGCTTAAACCCGAGGTTCAACAGTGGTTCTGCTAAAACCTAAGGTTTAAGGAGCAAGTCAAACCGAACCATTTTTTTTGAACTGTTGAGAGTAAACAATCTAATTTCTCTTTTCTCCTAAACATTTAAACATTTTGTCTCTGATCTGGAAGAACGATTGCTCTTGTATCATTCTAGGCTTTTAGACAAAAGGGAGAGAAAAATGTGGGCCCATTTTCACATTTATCAGGATATGGATTAGAGATATAAGAATGTGATACAGGCCCTGGCCGGTTGGCTCAGCGGTAGAGTGTTGGCCTGGCGTGCGGGGGACCCGGGTTCGATTCCTGGCCAGGGCACATAGGAGAAGTGCCCATTTGCTTCTCCACCCCCAAACCCTCCTTCCTCTCTGTCTCTCTCTTCCCCTCCCGCAGCAGCCGAGGCTCCATTGGAACAAAGATGGCCCGGGCGCTGGGGATGGCTCCTTGGCCTCTGCCCCAGGTGCTAGAGTGGCTCTGGTCGCGGCAGAGCGATGCCCCAGAGGGGCAGAGCATCGCCCCTGGTGGGCATGCCGGGTGGATCCCGGTTGGGCGCATGCGGGAGTCTGTCTGACTGTCTCTCCCCGTTTCCAGCTTCAGAAAAATACAAAAAAAATAAAATAAAAATAAAAAAAGAATGTGATACACACACACACACAGATGGACAAAACTAGACTTGATCTTTACTCTCAGTTGTAAAGTAAGGGTCTCTTTGTCCCGTTTCCTCCTTGATCCCCTCCTCTGTGCTTACTACCCCTTTTCTCCTCCGGCTCTTCATTTCTTTATGCTTGCTCTCATCCCAACCCCATGCTTGTTATGTGGGAGAATTCTACACTGTTCCATCTTCATTTTCTTTTGAAGGCGAAAGGCAGTCAGTTTTAACTGCCTCAGAGGTATTTGCACTATTAAGCATAAGATATAACAGACAGTCCAATAAGATTAATAAGATACAGTAGAAAGTGGGGTTAGTTAGACATCTAATTGCTTGGATTTGTGTCCTGATTGTGCCATTAACAGTGTGAGCTGGGTAGATTTATTTTACATCTTTTTGCCTTCATTTTACCATCTGTAAAATAAGGAGGTTGGAAGTGCGTCCTTTACTTTCCTCTCGGCATATAAAGCTGTGAATTGAAAGCATGGTGAGAGCAAGCATGCATCTTTTTCTCATGAAGGAAGCCCTTGAAATGATCTCATCATCTATTCCAGTTTGGAGGTAGTCTTTTAGATTACAAGAAATGAAAGGTTTTCAGATGGGATCTGCAGGTAGAAAGGAGAATTAACATTTATTGAGCATCTGGCTTGTGCCAGGTTGGTGCTAGATCATTTATTACATGATCTCACCAAGCTGTGCTTGACCGGGAGGTTAAGTCTGAATGATTTGGTCAAGTTCACATAGTTACCTAGTCACAGACCAAATTTGGCCTTCTGGCCTTGTGACTTGGTTCTGGTGCTGAACCCCCCTGTTTCCCATACTGCTGATCCTGCCTACCCATGCGTCCATTTCTCTCTCCTTGTGTTAGTATCTTACTACATACATAGTAAAAGCAGAGAGCAGCCACAGGCCTGGAGACAGTTTTTGGCTGGTTAAAATCTGCTGTTAGGTCAATATAATTTTGAAATATGAAATCTTGAATTACTAAAACAGAATTTTAGAAAAGACCCCCTTTAAAGCTTTATTTTTAATATTTTAAAACTGGGATTATTTCTAATAGAAAGGGGCCATATGAAATGTTGCACCTGCATGGAAGGTTGCCCTTCCATATTTACTTACCATTGCACCTGACACATTGTGTAATTGTCTTTGTGCTCGTGTGTGTATATGTCATGTTCTTACATTGCTAATCCATATCCTGGTGAGTTCAGTCCACTAAAGTCTGTTTATTGAATAGAAAATTAGTAAATCTCTTCTGTGGTCAGCTTTATGTGAAGGAGTATCTTCCTCCTCTCCTTCTTTTCTTCCCCCTCCCTTCCTCCCTCTCCCCTCCTCCTCCATCCCCCCTTCCTCCTCCTTTCCCCTACCTCTTCTCTCCTCTCCCCCCCTTTTTTTTTCGGAAAGAGACAGGCAGACAGGGAGGGAGAGAGAAGAGAGCATCAAATTGTAGTCGAGTCGCTTTAGTTGTTCATTGATAGCTTCTCATATGTGCCTTGACCAGTGGGCAGATCCTCAAGCAGAGCCAATGACTTCTTGCTCAAGCCAGCGACCTTGGGCTTCAAGTCAACAACTTTTGGACTTAAGCCAGCAACCATAGGATCGTGTCTATGATCCTACACTCAAACTGCGACCCTGCACTCAAGCTGGCGAGCCTGAGCTGAAGCCAGATGAGCCTGCACTCAAGTCATCAACCTCGGGGTTTCAAACCTGGGACCTCAGTGTCCCAGGTTGATCTTCTATCCACTGCACTACCACCTGGTCAGGCCTGCAGAGGACTATTTTCATATTGCATTCCTAAATATCACCATCATTATAATCATCACCATCATCATCATCATCATCTCTCCCTCAGTATTACAACATCTTTTTGACTTTACCTTATTTTATCAGACATCACTTTGTCCTGTAACTCTCCTGATCCTTGTTTTACCTGTTCTTACCATGCAGTTTAACCACTGAATGAGTGAATGGACAAATAAAGTTGATGGTATGTGCTAAAATTTCTTGAAAGTGAGACGGTTAATGTAATAGACATTTAACCACTATTGTAAAGGTTAGAATACTTTTATCTATTTATACTTGCATGCATAACACCTTTTTTGACACCTATACCAAACAAATTAAGGTATCATTTCTGACTATTGCTTATGTACAGAAACCATGATGTTGGAAGCTGAGGGTAAATGTTTCTTTCAGTTTTGGGAGAAGAATCTGTTTTCAATTATTCTATCTCCTCTTCTTTTAATAGTATTAGTCCATTTGTGTGGATGGCAGTGGTTAAGGAGGCCTGAGCCCATTGGTATCAGTATGTATTTTGGACTACCTGGGTTTGAATTCTCACTCTTTAAAGTTACTGTTTTCTATATCTCAGATTGCCTCCTCTGGAAATGGGATGGTAATAATCAGGATTGTTTTGTAAGCTGAATGGATCAATCCAGGTATAGAGCTAGACATCATCCCCTGGTACCAAATAAGACTTTCATTATTGTTAAGTCTTACTTTATTTTTGATGTACAGATGTCCTATTAGCAGTGGTCACAGTGTTAGTAGAGTAGTAGCAGCAGCAGCAGTGGTTTTTGGTGAGGAAATGTGCTCATTATGTCCATAGCTGGGTAACCCCTGCAGCTCCTTTGTGGTATAAGCTAAGAAGAGGAAGAGGAGAGTAAGGATTGTTATTCTTCTCTTTCCATGAGGGACTTCCCAGCAAAGGTAACAAGTCAAACAGTTTGAAAAGGGCTGCACTGATAGGCAGGACCTGTGTGCTGTGGATGCAGTGAGACATAGCGTCTAACCAGCGGGGAGTGAAAGAGGAGACCAGGTTAGAAATGTCAGGGACAACAGAAAAGAGACATCCTTCTGCCACCCCACTCTGGGCCTCCCAACAATTTCCCTACTTTAAACAATAAGATACTATTCTATTACCTCTCCCACCATCTACCTGTACAAGCTGTAGTTGTACATGCAACAGTTGTGTTGTGGGCATTACTTGTCTGTATATATTTAGTGAGTGTCTGACCTGTGCAGGCCTGGCACTCTGGGGGTGAGGGGTGGGGAGTGAAGGAACAAAGTGCATTTCCTGTCCTCTTGGAACTGCTAGTTAAGGGGGAAAGATAAGATATAGGTGCAGCTAACACATCAGAAAGACATGATCAAATACATGAAAGATGCAAGGATAGCATTACCTGGGAACTTGGAGGATGGATAAAACACCATGAAATTAGGATAGGAGGCAGGAATCTGAAAGGTGCATTTCCAGGAATGCTGCCATTTGAGTTGATCTTTGATTATGGAAGCAGGGGAGGAGATGTAGGAGTGAGTGCGTGGGGGTAGGGGGGTGGGCAGGGATTGCAGGCTGCCTGGAACAGAGTGTATATGAAAGAACTGGGGCCTCCTGTGAGTGCAGCAGGGAACCTGATGTAGCCCTATCTCATTCAGAATCAAAGATAATTAGTAAGAGTTTTCCTGAACCTATTTTCACAATAATAAGATAGAGGGGAGAGGGAGCGAGAGCTAAAGTGTGCCCAGTGTTCAAGTTAAATGTTAACTCTTTTGTTTAGTTAAGGACTAACATTCTTCTCTATGCAAAAGAAAAAAGAGAGGGAGAAAACACAGTGTGGCAGTAACCACCTAACTTTAAAAAATCATGGTTTGCTTGTGTGGTTGCTTATTTTCAAGGTATTACATATGTAGTAATTATGAGGATGTGTGCAAACTTGAACAGGCTACAGACTCGCCTTCCTGAGTTCCCTGTGTGGCTTCTGCAGGGTTCTCAGGGAGTTAGTTATTTTCTACCACATTCCTAGTTTAGCTATTAGAAAATTATGGGTTTTATTTGTATAAACTCAGCAGCTAAAATAGCACTTTCAGAAAGGTGGGTGAGCTCATCGCTGTCTGAAGCAGGCAAGTTAATGCCCTGCCCAGTATTGTTCTTACAGGCCAGCACTGGCTGACTTCACCAGCTGTTCCACTTGAAGGGAGACATTGTTTCTGAAGCTTCCTTCCCTGTTCCCTCTCTGCATGCCAGTGTCCTAGGAGTCCTGAACGTTCCCACTGCCTGTATGTACTTTATGAATCCAAAGAACAGGTAGCCCTGGAAATGTATGCAAAATACTCTGTATAGCTGCCTGAAGCCCCTACCCAAGACGAAGATGTAAACACCTTTATCCCCCCATGTTGACACAAATAGACATGTCAATGGGAGCTCTGCAGTAGGAGGACTTCTTACTGCTAACACGTTTAAATATCAGTTTCCATACAAGCCTGGGAACATGAATAACTTAAACATCAGGTGTTTTTGCTGATGATTCTAGTAACTTTTCAGGAAGTATAATGGTAATGTATGGAATGGAGTTATGTGGAGGAAGGGAATTGGGGATTGAAGGATTTATATTTGCTGTAAGAAATTAAAATATAGCATTATGTTGAACTTTAGAAACTTCTTAGGCATAATGTTCAGTTTGGTGAAAGAATGAATGGCTGAAAGAGATGAATTTCACTGAATTTAAAATCTTCATTGTCAGGTACTAGGGCAGAGTAGACAAGTATAAGCCTTAAATTTGGTAATGTGTTTGACTCTGAAAAATGTTATTCCATAAACAATCTGAAGAAAAAATAGCAATGTAGTTTTAAAAAGTTAAATTGAATGCTCTTCATAATGAGTGCTAAATCCAGCCCTTGGTACATTGGCTCTGGCTTCTCTGAAATGAGTAATTTTTTTTGCATTATCCTCCCCTTCTGCTGTGTTTCTCTGGAGGACTGTTTAATTTTTATCACTAGGCTAATCCTGGGATTAAAGACATAAGACATTCCATCTGAAGGTAGGAGATGAGGTGTCTGAGGTGATCTTTCTTCAGGATTCTGTCTCGACTGGAAAAAAAGCTAGGTCATTGAGTGGACTGTAACTGCAGATGCTAATTTAGAAATCTGTTGGCCAGATTCAGGTGACTTTGATAAGAATTTTATTCTTTTCAATCTTATGTATTTGTGAGCACATTCTTGGGAAGATTGCTGCTGGGTAGTGTTGCATGGCAGAGATGAGGGAAGTTTAGTTATTAACCCCACATGGAGGGCGAAGGGGGGCAATAGGCAGGCTGTGGAATGAGGAAAGGGCTGAGCTGAAATGCTTCCAAAAGGTTTTTTTGTTGTTTATACTTGTTAATTATTAATATTAATTATTGATGAAAAGCGATTTTGAGTTACATGCCACACATTGTTTAGGAATAAATTACCACATTTCTTATCTGGAACCATAGTAGCTATTAAACTGTTTCAAATAATCAATATTTATTAATTTAGCACGATTTCCCCCTTCCTTCGACATTAAAGATAACAATCTCTGAATCTCCAGTGTATGAAAGTTTTTTTTTGTAAAAAATGTATTTTCCCCTCAGCTTTGGGAAGCTTTTAACACTAAATGAATATGTTAGGATTGAATTTATTCAAAGTAGGTCAGTAATTAAAAAGTATGGTTAGAACAAGGTACATATTTCATTGAAGACACATAGATAATAGGTAAGGCCTTGTAGGTTGAAGTTGCCTAATTAGTTGTGCGTATGGTACTTTGTCTCAAATGTCCCTGCTTTTTCAGATATGCATCATCTTAGTTTCTTGGAAATGAGCTTTTTTATGAGTTTCTCTATTTTGTAGTTCATCCTATAGGTTTAAATGAAGCATTTTCAGCTTGAATTACAATAGATAGGTATGTGCAGGATTGAAGGTTTCTCTGGGAGTCTGAACTGGCTATTGCTAATTTTGAGAGAGGGTGGAAGGTGAGACAGAAATAGAGACAGAGAGAGATCCTCTCATGGACTTGGAGATACTATTCTCAGAGTCATACTGTAAAAGTCAATGTGCTTCTTATGCACTATGGACTTTCTGAATGATATTACATTCATTTTAGCCTCAGTCTTAAGACTTATGATTTGGGTTTTTATGGGCTTTACTAATTTTTAGTTTCAGATTGTGCTGTTTTGATCAGTGGGCTATAAAATATACCACTGGAGTCATGTGCAAAAGTACTAGTTATAGCATTGGCAACTAACAGACTTGTTTGGTTGTAGAAAATAGCACACACAGTGGAACCACCTCTGGGTTTCATTTTGCATTTGACTGGGTGGCCTCTGGAGGTGACCTGTCCTGGTGTATTTTCCCAGTAGGGAGCAACTGTAATAGTAACTTGAAAATTTTGCGTAAGGTGGATGGAGTTAAGTAGGCTGATCCTGGATCAGCCCATTCTCTGTCATCTGAAAGACTTGCCCACCGATTTCATTCATAGCTTAGTGTTTCACTTCTACGAGCAGTTGATTTATAACTTTTCAGAACCCCAGGCTAAGATCACAGATTTTCTGGGGGTTCTGAGAAAGTCAGCCCTACCTTCATGAAGGTTATGGTCAGTTAAACCTTGCTTTTGATGGGCTCACTTCATTCTGGGAAGTAAAATTTTGCGTTTGTGAAAATAAAAAGGACATTTGCCTTTCTCAGGGAGCTGAAAGGTATTGGTTTCACCAGAGAGGATTACTGGTGAAGACAGTCATGGAGAGAACAAGTAACTCTTTTAAGTGAACAGCGTGTTCTTGCTTAAATATTTCCCAGAACTATAATACGGGCAAGTTTTGTTGTGTTCTCATTGTGAGTTACGTTTACAAGAAACTGAAATAGGATTACAATTAGAGGAGGAAAAGCTTTTTGTACAAGTGGCTTATGTTTTATATCTCATGAATTCTAACCATTTATAAAATTATCTGGTTTCTTGTCCCTACTCATGGTTGATTTTTTTCTCTCTTTTTCCATCTAGAGACTTTTGAACTATTTTTATTCATAAGTGAAAAATGTATTACAGCTTTATTTCCTTTTATTAATAGTCCCTTCTTGCCTTTAACCACATCTCTGACTTTTTGGCATGTAAAGTCCAATGAGCTCATGCTTAATCATGTATAAACAATCATCTAATTATATGGTTTTGAATTTTCTTTTGACCGACTAAATAAAAGTGACACAGAAAAGAGAAACCTGACAACCTTTGTGTATTTGGATACCTGGCTTTTCTCTCCCTTGCTCTCTCTTCATGCATTTAGTAAAATGCTTAAGACTCATAAAAAAAAATGAGTTTGCATTTGCCAAGTTTCTGAGGTAAAATTGTTCTTTTCAAGGCTATGTGTCAAAAAACAAGTCAGTCAAGCCACATACGTCTTCTTTACAAATTTCTTCGACCTCTATTCTTTCCTCCTCTGGACAGAGGTGTTACTAGAATTCCCTGTGCTGCTGGTTTCAGATGACAGAGAAACCAATAAGGGGCAAGATTTCCCAATCTTTGTCTTCTTACCTTCTCCCCTGAGGTACAATAACAATGATGGCAGTTGCCTATTTTCCCACTCTCCCCCAGACCACTCTGATTGACACATTTTTGAAAGAAGAAAGTAGGAAAATTTTTCCAAACAAAGGTGCTTACTATACTTAAAAACAGGAAGGTAAAAGTTGTCCATTCCCTTTTCTCTCATTGGCTTAGTCCTAGAATTCTGAACATGCAGGAAAATATTTTCTGAATGTTTACATGGCTTCACCATGGCTAGCTCAGTAGACTCCATGAAAGACCAAAGAAAAGATGCTTTCCTTTATTATATTTTCTCTGGATATGTCACAAGATGAGTACCTAGAGAGCTGGTTTATCTAACTAGTATTTAATAGCTATAAGAGAAAACAAGGAGAAGGGGATACCTGTGAAATCGGGCAACAGTGATTTATTTTCTCATGAGACTTTCAGCCTTAAAACATAATTTGGTTTCGCAAAAGTACTGTGACTTTGAAACATGCATATCTCTCTAAGTGCTGGGATTTCATACGCTTATTAGATGGGGTAGATTGTTTGCAAGCAAATTATATTGACTCCATGTTGAGAATTTAGAGAATGATTTCACTAAGACTAGTGTCTAAAACAATCTTCCTTATTGAAAATATTTTTAGAGATAAACTTCATAATTTTGCTGCTCATTGTAAGGAACTAATATTACCCAGTGATTCATAGGGATTTACTGTAATACTTTCTTCCAAACTGTAGGTTTGTGTCAAGGTTCAGGTTCCTCTCATTGTACGAGAAGATCAAAGTGAGCCCTCTGCTTTTTCCTGTTATTTTTACTTTGTTATGGAATGTTTAGAGCAAAGAGGGAAGCAAATTCTGGTAAAGTTTATAATTCGGTTCACTTGGAGAAGTCAAATGATGAGACAGTTTAACTACCCAATTCAGACCTCTACTTAATTGATCCTTGGAGAATTGGGGAGGGATTTTATTTCTCGTTCCCATTTACTTTCAAAGCCATAGGATCTTAACATTGCTTATGATATGGTATTAATTCTCTTCTAAGAATTTGTATATTATTCAGGAAATAAGTTTTCAACTCAATTAGTATTCAATTTTTTATTCACATTCTCAGCTTTCACATTTAACTTAGATAAATAAATTACTCCTTAAAAAAGTTTACTTTCAGCATAACATTAGCATTACTCTTAATTTAGATTTTTTTTCCTACTGGCATCCTTCTCTATTTTGATAGCTTTTTTCATTTTGAGGAGAAAGAATTTGGGTTAGAAGTGGTGCTCTTCCTTGTTGTTTGACCTAATTTTAGATAACATTAGTTAAGAGTTATTGCTGATACAGTATCTGAGTTAGCACCTATAGGGTGTACAGGTTAGATGATCACATTTACTTTAATGCTAACTGATGTTCCAATCATGTTTACAGAGATGCATAGATTACCCTAGTTCTTTTATAAATTCAAAAATAGCATTAAATAATAGAAAAAGAAACAGAAACGGGGAATTTACACTATATGGACCTTAGTTAGATTGCCTGCATGCTGAGATTTGTGATGTTAAAATTATTTTTCTGGGCCCTGGCCGGTTGGCTCAGCGGTAGAGCATCGGCCTAGCATGCGGAGGACCCGGGTTCGATTCCCGGCCAGGGCACATAGGAGAAGCGCCCATTTGCTTCTCCACCCCTCCGCCGCGCCTTCCTCTCTGTCTCTCTCTTCCCCTCCTGCAGCCAGGGCTCCATTGGAGCAAAGATGGCCCGGGCGCTGGGGATGGCTCTGTGGCCTCTGCCCCAGGCGCTAGAGTGGCTCTGGTCGCAACATGGCGACACCCAGGAGGGTCGCAACATGGCGACGCCCAGGATGGGCAGAGCATCGCCCCCTGGTGGACAGAGCGTTGCCCCTGGTGGGCGTGCCGGGTGGATCCCGGTCGGGCGCATGCGGGAGTCTGTCTGACTGTCTCTCCCTGTTTCTAGCTTCAGAAAAATGCAAAAAAAAAAAAAAAATTATTTTTCTGTTTTTTGATAGTTTGGTTGTTATGTAATTTTATACAATGACAAGTTGCTTGAGCCAAAGGGTAGTTATTTTAGCCTTCATTTCTTTCCAATTTTAATTGAATCTCTAGTAGGTATGTGTTACTCTACCAACTCACATATACAAGAAGTATGTTATTATTTTTTTTTAATTTCTTTTAAATGAAAGCCAATGAAACTCTTAAGTCCCCATTTTTCTGATGAGCAGGAAATTTCATCTCAGTTATTGTTGGTTGGAATGCCCTATATTTTGCCAAGTTGAGACAAGATCCTGGGGTCTTATACAGAGCAGATCATTTCAAGTACTTTTCTGGTTCTTGGTTGTGGGGAAAACAGCAGTGGTTAGGCTTGTTTGCTGGTTCCTGGCTGCAAGCACTTTGCACGATTAATATGTGAGCACATGGCAGAAAGCCATGTGTGTCTCTATGAAAAGCTATGGGTTTTCCCTCAGTGCAATTCTCCCAGATTGCTCTCCCGCCACTGTGAGGTGCGGTTCCCTGATTCCCTCAGCCACCACTGTGAGGGGTGGTTTTCCTGATCCCTTGCCCTCCACTGCAAAAATCAAAAATTGGTTTTCCTTTGCTTATTTGCTTGCCCATCTCTGTAAGCCTCAAATAAACAGGAATGGCCCAACGCTTCCTGGCTCTGCCTGAATTCATCGTGAACCTGCCTGGCCTCGGCCACCTGCATTACATTGGTCCATTAGGCTGCTGCTAAGGTGACTGCTGACCAAGCCCACATGATCTCTAGAAGTCTGCTGCTTTGTGCATTGCTTGGGAACAGGAACCTTTGCTGGAGCTGGGATCCCTAGGACCTAGAGTCTAGCTCTTGTACATTAGCCATGCAACCATGACCTCTACCCTCACTGCCCTCCCTGAACACTGTCTCTCTTCTTGGGGGACCATCAAACTGATGTTCTTCCCAGACTTGGGGCAGTCTTATCTTTTCTCAGCTTCTGCCTCTGAGGTATGCAGAGCACCTGGACAATCTCAGTGGGTTTAGACATCTACACAGGACTAGAAGAGAGGACAAAATCAAGCAGTGTCAAATTCTAGCCCCTTATAAGCCCCAGAGACAAAGGAGCATGTAATGCCAGTGGCCGAGGCCAGGCAAGTCGACATTGGATTTGGGCAGATGGTAGAGAACCTGTAGAGTCAAAAAATATTGGGCCATTCCATTTAATAGAGTCTCACAATGGCAGATGAGCAAACTGGCAGGGGGAAAAACCTCTTCTCAGGCAATACACAGCAAACACGGCCTGTTACAATGATGGGCAGGCAATCTGCAATCCGCCACCCACAATCCACACTGAGTGCAAGCACCCATAGCCTTACATACACTATACACTTATGGCGCAGCCATGTGCTCATGCACTAATCAAGCAAAGTGCTTGCAGCCAGTAAACCAGTGAGCAAGCCTAACACAGCTGTTTTCCCCACAATCTACCCCGTTAGAGTTGCTTGCTTCACAATCTATGTGACAGATATCTTCCATGATTATCCCTGTGCGAGGATTGAGGTACATTACAGAAACAGACTACAGCAACAGCACAGTTTATACAACAATTACAAAGTTCCCCTTTGCAATGTTTCCCTGAGCACTCTGTCCAGGGTGTTAACCAGAGGCCCACCTCTTGCTCCCCACGCCCCAGTAGGTGAGAGGGCCTGTCTAGTCCAGAGCCATGTCCATTTAAACAATAAAATGTCCTTGGTGCATCTCTGCAACTGGGTGAGAGCAGCTTCCCTGTGTAGGAGGCCCTCCACAGGTGCCACCCTCCCATCAGGGTCTCTCATGGTAATGTCTACAAGCCATGTGTCCAACCAACAAGGGAGCTGGTGCCCCCCTCTGGTCACAGTCCAAGAGTCCATTACTCTTCTCAATGATCAGTCTGTGATAGGCCCAACTGTCTGTGAAAATCACCAAGGCAGATGTCCATTACAGCTCTTTATTAGCAGGCCTCAGTACCTTTCCATAAGTACTCTGTCCATTGCCACAAGCCCTATCCAAACCTCTCAGCAAGCTTACAGGGCTAGGCAGGGTCAAACACGTTCAAGACCTATGTCACCTTGACATCTCTCTTAGCTGCTGCTGGTGTAAAAAAGCACCTGTTGCCGTCTAGTGCCAGCATCTGTTGCACATTAGAAGGGAACTAGTGGATGGCCAGTTTCACATGGGGCCTCTGGACCCACCCATCCCTGTTGGATGGGTCCCTTGGCCTTCCCCCTATTCAAACTGGGATAACGGGTCTTGTTTGGGGGTGGGGTGGGGAGATTCTTCTCTCCCACAGCTGTCTCCAACAAGTAATCTTGCAACCATGCCAGCTGAACACCAGCCATTTTCTTAGCAGCTACCCAGGCCACCCGCTTTCCCTGCTTCTTCAGCAGATGGAACCTCCGCTCCAGTTCAAGCTGCTGCCAAAGCTCTAACAGGACTTTATTAGACCTGCCATCCAATTTATCTCTATCTTCCCTGGCTGCAATCAAATCTACCCACATCTGTGTTCGGGTAGCCTTTACAGGCCTGTTTCTCTTGTTAGTTTGGGGAATGGCAGCATAAACAGCAGCCTGCACAGCCTTACGGTCCTGTGCTATCTCCAGCTCCCCCAAACCTGCCATCATCTGTGTAAACACATTGATGAGCTGCCTCACATAGGGGCTCAAGATAGCCACTAGTGACCCCAAAAGGGCTGATGGGGCACTACAGAGAATAAGGTCCCTCATCTCTGCTGTAAACACTTCCTCATCTGGTTCATGGGACCTTGGGTTGAAAGCAACATTCTTCATACTTAGTTCCCTAAGGGCCTGGAGCAGGTATGTATATGAATGCCACCAACTCACTCTCTCCAGCAAGTCTTCAGCATTCTTCCAGACCGTACAAATGGCGGCAATCACCCATTCTTATAGGGTATGGTTTCCTGGGTTGTCATGGCAGTTCTGAAGACACTGTCTCAGGGAGGAGTGCGTGGTAATGGCAGCCAATTTCTCCATCTCTGTTTCAGAGAGCATTATGCCATCCACCACTGTGTCCCATAACTGCAGCAACCAGGCTGCCAGGGGCTCAGTGGGTTTCTGCCTGAATTGTGCCCCTAACTCCATCAGCTCTGTCTGAATGTAGGGCCGGCCCACAGAGTGCTCCACTACCTGCGGAGGGTTGTGCCTGTCCCTGAGGGACTCATGGCAGCTGGGTTTTTACCTTCTGGGTGACCGCTGGCCAAGCTCTGAGTCTGCAGATGGCAGTTGCAGCCTGAGATCCTTAGAAGAGGAGGAGTTGGAATTGCCAGCTCCTGCCTATTCAGAGCCAGTCCACCAGTACAGATGCTGCTCCTTTTTCAATGCCCATTTCGGCTCCTGCAGCTGAGGGTTCTCAGCCTGAAGTCCAGACTCAGGCTCTTGACCCCGCAGTTGTTTCTCCAACACCTGTCGCTGCCAATGTTCAGCTTCCAGGGCAAACTGCAACTCACAAACCTGTAATTCCTCCTCCAGTAACCATTCCTGTTTCAAGCACCATTGGTGCTCAGTCTGCATCTCACACTGCAGCTCTCAAACCCAGTTGGCCTCCTTCTCCAGTGCTCATTCCAGTTCATGCCATTGCTGGTTCTCAGCCTGTAACCTGGCCTGCAGTTCTCAGATCTGCAGTTCTTTGTCCTGTGTCCATTCCAGCTCATGCTGCTGTCAACACTCGGTCTGCAGTTCATCCTGGAGCTTTTGACCTTGGACATCCTCTTGCACAGAGCTCTGGGTTTCTTCTCACAGGGCTGTAAAATACACCCAGCCCACAGCCCCCAAAAGGACAGTCATGGGTACCATATGCTGGAGAACAATGACCACTTCTCTACCTCCCCCTTCAAGGGTGTCAGCAGGTCCATACCAATCTGATCTGAATCCTTTTATTACACCAGATGTAATGTCAGTAGGTGAGGCTAGGCAGGTCCACCTTGGATTCAGGCAGATGGTACAGAAACTGTGGAGCCAGAAAGCATTGGGCCATTCCTGTTTAATAGATTCTCGCAACAGCAGACAAGCAAATCGGCAGGGGAAAACTGCTTCTCAGGCAAACAAACAGCAAAAACGCCTCCTCACAGTGGTGGGAAGGCAATCCACAATCTGCCACTCATAATCCACAATGAGCAAAAGCACCCATAGCCTTACATAGACTATACACATCTGGTGCTGCCATGTGCTCATGCACTAATCAAGCAAAGTGCTTGCACCTGGTCAATCAGCACACAAGCCTAGCACAGCTGTTTTCTCAACAGAGCACAAATTACAAATAATAGCTCAATAATTTTTTTGTGATATACGTGGGCTGCTGAATGGGCTTTGGAACATAGAGTCAAGAGTCTACAGCCTACAGAGGCAAAGGGTATAAAATAGTTGACCAGTCCTGGTGGACTTCTGGGTGCAGGAAGCTGGGCACTTTCTTGTTCTTAGAAGTGTAGTTGACTTAATTTTTAATGTAAGAAAATACCATTTTCTCCATAACCATTTGCCTTTCCTCCAGGTTTGATTCTTCTGGGGCATCTTTCCAGATTTGTAAGGTCATGTAGAATGTGTCACAGAAAAAAAATGATAGAATATTTGTCCCTTTGGACAGTTGTGAGGAATTACTGTTTGAGGGAAAACAAACGTAGCCCAGAAGTTTTAAATGATGACAGTGTAAGCTGTGCCTTTTTGGTTGTAAGAAGTTGTCTCTAATATGAAGGGATCAAATGGGATTTTACCTCTGAACCAAATCTTATATCCTGAAAAAAGTTCCATTGATCTGTATTGAGTGGCTTAGACTATACTCTTTATGTTGAGCGTGTGTGTGTGTGTGTGTGTGTGTAGGTGTATATGTGTGTGTAGCAAGAAGAAGTATGGGCAGGGGCAAATCAGTAATATTTCCAGCTGTTCTGTAACTTAGAGGGAAGGATGTATAAATACTTGTATCTACCAGGGATTGCTGTCTGTCTTCTACATCATAGCATACTTAAGAGGAAACTTCTCAACTTCATTTGTGGCCTTGAACTATACTTCTCTTGCCTTATAAATTTCCCTAAGAGTCATATTTTTTATTTATTTATCCAACAAATATTTACTGAGCACCTACTCTCTGACAGAGGGGTCCCCAGTCATTGTTTCATAGAGTAAGGGGTCTTTGCCATTTCTCATCCAATTTCTGCTTTTGGTTGTCTTAGGGGGAAAAGAAGCTTAGGAAGAACATGATCTTAATTTATGGAGAAGGGTTTGGAATCTAGTAGTTCTTATAGGCCCTTCAACAACCCTCTTACTATTTTTTTTTCTTTATAAGGTTATTTGGGGTTATTCTGTTCCCTTTGTTTATCGCTACATGACCTGGGCCAGGCCTCATCACTGCATCTTGGGATCATAGCAGCATCTTCCCAGCTTGGTTTCCTACCTTCTGTCTTTGCTCTGCTCCCCTATAACTGAAAATAGTTAGACTGTCCTTTTCATAGTGCCTCATCATATCACAATCATGCTTTAAAATCTGCTATAGCTTTTCTGGGGGCCTGGGCCATGAAGGTCCTGTGTAATATGATAATACTTTAATAAGAATGTGAATGCCCAAGGCACATAGAGTACTTACTCAGTGCTAGACACTACAATAAGTGCTTTACATACATTGATTTATTAGTTCTCCAGACATCCAATCAGCCTTATGAAGGTAGGTACAATGATCAACCCCATTTTACAGATGAGGAAACAGAGGCCCAGAGAGTTTAAGGAACTTCTCCCAAGTTGCACAGTTGGTAAGTGAAGCCATCCTGGCCTTACCGTCTCCATTCTTTTTTTTTTTTTTTTTTTTGTATTTTTTCAAAAGTTAGAAGCAGGAAGGCAGTCAGACAGACTCCTGCATGTGCCCGACCAGGATCCACCCGGCATTCCCCCCGGGGCGATGCTCTGCCCATCTGGGGTGTTGCTATGTTGTGGCCTGAGCCATTCTAGCATCTGAGGCAGAGGCCATGGAGCCATCCTCAGTGCTGGGGCCAACTTTACTCCAATGGAACCTTGGCTGTAGGAGGGGAAGAGAGAGATAGAGAGAAAGGGTGGAGAAGCAGATGAGCACTTCTCCTGTGTGCCCTGGCCGGGAATCGAACCCAGAACTTCCACAGGCTGAACCGATGTTCTACCGCTGAGCCAAATGGCCAGGGCCACCATCTCCATTCTTTACCACTTCCCCGTACTGCCTCCATACCACTTGCCTAGTGCATTCTCTTCACTTTGGCCAGCCTACTCTTTATACTGCTGTCTCCCTTTCAGTTATAACAGGCTCAGATCAAGTCGCACCTCCTCCAACAAACCTTCTCCAGTTTATATATATCTTTTTCTTGTTTGAACTCTGAGCTCAGCATTATGGCAGCTCAGTTTAAGATTGTGTGTGTCCTAATTGTTTCATGTGTTCATTAAAAAGCTCTCTCCATCTGGTTGTAAGCACTTTGAGGGCAAATCCAAAGGCCTAGGACTCCATTAGTAAGCATAGCACCAAGCCCACAGATAGTGCTTTAAAAATGTTATCTATTCCTTGTCTTGGGGAAACTGAGGCACTCTTTTCCCATTAAAGTATGCTCCCTCCATTCTTTCTTCTAATCCTTTCTTATATTTATGAAAGTCTAGTCTTTTTTTTTTTGATGAAAGTCTAGTCTTAATAGAGCAAGTAGTATAATAATTTCACCTGGAATTAATTTATTTTCATAGATTAATCCCACAGATAAGCCTTGTTTTAAGCCTATTAAATTAGAGTTTAAGCAAGAATTATTATAACTCATTTATCCATACTCCCTAGAGCAGGAGTCCCCAAACTTTTTACACAGGGGGCCAGTTCATTGTTCCTCAGACCGTTGGAGGGGCGCCACATACAGTGCTCCTCTCACTGACCACCAATGAAAGAGGTGCCCCTTCTGGAAGTGCGGCGGGGGCCGGATAAATGGCCTCAGGGGGCCTCATGCGGCCCACAAGCCATAGTTTGGGGACTCTTGCCCTAGAGTATATACTATGGCACACAGCAGAGGTTCAGTAAACCTGATCAGTGAGGAGTACGTCACTGAACTTGGGTCTGTACTAGTATTTCAGTTTCTCAGAAGAATGGTTTGCTTATCTAACAAATATATCTGCTCTATTCCCATGGGATGCTTAGACAGTTTGTTGAGGGAAAAGCCATAAAATGTGCTTACATTTCCTCTTTGGTTTTCTAGGCTAATCGTTGGTGAACTTGATTTAACACTCTTGATATACTAAGAGTCTCTATGGAGCAGAGCAGCTTTCAGTTAACTTGGCAAATCATTACAGGAGAAAACAGAAGGGTCAGCATAAGCACTCTCTACTAATTAGTTGGTAATTGATGTTCAATAGCTGACTGGTGGGACTTTAGAATATAATTTTGGGGAATGCTGTTTAATATATTTTTAGATCTTTATGAGGTGGTTCAGAGCTGTGTATTCTTAATAACATCTTATCAGGAATGCCCAAGTGGTGGGGAACAAGAATGAGGTTTCCTGTCCAGGAACCCAGAGAACTGAGTGGTACAGAAAGGAATATGATATATTTTAATCTCTCAGGGTATAAATACAATTCCATTTAATACAGGGATGAAATGAAATGAGTAATGCTGGTGATTCCATACTTTGTGGCCAACATTCTTGAATGCTGACTAAGATTGGAAGAGTGTTGGTGTGAAAGTTATATTCTTTGTGGGATAAACTTGGTGGATTCAAGCTGAACTTCTCTGTGGAGGGATGTTGCATGATTCATGGGAATCTTCATTAATCTGGATTCAATGTGGCCTATGTATTGGCTGGGACGAAGTAACTCGTTTTGGAATGGAGTCACAAAAATAGTCTTTATATGACCTCTTACTTTTTAAACTTGATCTCCTAAATCTTTTTTTTCTTTTTCTTTTTTTTTTTTTTTTGTATTTTTCTGAAGCTGGAAACGGGGAGAGACAGTCAGACAGACTCCCGCATGCGCCCGACCGGGATCCACCTGGCATGCCCACCAGGGGGCGACGCTCTGCCCACCAGGGGGCAATGCTCTGCCCCTCTGGGGCGTCGCTCTGTTGCGACCAGAGCCACTCTAGCGCCTGGGGCAGTGGCCAAGGAGCCATCCCCAGCGCCCCGGCCATCTTTGCTCCAATGGAGCCTCCGCTGCGGGAAGGGAAGAGAGAGACAGAGAGGAAGGAGAGGGGGAGGGGTGGAGAAGCAGACGGGCGCCTCTCCTGTGTGCCCTGGCCTGGAATCAAACCCAGGACTTCTGCACGCCAGGCTGACGCTCTACCACTGAGCCAACCGGCCAGGGTCGATCTCCTAAATCTTTATCAACCAATTATAAAATCATCAGTCTTACTCTAACCTGCTTCTATAACCATTGCTGTGTTATCCTCTCATTTCCTACCATGTGGCCTCTTCCTCATTGCTTGTTCAGTTTCATGTCCTCCTCCAGCATTTCTCCCCATCTCCACTGGATTCATCTTGAGTGAACGTGATTTTCATTTGGGGTATACATATATATATATGGGGTCCCAGGTGCATGTCACCAGGCCAGTTGAATCAGCCTCATCTGACTTAATTGATTTGAGGTAGAGCCTAAAATTAATTTGCATTTTAGAAAAACTTCCCTGGTAACACTATTGTGTGGCTAGCTTTGGAGTTGTGGATGAATACATGTTTTAAAATCAGGTCCTTCAGGCTGACTAAACTAACTCTCTAAACCAGGGGTCCCCAAACTACGGCCCGCGGGCCGCATGCGGCCCCCTGAGGCCATTTATCTGCCCCCGCCGCACTTCTGGCAGGGGCACCTCTTTCATTGGTGGTCAGTGAGAGGAGCTCAGGATGCATCTGTGCTCCTGGAGTACTGTGTGTGTCGGCACCGCAAAGTGCGGTGTCGCTCACGTACAGTACTACTTCCAGTGACACTGGACACACGCCTCTCGGCTCTGGAAGCGCGTCATATCACTTGTTACGGCTAGCAGTGACAAATATGGAACCGGACATTAACCATCTCATTAGCCAAAAGCAGACCCATAGTTCCCATTGAAATACTGGTCAGTTTGTTGATTTAAATTTACTTGGTCTTTATTTTAAATATTGTATTTGTTCCCGTTTTGTTTTTTTACTTTAAAATAAGATATGTGCAGTGTGCATAGGGATTTGTTCATAGTTGTTGTTTTTTTTCTAGTTCGGCCCTCCAATGATTTGAGGGACAGTGAGTGAACTGGCCCCCTGTGTAAAAAGTTTGGGGACCCTTGCTCTAAACTCTAGTTTCTCCCTTTCCTCTGGTCTCTCAGAAGAAAGGCAGTCCTGAATTTTCTTCATTTCCTCCAGTGCACACCATGACTCTTTCCTTCTGTTTCCATGTCTACACCCTCCCATCTCCTTCTCATCAGTGTACACAGTCTTTATGTTTAACTTAACTGTTTTCTAAAATGTTTTCCTTAGGATTCTAGTCTTGAGAGGGTCCATAAGAGAAAAAAAAGCACCCTAAACAAATATATTTTTCATATTATTTGCCCCTCTGGGAGGTTTATTATATTTATTTGCAGTTTTTCAAAGGCTCAGAGACAACCTATAATAAAGAGACATGTTTAACTTCACCATATTAGGGTTCTCCAAAGCTATTTGACTATGGATCTCTCCATGACCCTACTTTATTTTTCACCATTTAACACATTTGGACTTTCTGAAGGACTTTGGGGAATGCCTTTGTGCTTAAAATTATTCATTTTTAATGAATTATCTGATAAGTAGAAATCCCCCTCTTTTCTGAACTCCTCTGTCTCTATGATTCAGTCTCCTGTCTATAATCCTATCCAGTCCAGTATCACTGTCAGATTGTTCCTAGCTGAGTAGGCCTTATCTCTACACAGATTGTAAGCTCCACGGAGGCAAGATGCTATACCCATTATTTCTTATCTCCCATAGGTTCTGTGCAGTTTCAAGCATTTGTACCATTTGCTAAATTAAAGTGCTTTGCCCTGGAATATAGAAGCCAGCTATTTCATTCTGATTCTCATCCTTTGGTATTTTTAGACTATTACCCATGACTTAATATATTTCAGAGTTACACACCATACACTCATATATTCTGCTCATTAATTTGTCACTACTGTATCTCAGCAGTGAAACTTTACAAATTTGATAAAACACTACATAACAAGACTAGTATGTTAAGTGTGCAAGAATTTCTTTTATCTAGTTCTAGGGAGCAGTTTTAATGAAAGCTTGAGGAGAGTCTAAGAGAAAGATAAAATGGAGTTAAGAAAGAGAAAGGTCTGAAGCTTGAAGCCTATCGAGGAGAGAACAAGTCTACTGTGTGTCAAGGGGCAGATCTTAGGCAGAGAGAGGTATTAGCAGGCAGTCCTTGGTTACTCAGGAGAAAAGAAGTGTTAGAAACAATATCAGAAAGCCACCAGAGACAAATTCTTTAATAAAATAAAATGCATTTATTAAGTTCCAGGCCCTAAGTATATGACATATATTAGATCTTTTAATCCTCAAAACATCTCAGTGATTTAAGTACTAGTATTAACCCCATTGCAGAGACTAGAACACTGAGGCACAGAGAGCTTAAGTAACCTGCCCAAGGTCACATGGCCAGTTAGTGGTGGAGCTAGAGTGCAAACCCATGCTCTCTAGCTCTGTGAACAGGTAACTCACTTCTTTTCTCTTCTCTACTTTTCCATCTGCTTCCAATGTTCAGTGATTTATTAATCCATTCTTAGAAACCAACCTTGGTGTGCATCTCATAACTTTTTCTTGAAATGTGTGATCCAGGATTGGAAAACAATTGCTCTAAAGGGTATTATTGGGATAATTGGTAATATTGAAATGTAAATAGTATATTACATACTAGCACTATATCATTGCTAAATGTCTTCAATATGATGATTATGCTATGGTTATATGTATAGAGGTGAAGGGCATAAAATATATGACATTCTTAAACAGTCCAACAAATTAATGATACTAATAAGCTTATATAGAGAGATATGAATAGATAAATATATTAATCAGTAGATAAACTACAGATAGAGTTTAATTGTGCTATTCTTATAACTTTTCTATAGAGTTGAACTGTTTTAAAGTGAAAGGCTGTAAAGAAAACACTGATCCTTAGAGGCAGTAAGACATGTCTTAATATATACTAATTTTTTTTAATCCTAATAACAACTCTATGAGTTAGGTACACTTACTGTCCCCATTTTAGGGAACAGGACACTGAAGGTACAGAGACTTTAAGGAGCATGTTCAGTGTCACACAGACAGTGAGTAGGGGAGGCAGGACTCAAATCTTGATATGTATTATTTGTTTCCATAATATCCTGCATATATTAGGTTAAATCATTTAGAAATTACTCCCATTCAATCATCTTTGACCTGTAAAGAAAGCCTTTTATATGATCCAGACTAGAAGCAGGGACCACCTCTTTTATAATGAATGGTTGGTTCGGTATTCGCCTTCATGGTCAGGATACTGGATACGTGAGGACTGAGACTGTCTGTCCATCTTGCTCATCATTATCTCCAGGGATTATTCGGCTTGTGGTTGGCATTTGATAAGTGTCAGTTGAATGAACTATAACAACCAAAACACTTTGGTTATTTCTTTCTAACCCCTCCCATATGTGGTATGTCATTTCTATTTCCTTCATATTTAATTATGAAGGAATAACACTGGTCAATTTTAGAGGGACCAGTGGATAATTGACACTGGTCAATTTTAGAGGGACCCGTGGATAAACACAAACTGTTCTGAAGGATGCTACCCAGCAGGGATAATTGTGACATACATATTTAACTATTTGACTTCAACAAAACCCTTTCAACTAATAAAAATGTCAATTACAAATATACTCCTGCTAAGATGACCTTTTTGTTTCGAAACTGGAAAGTGCAAAGTGTTTGTGCCCCCCACCAGCATGCGCTGCTTTTGGCCAGAGTGTCTGTGGTACTCAGAATGCTATCCCCTCAGATCCTTATTTGAGTAGTAAACACATTTTTAAAAAACATTGTGCAGTTGCTAAAAAGCAGTATTTCAAAATGAAAACCAGTGCACAAGTAGTTGGCACATCTGGTAGTCAGAAAAGTTGTACAGTTTGTTTTCAGGAAAGACGAGCCAAGGAACATTCAGACTTGGCCAGTTTAGAACATTTTTCTATCTGTAGTGACACCTGGTTTTTAAAAAATTGGCTCCAGACTGAAAAGCAGATAGAACATTGGAAATGGGTAGAGAATGAAATAGAATTATTTACTATCTTTTTTATGCAAAGAATTATAAAGAGCTGTTTTACTTCAAAAAAGACAATGTAGCAAAAATGTGATGACCATCACGAGCAATAATAATAAGAGTAACAACAGCAACTAATACCCATGAATACCTACTGTGTGCTAGGCAACGTGCGGAGTCCTTTACATGTGCAGTTAACGCTAAAAGTACAACAACCTCATGAGGGGGTATTTTTATTCCCATTTTACAGATGAGAAGACACAGGTGGAGATGAGGCACACAAATGTTTAAGAACTTTGCCCAAGTCATTTAACTAGCAGGGGGGCGGGGCAGATGCCAGGCAGGCTGGTGAGCCCACACTCAAATACTGCGTGATTCTGAGTAGTTTGGAGGTATTCATTCTATATGGAATTATGAAAAAAATTAGATGGTTGCATTGAGCACGGTGGTCCTAGGTCAAACTGTTGTTTGTGTCCACTGTTGAGACAAATGATGCCATTTTCTAGAACATTCCTAGCTATGACACAAACATGACCTGTTCTCAATAAATTTACTGTATAGCCTAAGCCTTCAGGGGTGCCATGTGTGATACTTGTCAGAAACTGTTACCCCTCTATAGTTAGGTGAGGTTCAAGTTACCAGTGTATTTGGGAGTAGGAGGTAATGTAATAAAAATCTTGGGGACACTGGGAAGTTAGCAATACTGTGGAAATGTGTCAAAGGGTTAACTTAATTGGACTTTGTTTTTGAAAAATGGCGCTGCCTTCTAAGAAGAAAATCAGGAGGGTTTTAGTGGAAATAATTTCTTAGTATTTATTATTCATGTGTATAACTATCTTTTATTTTCACTCATTCATTTATTCTTAACTTCACTGACAGATTTTAATGCTTGTGTTTGGTTTAGGCCCTGGACTAGGTGCTGAAGAAGCAGGGTCCTTAAACAAGAGCTTTACCTTGAAAGAACGTAAAATATAAAAGATGAAGGGGTGACAGACATGTAAACATTTCAGTTCCCTAAAGGTTTTATGGCAGATGTGTTATGAGAGATGGTAGGGAAATGAAAAGAATTGGTCATATCCTCTCAGCTGGCAGTGGGGGTTGGGGGAATCAGAGACGATGTGACCTTTGAACTGAGACCTTGAAGATGCCGAGGTGCTCATGAGGTAGACAAGTTGGGGTTAGGGTGTTCTAGGCAGAGAAGACCATGAACAAAACAAGTGTTAAAAATTTCTCGGCCATCTTATTTATATTGATCCATACTGACATGTGCTTATTTTCACATCAGAACATCTCCGAAATCTAAACACCATGCACTAGTTTAATTCACAGTGCATGTTCTTACTGGTACATAAAATAATGGCATACCTTACAGCATATGGGATCTTAGATTTGATGAAATAGTGTACTAATATGCTTTACCATCCAGTATATTTCTTGGATGTGCTGTTCTGGATGCCAATATGTCTTTGTTTCAGATGTAGGTAGTAATACTGTACCTTTTTTACTAAGGTGGAAGCAGGCATGGGATGAATGAGTTACTTAGATAAATATATGACATTGAATTTGACAGAATACTTGATATCTGATGTTGCTTTAATAGCCATGGCTGGTGGGAATGAGACCTGGGGAGAGAATTTGAGCATCTTTTATACTGGACTAGGCTATGAACCATCACATTGCCATTTATTTATTTGTTTGTTTGTTTGTTTGTTTTGAGATAAAGGGGGATTTGAAAAGCAAATGGCATGTAGTTTGTTGGAATTTATAAAGATACTAAGTTTATGGTCATTGCATTAAAATGTATCCACTACCCTTGATAATGAGATAAAGCCCTGGTGGTACAGTATTATATAAGTTACGAGAACACACTATCTATAACTGATCTTTCAAGGCACAAGAAGATACATCAGATATAAGCAGCAGTGAAAGAGGTACAGGGAAGGTTCTGATTTGTATATCTTAAAAAATATCAGAGAGCCTGATCGGGTGGTGGTGCAGTGGATAGAGCGTCAGACTGGGATGTGGAGGACCCAGGTTCGAGACCCCGAGGTCACCAGCTTGAGCATGGGCTCATCTGGTTTGAGCAAAGCTCACCAGCTTGGACCCAAGGTCGCTGGCTCCAGAAAGGGTTTACTCGGTCTGCTGAAGGCCCGGTGTCGCAACAAAAAATATCAGAGAGAATTCTCCCTCAGAGCTAATGATCTTGGAAAATATCCACAGAGCAAATGAAGCATCTAGCATCTAAACTTAAGAACCCAGGTGTCCAGAAAATACATGGAGTGGAATCTGCTTCTGTTCTGTGGTTGAATCCTTATGTGGCCTTGGGCAAGTCAGTTACCATTTGGATTTTAGTTTCCAGGAGGCTGGGATATAGCGGGCTTCCTGACAGCTAAGGATGCTTTGAATTACCCCACATTTTTAAGATCTGATTTCATTGATGAGAACAATGTGATTGCTCTAAGATCCCCTTTATTCTTCAGTTCTGTGGGTTCTTGTATAAGAATGTTACAAAAGATGATAGTCATTTGGGGAAAACTATTGATTTACTTTTGGGGAAAACAAAATAGAAAATTATACTCCCTAGGGTTTTAAACCTACTTTGATCCCAGATATATCAATGAGAGAGATGGGAGATTTGGGGGGATTTGGTAAGAAAAATTCAGAGCCTAATTTATTAAAAACTGAGATCATGTTTATTTTTGTTCATTTAAAGTGGAAATGAGTGTACAATCACCGAGACTTGACCAGGTAGTTTGCAAAAAAACCCCAAAAAACTGTTTGAAAGAGTACATCCATGTAAAAAGAATGTCTAGAATGATTCAACCATTATTACTTTTTTGTAAATGAGTCACGACAGTGTTTGCCTTTCTTCTCTTTGCTTTTCACTTTTCCCTAACAACACAGATTCTTGTGGGTTTCTTTTTATTTTTCCTTTCTCTTTTGGGTATGTACCAAATTTTACTACATTCAAAGATTGTTACTAATGAAATGAAAAGATCTATGTATAATTAGGATGAGTGTTCTGTTTCTGGCTCTCGCCTGATTTTTTAAAAATTGGGTGTGTGTCCAATGAGAGTATATTGGGATAAGAAAGAAATCAAGAATGGAGAGACACAGCCAGACCATAACCTTTTAAAGAGGCTTTCTGGAAGGCCAGAAGTAGAATGAAGTCAACCAGTTAATCAAGATTTTTTGTTTGTTTGTTTTTTTGTTTTGTTTTTTCCTTTCCCACCAGCGTCAACTTTCCTTGCTGGGTGATTCAAGATATTAGCTATTCTAGAAAAAAACTTAGTTTGATATAAGTAATCCCATCTACTTATCACCTTAACCCTTTAGGTAAGGAGATGATAAAATATGATTCTGGGTACTTCTACACAGAAGGAGCAAAATACAAGCACATACTGTGTAAGTGGTGATGATAGATGAGTTTCTATTGTGGCATTATGGCCTTTTCATTGCAATTAGAGGAAGCTTTTTGTTATCATCAATACTAAAAAAAAAATCCAAGGACTTTCTGTAAAGATGGGTCCTGATAAAAGTGTGCACCTGTGTGTATTTACTGATTTCTGATGTAAGGGACATGAAAGCTAACCTGATTCATTTGTTTTTAGGGGCTCTTGGCTTTGGGCCTCAGTGCAAGTCCATTGGAAAAGGCAGCTGCAACAATCTAGTGGTCACCAGCAGCCCCATGATGGTTCAGCGACTGGGACCCATTTCACCTCCAGCAAGCCAGGTCTCTACAGCATGCAACCAGATCAGTCCTAGCTTACAGAGGGCAGTGAATGCAGCCAACCTGAATATACCTCCTTCAGATACCAGGTCTCAAGTTACTTTATTTTCCCTTCTTATGGTATAATCATACCCCATGAGTGTTTTCCCTTCCCTTCCTGAATGAACACACACACACACACACACACATGCACACACATACTTGCTTAAGCTACTCTTTTAATTTGAGCTTTTCTAGGGTAATGCGTATAAAAATTAAGTATGTGCTATAATATCATCTTAATTAAGAGGAATGATTTAAATGGCTTAATACCTGCTGTCTTGTGGTGTGAGTGAAATTAATGCCCAGCTTGAGATTTTGGGACCTCAGTGACTAAAAAAGAACAGTGTGTAAATTTGTCAATTCCTGGTAAAACGAGTCATGTGTCACGGTCTATAAAGTTGAGATGTTCCATGTGCATCTGTCTTACTTGTTCATTTTTTAGTGTAGATGTTGCAGTGTCTCTAGACTGCTTTACAACTGTTTTATCTAACATCAGTGGTGGGATTCAAATAAGTTCACAACTGGTTCTCTGCCCTAATGACTATTCTAAGTATAAAAAAAATATACCAAAAGGTGGTTTATTATTTCATGCATTTAATACTTAAATAAGAACAATAAAAGAGGTACACAAAACTACATTGTTATAAAAAAAGTTTTAAAATATTAATGAAAAAATAATAAGTAATACCTGATAGAAAACAATAAAACTATCATTTAAGATATCTCCATATTGCTTCTTGATTGGCATCCTCACTTGCCATTTTTTTCACCTGTGGACAGAATGAACATCACTGCAGGCACTTAGAATACAGTGTTGTGCAAATGAACATTAAAAAAGAGTAAGGAATGTAAATTTGTGATTTCCACATTGAGTGGCTGCCCAGGCACCTACCTTAGAGAGAACCCTGATTACAAGTGTCATTTTAACAACTGGTTCACTGAACGCAACAAAAAATTAGGTATCGGTTCTAATGAGCTGGTGCAAACCAGCTGAATTCCACCACTGTGTAACATCTATCCTCCTGTCCACTCATCTACAAGTACCTATTAAGTACCTTATGTCTGCATAGTCCAACAATTTAAGTTTAGGGAGATAGTAGAAAAATGAAGATTGAAATAATAAATTTCAGGACTTTATGATGTGTCTAGGAAGACATACTTTCATGTATGCATTACAAAGCATTTCAACACAGTATCTGATTAGGTGCCAGAATAACTAGGTCAATAGATGCTGCATATTGCTCCCTGGGAGAGAATTGGATAGGAAAAGGGAAACCACCCCCTCAGAAAATCCATATCTTAAGGTTGATATTAGAGGGACATAAAAACAAAATGCTTCACAATGTGTCAGGTTCATTCTATGTTTGAAATGAATTATTTCATCTTCTAGAAGTTACATTCTTGGAGAAACACAATCCAAAGTTTTTTCCTTTTAGTCCTGGCTCTGCTGTTACTGATTTTGCAAAGGAATTTGACTCGCCAGACCTCTGCTTCCCCTTCTTGGGGGTGACGGGGTGGACTGGCAATCTTCTGAGATGCTTTGCAGTTTTGGGATCCTCTTTTCCTTCCTCCTCCTTTTCTGTCTATCCCTCCTTCCTTTTTTTTGTATCTCTGCACTGTGCTCCTGGCTGTTATTTGAGACTCTGAAATCATAGTTCCTGGATCATTTTTTATGCCAATTTTTTCATAATATGGAAACTTATTTTTCACCCAAGATTTTTTGTGATAGGAAGCTGCCGCTGTCATTTTCTCATTGATGATTATGCCTTGAGGGACTCCTCAGAGTTTCTGAGTGTTGCATGTAAAATTACCTGTACTCATGGGGTAAGTGTCATTGGAAAGCCTTCGGATTCCTGTAGGTGGCAAGTCTAGCCCATGCTTTGTAGGCAGAGTCATAATTAATGGAGAAACTGATGCTTCTCCAGCTATGTACCTAATGTACTCTTTCATAGATTGACCAGGGAAGGGTTATTATCTTAGTGTTTTCTGGCACATTTTATTCCTTAACATAATTTTATATCCTTAAAAGATAACATCTTAAAGATGCACTGACATATGTTTTTGACCGACTAAGTACTCTAGGAGTCCTCCTATTGAATAATTTTTTTTGCAGGATTGGCAAAGAAACAGGAGTTGGAAAGTGATTTGGTGACGTATGAAACTTTTAGCAATTTGGAAGCTCACATTTATTTGTTAACTCTTGGTTTGTGTGCTCTATCAGATGAGAGAAAGGGTAGGAAGCAACAGTTCAACTTGAAGGCAATTGGTGTTTAGATATAAGGATGGAGAGAAAATCAGTTTGTGTTCTGTCCATGGGAGGAGTTGGGGGGGAGGAACTTTGAATTGTTTAGTCTGAATGATGGCCAACCTATAGAAAGCTATAAATTTTATTGGTTTTTCCTGATTATCTATGTAATTCTTACTCATTGTAGAAAATGTAGAAAATATGGAAAAGCACAAAGCAGTAAATGATAGTCATCTTGAATCCTACCACCCACAGGCAACCACGGGTGGAGTTTTGATACATATTCTTCTCCTTCTAACTTTGTGCAAACACATACATCATAAGCATAGGTTTTCCTTTGTACTAAATTGATCTAATAATATACATAGTGTTATAATCACTTTGTTCAATTAATATAATTATTTTGTTCAGTTAATATAAACACTTTCTTTTGCAATGAAAGTAGTTTTCAGCATTATACAATGGCTTCTTTCTACCCAAGATTTTATTTTATTTAAAAAGTGTATAAATAAAACTATAATTTTTATCACTCTTTTATTACTGGGCTTTTAGTTTCCATTTATTTCAACATTATATGTAATACTTTATTGGGTCAATCTTGTAAATATTTTGTTGCTTATCTCTGGTTATTAGAATAAATTCTGGCCCTAGCTGGTGGCTCAGTGATAGAGCATCGACCTGGAATGTGCAAGTCCCGGGTTTGATTCCCAGTCAGGGCATATAGGAGAAGTGACCATTTGCTTTTCTACCCCTCTCCCCCCCCCCTCTTTCCCTCCCACAGCCATGATGGATTGATTCGAGCATGTTGGCCCCGGGTGCTGAGGATGGCTCTGTGGAGCCTCTGCCTCAGGTGCTAAAAATAGCTCAGCTGCAAGCACGGCCCCAGATGGGGGTTGCTGGGTAGATCCCAGTCTGGGCATATATGGGAGTCTGTCTCTCTTTCTCCTCTCCTCTTACTTAAAAAAGAAAGGATAAATTCTTAGAAGTAAAATTTGCTGGAAATGTACAATTTTAGGCTTTTGATAGGCATTCTTAAACTGCACTACAGAAAAGGCTTACCCTTTTGTAAACTCACCTAGTCTGAGAGTTCATTTTTTCCCATATCTTATGAAATACTAGGAATTATTATTTTTATTACTTTTGCAAATTTGTTTTGCAAAATGTTATTTTATAAGATTTGCATCTCTTAATGATTGAAAATGTTTAGTTTTTATAGATTTACTGACTGCATTTCTTCTTTTGACCTCCTTTAAGTTGTTCTTTTTTCCCCCTGGAGTGCTCATCTTGGAAAAAAGCACTCTTTCTTAGCTTTGATGAGTTCTAATTAATCCAATGATGAGAATCATGCCCTAATGCTATGTATTAATTTATTAATATCCCAACCATTTCTGATTAGCCCTGCTTAATGAGAAATACAAACTATACTTTACCCTCCTAATAATCCAGGAGCTATTCTTTTTTTTTTTTTTTTTAATGAGAGAGATAGACAGACAGACAGACAGGGACTGACAGGAAGGAAGAGAGATGAGAAGCATCAATTCTTTGTTGAGGCACCGTAGCTGTTCATTGATTGCTTTCCTATATGTGCCTTGACCGGAGAGCTCCAGCCAAGCCAGTGACTTCTTGCTCAAGCCAGTGACCTTTGAGTTCAAGCCAGTGATGATGGAGTCGTGTCTTATGATCCCACGCTCAAGCCAGCCACCCTGCTCTCAAGCTGGTGAGCCCATGCTCAAGCTGGCGACCTCGAGGTTTTGAACCTGGATCCTTAGAATCCCAGGCTGATGCTACATCTGCTGTGCCACTGCCTAGTCAGGCCAGGAGCCATTCTTTATTTAGGCATTCCAAAAATTCTAATACAGAGACTGTTGTATATATTTTTCCTAAAGTAACAAGGCTGAGGTGCTGATGTAATAACTTCATACAGTCGCTTCATAGATATACAAATCTGGCAAAAGTTGGGCAGTATAAGAGAGTGGATGCTACTTGCATGGGTTTTGTATTTGTTTCGTTTTTATAGTGATTTTATAACCATTGTGATTCTATATTTTATGATTAAATTATTTATAAACTACCTGAAAGTATTACCCTGTTTTATGGATGATGGATCCAACCTATGATAGAAAGTCTAAAAGGCTTTTTGCCTAGTGTCACTTAGCTTGTCAGTTACAAAGTTCAACTATCAATCTAATAATGTCACTCCAGATCCAAAAAGGCACCGCATTTTTCTCTCCTAAACCAGAAATTATTGAAGTGGTTTCTAGGGATGGAGTTTCCTAGGGTTTCCTTTTGAGTTAGACTATGTCCACAAAGCTCAGTGGAGGCCAAGGGGGTGAGATTGGCGTCTGGGTGCTCTGTAAGTTCTGACATTTTATAAAGTCCTCCTGTGTTTAGCTGCAGTGCTAATTCTTCCCGGGATTTGTCCAGGCACGTAGACAAGAACTTCCATATAGACTAGGACAGGGGTAGTCGACCTTTTTATTTTTTTATTTTTTTAAAGTTTATTTTTTTATTTATTCATTTTTAGAGAGGAGAGAGAGGGGGAGAGAGAGAGACAGAGAGGAGAGAGGAGGAGCTGGAAACATCAACTCCCATATGTGCCTTGACCAGGCAAGCCCAGGGTTTCGAACTGGCGACCTCAGCATTTCCAGGTCAACGCTTTATCCACTGTGCCACCACAGGTCAGGCCTAGTCGACCTTTTTATACCTACCACCCACTTTTATATCTCTGTTAGAAATAAAATTTTCTAACCGCCCACCGGTTCCACAGTAATGGTGATTTATAAAGTAGGGAAGTAACTTTACTTTATAAAATTTATAAAGCAGAGTTACAGCAAGTTAAAGCATATAATAATAATTACTTACCAAGTACTTTGTGTCAGATTTTCGCTGAGTTTTGCAGAATAAATCTTTATAAAACAACTTACTATAGTTAAATCTATCTTTTTATTTATACTTTGGTTGCTCCACTACTGTCTACCATGAAAGCTGGAACACCCACTAGTAGGCGATAAGGACTAGGTTGACTACCACTGGACTAAGATGTGTGTGTGTGTGTGTTTCTCTCTCTCTCTCTCTCTCTTGCATCAGTTTGAGGAATTATACATGATCTGTAAGTTATATTTCTTTTGAGCTTGGCCTTGGACCAAGCAATTCAGCTTGGCGATCACTCCTCTTATAGCCCCATGAGATTTACTGAACTCTTGCTTTACTATCCACCCTAACTTGTTTTACTGATAGTTTCTGAATTTTCTATATTGGTTTTATTTTGTTTGAGCTATAATCATGTTTCTTTCACATATAGCTCCAAATTAACCAGTCACCAGAAATAATATCGTAAGGATCAGATGAACATTTAGAAATGGAGATTGCTTTCAGCAAGGTGATAGAACACAGCTTTTTGTGTCACTGTCTTTCCCATAGGCCTGGTGTGTGTAGCAGCAGGGGTTACAGGAGAGAGTCCTTTGGAACCTTTCACAGTCATTCAATATATTGTTGCAGAAAGAGAACAGAAAGTGTGGGTTTCACTCATAGCATGTGTGACTATAAGCCTGTTATACCAGGTCCTTTAATCAAGCAGAACACTATCGACCACACGTAGGATATGATGTGGGGAAAATAACAGAGGATGTATGTGATTCAGCTAGGTGACTGCATATTAAATGCTGCTTTGTCTTTCTATAAGGAATTTGGTCCTTAAATAGAAGTTACTTTAAAAATCCAGCTTATTTACCTCACAGGCTGTATCAAATGAAATAATAAATGTGAGGGAAAATGCTGTGTAACCTATAAAGGATGGTTAGTTCTCATTATATTGATTATGCTTAACAATTCTTTGAAAGTAAAGTATGAAAACTATGTATCTAATGCTCATGGGTAATAGGGGAGATAAGAATGATCCCTTCTGTGGAAAGGCTTTGAATTTAATTGAGGAAGATAATTTTATTGAGGAAGTTTTTCTTTGGAAAGAGGACTCTTATTAAAAGCTAGTGTATTTGGGGGAAGGTTTGTGAGTTAGATCTTTGAAAGATAAAAGATCTGGGTAATTGCACAGCGATGAGCTTACAAATGGCTAGGCAAATGCCATTTGTTGTAAGTTTTGTTCTTATCACTGTTTGAGATAGAAAAGACAGTTCTCTATGCTTACTGAGTAGAATTTAGACTTTGCTTTCTGAAAAATATATGAGACCTGTCTTATAAAACTGATATTTGAAGAGTTAAGGAACATGCCTGCATGGGGTTGTGCTCAGATTTAAATTGAACCACAGTTAGATATAATTTGAGAAAAGTACGAACCAGCTCTGCACAATGGAACAAATAAACATGTCTTAATATAGGCTGCCCTCAAACCAAATAACATAATTACATGTACCACGCACATACAGTTAGATAAAATACTTCCTGGCTGTCGTTCATGGCTTAAAAATCCAAAATGCTCCAAAGTGACAGTGACCAGGCAAATGTACCATTTGAGAAACTTCTATAAACTTTCTCAACCTCGGGGTATAAAGCAAAGTCAGTTTTCTTTGCCTCATATATGACACAATGACTGATTTGGCCTGGGTCAGGAAGTAACTCCTGGATCTCCCTGGGGAAGGGACCAAAAGGCCCTTGACATTCAATCACCAGGAACCTTCATCTGAGTCTGCAGGGAATGCTACACGCTGTGGGTGTGCTGGGAAAATAATTGAAAGTGTCCATGGGGAATTAAAAAATAGATGGCTCAGAAACCACTTTGGGGCTTGCAAAAGAACTTTAGCCCGAATATAAGGATGCAGACCAAGAAAAAATCCGTGTCAAGGGCAACTGGACACAAATTCTTGCTGTGTTTGTCATTGGTAAACATTACTTCACCCAATGGAAACATCACATCCATAATGCTGTTATCTGTCACCTTATACTGTACATTTCCAAGCTGAGATAGTTTCTGGCTATTCTGCTTGTAGGACATAGTGTTCCTGGCTTCCATTTTGTAAAGAAGAGCAAGAAGAGAATGCTTCTCTTCTCCCTCAGTTCCTTTACAACAGGATGCTGTTTTAACAGCTGGAAGTAGAGTATGGGTTGTTCTGGGACGACAGACATTTATATAATGTTTTGTTTTTGTTAATTTTTTTTGTCAGAAAAATGATCTCTGTAAAAAGCCAATATAGGTACATAGAAACAAGCCAGGTTTTTCTGACACACTCCATGTCTGAGTTGAGAAATATAGAGTTATATCTAGCCTTTGTGACAAATTTTCTATCCAAGGGTAAAGCTTTTCTCTTCAGTGATTTTTAAGGCAATGATGTAAAGCAAAATGAATTTTAAGTGGCCAGACTGTATATTACAAACCATTTTAATATGCAGGTAAATATTGTGATGTGAGGTATGTTTTGGAAAAGAGTAAGAAGAACAGGAGGGAATTGTTGCAAAGTGAAGAAATTATTATTAGGTGCCCTGGATGACCCTTTGACTTAAGAACTTGCTTTTTTTTCAAATCAAGCATGGGTTTATGTTTTACCTCGCTAAGTCGATTTTACTCAAAGACTGGGACTTTGTTTAGACTTGGATTCCCTACAATGCCTGTTGGTAGTGTGTTGTACACAGTAAGTGCTTAATAAATACTTACTTTTTTGGTTTGCCATGACAAGCATCAATAATTATTCCCAGGTCTCTAATTTCCTCCCTACATTAAAAATGTTAAAAATAAAGTGAAGACTATTTATTATCATTAAAATATTAAAAATATTTATAACAATAGATCTTTTGTTCTATTAGTCCAGTGAGCATTAGCCTTTATTGTTCTTGGTCAAATGTTATTTACCTGAAACTAAAAGCTTTGGTGTTATCTTAGCCAAAGAATGTGTGTTTAGCTGAGAATGTTAATTAGGGGAAATACTTAAAGGATTGTCAATGCAGTGTTCTTTTAGCTCTTAAGCAATCTGTATTCTGCTAAAATGTTTGTCTTTTTTGTTTTTTTCTTCCCTTCTGGCTGCTGTTTCAGGTCCCTTATTTCACGAGAGTCTTTGGCGTCCACGAATTTAAGTCTGACAGAAAGTCCATCTGCTTTCAGTGTGAAACAAGAGTGGTCTCCCGGATACAGGGCTCTCCCTTCACTCTCCTCCAATTACAGCTCTCAAAATGGCATTGATCTAGGGGACCTCCTTAGCCTTCCTCCTGGGACAGCCATGTCCAGCAACAGTGTCTCTAACTCATTACCATCCTACCTTTTTGGAATGGAAAATAGCCACTCTCCTTACTCCAGCCCCCGACACTCTTCAACCAGGTCTCACACGGCCCGTTCCAAGAAGAGAGCACTGTCCTTGTCCCCATTGTCCGATGGCATTGGGATAGATTTCAATACCATCATTCGCACCTCTCCCACATCCTTGGTCGCCTACATCAACGGATCGAGGGCTTCCCCAGCCAACATATCCCCGCAGCCCGAGGTTTATGGGCATTTCCTGGGAGTGCGCGGTAGCTGCATCTCCCAGTCATGCTCAGTGCCTAATAACCAGAAGGGTGTGCGGGTGGCCAGCGGAGGCCTGGCGCTCCCAGTCTACGCTGAGGACAGCACACTGGAATACGAGCGCATGCAGCAGCTAGAGCACGGCAGCCACCAGCACGGCGTGGTCAACAACATGGTGGTGCAGCACGGCCTGTCAGGCTCCAATGGCCAGCCGGCCAGCCTGCTGAAGACGGAGCGCGTGGATGATTTCCCCAGTGGGGCTCTGGACCTGCCCCACGAACCTCCTCTGCCTCCTCTGCCACCACCACCTCAAGGCCCCCCACCCCCGTACCACGCCCACCCTCATCTGCACCACCAAGAACTGGTCTCCCACACCCAGACTCTGGCCCTGCCCCAGAACGCACTGGAGGAGGACGGGGAGATGGACGACCTCGGGGGTAAGCACTGCTGTCGCTGGATCGACTGCAGCGCCTTGTATGACCAGCAGGAGGAACTTGTGCGGCACATCGAGAAGGTTCACATAGACCAGCGCAAAGGGGAAGACTTTACTTGTTTCTGGGCAGGGTGTCCTCGAAGGTACAAGCCATTCAACGCCCGCTATAAACTGCTGATCCACATGAGAGTCCATTCTGGAGAGAAGCCCAACAAGTGTACGGTGAGTTTTCCAAAGACCTTGGGAGACCATTGAAAGTGCGTTTTTCCAAAGTTGGCCCACATATTAGGGGACATTTTCCCCTTCTGTGGAATTTGGGTAACGTGTGGGGGTCTAGGCATCCCTGAGATTTGACTCCTCTTTAGTGGAGGAGTCTAAAGGTTTCTTTAATTATTAGCTGCTGGGTGCCCCTTCACTTCTTGATTCTCTTCTGCAAATGTAAATGATCCTGTGTGTGTATGTGTGTATGTGTGTGTGTAGCGGGGGGAGGGGGGAGGAGGTTGTTGATCTTGGAAAACAGATGCTTTCCCCACACAACTTGAAGCTACTGAAATGTGCAGGGCAGAGGAACATACCAGCTGCTTTATGTCTTTTCCAGAGCAAATATACAGTGATTTTTGGTTTTCTCTAATAACCAAGCCATATTGAGGGTGAGGGAGGGATGGCTCTAATATTTGGAAAGGAACTCACATTTAGCAACTTGGCTGGTAAAAATGTTGCTGCATGCACCCTCTCGCCTGCCTGCACAGTGCACACTCCAGGGCTGTGAGGCTAGTTAATGATTTATAGCCAGCATAAAACACCCAGGGGACACCCCAGGGGCAGAGTCTCACAGGATCTCACTGAATTTTAAGGAGAGCGAATTTTGTGGAAAGATATAGGAGAAAGAACCAAGAGAGGAATGTCCCTTTGGTGTTGAAGGTAGTGGACACAGTGTCTCTTTTTACTCTGCTTCCCCCTTTCACAATATCAATACTGGAACTATCTCCATTTCTTGGCAAAATTGACCAATTTTTTTTATTAATATGACTCTTAAATGATTTCACAATCATTTTACACCTAACAGAAACCCTCAGTGTTTATAAGCAGGACATCACCCTTGGGATGACAGGGTAGCTTTGCACAATCTCAGCTCACTTAGTTCTTGGAAGAAGAGCATGTGTTTTATGAGTTTAGGTGGAAAGGGTTAGTTATTTCTTTTAAAGTGAAGACTTGAGAGTTGTAGGTACTCCCTGGATATTTAATATGCTACAGGTTCCTAAATGTGTGAAATATATAAATTGTTTTGAAAAGAACTTATTTAGATTGGCATTCTCCTTTCTCCAGACAGAATTCTCCTTTCTATTGCAGGTCTTAATGATAAAGAATCTGGACCATTGATTATAGATTAGCCAAACTGTCTGATTCCAGTAAAAGCAAACAAAACAGAAGCTCTTTTTCACTATCCACTAGATATTTTTGAAAGAGTTTTAAGAGTTTCTGGCAGAATGAGAGAATTGCATTTCTTGTCGTTACATTATGCCCCATGTTGTGATTTTTCTTAAGGAGAACTTGAAGCTGATACATTGTGAGAATGCAGGTTATATGAGTGAAAAGAATAATTACATTCCAGGCAGCAAAACCTTACCCTGTCAGTAGGGTTCTGCATTAAAAATGCCAGAAAAAGACAAGCAATTGAAGGCAATTCCATTTACTCTTTTTGGAACACTGAACACTCAGGCCTATTGCAGGCAGGAAAGACATTCAGTCTCTGAGCGAAAACAGCCCAACCTTTTAGTTATGACTAATCCTGGCTGAAAATAGTTTGCTGGATTTGGCTTTACTGAAAAAGAACATAAAGGCTTAAATTATCCAAAAAATATTTTTGCATTGCAAAATTAATTTTTGTGTAATAGGATCTCCCCATTTTCCCACTGTTCTTAGATTTTGCAAAGGCATATAACAGGTTGACTTTTGCTAAAGTGCATGATGACTATTAAAAATAGAAATTCTTCAGTAAAAGAATAAGCTGGGTGGTGAATGCTTGCAGGGCTCTGCATAGCTTTTCACTGTATTGTTCAGGATGGGTATGGAAGGTGATTTCTCTCTCCCCTAGTCTGCCCACTTCATACTTCTAATTCCATATCAAATTTAGAACCACAAAGCATTTACTTATACATGTTATAGTGCAATGTATTTATACAAAACAGGATTTCTTAGGAGCTGACTGCTTGGAGTAAGAGTTCTAGTCTTGGGGATACTTGTATTTTTAGCAGGAAAACATCCATTTTCATATAACACATAAATATCATGAACATTATGTCTTCTAATACTGTTATGTTGCTACATGTCTTTAATATGTAGGGCTATAGCTAGCTGGCAACAAATAATTTTGCTATGAGAGTTTAGCAGTCTTCTCAAGTTGCAGTCTACTGATAGAAGACATTGTGCTTAATGTGAGTACACATCTGAAAAAGATGCATTCTTCTGCCTTTTGTAAAACCAGTCTTTACACATTTGGAATGCAGACACAAAGACCTGATAAAACTGAAACATTGCATCTTCTACTACTTTGAAATCTGATGGTAGTTGATTCAAAGCTCAAGATCCTCGCCAAGTAAAATGACTACATTCCTCTTTTGGAGACATGAAGTGATCTTTGGGCTTTTGTGGCTGTGTCACATGCTGCAAACACTAGGAGCATTTTAAATTATAAGACCCAGGCCACTTTGTTCAACTGTTATAAATTTTCTGCGGACCATAGTTAAGAGTTAGTCATCATTTTCACTCACTTAGCTTATTGACCCAAGAAAGATGTGATGACCCAGTAATGCTTGGTGACCATGGATACAAGCAGCATAATGGACTTCTGGGACTCATGGTAGAAAAATGGTGTATGAAAGGGCTACTCAGTGATAGCTTGCTTACAGTAATAGGCTACCACTGGTATCCTCCCTTGACGCCGAATTCCACTCCATGCATGGGAGAACGCATTCTCAGAAACTCTGACTGTAACCCCTCAGCATTACTTTGAATTCTGGGTTTCAGATCACTTAAGATTCTAGATGGCAGAACTGGAGTTGTATTGTTAATATATTATTTTGTTAACTTACTGGAAGAAGAGAATTTTTTTTTCTCTTTCCCACCTGTATAACTCCACCCTTCTGTAAATCTCATTGTTCTTGCATTTGTGGAAGGCCAAACCAGGTGCTCTCTTTTCAGGCCTGGCCTTGATTAAAGATATTCTTAGCCAATGGAAAGGCCTTGAGAAGGAAAGGCCCTATTAGGCAGACAGGCAAACCTCAGTAAATCATAAACTGTGATTAACATCATCTTATTTCCATGTCTAACTTGACCCTGTAGCAGAACCAGATGGCCGAGGATAACTTGAGACTATGGAGTTTGACTCCAAAGGGATATATATATATATATATATATATATATAATATTAATTAATTAATTAATTTTTTTACAGAGACAGAGAGTCAGAAAGAGGGATAGATAGGGACAGACAGGAACAGAGAGAGATGAGAAGCATCAATCATTAGTTTTTCGTTGCGACACCTTAGTTGTTCATTGATTGCTTTCTCATATGTGCCTTGACCGCAGGCCTTCAGCAGACCAAGTAACCCCTTGCACGGGCTATTGACCTTGGCTCCAAGCCGGTGAGCTTTTTGCTCAAACCAGATGAGCCTGCGCTCAAGCTGGCAACCTCGGGGTCTCGAACCTGGGTTCTCCACATCCCAGTCCGACGCTCTATCCACTGCGCCACTGCCTGGTCAGGCTATATATTTAATTTAAGAAAGATCAGGTAGGCTAAGAGATGGCAAGGTGTACAGAATTAATCGATAAACTACATATTATAATCGTGTCCCAAATTATATTCAGACAATAAATATGTGTCAACCACTTCATTATTGTAAATACTCTTGCTGTGTGATACATATGGCAAAAAATAACAGGGCCAGTGTCATTAAACTTCTTTAGGCTAATGTGAGTTTTAGGAAGAAAATATTTGAAAAATAAGAAAATCAACACCTATGTATGGAATAGAGTTTGCTTTTTCTTCTTTTTTTTCCTACATTACAAAGTAAAAATGTGTTTCTTAATGTTTCTTTATTTTGGCTTAAGAAAGTTTTGTGCCATGAATAGGTGGCATTTAATCAAATCAGACAAACAGAAAGCATATAGAAATAACTTTAATTAAAAAACTTACATAGAAGATTATAATATCAAATATGACAAAAAGATTTGAGTTTATTTGCCTGAACAGCTTGCATTTGTCTGGCTTTTGTTTTCATTAAAAAAAAAATAAGTGTATAGTAAAACTACAAGCCATATATATATCTGAGTCCATTCACTGCTGTGTACTAACTGAAGTAATTTCTAGGTACAAAATCATTCTTTTTAGACCTTCGTAAACTTAGATAAACCCCAACACTGATGAATAGCAGAATTAACAAAACTTTTGAGTATTTCTGGGTATAATGGTACTGAATTCTATTACATTTTCCTGAGATGATAAGGTTTCAAATTTGCAAGCCAGAACAAGTCTTGGAGTCGTTGAATTTCTTTCCTTAACCCGTTTCATGTTCCTAAAAACGTAACCCCAAACTATAGATGTACACTAACCTTCCCTAACTGTATCCATAGTAATGGTTCCAACAGAGCGTATGCCAAGAATGTTTTTACTGTATGTAGGTCGTTTTGCTATTGAGGCGAAGAGTGTGCAATGCCTGGGTAGTATTCCCAGGAAGGTGTATTCTGAATGAGCTGAAGCTTGCTCAATCTGCCAGTGCATCTTGAAAGAAAGTCTATCTGATTGGAACAGAGTAAGCAGAGGGATAGAATCCTGCTGCTAGGATTAGAAAACATTGATGGCTTCCTTCATGCACAATAGAAAGCAGTTGTGCTGGGAGGTTAGGGAGTGTTAATAACGGAATTAGGGGGAATGTGGGTCGCCACTTAAACTTTGCTTATTTTTCCTAGATGAATTTTATCCAATAGCAAAAAGAAATTTTGCAAAACTTTTACCCACCCACAGATTTTCACGAAAATGTCACTGACCAAAGACAGCTTTGAATTTTGTATGAATTGACTCATTTCTCCACAGGCATTTTGCCTGGCAAAATCCAGAGTATTTGCTTTGGCTCGAATACTGGGCAGTTTGCTTTTTAAGTAACATTGGATTATGAGTACAAGAAAATAAATACAGAGCTAGGGCCATGTCCCCATTCCGCTTTAATGGACTGATTTATGGGTTCATGGGCCAGCATTAGCCATGAAAGACATTTCTTGAGGAAAAGTAAATTCAGTATAAACTCTGGAAGAAGGTTTTATTCCACATCCTTTATTTTGTTATTTTGATAAGACTTGGTATTGATGTAGGGACCACAATAATATGACTAGAGGAGACCTTAGGAAAATATCATCTAAGCATAACTCTTAGTTACTACTCTACAACCTTCATTTTAACACAGTTAATAATTTCTCATATTTTCAAGTATTAATGAGGATATGGAGAATGGGGAATACTTTAATATGACTGGAAAGTGTAAATTGGTATAATCACTTTGGAAAAAAAATCGGGGCCTATATAGTAAAGATGAAGATGAGCATATCTAATAAACCCATGTTTAAGTGTCTACCTCCCCTTGAGAAGCTCCTGCATAGGGTGGCAGGAAAACACACAAAAAGGAATTTGTTGTGCCTCTGTTTTCAAAAGCTATATATGACCTAAGTGTCCATAGTTAATGTAAATAAATAAACTGTGGTTTAATCCTAATGAAATAATATGAGGGATTTTAAAATTAATGAACTAGATATGAACTTCTATATAGATAGATAGATATTACTATGGATAAATCTCAAAAAACAATGTTGAATAAAAATTAAGTACAAAAGGATAAATACAGTATACAGTTTATGTATCTTTAAACCAGAGGTCTCAAACTCACGGCCCGCCGAACAATTTTTTACGGCCCGCAGACTAATCCATGAACTACAGTTTCTGGTCGTTTTGTGACACTGAAAAGTGTTGCGTAACAGTTGCCTTTTGTAGACCTAGTGCGGCCCGCTGAATGGCTGTGATCTTGCTCTGCGGCCCACATGCTGAGTTGAGTTTGAGACCCCTGCTTTAAACACACACTAAGCAATATTATTATAGTTGTTGTAGGTACATAGTTACTTGCTTAAACAATAAAATTGTGTGTTCAGGGTAATAAACGACCGTAAGATAGTAGATACTTTTAGAGCAGCGATTTTTAACGGGTATGTTGCAAGAATTTTTATTTTATTTATTTTATTTTGATTTTTTTTTTGATTTTTTATTGACTTTATTGGGGTGACATTGGTTAATAAAATTATATAGATTTCAGGTCTGCAATTCTAAAATACATCATAAACAGTGATGAAAGAATTTTTAAAATATGCAGTACCTATTTAGTCAGGGGCACTTACCTCTTTTACTTTAGATTGTAAAATAAAAAATGACAGCAGCCCACACAATGATAGCAGTCCACTATAAATCAAAATTATACCTATTTTTTTTGTTAGGCAAAAAATATAATATATTTTTTTGGTGTGCTGCAGAGTTTTAGCGATTAATGTGTGTCATGAGATGAAAAACATTGAAAATTGCTGTTCTAGAGTGCAAAGAAATAGGAAGAAATGTAATATGAGAAATTTTGCTTTATCTTTTTTCCTTCAAAAAAGAGAGAACTGAAACAAATACAGCAAAGTACTAATTTCTTTTTAACTCGGTGGTGGTAACATAGGGGTCACAGGCACCTTATAATATTTTCATGCCTTGCTGCCTGTGTTGAAATATTTCATAACTTTAAATATATATTTTTGTTTAAAACTATAAGAACATCAAACTCATACATTTTTTTCAGATGAGAGGGACAAAGCCTAGAGATACTAAGTGATTTTTCTAAGACTAGTAAGTTTTTTGGTTTTGACTACTTATTGCCTCCTGGGCAGTGGTCCTTGAATGACATTGGAATCCCTCACAGAGCTTTATATAGTATACACACCTGACTCCTACCCGGAGTCTGTAATGCAGTCGGTGTGGGTACAGCTTCCCAGGTGATTCTAATGGACAGCCAAGGGTGAGAGCCAGTGCTCTAAAAGCTTTCCTGTCCTGACATTGAACGTTCCAGATAAATGAAAGAGACTACCTTGTCATTTCAGTTAAGGTGTAGGGAGGCTGCGTTTAGGAGAGAGTACACATTCATTATCATCAGTGTCCTCACAGCGATTAGAGTAATTTTGTGTTCTCTTGGAATCAAATTCAGGGACATGAGATAAGATAAGAGAGTGATTCTGGTAGTGGCAGAAGGCTTTCAACGGAGTTGAATTTCATATTCAGAGTACACTTTTTCGACAATTAATAGTCAAAGGTTGGGATGAGACTGCTGAGCAATATCTGTCATCACCACCTCCTTGCCTCCCTGAGTTAAAAGTGGAACTGACAAATCTGTCACATCATTCCCATTTTTAAAGGTAAGATAGTGTTCTCTCTTTCAAATACAAAGCAGCCTTTCTACTTTTAATATAAAATGATCTTCAAAACAGTTTTGCTGCTATGGATATTTCTGAAGCATTAGTAAGTTACGAAAATATTTAGTTTTCCTTTTTATCAAATCTTCCTGATTTGATTAAATAAATAAAATTATCATTAATATCCTCTTTGTCTCTTGAGGCTGAAACACTACCAGTGAAACATCTGGTAAAGATCAGAGAGAGTGTAGCTTCCAAAACGTATCCACAAGGCATCAGTGTCAAATATAATATATTTAAGACAAAGTCAATAATCAAAAAAATAAAACTAAATTGCAAGACTCTTTCCCCCAAAGATTTTACATAAGAAAGAGATAACGTTATATTTGTCTGTGTATATACATGTTCAACATACTGTACAGATATGTTACCATAACTTACAAACCTCTTATAGGTAAAAGCAAAACCATAGAAATTTGTATCAGAAGGGGCATTAACCACAGTCTATAGGCATCTGTCAAATTCGATTTCATATCTCAAAACACAACTTAGAGACTTTTAATTTGGAGTGGTTTAATTTTATTTTCCTTTAGAAGACATTTAATCCATATTACCTGGGGACTGGCGAGTCATGAACTTTGTCATGAAAATAAATTTGTAGCATATTTGGGCAAACATTTTATAGCAAATTGTGGTTTACATTTCTTTGCCCTACGATTTGAGGATTAATGAAAACCAGTAGATAATGAGAAAACCTTAAGAGGTTAAATATTTGAGGCTTTATCCTCATTAGCAAAATCATTAACTACATGACAGTTAATGTTCCTTTTAGTTCATATTTGTTTTGTGGTTTTTCTCTAATTTCCATGCCCTGGAATAATGTTTTTAAAATTAGAAAGAATTATGTAGATCTTTTCGTAAATGATTTGAGTAAGGGAATACATTTCAAACCTTTAGAGGTTTATTCTTATGCAGATTTTAAAATGCCTTTTTTTCCCCCCTCCTTTTTTTCATTTATATGGCACCAGTATGGAAAATTAGTTTGGCAATTTATTGGAAATGTCTTTTGTGACCTTTGAAATATTTCTTGATTACTTGTATTTTGAGTGGTTGTGTTGACATCTTTGAGCTCAGATAGAATTTGAGTGTGTAGAGTGCAAGACCGAACACATTTACTTTTCCAAAAAGGAGGTTGTCTGATTCTCTTTGATCTTTCAGAAGTGTTTTCTTCAAGCTTTGGGTAGAATGATGTAGTAAAGAGAAGTTAATTTTTTTTTTCTGAGCAGATGTATTATTAGTTTTTACTATCATTACTGAGTCAGTCAGGGCTTCTAGATAATCAAGTAGACAGAGGATGTTGTAATCCTGGGCAGTGGATGTGTGACTGGCAAACACAGACCCTGGGTGCAGGCAGGCAGGTTTGATTTTTTATCTGTTTGGACTCTGGGCAGCCTTTATCCTGAGGGAAGATGAGTTGGTCTAATATGTGTCATCATCACTCATCTAAGAGGTTGGTGTAGATAGGAATTCGGTGAGAAAGTGGCGTGAAACCCGTGTGTTCTTATTTTGCAGAACAGTATTTATTTATTTGTTTGTTTATTTGTTTATTTATTTGGGTCATCTATACTGTACTTGAGTAAGGAGAATGACTAATTCTTTTGAAGAGAATTTTTAAGAATTTAAAAAATTTGAAAGTTGTTGAGATATGCACCCCCATGTTCATTGCAGCATTCTGATAGCCAAGATCTGGAAATAGCCCAGGTGTCCATCAGTGAATGAGTGGATAAAAAAAGCTGTGATACATATACACAATGGAATACTACATGGTCATGAAAAAGAAGGAAATCTTACCTTTTGCAATGGCATGAATGGGCCTGTCAATTATTATGCTAAGTGAAATAAGCCAGTCAGAGAAAGACAGTATCATATGATCTCACTTATATATGGAATCTAATGAACAAAATGAACTGAGGAATGGAATAGAGGCAAAGGTTGGGTCACAGGGAGCAGAGGGACAGCTGTCAGAGGGAAGGGGGATGAGGGGATAGGATGAGAGAAAGTGAAGGGATTAGTGAAATTATTTATATATATGTTATATTCTACATATATAATAAATAAATATATATATAGATATAGATATAGATATATAACACAGAGATACAGATAACAGGATAGCAAATCCCAGAGGGAAGAGGGGAGAGAGTCAGTAGGAGAGAAGCAAAAGGGGTGTAATGGGGGCACGTTGTTGGGAGGTGAGGGTGTTATATTGAGTGGGACACTTGAATCCATATTAACACAATATATTTAAAATTTAACTGAAAAATTCCAAAAAGAAAGTTGTTGAGAAATTAGAAAATGAGATGACTGGATTCTGGGCAGGTAGGGACATTGTGCTTCAAACTTAGGGTGACCGTATTCTTCAAATCAGGACACTTTTGAGAGTCAAAGCAGTTTCTTTTACTAAATATTAGTGTGTAAACCGGACATGTCAGGGGAAAACTAGAATGTGTAGTTGTCCTACCCGAATAGTATATGTACTGATGTGCCTACCCAGTCAGTGTGCGTTTATTCATCCACTTGGTCACTGAGTACAAGCCACATTCTATGCCCTGTCCTGGAAGGGTGGACATAAATGAAGCATTCCCTTGAGGAACACAAAAACTTCCAGGGATGACTGCTGTGAAAATAGCTATTTACACAGTAATGAAACAAGGACTGTGATAGCGATCTATACAAATTGTCTTAATAGGAAAACAAAGGAAGAAACTTTTAACAATGTCTAGAGAGTCTAGACAGGCTCCTTAGAGGAGGTGACTGCATCTTGAAACAAGAGAGTTATTCTACAGAAAAAGGGCAGGAGGCCATTCAAGTGGATACACTACACTATATGATAGCACAGCAGTGTGAACGAGCCCAGGGAAAGAAACAAGTCTCAAGTAGTTGACGATCCGAGACTAGGTAGGAATAGGAAGTGAGACTGGAAATTTATCTTGGACAAATCACAGAGGACCTTTATATCAAATTTGGATACATTTTTTTTCAAAATTGGAAAGAATCACACACCTAGTTAATACACATGCAAATCCGGTGAATCCAAAAAATAATTTCAGGAGCTAGCATCACTGGGTGTGCTTTAGTGCATGTGAAATGAAACTTTGATTTCCTCCAAACCATCTCTATTGTCTCTTAAAGTTTATAGTTTAACTCTTCATTAAAATGTATCTCTTGGCAGCCATCATATAACAGAAATTTTTCTTATGCCAAGAGACCAAGGAAGACTAGAGATCAAAGCTATTTGATCAATTATGTCAAAAGATTAAGATGTGGACAGAGGCTACATACATTATCCTGTACGAGTAGCCTTCCATTAGTTAAAGATTTCCTTTTCTAATCGGTAAAGAGTGAGGTACTGTTAAAGGGTTGGACAGGCACTCATTATGCTGAGCCTGTCAGCCCTTTTTGAGACTTCCTCCCCCACCCTTCACTGCTAAGATTTACTTTGCAATTTTTTCTTCTCAGACTGAATTAATACAGAATAGAGCTAATATTTGAGATGGATAGAAAAGTGCAAATTAAGACAGTCCTCATCAAAATGGCGCTCATTACCCGTGATTCAATCTCTCTAGACTGGAGAAGGCAGAGTGAGAGAGAGATTCTTTTTTTTTTTTTTTTTTTTTTTTCATTTTTCTGAAGCTGGAAACAGGGAGAGACAGTCTGACAGACTCCCGCATGCGCCCGACCGGGATCCACCCGGCACGCCCACCAGGGGCGAAGCTCTGCCCACCAGGGGGCGATGCTCTGCCCATCCTGGGCATCGCCATGTTGCGACCAGAGCCACTCTAGCGCCTGGGGCAGAGGCCACAGAGCCATCCCCAGCGCCCGGGCCATCTTTGCTCCAATGGAGCCTTGGCTGCGGGAGGGGAGGAGAGAGACAGAGAGGGAAAGCGCGGCGGAGGGGTGGAGAAGCAAATGGGCGCTTCTCCTGTGTGCCCTGGCCGGGAATCGAACCCGGGTCCTCCGCACGCTAGGCCGACGCTCTACCCCTGAGCCAACCGGCCAGGGCGAGACTCTTCTTTTGTTACTTGAGCTTTCTGCTCTAGCATCACTCACTTCACCTGGAGTTTGAACCTCCCAAGGTCAGACTGTTTGCCTGTGTGCCAGAGAGCACAGTCTAGAGCCAACCTCTGGACATAGATGTTCACTGTGTTCCAGATAGGCCATCTGATTGGCTTGTTCATAAAATTTACAATGCAGCATCTCAGGCATGGCTCTCCAGAATAATTATTTTTCTGTGTTTTGGAATGATTATTTAAGAGTGATTTAATTTCTAAGTTGGAGTTTGGATATTCGTCCTGGTAAGCCCATTCTTTGGTGATAAATATTGCTACTACTAAACTCTCTTTTGTCACTCCCTTCTGCCACTCCCAGTCACAATTTCTAGTGTGAAGGGATCAAATCTAAATGGTGCTTTGTTAGCCAAGAGAATGGATTTGTTGGTAAGGGAGCAGCTGTTGTGAAGGGAAAATGAGGGACCCCACTTTAAACAACATTCTGAAGTAGAAATTTGTCTCCCATTGTATTTGTAGTAACTCCTACTGTCTTGTTTCCTCACAATTTATGCTGCCTCAGGGTCCTTTGCTTTATTTCTTATTTTTCTCTCCACCTATTCAAGGCTTGTTTTGTGGAAAGAACTTCTGCAGAGATAACATTCATACATATAGATGGTGAATGATTGAGAAAAGATTCAGTGCTCTTGCCCTCCCAGGGATAGCTACATTTTTACTAGGAAAGAACTATTAAACTTCTCTTAGAATAAAAACTCCTTCAGGGAAAAAGGAGGGCAAAGAAAGTAATTTACAGAATCTGAGCTACTGGATTACTTTAATCCTCACTACAGCCCTCAGAGTAAAGTAATTTGTGTAGGTTGAAATTCATACTGTGTTCCTTCTACTATATTCAAAGATTATTATTCACCTTTGAGTCCTCCCACAGTATCTGCCCCAATGATTGTATTAACATAGAGTAGACCCCCAAATATATATGCATGCATATCTACCTACCTACCTGCCTATCAATATGTATATGGCTATAAATCACTAATTCCAAGTATACACACATACTTGGAATTAGTGATGAGAATACAACAAGGTTCATTATTCATTTGTTTTTATTTCTGTGACTATTTAAAATTTTCTATAATAAAAAGTTAAAAATAGTATATAAAATATTTTTTCTTATAGGAAAGAAAGACAGTTTGTTCCCTTCAACAACTTTGAAATTGATAGTGGATTTTTTTTTTTTTTGTATTTTTCTGAAGTGAGAAGCAGGGAGGCAGAGAGACAGACTCCTGCATGCGCCCCATTGGGATCCATCCAGCAAGCCCACTAGGGGGTGATGCTCTGCCCATCTGGGGCATTGCTCTGTTGCAACCAGAGCCATTCCAGCACCTGAGACAGAGGCCATGGAGCCATCCTCAGTGCTCAGGCCAACTTTGCTCCAATGGAGCCTTGGCTGTGGGGGGGGGGGGGAGAAGAGAGATAGAGAGAAAGGAGAGGGCAAAGGGTGGAGAAGCAGATGGGCAGTTCTCTTGTGTGCCCTGGCCTGCAATTGAACCCGGGACTTCCACACACTGGGCTGACACTCTACCAATGAGTCAGTTGGCCCAGGTGATAGGAGACATTTTTTAAAGATAATCTGTGTTTTATTGATCTGAAAGCAAATTAATATTTTCCATTGCTCTTGAAGATCTTTGAAATCACTGTGCTTAAGAATGAAATGAGAGATACTCTTAGGCAATAATATAATATTCAAAAAGACAAATGATAACAAGGAATCATTTTTGGAAATCTTAAAATAATCCACCTCTGTAATAGATAGCTCAAGTCTCAGTGGCTTAGTATGATAAAGGCTTATTGCTTATTCATGTTCTAAGACAGCTTTCTCCTTGTGATTATATATCAATAATAACTTGGGATCCTTCAATCTAAAGAGTTCTGCAATCTGAGTCTAGGGTGAAAAACAGAATGTTGAGGATTGTGCAGAAGGTTTTAGGAGCCAGTCTAAAAACTACACACTTCAGTTCCTCCTATAACGCATTGGGGCCTGAATTCAGCCCACATGACCCCAGCTAATTGCAAGGGAGTCTGGGAAATGTGGTCAGTCTTTCTGTGTGTGCAAGAGGAAATTAAGCACAGTATTGTTTCCGTCCCAAGGAATTAGAAGTGCCCTTCCTACTTCACCCCTGACTTGAAAAGAAGAAACATTTCAGTCTTGATGTTTGAGTTTTCCATGAGTGGTGACCCTGTCTCATCAAAGTGGTTTTGTTACTTTCTTCTTATCAGTCTTGGCTCCTATAACTTGGATTTCAACTTACTAAATCTTTCCCAGCCCAACCATTTTTTAAATTTTACTCTCTAAGGATTCCATTGCCATATAGTCACCACTGCTGGGAAAACTCTTGTTATCTCAAGTGACTTACTCAGTTTTTCCCACCTTGTCTAAATTACATGTTCTTGGTGCCTAATTCCCTGTTGCTCATCTGTTTAAGTCATGAGGATATGTGATGTCTTCATGTCCCACAGGCACTCACCCTTGAGGGAGAGCTGCTCATTATCAAGGGCAGGGTCATAATGAATCACTGAGAGGTCCACCATTGTAAGCGGAAATTTGGTGTGAAGGGCCATTTTACTCAGACCCTGAAAAACAATATTCCCCATCTGTTCATAAAGTAGCTTATTTGATACACACAATGTGGTCATAAATGCTCTTTCTTCTATTCTCTGAATGCTTGTTTTTGGTCATGAACTGGCACACACTCAAGGAAAAAATGACAGTGTGCCTCTATGGACACTTTTGGTCCATTTCCATAAATATTCAAACAAAATGAAATTGCCTGGCTCTTTATAATATGTCCTTTAGTGTGTTTAAGCTTGCAAAATTACCCCCAAGGATGACAAATTGTAAACATCATGCAATACCACAGCCTTGGTTCAAGGCCTGTTTCAGTGTTCTGCCGACACTCACCCTTCCTAGAAATGTTTAAAGTGTTTTAGGAAAATGAAGCTAGGCAAACAAACTTATCAGGAACGACAATAAAAAAAAATCATTGATTCTAATTAGGAGGCGTCACATATATAGAAACAAAGCCGCTTTTGTGTAGTGGAAAATCTACCTGTTCTCTGAAACACGTGAAGTGCTTTCCATTGGCTTTAGATAATGGGGCTGACAAGCTTTCAGGGCCTTGACCTTTCGGCCCATCTCAAGTGATTCAGCTGCACTTGTCAAAACTTGTCCAAGGAAGTTCTTATAAAGGTGTGACAATGAGACAGGAGCCACTTTTTTTTTTTTTTTTTTCCTGAAAGTACTAAACTGCATCAGAAATTGAGGTGGCGAGTATTCAAGTTCTTGTGGCAAGGATTGAGTTTATTGTAATTATCTCTAGTGTCTTTGTAAGCCAGTATTTCCCCCAGTAGCCCAAAGCATTGACCCATCATTGGTGAGGGCTCCAACAGCTCAGGCTAGCGAAGTCAGCCTGCTCCCGCTCTATTGTGCGCCCTGGCAAGGCTAGCTTTCAGTTGTAACCCTGGTTATGTGCTACGTCCATGGAATGGGGTCTTTATGATGGAACCAGTTAAGGAAGAAGCTCTATAATCTGGATAAATAATGGAGAAATCTCTAGTTGCTTACTCTAACTGAGGTAGGAGATCAAAATGAAGAACTGTGTTACTATCATTTTCTTTGAATTCAGAACTTCAGAAAAAATGAATTTTACTAGACCACAGGGATAAGAAGATAGATATTAGTTAATCAATGGGCATTTAAAAATTAGGAGTACATTATTGACCATTTGGAATGTCAACAACTCATTTTCAAGGAAGAGTTTCATAAAAGGCATTTTTAGTTGCTTGATTATATATTTTCTTCAAGGATTGCTTGCTCATTACCATCCGTGAGTAAGAGGGTTGGGCAAGCAAGCAAGCAAACAAACAAATAAACAGATAAATAAAAACCCATTGTATTTTGGATGAGTGATGGTGCCCAGTGTCTTGATGGGCTCCCGTGGCACTTGTCAAGCAGCTGTGCCAGGGAGTGAAATTTTGAAGTTGGATTCTCACTTTGCTGAAATTAGAGTGGGCTTTATTGAAGGCATCTGTAATGGGGACAATTTAAAATTCTTAAATACAGAATTTATGCATTTCTAAAAATATTATACTGACCATCTCTAATCACTTTAGTTTGTTTCTTCATTTTTACTCAGATATTGTGTAAAATTTAAAACAGAATAATATAAAAGAAAATTGTCTTAATGTGAAGGAAATCATAAGTATTTTTTTATGTGTAATTGTTTTACTTAAATAACTTTTAGATATTTAAATACTTGGTTTATATTTACATTTTAATGTAGAGTCATTCATCCAATTATAGGTATGCATACTCTCTGTGGACTCTAAAAGTGACCCTCTGGTGCCAAACAGCCAGTAAGGTCTTTGGTGACTATCACTGTTTCATACAACTATTTATTGAACAACTGTTTCAGGCCATGGGGATATACAGCAGTAAATAGATCAGACTCAGTACTGCCTATCTTTTGGAGCTTCCACTCTAGAGGGGGAGATAGAAAATAATGTGAATATCTGGGGGAAGAAAGTTTCAGGCAGAGAGAACAGCAAGCGCAGTGGTTTTGAGGCAGGTATATTGGCCTTGCATGTTTTAGAAATATCGCGGCCAGGGTGGCTGCAGTAGAGTGAAGGAGGAGGAAAGAGAAATGGAGGTCAGGGGGAAAATGGGGCTTGATTGTTTAGGGCCTTTTCTAAAAAAGATGGTTTTAAATAGAGGAGTGATGGAATATGGTTTCTATTTTAATAGAATCACTGAGTGCCATTGGGAGAGTATATTGAAGCAGAACAAGGAATAGAAGCAGGAAGACCAAACCTCCATGAGTGTGGTTATTGCAGTAGCCTTCTTTCTGGTCACCCAGCCTATGTTCTGTGGTGGATGTTGGGGGAAACAGTTGTATTCTGACTATATAAACATAGACAGATGTGACAGGATTTCCCTATGGATTGGATATACGGTGTGAGAAATAAATGTCAGGGGTGACCCCAAGGTTTGGCTTGCATATCTGGAAGGATAAGAATTACCTTTAACTGACTGCGGAAGTTTTAGGGAGGAAGCAGGGAGTTTGGTTTGAACTTGTTAAGTTTAAAGAGCTTTTGATTGAGTTCCAAATGGTGACTCTGGAGATCAGAAATGTCTAGATTGATACAATTTGGGGGATCACCTGTGTGTAAATCATAGTTAAGGATATGAGATTGGCTGGTCTGTTTTAAAGTGAAATGAGAAGTAGGATCATGAAAAACTTAGGTCTGTACTCCTGGATTCCATGAGGGGTAAGTGAAAGAAGAGTGAGTGTAAGAGGAATGAATTCCTCTTACCCAGATACCTGGAATCTCCTTTGCCCTGCTTGGTTGTGTTGCTCTGACCCCACCTTCCATTCATATGGGGAATTTCAAGGGACTGTTGAAGATTTAAAAAAAGAAAATAAGGTTGAAGAGTTTGTTCCAAGTTGGGCTGCCATTGGTGTAGCTGTATTTTTATCTCCAGACCAGAATATAAGCAGACAGAAAACAAGGAGTACTGGCTCCAAAGTAATAAGTGTGTTTCTACTATCATGGTCTGATATTCTTGACATTAGGGGGTATTAATGGCTGGATCTATATACCTTAGTTCATACAGAATATCAGTACATGAAGAGACACTCTCTGAAAATTAGTATTGTCAATTCTACCAGTAGGGAGACATTGAGGTGACAAAGAGTCCAGAAACAGACTGGATGAATTCTTGGTTATTGTGTGTCGGGGGGACTCAGAAAGCAATGGGTAGTGCTTTCCCCCCTGCATTTTTAATGATGAGACGCTAAGGTTCTGTCTTTTAATAAATTTATCTCTCAGTGAGTTTGATGGTATCTTGTGTGCTAGAATGTATCTTCTCAATTGCTTGGCTGACTTTTATTTAGAGAGCCTGCTCCAAGAGTATCTCTGCAGTGCCGATAAGGGGCGATCTGACATGGCTACTCATTGGAGGCCCTCGGGTTGTACTCAGATTTGCGTTCTAAATGTGTAAGTTGTGTGAAAAGCTCAGAGTCTCTGTTCTTGGTCATTGAAGCCCAGTGAGTCTGTGGGAATGATTTTAATTTTAAGATCACACGTTATATTTCTTTTTACTGTAGAAACAGCTTAATGAAAAGTTCTGCGTTCCATGTACTGGGTTTGTTTACTGTGAATCATGATAGCTAGGAAACAAAACCTTACATTTTAGCTTTTGGAAAATTTCATGATGTTCTTGTCTGGCAATAAAACTTCTTTGGCTCCAGCGGGATGCCTCTTTTGTTTGACCGAAGTGTTAGGGCATATCTACATCCAGGGAGGGGGGTAAGGATTTTTTTTTCTCTTTATATTTACTTTTTCCTTCTGTTTCCCATCTCCTCCCATCTTTCTAGCATCTACTCCTTTCTTTTGTATTTTTCTTTCTATGCAAAGGTATTGAGGGTGACTGCAGAGAGAAAATAGAGGTTTAACAGAGTTTAAAACTCTGTGTGTGTTTCCACCCAGTGACTGGGAAAGAAAGCATATTCAGGGCTTAAAACCAGTGACATTTAATATGTAAGTTCATATCTTATGGAGTTTATCTCTATTTTGGGTTTGGCTTATGTTCTCTGCCAAGGTGAACTGTTTTACTAATTAGGGCACGACTTTACAGTAGATTGGATGATGATGGTTGCTGTGGTTATGTGGTTGCTGGTAATGGTGATCACAGGGCCCCCAGAGATGCGTCCCCCTCAGCATTCCGCTGCTCCCTGCTCTGCCGGCCAGAAGTGAGGTCAAAGATCTCCTAACGGTCTAACTGAAAGTCCCAGAACTAGATGCTCTGTGCCGGAGTTCTGTTGTTTTGGCCTACAGTCCTCCAGCACAGAGTGTCTACACTACAGCAAATGGCTGTGCAGGAGCCGAGGATGAAACGTCCTTCTCGGCATGTGGCCCCATACTTCTCTGGGGGCCATTGAAATGGGGAAGCACTGTGCACACAAACCATGTAGAATTTCATCCAATGGGCAGTTTTTAGTGTGTTAGTTAAAAATGTACAGTGATAAGAGTCAGTGATTAAAATGGCTCTCTGCCTGGAAAGTTTACAAAAATCAGCGTTTCTCTTCTCTCCTTCAATATTATACCACTTAAAACACCATTTAACTCAGTAAGACTACTTGTAAAAAAATGGTCACAGTGCAATTCTATTAAATTAAAAAAAAAAAGGCACTACTAGCTTTATTTCTTTGACTAAAGAATGACCCTGGTACCTAACACTGACTCATTTCATCTTGTTTAAGTTGATATAATTTTGTCTTTTTGAATTTGGTTATTCTGTAAAGAGCACATTTTTACTTAATACAAAACTACATATTTCTGAACCATGCTTTTAAGGAGCATTAGAAATAAGCTTAATTTTTATCCATTTGTTTTTCCTAATTAGTTGGGTATCTTTTATCCTATTTGGGTCTATATCATTCCCCTTTAAAAATATATATTAATACACTTTCTGCCATTTTCCAGAAGTTATTGTCCTCTTTACATGAGTGGTCAATTTTGTGGGGCCAGAATGCATGTAAAAAGATAAGTTTATGGCATGGAGTGAAGCCAGATAAGATGAAAGGAAAATGACCTGCCATTGTAAACCTTGTACCTTTATAATCCCTCACTTGTTCTGCTTTATATTGTTAAGAACTTTGATTTCTATTACCAATATATAACAGAAAGAAAACTAAAGAAGAATACCACAACTTTTTTTCTTCTTGTAACATTTTATACCTTTTAAAAACATTCCTTTATTGTATGTGTTATTTTATTGTTGCAAAATCCAGTATGGGAAGCAGAATGGGAAGTCTTATTATTTTTATTTTAAAGACTAGAAGACTGAGGCTGTGAGAATTGCCCAAGTTAGTCAATTAGAGGACAGATTCCTTTATATATTATGCTGTAAATATTATTTTTATCAGGAATAATATTAGAAATTTGAAGGTAAAAACACATTTTATTCAAATTAAATTCTTTGTGGAAAGAGGTGATATGTAAATAAAATGCAAATATTTAGAAATATATAACTATAAACATATTTATGTTTATACTTAATATATAATTTACTGTGTTTTATAAAACAGAAACCAATAGAAATTAGATTTGGAAGGGGCTTAGTGAGGCAAACCACATCTTGGAACAGGACTTTATAATTGGTTGAATTGTGTTCCCACAAAAAGACATGTTGGTGTCATCACCTCCAGTATTCAGAATGTGACTTATTTGAAATAGGGTCTTTTTAGAGGTAGTGAAGTTAAAATGAGGCCATTAGAGTAAGTCCTAATCCAATATGACTGGCAGCCTCATAAAAAGAGAAAAGTTGGACATAAGACAACCATGAACAGAAGGTGTGAAGAGACAGACAGGGTACCATGTGAAGTTGAAGGCAGAGATTGGAATGATGCATCTACACACCAAAGATTGCCAGTGAGCCACTAGAAGCTAGGAGAGAGCACAGAACTGATCCTTTTCAGAGCCCTCACAAGGAACTAACCCTGCTGACACCTTGATTTTGGACTTTTAGCCTCCAGAACTGTGAGACAATAAGTTTCTGTTATTTTAAGCCACCCAGTTTGTGGTAACTTGTTATTGCAACCACAGGAAGCTAGTAATATAGACTTCCTTTGTGCCACTGCTGCTATCCCTGTTCCTTCTTGCTATCATAACTATAGTATGCTATGCAGCAGGACACTGGACTTTATTTTGAAGGCATTGGGAGCCACTGGAATATATTAGAGGAGGAGGAAATGAGCCAATGTGCTCTATTTTTTTTTGTGTGTGATAGAGACAGTCAGAGAGAGGGACAGATAGGGACAGACAGACAGGAAGGAAGAGAGATGAGAAGCATCAATTCTTTGTTGTTCATTGATTGCCTTTTCATATGTGCCCTGACCAGGGGTCTACAGCAGAGCAAGTGACCCCTTGATTGAGCCAGTGACCTTGGGCTCAAGCCAGGGACCATGGGCTTCAAGTCAGCAACCTTTGGGCTTAAGCCAGGAACCATGGGGTCATCTCTGTTATCACACACTTAAGTCAGTGACCCTGTGCTCAAGTTGGTGAGCCTGTGCTCAAGCTGGATGAATCCACTCTCAAGCTGGTGACCTCGGGGTTTCAAACCTCAGTCCTCTGCATCCCAGTCCAGCACTCTATCCACTGCACCACCTCCTGGTCAGGCCAAATGTGCATTTTAAATGCTCACTTTGGCTACACTGTCGAGAGTGCATTTGGGAAGTATGATGAGGGCAAGACCACATTATATGCTGGTCCATTTGAGGGATGATGAGGGCACAACCTAAGGTGAGGAGGCAATAAATTTATCATTCTCCTTTAGTTTCCAAAATGTTAATCAGTATAGCCTCATGTGAATAAACTCTCTCTTAACCTATGGGCCAGAGCAGGGTGGACCAGATGTTTCTTGGAGACATGTCTGGTCTGCCCTGCATCAGAAATTCGAATATAGTTGTAGTGCATGTTTTCTGAAGCCCAACTTATAGAAATTTTTGGAGTTTCACACTCTGCCCTGGACACAGGCATCCCACACTGAGATCTGTGGGCTGGTTTGTTTACCATCTTTCATCAGTGTATGAGAGCTAACCTGGAGAGATGAATGAGTAAGCTTCTAGGGGAAATTAAATTATGAGTCTCTCTATATTTGAATCAATATCCCTGAAATTTTATGTTTTCAATTCTGATTATGGTTTTTACTGTAAAGAGAAAATAAAAAGGTGAAGAAATAGGATGTTATAGCATCCTATTAAAATAAGACAATATTTTAATATATTATAAATTAGATTAAGTTTAGAGCCATCTTGATTTATTTTTTTTAATTTTTAATTTATTTATTTTAGAATGAGGGGAAAGGGGATAGAGAGAGAGAAAGGTAGAGATATGGAGGGAGAGAGAGAGAGAGAGAGAGAGAGAGAGAAACGTTGATTTGTTGTTCCACTTATTTAAGCATCCATTAGTTGATTCTACATTATATGCGCCCTGACTGGGGATCCAACTAGCAAATGAACTGGCAACCTTGGTGTATTGTGACAATGCTCTAACCCAGGGTTTTCCAACTGCTGGTCTGCAGACCAGTCAATCAGAAATTTCTGGCTGATCCACCAAAGCGTTAACCACCCTGATGTTCACATATGCTCTGCCTTAGTGATCCCCAAAATAATTCTCCTATTTTCATTGGTCCCCAAGTGTAAAAAGGTTGAAAACCACTGTTGTATACATTTGGAAGAAAGAAATGCTGCAGAGGCCTTAGTTCATATCCAGTTAATCTCTTGGGGTAATTTGTTTACTGGATTCTGCTGCCAAACCTATGAGTTGCTTTCTTCAGGGTAAGGGTTAGTTGATGAAGCGATTTATTGTTCCAGTTACACAGCATATCGATCTTGTTCATGGAAAATGTTAACTGCGTTTCTTCTCTATCATTCATCTTCCACTCCCCGCATTCATTACTCCCATCCCCCATCAGTAATTCTCATACCGCAGAGGGACATCTCATTAGGAATATTCCAAGGTTAGTGAATGGCATGGCTCTGTGTGTTGCTGCAGGATTTTAAAAAGGCATTCATTACTCAAAATTGCAAGTGGGAATTAGCATTTAAGTAAGAAAGTGTTACAAAGTCTTGAAAGCGGATGATGATTCGTTAGCTTCAGTGAGAAATCAAATACTGGGATACAGAAATCTGTTTTTATTTTCCTATCTCTCAGTGTCCCAGCTCTTTTTTCTTTAATCATCTGGTGTCCGGCTGTGTAGAACAACTTGTGGGCTCCTCAGTGTGATACTGACACCCTGTTTTTAAAAAGTTATGAAATATTTCTGACATACATAAAACTATAAGAATAATATAACAAATATCCATTTAGACCAATGGAACAGAGTAGTGCCCAGAAATGACCCACAAATAAATGGAAACTTTATATTTCATAATTGTTTCTTTTCCCCCCTGGCTGGGTTGTGGACTTTCCTGTTACTTTGGGGCATGATGCAAACATAAAAAAAAAAAGAACCACTGTGTTTTGGCATATGATCCCAGTAAACTCCCCATGCTGGTTATAGTCAGGATGTAATGAAGAATATTTTTGACATTGAACAAAGTGCTTCATATATTACAACAATAGCACAGCTCCACGTCCATTGTTGTATTTGTTCAAAAATGTTTTAATCCGGCAAAATATTTTGGTCAGTGTGTGGCACCGTTAGAGTCTCTGACATTTTGCATTGAATTACCTAACTTCTGATGTCAGTCAAAAGTTTCAGAAGAGGGAGGGAAGGAGAGGAGGTAGTCATGGGATATGTCGCCTCCCTCCATTTGTATTCTCAGAAGGGTACACAGGTAGACTCAGAGAAAGTGACAAAAACATCAGGTGAACCCACCTTCTGCCCACAAGTGAGGCCCGAAGCCCAGGATTTCATTTAGGCTCATGTTTGTTCCTATTCCTTCTTACAGGGTAGATGACCTGTTAGTGTTAGGTCTTCATTTAAGCAGAAACACGTATATACCTTTTCATCCTCAATCCTCAAAGAATCCTTTTCTTTTGTCCCTTAATATATAGTAGAAGCAACCTTGACTGTAAGTGGCTTTGGAAGGCAGGGTTTTTTTTTTTTTAGAGAGTATTTGATTAGACTTGTAACAGCATAAAATAGAAGATAGGTACATGATTAAGTTTAGGGATATGTGTTTTATACAGTTTATAATCCTTTACAAATAGAAAAAGAGTAATAGAAGCCCTGGTTGGCTGGCTTAGTGGTAGAGCATCAACTTGACCTATGGATGTCCTGGGTTCGATTCCCATCAGGGCACACAGGAGAAGTGCCCATCTGCTTCTCCACCCCTTCTTCTCTCACCTCTCTTTCTCTTTCACTCTCTCTGTCTTCCCCTCCTGGAGCCATGACTTGATAGGAACGAGTTGGCCCCCGGCGCTGAGGATGGCTCCATGGCCTCTGCCTCAGACACTAAGAACTCGGTTGCTGAGCAACAGACAGTGCCTGAGATGGGCAGAGTATCACCTCCTAGTGGGCTTGCCAGGTGGATCCTGATTGGGGCACATGTGGGAGTCTGTCTCTCTGCCTCCCCTCCTCTCATTGAATTAAAAAAAGAAAAGACAGAAAAAGAGTATTTGTGCTGATTCAATTCGAGGAATCTTCAGTATAAATGAGTTTGACAAAGTCCTTTAGATGCTATTTCTTTTGGATTTGTTGCAACACTTTTTGTTATATTATATGTCTTATAAATTCCAGTAAGTCTATCTGAAATCTGAGAGAGGATGCTCCTTCCCCAACAGATTGGAGATGTGTTGTTCTTTATACCTGTGGGTCCCTCTTGCAAACAGAACCATCCCCAAAGAGTGAGGAGTGACTTCCTTTTGGCTTACTCCATCTTCTGTTCTCTTTCCTTCTCCATTAGTTTATAAGCTGTCTTCCCCCAAATCTGTCTCTTCTTCCCTTTCTCCCTCCAGACTTGTTTAGAAGAAGATAACACATCTCAGATTAACTCCTAAATTTCTCAGGAAGGTAGTCTCCAGTACAAATAACCTCAGATTAAAGATGTTACACTGTAATTTTTGTTTATTGATTGATTCTAGAAAGAGAAGAGGGGAAGGAAGAAAGAGAGAGAGAGAGAGAGAGAAACATCGATTTGTTTTGCACCTATTTATGTATTCATTGGTTGATTCTTGCGTGTGTCCTGACTGAGGATCAAAGCTATATTTGAACCAGCAACCTTGATGTATTGTGATGACACTTTAACCAACAGAGCTACCTGGCCAAAGACTCCACTGTAATTTTTACTTTAGCCTTTTAGCCACTAGATGGATTTACGTAAACAAGGAATCTATCTCTTCATCCCACAGTCCTATTTTGTAAAATTTATAAATGGTAACCAAATTGAAGAAAGAGCCATTGAGAATTTAGAATTCTGGAGTTATTCATGGGATACATTACTTTTGTTTTTCGTACAAGTTAACAATACAAATGACCTTTCAGTTGAAACTATTCCTGGACTAGGTGTAGGAATGATTCAGTCTATGTCTTTATAACACAACTGGTAGGAAAAAAGAACCAAACACCCATATTTACCTTAGTCTAAATGGGGTCATTTAACAACAAATCCTCTGGTTATTTTAGCACTATGTAGAAATGCCGATGTAAATGATTCAGGAAAAGGTTTTTTTTAGAATTGTCTATTTAATTCTTTGATGAACAAAGTTATCTTTGTTCTTTTTCCGTATTTTCCCTTCACAATATATTTCTCTTTTTGCTTTGCATTTGGATGTATGCCTGTTGTGACAGAATCTGTGATGGAGAATTCTTTTTCTTTAAGTCTGGATTACTGGATATAGAGATAATATAGCATAAAAGCAAAATACAAAGAAAATACAGAAAAACTTTCTTATAACAAAATACAGAGAACATATAGCCAATAACTCATATTTTTTTTAAAAAAATTATTGATTTGTAGAGAGAGAGGATGGGGGGGGAGAGAAACATTAATCTCTTTCTGTACGTGCCTTGACTGAGGGTTGAACCAGCAACCTCTGCATATCTGGACGATGCTCTAACCAACCGAGCTCTCCGGCCAGGGCAGAGCCCAGATTTGGGGTTAAATCTAAATAGGTTTGATTCCTTGCTCTGTCACTTTCTGACTCTGGAATATGGAAAACTACTTAACTTCTCTGAGCTTTAGTTTCCTAGCCTACAGAAGGAAGATAATATTTATGAAGTTGTTGGTAAGGTGCAGAGATGTAATGGAGAACAACAATACCAGGAGATTAGGAGGGGTTCACTTCTTATGTTCAATTCCTTTTTCTTTTTGTGTGAGCAGGTTGAGGTTCAGCTCAGTTTACCTCAAGTATAGGTTGATTCATTCAAAGTGAAGCAAATTTATAGCTAATTTATGTTTGTCATTTATTCTCTCTGAGGGAAATCAGAGAAGTGAAATATATTCAAAGAACAGGATTGTTGGTAGAGAAGAGATTAGAACCCATATATCTTTTTTTTCTCAAACCCAGACCTTTCATCTTACAGTGTAGCTGACCCTTGGTCCAGTAAGCCTTACCCTTGAATTATGTAAAATATAGCTGTAACCTAAACAAATCTGTCAATTTAGTCACCTAAGAGATATGAGAGCACATATGATCTCCATCTACTTGGGCATCAGATTGTTATAACAAACAGGTTGTTAAGACAAAGTCATATTATATATAATTTGTATATATTTGGTTATGACACTCAAAATCTCTCCTAAAATTTAGAAGTGTTCAGAATTTAGATTTAACTTTTTGGTGAAACATGAGATGACACCCAGTTATAAAGTTTATGATGAGGGAATGGCTTGTCCAAAGCATATGTGACCTTAGAACTGGACAGACATTAGTATATTTCACCCCCATGAGCAATTGTACTAATTTGCACTAGCCATGAGAGTGCCAATTTCTCCCGTATCTTACCAACACAGTATATTGGCAACACTTTCATATTTGCTAATCTGGTAGATGAGAAGTGTTTGTCTTTTTAACAATTAAGTGACCCATTTTGATTTTCTCCCTTTTCCCTCAGCCCCTCTGTCCTCCTGTCACAGCACTTCTCCATCTCTTTCTGTCTATTATCTGATGTTCAGATTGAGATTTTAGATTATTTAAAGTCCTTTTGGGGAAGCATCCACTGAAGAGATGATCTAGAAGGACCCAAATTTGAGACATTTGCAGGAAACTTAATTCAAAGAGGATGAAAAAAAGCAATGAATCACTTCCGGTAATTAACTAAAATATTTATTCAGCACATGGTTGACCTAAAATTCCTAGATTTTTGGAGTAGGATTCTAGGAGAGGCCTCAAAGATATTGAAGAATTGCTAAGACTTTCTGGTCAACTTGTCCTATTGTGACCAATGAATATATCTTTGACCTCAAATGACCTAAAATTTAAATGGAAGGTGTCTGCACATTCACTATGATCTGGAAAACTTGTAGATGTACAAGTTAACTTCACCCTGGGTTAGGAAATGAGCTAAAGAGGCCTTCTGTAAGCTTCCTTAAGATTAATGTCCTGTCTCTTGATTATCTAAAGTTCCTCATGGTACTGTAGAACAGTGGTCCCTAACCCCTGGGCCACGGACCGGTACTGGTCCATGGGCCATTTGGTACCAGTCCGCAGAGAAAGAATAAATAACTTACATTATTTTTGTTTTATTTATATTTAAGTCTGAACGATGTTTTATTTTTTTTTAAATGACCAGATTCCCTCTGTTATATCTGTCTAAGACTCACTCTTGACGCTTGTCTCGGTCACGTGATACATTTATCCATCCCACCCTAAAGGCCGGTCTGTAAAAATATTTTCTGACATTAAATTGGTCCGTGGCCCAAAAAAGGTTGGGGACCACTGCTGTAGAAGACCAAGCTCACAATAAGCATTTGTTCCTTGTCAGTTTTGAATGTGCTTAAATCTAAGTGATTTTGGACTCAGGGCCAAAACCCTGAGTTTCTTTGTGCATCTTAGGCCATTCTGGTGTTCCAACTTGGCTAGAAAGCCCCTTCCAGGCCTGCATAGGGAACATTGAATTGGTCCTTCTCTTTCCTCCACATGCCTTTGTCCTTCCTTCCTGTGCGCTTTGCAAGAGCTGTTCATGCTCATTGAAAACATTAGGGTCAAGTAATTGACTTTTCAGTATTTTTCCAGCAGAAATATTCATTCATAGTTTTAACATTTTTTAAGGCAGCATAGCCTAGTGATTAAGAACATGGACTCTGGGCCAGATGGCCTGGGTTTAAATTATGTCTCTGCCACCTAACATGTTACTTATATACTCTGTGCCTCAGTTTTCTCATCTGTAAATGAGGATAATTAAATATGCATACTATATACATACATACATACATATGTGTGTATGTAGCTTAATGAAGTGCCTAATATATATTAAGTGATCCATATGCTTATTATTATTAATAAGATATGTTTTTAACTTCAGGCACTAAGGATAAATAGAAAAATTCTTACTGTGTAAACTCTTACAAACATTTTACACATATTCACTTTACTCACAATAACTCCATGGCTATTATCATCCTCTTTTTATAGATGGAACTTGAGGCACAGAGAGGTTAAAAAGGAGCTTACCTAAGTTAGAAAATAGCCAAACTGGCATTTGAAGTCAGATGCTAGAGCCTGCAGTTGTAACCACTCTACTGTGCACGAAACTTTTCTTCACAGAGGATACAGTCTAGTGACTCTAACATGCTGGCAGCAGGGATAGTGGGAGCCCCAGCAATAGCAGTAACAGGAATAAGACCAGCTGAGGTGTAAGATGGCATGTTATATGCCTGATGCCATGCCCACCACTTCATGTGCCTCATTAGAATCTCTGCAATTGAAGAACCCGAGGAACACAGTTGCTGTCGTGGCTACCATGTGACCAAGCTATAATTTGAGCCTTAATTTGATTCCAGTGTCCTTGGCCTTAATGCCACCCTGAGTGCCTCCGGTTGGGTCCATGCCTGGACCGGGTGGCCTGGGTGTGTCAGGCAGGGCGGCAGCGTAGGTCCATTGAACTTGGAAGCTTGCATTTTTCCTTCTACCCGTAGCTCTCTCTCATCTGATTCTGCCTGGAAATTCTCGTTTTTTCATTTGTTTATGTCACAAAGAAGGTTAAAATACAAATTCTCTTGTGACATACCACAGGAACAGCAGTCAAGTCTTTTTTTATTGTTCAGTTTTCAATTGTGAGTCAGTTTCAGACCCTCAATATGAATGGATTGAAGGGGTTTATTTAAGCTCAGATCAACTACTGAGTGAGCTAACACCACCTTTTCGGATCTTTTGGGAGTTATAGATAAGAAACTAGCATTAAAAAGCCCAGCGTTTTCTAGAAGATGAGGGTAGTAGTCTTTGTAGAAGGAATGAGGTAATGCAAGTCATTTGTACTACAGCTATGCCTAATTCATATTTCAGGGATCAGTACTTTGACATAGATGGATAAGGAATGGAAACACACACCCCTGAAGTCCCTAAGAGCCCAGACAAGGCTGCACTCCCTGACACAGGGCAGAATGGGCTGAACAAGGAGTGAAGTTCTTGGATGTAAACACCCTTATGCTAAGAACATGGTACAGAGAGAGACATACCACTTTGTCTGAATAAAAAAAAAAATAGTACTCCTCTTTTTGATTACATGAAAATGTGGAATTTTTCCTTTTCACTATGCTATTAGTGAAGACACCTGAGAGCTTAATTTTTATGTTTTTAATATTTTTACATTATATTATATTATATCATATTATATCAATGTTCTTCCTCAATAATTACCTAATAATTTTGAGATAGTGATCTATTTTCCTTTCCATTTTGTTCATACATTGCTTGAATTTTTAAAGCCGTATATGTAAGTGCAATTTTGTATTATCTTTAATATTACATATATAAATATACTGCTCACAAAAATTAGGGAATATTTCAAAATGAATATGAAGCTTTAAAATATCCCCTAAGTTTTGTGAACAGTATATATATATATTTGTACAAACATATACATATATACATATATTTGTTTCTCATAAACCTTTGGTGAAGGGGAAAATTTATCCACTATTCAAAATTAGACTTCTTACTTTCATTTTTCAGTTTTGAGATTAGTTAGTTATTTCATAGGTAATACTTGTCCCTTTATATAATAGAGTAATACATCACCATAGAACCTGAACTTAAAAGACCACACTACAATTGTGACATACATGAATATTTGGGTTATTAAGACATGAAAAACTAGCCCAGATCAAAATATTTGGGACTAGTTCATAATGAAAAGATAGTTCTGGGGAAAACCTTTCTACCAGCTTTGTTTCAACATGAACACATTGATATAGATGCTTCTGTCAAAATTAAGTCATTAGTAAGTCCACCTGAAGAGCTGTCTATTCCATTTCCTCTCTGAGGAATGAAGATGAGCATTTTGGGGTTGAGGCCCTTTGGGCTGGCAGGCTGCCATGTAAGATTTGGCTGTGAAGTAATTGAGCTCTTTGAAAAGGACTATTAGCATATCCACTTTGGTCAAAGTTTTAAAACATATGACTTTATAAATAATTATGAAATTTTATCATTTTTCTTGGTATCATAGTAAAAGGCAATGCAGTTTACAAGGAACAGTACATTAGACTCTAAGAGTTTTGAAGGAGTGGACAAGGTATTATTTATTTGTCTCCTTACTCCCTGGCATCAGAAACACACCCTGTATATAGGTGGTGCTCAGTACATATTTATGGAAGTGAATTCAGTATGAAATGGTGAATAGAGTTACACTAACCTTTCAGATTTCACTTAAGGGATTTGAATTTATCAAATCACATCAAGACACACTTAGAACGGGGAAAATAGAGGAGGGTTGTACTTCTCTTCTTTTGACCTTTATTTGTCTATTTCAGTGGGTACAAATTATGTGAAAACCTTATTTTATTTCTTACCTTATTCTCCCCTTTAGTTAATTTCATTGATTCACTAAATAATTATATTAAGCAAATGCTTTATACCAAGGATTGGGTCAGGCTGTGGAAATGCAAAGGTAAGGAAAATGTAATACTTACTTCCAAAAGGAGGCAGGTTAATAAATTAACTTAACTGTTGCAAGTGCTCTGATAAGAGGGTTTATCTACATGATATCAATCTCTCTTCTGTCTTAATTATTCTTTCTCTCCTTGAGAAGTAGAATTCTTATAGGTAGTATGGAGGTAGAGGACAAATTCAGGTCTACCATACCGTAATGAAGTATTGCCTCGCTAGTCAGCTGTGTTCTGCTGCAGCATGCATTGAGAGTTTATTAGGGAATCAGATGTGTGGAGTCTTTCTTAAGTTCAAGTGAGCTTTAGTTCATTGGATGATAACATGGTTGTAACTAGCCACAATACAAAACGGACAATAGTAAATGTGATAAACAGGGATGGATAAACCTCTGACAAGGCAGAAGGGACTGAATGTGTTAAGGGTCCAGAAGGAACAATTCTATGTGTGTGGAGGGGGAGGAAAGACAGAAGGCAGGGAGGAAGAAATATTTCCATATACACATATTTACGTATTAGGTATTCAATGAATATTTATCTCACATACATGAATCCTATGTTTTTGTGCTTTATTTTCCCCTTGAATCTCCTATTGTTTTCTAATTTTTAATGTGGTTGTCAATACAACTGTATTTTTAGCTTTATGAGGATAAAGTCCACATCCTGTAGTTTTTCTCAAGGCTTTTTTTCATCTTCACTCAGTAGTGGTTCTATACAGTTTTGGCTATGCATATATTCAAGGCTCTCACTTGAAAATAAAATACATATTTTGTCAACATATTAATGGAAAAGAAATAATAAATGTTTATTCATGACCTAAATAAGAGATGAGAAAATAAATCATACATTTTTACAGCTATTCTACCTCTGCTCTCAGTCTGACCATAGTAAATCTAATATTTATTGCTACTATCTATTAACAATATTTTAGGTTTTCTCTTCCTTGTTTCCACTTAACACAGGTAATTGGCTACAGGCAAATACAGTTACTGCTTTTTTTTTTCATTTGAAACTTTGCCATATTTTTAAAGGTCAATTCAGTTCAATTAAACAATTACAAATTAAGTTCCAAGTGTACACAGAACACTGTACTAGGAGCTTATTGAGGCCATGAGGGTGAGGAGTAAGAGAGTCATTGCCTTGTAGGGGTTCATGATCCAGCAAGTAGGACACGTGTATAAATCAGCTAGATTGTGAAGAATGCTACAACTGAAGAACAACCAAGTTCTGTGGGAATTAGGGGAAAAAAAGATTACAGAGGTATCCAAGTTCATGAATTTCTTTGGTTAGTGATGTTGTTCCATGATGCCTAAAATCCACCATTGCGAAGCGTTGGTGGTATAGTGGTGAGCATAGCTGTCTTCCTAAAATCCACCATACACAATTCTAGGCACATATTGTAATGCCCTCTCAGATTATTTAAAAAATTGTATACATGTGTGATAAAATTGAAGTGCTCTACAAAAAGATGCACAGTGGAAAGTAAGTCTGTTTCTTAACACATTCTGTCATGCTTCCTCTCTAGAGACAATTACTTTTCACAATTTCCTGTGTCTGATGACTCGTTAAAGATTTGTTCCTGAAAGATCCTTTTTAAAATTTTATTGAATGTAATAAACATGCTGCAGATGTGCTAGGTGCTATGTTAGTTACTGAGAATAATAAGACTAGGATTCTGATCTTTGAGAGTTCACAGTGTCGAATACATTATGATATAACTCGGAATGTAACATGTTCAGTGATATAATAGATATGGGATAAGTGTTCTGATAACTCAGAAGAGGGAATGAATGACTCATTGTCCTAGGGTGGGGTTGGAGCAGTTTCACAGAGGTCATGATCCTTCAACCGGGACTTGGGGATGAGGATTCTAGACTGAGGCAGAGGCGAGTAAATCCTAGGTCAGAAGTACCATATGTTCAAAGTAGCAGAAGACCGAAGATACAACTTAAGTATGTTAATAAGTTTAGATTATAGGATGTGTACAGTGGTAGGTATGCCTGGAGGCTGAAGCGAGATTGTTAGGAACATTGAATTTCTTATCTTGTGAAGTTTGGATGTCTGTAAGGATGAAGGGAAGTGCTTGAAGGAGTGTAAGTATAGTAGTGTTAGGCATATCTGTCTTTAGAAGGGTGTGTGTGTGTGTGCGTGTGTGTGTGTGTGTGTGGTCTTCTGAAGGATGGAATGGGCAGAAAATAAAGTGTTAAGTGTTAAGTATAGGGATCAGTTAGGATTATAACTCTAGCTCTCACCTGGACAGGATGAAAAGAAATCTGAGAGATACCACAGAAGAAGAAATGACAGGCTCTGATGATAGGAATGTGTCAGGTCTGCCACTATATCACAATGTGTATACCTGCTAAAGGGCATTTGTGGATGAGTTAGACATAGTCTTGTCCAGTACTCCAGTAAACAGAGAAACCTCAGGATGCAGAGGAAGAAATGGGAACCCCAAGAAAGCATCAATATTTAAACAGAGGGTGAATAAAAAGTTATCAATGATGGAAACAAAATGATTGATTATAAAGGCAGAATGAGAATCAGTCTAGAATAGTGCAGTGTTGAGAATATGAGGAAGGATAATGTGTTCCTTAGTGTCTGATCACTGCTACTGAGAAGTCAAGTAGAGTGAAGATTGAAGCTTTCACAGTTAGAAAGTCAGTGTTGACTTCTCAGGGGAAATATGACTTATTTGGCAAGTAAAGGAAGCCACACAGAGTAGAGAGAGGGTCCTGAAGGGAGAGGAGATGAACTGACTGACTCCGTTGACTCTGAAGTGGGCACCATGAAGAGAAGTAGGACTGGGGCACCATCTCTCCTTCTCAAGTCACCTACTCAGTGAATTTTGCTCAGGGTGGTTGGTAAATAGGAGGCCAAATGTAAGTGCTGGAGGAGAGCAAGTTGGTTGTCTAGAATATGAAAGATGCTGATCAAGGCTGGGAGAATATGCAGGTTCCACAGAGCCGCCCCCATGGGGCATTCGTTTCTGGCAGTGAGCCTGGGATGTGTCACTTTACTGCCTTCACTGGCAAACTGTTTTCTTGTTTCTGTTGAGTATCTAATTTTTGTATAAATCCAAACGAGATCATTTTCTCTGGGCTTTTACAAAACATTTCCCCATAAGTTTCACATAATTCTGCTTGTAAAAATCAATAGTCACTTTTTGTTGCAGATGGGACCACCCTGTCTGTATCTTTATGAACCTGCATCAGTGTGAATGCAGAAAGCTTTGAAAAGAGCACAGTGCCAAATATTATAGAAGGTTCTGTGTGTAGATTGAGTTGTACAGATTAATGGCCACAGTCTGGACATGGTGTTCTGGAAACAGCGTCATTCTACACATGGGGGAAGCCAGGGAGTTTGTGAGGTCAGCAGAACCCGGAGCTTGAAGTGCAGCTTTAGTGCGTGGCACGCTTCTGTTGTTTATAACTTTCTGTAATGTGTGATAACAAAGAGCAGTGTGTGGTAACAAAGAACACTCTGTTACCATGAGTTATTTTAACCAGCAGCCTTCGATTGCTCAGCCTTTTTTCCCCTTCTTCCTCACAGCTCTGTTTCTGGCTCCATGTCTTTGTCACCCACTCCCACCCCCTCCCCAGCTGCTCCTCCTCATCTCCCTATGTGAAGTCCTCCTTCCTTGTGGCTGTTTCTCCTTCCTCACAGAGAACCTGCTGGAGGCTTTTAGCTTTATAACATTATCAGTTTGGCATTATTTCCCCTTATCCTTGCTCATACATCTCTACCAAGGCTTCTTCAAATTTAGAGAACCCCCAAATAAATGATATTTCAGGGCCGCTCTTGGTTTAAGAAAAGTCTTGGAAGAGAGAGAGAGAGAGAGAGAGAGAGAGAGAGAGAGTGTGTGTGTGTGTGTGTGTGTGTGTGTGTAAGAGAGGCAGAGGTGGGGAGAGGATATTTTACATTTCAGATATCTAATCACTTCATTGTCTAATCTGGAAGGAGGATAAATAACATGTTTTGAGTGTTTTATAGTTGGTTTCTTTCTTCCCAAAGAACTCCTTGTTATCTTTTTGTTGGTATTCAGCCTAAAAAACAAAAAAATTAGCTTCCCAGAAAAGTCACTGCATTTTGTTCTTAAAAAATCTGTCCTCCAACTCTGAATGGTAATTGAACCCCAAGTGACTCAATCTGACCTGTAGAGAGAGGTGGGACATCAGATACGACCACTATAAACTGACAGTGACCCCAGAATGGTCAAACAGGAAGTTTCTTTCTCTAAAGACAATTTTTACATGTACTACCTTTTAATATGGAATGAAGTAGCAAGTGCAATCAGAAATTGTTGATGTAAGCAAATGGTACATATGGCAAAGGTATTTGGTTAGCTTTTCTGATCATCTTGCATAAACTTCAAAGTAGAGTGATTTTCATAGCTTTCCTTGACTTTGTTTGGTTTGGGGTATAGAACACATCTGAAATATTTTTCTCAAATCCCTTAATTCTTCAACTTTATTGTGCACATCTCCAGTGGTATACATATCAAGAAAGAATAGAAAAGATAATTCAAAGATTTCAATTGAAAAATCCCTGAGGATTGGCTGTGTGATCTTTGGAAAGTCAATTAATGTCTCCATTTCTCATTGTCTTTACATGTAGAATCGGGGACTTGACATTAACTGTAATGTCTTGTTCCTTTCAAGCATTCATTAACAATAGGACAAATTCAGGGCTGGAAACTGAATTTCAATTCCAGGCGTCCAGTAGCAGCTACCTAGGTACCTATGCTAAGGATTATTTACCACTGTCAGTCTCAGTTGGAAAGAGTGGGGGCATTAATTAGTGATTGATTAGTGATGTTTGCCTTTCTGCAGTAATGAGGGGTGGTGGCATATGTTTTGTGTATTTGCCATTTCTTCTCTAATCCTACTAAGAGGGACCACAGGTCAATTGTGTTTTCATTCTACACACACACACACACACACACACACACACACACACACACATTACTTGAACCAGAACAATGATGAAACCACAGGTATCAGTTCTGTCCTTTTTACAAATGATGTAACCTAAATCCTGTTCCCTGATTCATATGTCTTAAAACCAAGGAGTATGGAGAAAAGCACATATGGATCACTCATTTAAACACATCACCACCTCAAACTCAGCTCTTTTAGAAACTTAGTCACTTGTAGAGGATATGGTACTAAATTATAATTGGTTACCCACCTATGATAGTATGTTTGAGTCTTAAAACTACTTTTTATGGCCATGGACCGAGGAACAAAAAGATATAGAGAAATATGCATGGGAAATTATATAAGTTTCATTTTAAGTCTACTGTATTTCTAAAGAGAATGCTGATATTTTTTATAATTACTCTAGGATGTTTGACAAAATTATGCTTTCAGAATATCTAAGTGAAAAGAGGAGAGCTATAAAACAGTGTTTATAGAATGCCAGATGAGGATGGGTGATGTTAATCAGATTTCAAGGTTCATGTTGACCTAACGCCTCTCAAGACACTGATCAAAGTTCCATAAATCCTTCTGATGCAGAGTTATTTATCAGAGTTCTCAACACATAATTATGGACTGTCAGAAGATTTCAGTTTTGTGTAATAAATGAGTAGCATGCCAACAACTTGCTGAGGTGTTAGTCTTTCTTTTTTTATTCAGCAAAAGGAGGGGAGTCAGAGACAGGCTCCTGCATGCACCCCAACCAGGATCTACCTGGAAAATCCCACTAGGGGGCGATGCTCTTCCCATCTGGTGTGTTGCTTCATTGCTTAGCAACCAAGCTCTTATCAGTGCCTGAGATGGAGGCTATGGAGCCACCCTCAGCGCCTGGGACCAACTTGCTCAAATCAAACCATGGCTATAGGAGAGGAAGAAGTGGGGGGAGGGGTAGAGAAGCAGATAGTCACTTCTTCTGTGTGCCCTGACTGGGAATTGAACCCAGGACATTCACATGTTGGGCTGACACTCTTCCACTGAGCCAGCCAGCTAGGGCCGAGGTGTTAGTTTAATAACCTTTTCTTCTCCATCAAGACCTGAGCAAACTGGCTTATATCTTATCCACCCCATCTCAAATGAAGTTGAAAAGTTTAGGACTTAGATTTCTTTAGAATTTTATTTCTAAGAAGAAGAAACACAGCTTCTCATTTTATTCTCTTTTCTTTGTTCTATCTTCCTTCAAATTGGAAGTATGACAGTTTTTGAGTTTTTGTTTTTATGCCTGAGTCTTGGTAAGGATGTGTAAGTTTTTCTTTTACCATGTATGGTTCTATACAGTAAGATGTTAGTAAAATGGTGCTGATAAGCATTGCCACATTTAAGTTGCTGCCTGCATGATATTCTTATTTGGAGATGCAATTATTTCCCTTGGTTTTGACAAGATGTCAACTATGATATGCACAGAGCATAAACATATCCTGAGACACTATATTAGAAATCTTTCTGGAGTAAAACTCAAGGATATGTCTGGGGCTCCCATTCTGACTCCATTCCTTTGTCTTTGGATGTTTGTTTATATTTATGTTATTAGCTGATTATGCATATAAAGTGGCATTTAAGAAGCATGAATCATTCTATTTAGTGATCATAATTAACAGGGGTTTCTGGGAATATTTTTGCCTTCATTTTCAAGTTTGAGAGTATAAAGAAATGCAGAGCAATTTATCATTAATCATTTGTGGTTAATGGGGATGGAGATGCTTGTTTATAATAGCTTCAAGAGAGAAATAGAGGTGGCTGATTTTCTACAGAATTGTGTTGCACACCTACTGTGTACAGCTCACTGTTGAGAATACAGAGATACAGCAGATTCAGAGCTTGCCAGTGAGGACTGTATAGTCTAGGTGGGGAAGTAACATTAGGCTCGCTGTTATAATAGACCCCCAAAAGTCAAGAACTTATTTAATTCCAATCAAAGTTTACTTCCATCTAATTGGGGGCTTTTCAGTTGTTCATCCAAGGACCCATGCTCTACCCACTTTGGCTCTATTATCTCAGAGGTCTACAGTGTTCTCTCCATTTTAGCTAGACAAGGAGGAAAGGAAACAAGATTATACATGGGAAGTATGAAAATGGGTCTCTTCTGTTCACAATCTATTGGCTAGAATTCAAGTACATGGCCAATGTAGGGAAACTGGGAAGTGCAGTCTGATTTACTGAACAGCTAATAGCCTCTGCCATCAGAGGTAAGTATGTGCAACAGAAGAGAAAGTGTTGAATGTGGTAAGGACAAGATGGGGTATCCTGGGAGAGAGGAACTAGATGCTTACAAATATTTTGAAAAGAAATTAAGTGGATCATTTTTGTACCAGTATGTCTGGCAGTCATGTTCCAACATAACACGATAAATGGTAGTCCTCAGTGATATCTTGGAATTTGAGTACGTGGCCTGCATTGAATATGAAGCCCACTGTGAAACCTGACAACAGCTAGGGGATGCTAGGTGGACAGTGATTATTACAGCAGACTCTACCATTTTGTTACCAGGAGCAGCCAGGGAAGTCTGAAAAAATGCCCCATAGAGTTGAAACCCTGGCTATGAAAATCTGGTTTCCCTGTATGGCTGTGAGTGTAAAAAGACTGTGGATGGCAAACACAGCCATCTAAAATGCTGTTTTTTTTTAAGAAGTGATAGGGTATGATGTAGCGTAAAGAAGGCCTAACAGCAGGCCTGCTTTTAGGTATTGCTACTGACTGGTTATGCACTGTGTGCCACCTTACTTTATCTTTATGAGCCTCGATATCTGTAATACATCTGTAATGTCGGTATACTTCTTCCATTGGCAACCCTGTGGGATTTCAGGTTTCAGGGCCAGGCTCACTCAGAGATCTTAAGGGATTGCCAAAAGCCTATTAATCAAGATAAATAATATTTTAATGTAAGATCTGAAGTAATATTAATACAGAAAAATCCATGGTGGTCAAAATTTAAAATAGAACCGAATCAGTGTTACTAATTTTTCCTCTTGTCTCTCAGCTTCAGGGTGGCTCAGCATGGCAGTGTTCATTACCTTTATTTAAGATTTTCATTTTTTTTTATAGTAAAATTTTTTTTGTATTGCTCATTACTGAAAATTTTGCTACCAAATGCTATTTATCTTGATTACTTAGTTCTTAGAGCTCCCTTAAATAGTGCATGTGATGCAAATGCTTCAGTTTCACCTCGTCTGAGCCTTAATTTACTTGCTTTGGCATCCCTGGTGCCCAGCATAACATCTGAGATATGGTAGCTGCTCAGGAAAGGCTTCTGCTTGCAGGAATGGTAGAAAAGCAAAGGAGTAAACTCACAGGTGAGGCCTGTTGGAACTGGAAGCAGGGGTGGTTTGGGAACATGGCGCCGTCTTCAGCTGAATCATGAGGCCGGGTTTCACAGAGGCCCCGTGCACTCAGTCCTTGGATCTTACAGGCAGGCAGATCCCTGCCTGGACGCTTTTATGAAGTATAATTTTCCAAACAGATTCTTGTTTGCAATCTTCAATGGTTCTGCCTATTTTCCATCTTTTAGGAGAAAAATATTCATCGTTTCTATATCTCGCTTTTATCAACAAATATCTGTCAAATACCTACCTATTTTTTTCTTCTCTTTCTGGATTTTTTTTTTCAGGGCAATGTTTACATTTAACATTGAATTTTCTTGCATGTTGGGGGTACTTTTAATGATTTTAGTAACCCTTTGAGGTAGTGTTTTTGTTTCTCTTTGAAAGGTAGAAGTGGAGGCTGATGCTAGGATTTCAGTCCATGTTTTCCTGCCTCTTTAGCCTGTGCTCTTCCCAGCACTGAGGACGCGCTTGGGTGGGGATAAAGGCATATCTCTGGTTGTGACTTGAACTTTGTACCAAAGGCAGAAGAGTGGGGTGAGGACTCTGAAATTATTGTGACCTCTGCTGATTGGAGCCACTTTCCTGGAGAGCCAAGGAGAAAATTCCACCTATGGAACAAGTGGTACCAGGTTTGCAGAAGTTTCCAAACTGTGTGGCTTCCCTTTTTGACATTCTTCACTATGGGTTGCAGATACTACAGGAGTGTAGGAGGAAGGCAGTATACTTCTCAGAGCAAGTACAGAACAGGCATGCAGGCAGTCTTTATCCTAGTCTGGCGTTTACTGGGATTTTAAGCAAGTCAAACACTCTGAGTCTTCTGTGAAGAGGGAATAATTCTACTACAATATGTGCCGCTTAATCACCCTTGTTGAAAGTGGTTGAAGAGATATAAAGAAAATAGTATTTGCAAACTATAAATATCATGTAGGCAAAATTTACATGTTTGGAATTAATTCTAAAAGCAATATGACCCTATTTGGGGGGGATCAAAGATGGTAAAGCTATTAGCTGAAGGCAACTATGATGGAACATGGTACAAGAAAACCATTATTAATAGAAATATCTTGTTTGTATTAAACTGTTTTTACATTTGAACAGTTTGAGTCTTACAAAGACTTGGTTCAAATTAACAATATCCCAAAGAAGGGAGCCTAGATTTTCAGCAAGTGGCTTGAAATCTTTTTTTAAATAAAGGAAGCCTAATCATTTTGGGGGGTGTGGGAAGTGGGAATATAGGGGTATTTCAAAGCACACATTCCTCTTGGACTTTTAATGCCCACTCTGAGTTCTAAAGTAGCCAAACACATTCTTAGTACCTTCAGTGAAAGTACAGCCTGGAGCCAAGAAGTTTCATGCCAAATTTTAAGCTACAATAGATTGTTTAAAGTCATGTTAGAAACCTCCAAGAAAAGAGGGATTAATGAAAAAATGCTGACCTGTACTTTAACCGTAGGAATGGCAGCACCACAATCATAATGGTTTCTATGCTGCATTATTACTCCAGCCTGGCTGAAGAGGATCTCTTGGTTTCCTTTGGTGGTCAGAAGATGGGACTGTTGATGAGACAACTAGGTATATATCAGGCACCTTGTGGCAGGGATCTTTGGCTCTGCTTGAGCTATTATTAGGCTCAAAGATCTCCAGAGATCCCTGGGGCCATGCAAGTTATAATTATAAAATTACAGTTATAAAATCATAAAATTTGGAGCAGAACTCAAATTGTCTAGCTCAGTGATTGCCAGATTGGGCTCTACTGAACCTAAGGGTTCCACAGAAACGTGGGCAGGGCAGGTGGGAGCAGAGGGCTCTATAGAAGCTGCTGGTGGAAAGGGCCATGAAATAGGGTCACCATGTTTCATACCCCCATTTTAGCCAAAGTAACTCTGTTTTTATATGCTTTACATATTGAATTTGGCATGAGATGATATTTGCAAAAAGGATTGCATTGATAAGAATAATTTTAAGACCACTGATCTGGTATAGCTCTCTCTTAGTCCAGGAATTGACTTTATATGGATACTATGTACTCTAGAGCAGTGGTAACTCTGTCTCAATTTACCCAGCTCCAGTGATAAGGAACTGTGTTTTTGGGGTCCACCGAAGAGACTAGAATCACACCAATCATTGTAACAGAAAAGTTAACATAAAGAATTATCACTTTTAATAATTCCAAACTTGGTGTTGGAAAAATTAAAAGGTAACAAGGGAGATGAAGTATCTTTAGGAAACATTTGTCACCTCTTGAGAACACGGGGAAGAGATTAGAATTATTAAAATTTACAAGCTCAGAGAAGGGTCCTATGGAGCTGGGAAGCAGGTCTCCCAGGAGGAGGCTCAGTGCTGATGAGGAGGGATCTAGGAATGTTTGGAAAACCACAGACTGGAATCAGTTGCTGCTGCCAAGACGAAGGACTTTCCTGGGGTGATGCTGACAGGTAGAGAAAAGCAGTGATGGAGTCGGCCCTTTCTCCCTCTCCAGTTTTCCTCAAGCTGTCCTTGTTGGTAGAGGCTAGCAGGGAACCCTCTGGAACTGCCCGGCAAGGGAGAAATGTGTTTGCAGATTCCCAGCCGTACCATCACAGGCCACAGCACCCAGGTGTGGCTTTGAAGCTGAGGTGGAATAGCTTAATAACCAACACAGTAACTCAGCCTTTGCCAAGCTATCCTGGTATACTGTTGAATCAGCTTTAAATGAGAAACAAACCGGCAGATGAGAAAACAAAAATTCTTTCCCTTTTGGAGGGCATTTATCTTTCCTTTGTAAGTTATCTTTTCTCTAAGCCAAACAAAAGCTATCCCTTCACTCTGTTTCATGGATATATTTATTGTATAGACATTTTGCTTGTCATCCTTTGGACACCTTCCAGTTTGTCAGTGCCTCTTAAATATGGTTCTCAATCTGTCATTACCTGTTGAAAACCTTAAGAATATGCATTTTGTTGTCTTAATAATTCTAATTATTATGAATTCTTCATGGTCTGCTTAAAAATCTAGCAATGAAAGGTATTAATTTTAAAGTTACTGATAAGAAAAGCTTGGAAAAATTATAAATGTTCAAGAGTAGAGGATTGGTTATACTGTGGAGTACTCAGCAGGTATTATACATGATGAAGAAGAAGAAAATTTGATAATATAGAAAGAAAATTACATATATTTTTAGCTAAAAAAAAGGTAGGGTGTGTAAAATGGAATATACACAGCATTATTACATTTTTAAAAAATTACATACGTATATTCACAGTTTAAAAAGAAAAAGATTGGGAAAATATATATATATATACTAAATGTCCAACATATGATTTTGAGGTACAGATAAAATGGACAGTTTTAATTTTTAAAAAATATATTTGTATTTAAAACATTTACAATTAAAATGCCTTCTTTTGTAATAAGGCAAAAATTAATTTGGTGCTCAGAATGGAATATAACATAGATATGTTTTGACTAATGCATAGTATAATGGAATTACAATTTTCCTTCATCTGAAAAATATAGTTCATTTAAGACAGCTTCTAATTGCATTTTTTTGCAATTATGTCACTTTTTTTCACATGGGATTATAGTTCTCATGGTATAGTAGGTGGAACCTATGAATCAAGCTTTTCCTACTCTCTACAGATTTAAAATGTATTTTTAATCAACTTTAATGGGTTTAATTTACATTCAATAGAATATAGCCATTTTAAATATAAAGTTCCATGAAATTTGACTAATGCATACACCTGTGAAACCACCACTTCACTGAACATATAGAATATTTCCATCACCCACACAGTACCCTGTGTCATTTTGCAGCCAAATCCCTCTGCTAGTTCTGGGCTAGGCTACTGCTTCTTTGCTTTCTATTACTGTAGATTAAATTTACCTTTCTTAGAATTTTACATAAATGGAATTAAGCACTTTGCACAATTTGTTCCTGCATTTTTGTGCAGTATAATATTGAGATTCACTTGTTGCTGCATTTTAAAGTACAGGGGGTCTTTGAGTTATGACAGTACAAAGTTTTGAGTATATGATGCTCACTCCCATAAAAACTTTAAAAAATTGAGGTATGAATGTTTTGACTTATGCCATTAGTGTTGTAGTTATGGATTATGTGGGCAAACTAGCTCCAGACTAGCCTGGAACAATTATTTTATAAGGTGGAGAGGCCTGCAGCAGATCCTGTACCCTCTACATCTGCTGCTTCTCATGATGAAACACCTGTAGTACAGGTAGAATCATCTCCAGCATCTCCTGTATGCTCCTTAGACAATCCTGGTTCACCTGACCCAGTGTCTCCAGCACCTTCTGCAGGTCCTCCTGCCTCTCCAGCTTCCTCCTCCCAATAACTCACTCTCTCCCACCTTGCAATGTCCCTTCCAGTGTGCAATCTAACTACAGGAATAAAGGTAAGGAAATTTTTTACACACAATTTTTGTCATTTTTTTCTGTTACTACAATACAGTGTACAGTACAGTATACTTATGTCCTTTAACATTTTCTGTGACTTAGTTGTGTTATGTTCTAGATTTTAATTTTACAACTGTGTTAGAATAGGAAAGTGACTTAGGCTAGGGTGTGTTTCAACTTACACCAAAACTCAGGTTACATCACTGTCGTAGGAATGGAACTGTGTCAAACCCGAGGACCCCCATAGTTTATTCCTTTCTATTGCTAAATAGTAATCCTTGTGTAGGAATATATCATAATTTGTCTACTCATAAGCTTGCCAAAGGAAATGGAGACATAGAAATGCCAAAGTTGGGGGATACAATTGGCACATGCTTCCTGTGCTGATTTAAATGAATAGAACTTGAAACCTGTACCTTGACTTTGTTTGTGTAATAGGATTCTACAAATTGCTTTGCCATTGACTGTTGTGTGTTGTGTTTTAAGCAGGCGTTTGTGTACATATACACATTAGATATACACATATCAATCATTGGGCACTTCCCATATATCAGATGCTGTTCTAAATACTTTGCATGCTTAAACTTTCCAACAATTCTGTAATGTAGGTACTCATTATTATTCTCATATCAGTGATTAAGAAACCAAGAAAGAGAGAAGTGAAGTCATTGGTAGAGTGAGGGTTTGAACCCAGGACGTCTGCCTCCAGGACTTACAGTCTCAACCACTATGTTATGTTGCCATGAACCTAGTCAAGGTTGGGAAAGTGTGCTGTTATCCAGGAGGGGCTAGTTTATGTTTCTGCTTTGCGGCTATGCATTGTGAGTGTTTCCCAGTCAGCTTTGCTCATGCTGTCATACCCTGAGAGTCTATCAGCTTTTTAAGCCTGGGAGTAAAGATGTAGGTTCCTTTTACAAGTGAGTTGCAAATTGTGGTAGCCATGAATATTTTAGAATAACCTGGATACAGCCCTGGCTGGTTAGCTCAGTGGTACAGTATCGGCTTGGCATGTGGAAGTCCCGGGGTTTGATTCCTGGTCAAGGCACACAGGAGAAGTGACCATTTACTTTTCCACCCCTCCTCCTTCCCCTTCTCTCTCTCTCTCTCTCTCTCTCTCTCTCTCTCTCTCTCTTTCTCTGCCTCCTGCAGCAATGGCTCAATTCATTCCAGGTACTGAGGATGGCTCCGTGGAGTTTCTGCCGCAGGTGCTAAAAATAGCTCAGTTGAGAGCATGGCCCCAGATGGGCAGAGTATTGGCCCCAGATGGGGGTTGCTGGGTGGATCCTAGTCAGGGCGTATGTGGGAGTCTGTCTATCTCCCCTCCTTTCACGTGAATAGAAGAAGGAGGAAGAGAAGGAAGAGGAGGAGGAGGGGAAGGAGGAGAAGGAGGAGGAGGAGGAGGAGGAGGAGGAGGAGAGGGAGGGAGGGAGGGAGGGAGGGAGGGAGGGAGGGAGGAAGGAAGGAAGGAAGGAAGGAAGGAAGGAAGGAAGGAAGGAAGGAAGGAAAACCTGAGAACTTATTAAATGTACCAGGCCCTATACAAGATCTTCTGAATCTAAAACTGGAAAACAAGGCCTGACAATCAGAAGATCTAACAAGTGCCCAGGTAATTTGGGTGTACGCTGAGGTTTGAGAACCATTGCTTTAAGCATCCTATACTTAGATGGATATTAGCCATCGGCGCTCTTGTGCAAGCCTGACTATAGTGATAATTCTTATAAATTGTTACAAACAAATGTGTATCTCCCTTGTATTATAGAAGTCAGGTGGTAGGTATTAGAGGAACAGGTGTGCAACACAAATGCAGTGGTTGCAAAGTTAGAAAGCTGATTTACAATTTGAGATTGGCAAATTTAAAAAAGAGGGAGAGAGATATTAATACTTAAGGGGCCAATACCTTAAATAAAAAAGCAATAAACCCAAGTGAAAAAGGATCATAAATATATACATCATGTTTTGTGGCCAAAACATATGCTTTTATTTAAGAGTTATTGTTAATTTGGGCTTTCAGTTCTATTTGGGCCTATCTGTGAACCGTGAAGTGATGAGTGAGGCTTTGTTAGGCTGCTCATGTGTTTCACAAGGTTTTCTTTTTGAATTTACTTTTATAGAAGAACGAAACTAAACAATCACAACAACAGCACAATGCAGCTACAACTACAAAAAAAGACAGACATGTTTAGAAAGCCAGTTCTTTGTCATGTGCAGGAATCTCTATAATAAGCAGGATGTCATAAAAAAGTTTATGCTTGGCTAGACTTTTCAATAAATTGTAAAGAGGAAAAATGTCGTGTTTTATTTACAGTGATTGCATTTCATACACAAGAACTCAATTTTGATAGCTCAATAATGGCTATTTAAAATGTCCCTGGAAGTTTTATGGAAAACTACCCCCAACACCAGATTAACGCATTATTGCCCAAATGTTGTTAATGGATTGAAGACACTCTGACTCCACTGTCATGCAAGAGTGGACCTGCCATGAAAGTGTACTCACTCACCACATGGAAACATTGTATGCTGGTCCTTGTGCACTTGTCGACCAAGGGCTTCATAGCTTAGCCATTTTCACAATAGTCTAAATCTTGCAATGGTTTTGAATAGCACAGAGAGCCAATCTTTGAAGGATTTGTTCAGAAAAAGGTCAAGCCTAGATAATATTATCAGACAAGTAGCTTGGAAACAGTCCAGGGAGGAAAGAACCCCTGAAAGGGCTCAGAACTGGAAATAAAGGATGAGGGGACTGTTTTCCTGATTAGAGAAGGCATCCCTGTACAGCTTTGCCTGGCTTTTCCTAGCATCTGAGACAATAGGATCACCTAGCTCCTAGCAGGTATGTATACGATATACATATAATGAGCTCCATCCTTTGTGTTGCACAGAGCTATTGGTTTTGTTGTCTGGCCAAAAGGATGTTGCCAAGGCAAGTATATGCTACTTAATTGCTTTTCTGTTTGGGGTGTGTTTCTTGATATTATGTTGTTTATCTCTTGATTTGTGATGGATGAGTTCTTGCACTTTTTATGAAACTCTTGGACTGATTTTTATTATTTTTTTTTAATAATTTTATTTTTAATGGGGCGACATCAATAAATCAGGATACATATATTCAAAGATAACAACTTCAGGTTATCTTGTCGTTCACTTATGTTGCATACCTATCACCCAAAGTCAGATTGTCCTCTATCACCCTCTATCTAGTTTTCTTTGTGCCCCTCCCCCTCCCCCTTTCCCTCTTCCTCTCCCCCTTTCCCCCGTAACCACCACACTCTTATCAATGTCTCTTAGTTTCACTTTTATGTCCCACCTACGTATGGAATAATGCAGTTCCTGGTTTTTTCTGATTTACTTATTTCACTTCGTATAATGTTATCAAGATCCCACCATTTTGCTGTAAATGATCCGATGTCATCATTTCTTATGGCTGAGTAGTATTCCATAGTGTATATGTGCCACATCTTCTTTATCCAGTCATCTATTGATGGGCTTTTTGGTTGTTTCCATGTCCTGGCCACTGTGAACAATGCTGCAATGAACATGGGGCTGCATGTGTTAGACTGACTTTTAAAAAGATATATTAAGAAAGTACTTTAGTGCTGGCTGGGTACTAAGTTGGTTTGATCATTATCCCGATAGGGCAAGGTTGCAGGTTTGTTCCCCCAGTCAGGGCACATATAATAACCAGCCACCGACGCATAATTAAGTGGACTAACAAATTGATCTTTCTCTCTTTCTCTCTTAAATCAATTTAAAAATAAAAGAAAGAAAGGAAAGTACTTTAAAATTCTATAACCACCTTAGTAATTTTTCTTCCAAAGAACAAAGATATCAAATTAGGAATTGTGGGTTCCAAGGAGTATAGCAAAGGGAAAAGTGAATTTTATCCTTTCCCTCTGGTTCTAGCAGTTTTAGGAGCAAATATGTAGTATTATGATCTTCTAAAAGGTAAAAATAATTGGCAACTATCACTTAAATTTTTGCATAGTACTCTATCCTTTAACACTTTGTAGATACCCAGGTACTCGTTTTAAAAGTCAAAATGTGAGCCCCAGAATATAAAAGCAAACTGGTGGAGACTTCAGGTTATGGATGAATTAGGAATAACTCATTTCTAATCCAACCCCAGAATACTCCATTGGCAAACCTAGTATTAAATTTGGCTTAGAGATAGTTAACCAATACTACTTTCAGTTTTCGTACGGTTATTCCAGATTGTTTAAGGGGGTCCTCTTAATAAAAGGGAAAAACGGCTGCAAGATTTTAAGGACATCTACCTGTGACTTTATTTTCTTATTCACAGTAATCCAGTGGTTACATAACAAAAATCTGCTGTGAATATTTTCTATCACATTGTGCCTTTGAAATGTATTTATAAATGTTTGAAGCCCATGCCTCCCAATGATGCATTCTCTTATTTAAATTCAAGGAATGCGCTGTGATAATTGCTAATTCCCAAGTGGCAGCTTTTGGTGTAGTAGCATGCTTTGAAAATTGAAAGGCTGCCTGACTTGTGGTGGCACAGTGGATAAAGCATCGACCTGGAATGCTGAGGTCACAGGTTTGAAACCCTGGGCTTGCCTGGTTAAGGCACATATGGGAGTTGATGCTTCCTGCTCCTTCCCCCTTCTCTCTCTTTCCTCTCTAAAAAACGAATAAATGAAATTGAAAGGCCTTACAGATCTCTTTGCATAATATTGGTCAAAGCAAAAGCCAGTTTTAAAGGAAGAAAAAAGACCCCAGTGGTGAAAGGAAAAAATAATGACAAAGATAGCTGTTCCTTGTGAGTGTACAGGTGCATATCTCTGAGGGACAGAGTGCAGGTTATATAGCAGGGGGTTAACTTTGCTACCATGTTGTGAAGCTCTTACCTATCTTAGCGGCGCTGCTCCAGCTGGCCCGTAAAAAGCATCCTAATTAATAATTGGAGACTCACTGGCACCAGATTAGAATTAATTAACTACTTAATTATTTAAATATTTGACTGCTGATTACTTGCTTTGGGGTATAAGAATTTGAATCTTTTGGGCATATTCTTTTTTATTTTATTTTTATTTTTCTTAATTTTATTTATTTTTTTGAGAAAGGGGAATGAGGATGGAGAGAGAGAGAGAGAGAAATATTGATTTGTTTCACTTATTTATGCATTCATTGGCTGATTCTTATATGTCCTCTGGGGATCAAACTGGCAAACTTGGTGTACTGGGACAGTGTTCTAATCAACAGAGCTACTCGGCCAGGACCTTGGTGTGAGAGAGAGTTATATAGAATTTACATGTAAACACACACACACACACTTACCACTCCTTTGGGGTCTTTTTGATCCCAGAGGGTTTAGAGAGATAGTAATCAGTAGTCGTTCGTGTCTAGGGATATAGTCTTAAATATCTGAGAGATCTCATTTAACAAAATTTCCCAGGAAATAGTTTTTGTCAATTAGCTCATTATTCTTCCCTAGTGCAAATCTGAACTTAATCCTAAATCATTATCCATTAAATTGTTATGCCCAAGAAGGAAGAATTCAGCCCAGAATGGATTATGAGGAACCCTCTTACAAGGAAGGGGTTTGCAAACTGAACAATCTAAGCATTTTTCTACAAAGCTGTCTCAACTATGAAATTTCAACTGTAGTAGAGATAGTGAGGACAGAATTAAGTTCCAATGTGTAAATTGTTTATATAGTAGTCCCTCTTATCCATGGGGAATATATTCCAAAATCCACAGTTGATGCCGGAAACTGCAGATAGAACCAAACTCTATATATCCTGCTTTTTCTATATATATAAGTTTATGATAAAGTTTAATTTATAGAGTAGGCACAGTAAGAGATTAATAACAGTAATAAAATATAATAAAGAACAATTATAACAATACAGAGTGGGGCAAAAGAAGTTTATAGTTGTTTATATGGAAAATACAATAATTAGTAAATATTAATACATATGTTTTGCATACTCAACTGTAAACCTGCTTTTGCCAAACCATGTATACTGTAATAAATGCCATGTGAATGTGTTCTCTCAAGTACAGCAGGGGCGTGCTGGACAAAAGGTTGATTCATGTCCCAGCTGGGATGGAGCTAGATGGTGCAAGATTTTTATCACACTACTCAGAAAGGCATGTTATTGAAAATTTATCAATTGTTTATTTCCAGAATTTTCTATTTAATATTTTCAGACCACATTTGACTAAGGGTAACTGAAAATGCAGAAAGTAAAACTGCATATAAGGGGGAACTACTACATATATATACAATATAACAGATGTATTGTGTGTGTGAGTGAATGTGTGTGTGCACGTGCTTGGGTGTATGCATGTGCATATATAACATTTTGAGTCAGACAAAATCACTTGAGTATTTGTTTACACATAAATGCATACTGGATTATAGATGTAATGGTTGTGTCCTTGGTAGCATGTTCCCAGGTCTCTGTCTGGGTCTGCACTGTTGTCAGAGACAGCTAGATCATGTCCAGAGCTTCTCTTTCTGTCACCCATAGACATCCTCTTCCAAATGGATATTTTCAGAGTTTCACATCAAGCTGGAGAAGGCAGAGTGTCCTTAGGGTTGGTTTTCTTTTAAAATCCACTGTGGTATTTTAGAGGAATTCCCAAATCTTTCATAAAAGAGCTTTGGCAAAATAGCGAAACAGCTGTAAAAGGCTCTTGACTAAATTTAATGGCTTAATTTCCCTGGAAGTATGTACTGTAGACCAGAAAGTTCCCCTTCATACACACTTTCATTTCAAGGTACTTTCTGTCTCAATCTGGAGATAGGCATTCAGTTGAAAAACAAAATTGTGATATTCTGGGGGAAAATAGCCTAGTATTCAACATATGGGTTTAAAAGAAACTAGGATTTTCAGATCGTAAATATCTATGAAAGCTGCTGCTGGCTGTTGGAAACTAAGAGATGAGTCCCTGCTATGCTTGTAGGCCCTCATACATTTAAATCTATTAGTGATTTTTGTATGTAAATATCTTATCTCTAATTCTGCTCTCTCCTGGGCCTAGCAACTGGAAAGTTTATGAGCCTAGGGTTTGGAATGGCTAAGGAGCCAGTCCAAAAGCTTAGCTACCAGCTGGGCAGCCTCTCCAAAGATTTTAGGCCCAGAGGCTTAAGAGGACCCAAAGGAGCAACCTCCAAGTCTTAAAATCTGGAAGACAAGGTAGCCAATTAATTCCCCAATCATAAAGTTTTAGAGCTGGCCGGTATCTTAGAAATCTACTCTGCTCAGCAAGTTCCTACATATTCAACAGGGCAGTTTTATTGAGTCTTATCCAAGGTCCTCAAGGCTTCATAAAACTATAAGTTTTATAGTATTTCTGCTAATCCCAACATTTATTGGAACTAACTCTATTGTCTGGACTTGAACAAGCCACTACTTTTCTGGGCCTTACTTCTCCATGAATGAAACAAAGGGGTTAGATTATAGATGATTTCTAAATCCCTTACTTTTCCAGTATTCTTTAATTAATGACCAGACCTAGATTTATTGGTCAAGTCTGCTTGAGAAGTCAAGTAGACATATTAAAAACACATACATAAACATACACACACATGCACACAGAGCAAGAAAGCGTAAGACCTGTAGTCGTGAGGGCAAAAAGCCCCTTAACGGCACTCTGTTTCCACACTCCCACTGTATGACCAGTCTGTCTCCTTCTGTGTTCTAATGGAAGCAGTTGTACAGACATGTAGACTGACTTTGCACTTAGTGACTGATGGAAATGTTGCCTTTGGAATTCTTGCCCTTGAGCACCAGTATTTTCTCTAATGTTTCTTATTTTGTTTCTGATTATACAGACTCTCCTTGGTCATTGTAAACAAGTTGGAAAAGTTAGAAAAATATGAAGGAGGAAAAATAATAAATTTATCACTTAAATGCTTAACATTTTTTTCAGACATTATGTTAGTCTTTTTTCCTTGCGCATATACGTATATACAATGGTTCTTTGTTCTTTTCCCCTTTTGTGATTTGAAGGGTTATAAATATTGTTTTTATTTTAAGATTAATTTCATAACTAGTGTACAACTTTTTACCCAGTTATCAAAATCACGAATGAAATACTCGCTCGATTCTCCATTTATGCAAGATAAGAAATATGGCATCTTTCAACAACTTCTCTGCACTGTGACTTTAGAATTAGATTATCATGCTGATTTAAAATTATTATTATTTTCTTTTAGTATTTAACTCAAAAACAATTTTAAGAATTTGTTCTTTTATAATCTTATAATATTTCATATTAATTAGAGTGTTGTTTCTGGACTCATACTTAGTTCCAACCTGTTCAGACTAATATTTCTCCATTTTTGAGCTTCTAATTTTGAGTCCTTTCTCTACCAGGTGGAAATTTTTTGATAATGTTTTTCAGGAAGGATATATGTGTATGTATGTATGTGTATAAACACACACACACACACAAACTCATAATGTAATGTTTATGACTTCATATACTCTGAGGATTTTGTGTTAGGTTTACCTAAGAATGATGCCTCTGCTGGATATTGAGCAATTGTGTTGTAATATTTTTCTTTTGGGGCTTAGTGGTCATTGTTTCATTTTTACTTCTAATTATTACTGCTGTAGAGGAGAAGTTTGGGATCAATCTCTTTTATGTTGGTAGCCTTTTCTTTCTTGCTTTGATGCTTAGGATTTTTTTTTTCTTGAAATGAGACATTATTAATCTATTTTGTCTGTGAGAATCAATCTATCTGTCTTAATTGTGGTTTTCAATTTGGCAAGCCTATCTTTTATCCCTATACAGTCCTCAGTAGTTTCCTTTTCATGAGGGTTTGCTCTAGTTTCATATCTAAAATGTTTACTTGAGTCTTGTTGAAAAGACAAATTGGACAGTCTCAACAATACTTTCCTGGTTGTTGAAGTAAAACCATTTCATAAGGATGTTTTTACTCTGATCCTTGCGGCTATTTCTTTTTTTGACAATATCTTTTTACAGCATCTCTTCCTGTGTTCTTCACTCTTTCTCAGTTCTGTAAAGGAGCGTCTCTGTTTATGCAACAGGAAAGTGTTGAGGCAGCACATCAGGCAGGGACCAGTCAGGAGACAAACCTCAACAGTAATTTAATAAAGAGACAATGCGAAGTATTACTAACCAGTCAAAAGAGTAAATACTAAAATGGATAAAAGAAGATCCTAAGGATGGCAGATTCAGGGAGCAGTGGCTTCCTGTGGGCAGAGGGAAACTGCAAGGTAGGAACTAAGCATTTAGAGGAGGGAACTTCCCCTGTCTCATGGGAAAGGCTGTGTCTGAAGCTGATCTGTGGTGGACAGAATCACTGGGGTGCTGGCCAACTAAAGCTGTTCTATGTGAAGTCCTCGCTAGAACGCTGGTTAGTCACAGCTTCTGGACAAGAAGTCATTCATTATGGTGCCAGTGAGGGTGCTGGAGAAAGTCATTAGAATGTGTTTTGTTTAGTTTTTCACAACACATTGATTGAACAATGCAATAGAACAAAAAGAAAAGCACATCCGAGCTAAGAAGAGAAGCCCCTTTTTCCACTCTGCCTTGCGCTGGCTCTCTAGCTCTTCTATTAAGCAAGTCTAATATTACACCAGCTGGCAAAGAAGAAATATCTAAAGGGCTCAGCTCTAGTAAGCCTCTTCCATACTGTGTCAGAGCTTTGCCTATAGGGTTGGTCATCCTTACCATTTGCTTTTTATTATTATTATTAAATGAGAAGAGGGGAGGCAGATAGACTCCCACATGTGCCCAGCAAGCCCACTGTAGGGTGATGCTCTGCCTATTTAGGGGTTGCTCCATTCCTCAACAAATGAGCTCTTAGAGCCTGGGGCCAAGGCCATAGAGTCATCCACAGCACCTGGGGCCAACTCACTCCAATTGAGCCATGGCTGCAGAAGGAAAAGAGAGAGAGAGAGAGAGAGAGAGAGAGAGAAAGTGAGAGGAGGATAAAAGTGAGATAGGGAGAGGTGGAGAAGCAGATGGATGCCTCTCCTGTGTGCCCTGACTAGGAATTGAACCTGGGACATCCACATACCGAGCTGACACTATACCACTGAGCTAACTGGCCACGGCCCATTTGCTCTTTTATTAAATAAAATGGCTTAAAATTTCTGGTGTATGAATGTTATCCTTTCTAAGTATTTTTTTAATTAAATTTATTGGGGTGACATTGGTTAATAAGATTATATAGGTTTCAAGTATACATTTCTGTGATACATGGTCTGTATATTGCATTGTGTGGCAACCACCTGCAGTCAGATCATCTTCTGTCACCATATATTTGACCCCTTTACTCTTCACTAACTCCACACACCTTCCCTCTGATAACAATCATACTTTGTGTGTATGTGTCTCAGTTTGATATCCCACATATAAGTAAAGTCATATGGTTCTTAGCTTTTTCTAACTGACTTATTTCACTTAGCATAATATTCTCAAGGTTCATCCATGTTGTTGCAAATGGCAGTATTTCATCTTTTCTTATGGCTGAGTAGTATTCCATTGTCTATATGTACTATATCTTTTTATCCAATCATCTGTAGAATGACACTTTTTTTAAATGTCTTGGTAGATAATGCTGCAATGAATGCAGGGATGCATATATCTTTGCAAATAAATGTTTATAAATAATTTTTCAGGTAGATAACTAGGAGATACTAAATTTCTTAAAAGATATGTTTTCCTTTTCTTTAAATGATTTGAATAATTTTTGAGGTTATGAAAGGAATCAGTGTTACAGATATACCAGGTACTCTCATATTTTAAATGTATTACAAGTCTGCTTACCTATACAGTGGTACCTTGAGATATGAGTTTAATTTGTTCTGTAATTGAGCTCATAAGTCAGTCAACTCATATATCAAACAAATTTCTCCTATTTAAAATAACTGAAGTAGATTTCATCTGTTCCAGCCCTGTGAAACATCCCCAAAACATCCTAAATTATGAAAAAGACATGTTTTTAATTAAGAAACACACATGTATACTTTACCAATGCATAACAAAATATATGAAATAAAAGAAAAAAGTGTTATTTAGTACTGTATTCTTACCTTGGAGACAGACGAGTGTGGCTAACGGAGGTGAATGGCGGAGGAGGAGGGAGGGAGGAAGGGATGCAGGCACTGTAGACACGTAAACTAAAACTGCACTTTTTAAATACTAAATGTAAACTAAAACTGCATTTTCTTTACTTAAGACAAAACTAAAACTGCACTTTCTTTACTTAAAATGAAACCACAAAAACTTAATTGTAAAAAATGCACTTTCTTAACTTTAAACTTAACCTAAGCTTAACATTACGTATTTTTCATTTAATTATCACCTGTTTTTGCCTTTTTGGCTGCACTTTCAGCACTTTCACTTGCTGGACTTTTGAATAAAAATCTATACAAAGAGGTTTGCTTTTGCCTGCCTTTTAAAATGTTATGGAAATGTGACAAACAAGTGTCATTAAAAAGTGCTGAAGCACGACCAGTTGAAACTTTTTCTGGGTGTTTCTTTTCAATGAAACTTGAAAGCTTCCCCCACATTGCCAGTCTTCAACTCCTCAGTTGAGAGTTCCTCCTCTTATTCCTCAATGAGCTCCTTTACATCACCCTTATCTACCTCCCATGACTTTCCGAGGGACACAATCTCCTCCAACGCTTCTACCTCAGTCTCAGTCGCTGGTTCGAATCCTTCGAAGTCCCTGTCTGCAATAACATCAGGCCGTAACTTTTTCCATGCCTAGTTCAAGGTTCTTCTCTTGGCAGGACCAAGGACGAGATTTACCCATTCAGTAAAAAACTGCCACATAACCCATGCCCTAGCATTGATGCGCCAGACAACCTGCAGTTTTTTTTAAGAATCTTGAGAGTCTTAAAGGCTTGAAGATTTTCGGAATGATACACTAGCAGTGACTTTACTTTACAGTCACCACTAGCATTTGCACGCAATACAAGGGTCAGACAGTCCTTCATGGGTTTATGACCTGGCAGCTTCTTCTCCTCTGTGGTGATGAAAGTCCTCTGGAGCATTTTATTCCAAAACAATCCTGTTTCATCACAGTTGAACACTTGTTGGGGGACGTAGCCTTCCTTTGCGATAAGCGCAACAAAACGTGTGATGTACTCTTCGGCTGCCTTAATGTCAGCACTCGCAGCTTCACCATGCCTCACCGCTGAGTGGATGCCAGATCTCTTCTTGAAATTTTCAAACCAGCCGAGACTTGCCTTAAACATATCTTCTGCTGCTTCTTTTGAGGTTGATGGTTCTTTCTTCTTCAAGTCGCCATAAATAATATGTGCCTTTTCACATATTACAGTCTCCGTCACTGTATCTCCTGCCAGCTCTTTCTCTTTCACCCACACCAGCAGAAGCTTCTCCATTTCTTCATGGATAGTTGTCCTTAATTGGGACAGAATTGTAGTTCAGGTTGCTGGATTTGTGCTTTTGGTGGCATCCTTTTGTTTAAGGATGGTACAAATTGTAGATGTATTGTGGTTGTACAGCCTTGCCAGTTCAATCACTCGTATACTGTGCTCATGTTTTTCTATTATTTCTTGCTTTACTTCTATTGACATCATTCTCTTCTTCTCACCACTGTCCTTTACACTCACTATCTTTGTCCTCATGATAGCACACAAAAAGAGTTAGTAAAAAATGCAAAAATGATGCAAGAATGAGTATAGCGCATGAGATTCAACTTGATTCTGCGGGAAATACGTGAGAAAGAACGAGATGCTGGTAGTGTTGTGCTGCTGATTCTGGACCCGTGCTCCAGCGCGCCAACTAGCAGCAGCTTCCCAAATCACAACTTGTATCTCGGAATTTTGCTCAGATCTCGAACAAAAATACAGACCGAGTCGCAGCTCACATCTTAAAAATTTGTATGTTGGTCTGCTCGTATCTCAAGGTACCACTGTACTTGTTTTAACCTTATAAAGGTCATTCTTCTTGGTCTATATTTCCTATGTCCTGTCTAATTGAATTTAGAACTGTGTAACACCATCTCAGGGCTAAGAATATACTGCATGCCTTAACTGTTTAATTTTTATAAGCTTCATCTATACATACAGTGTAGCCAAACTCTAGCATTTTAAAAAGACCTCTTCACCTGAAATATTCTATGCTTGTCAGTTTAGTTAATTAGCATCACACTGATTTGTGGATTTAGAAACATTTGGGTTTTGCTACTTACTTTTTTTTCTGACCCTTTGGAACTTCATAAGGTTAATGCGGAGAGTTCTATTTTAGTAAGCCTGTTTACTAATTGGTAGAACATGACATTTGTGTTACCTAATACATTAAGGCAGAAGTTGGGAATTTGAATAAAACAAATATATTTGATATTAAATTTTGAAAAATAACAGAAAATTTCTCACTTTGGCTGTTGCATAATATTGATACAAAAAGATTCAAAAGAAATATGAAAGTCTTTATATAGCATGCAAAAATAAATATTATAGTATATAATTAAAAAATAAGTCATTCTTCTTGCCCTTGACTCATCCTTTGTTCAGCGTCTCTCTCTGCTCCCTGTTCCGTCTGGGCTATGTTTTTGGTTCAGCTGGGGTCTGTGGAGGAATGGTTCTGAGCCAGGAAAAACCCGAGAAGGGACTGGGATGTGCCTTTGTACCTGGGAAGGGCTGTTTTGCAAACTCCACAGGTTGATGGAGTTCTGGGGAGAAAACAGAAATTCAGACCTATAAAAGAAAAAATGGCCAACTCTGCACTCTGGGGAATTGGATTATGCATTGCCCTTTTGTAATTTTTTAGAATCAAACACTTTTCCATTTCTAAAAAATTAGGAACAGTGTCCGTTTTCATCTTTAGGCATCTCTGCTGTTCTTTCCTACTTTGGGTAATGGTGCACCAGTCACATCTACAAATACAGCTCCCTGAAAGATTAGAACCCATTTGCACCAGGACACTGAGACCCAGGTAACATGTCTACATACTCTCTTGCTATTTTTTTTCTTCCAAATTAGTCTTCAGTTTCACAGTTTGAAGTCCATATAACCTATATGAGAAAATGGAAGTTATATAGTTTTCTTTCTGACATTAGTTAATTTTATACATCTTTCCTGAGTGGAAGGTTTGGAATTGAGTACTGGTAGGAAGTGGGTGAGGTAAACAGGGATGTGGATCTTGCATAATTCATCTTATAACTCCAAAAGATATATTTTCTGAACTAAAAATTTAGTAGTGCAGAAAATATGGCAGTCAAGGAAAACTTTGAACTAATGTGCAAATTTTATGTATTATCTCTGTGCTTTGCTGTATAAAAGCTTTACATTTTTTATTGTGACATCTTTCAATCACTTGTATTATTTGTGGATTTTTATCTTATTTAAGAAGTTCTTCATTCTAATATTTTTTAAAAATCTTAGGTGTTTTATTCTGGTACTTTTATAATTTCCCCCCCACTTTTGTCTCATTACTGTTCGTAGAATTTTTCTATCTATAGTACAAGGTACAAATCTAGTTTTTTACTTCAATAGACATTAGTTTTTTTGTACATCATTAAATAAAGTTCTATACTTTTCCTACTGAGATAATACGCTACCTTTAGTATAAACTATATTCTAATTTGTGCCTTCTTCTATTACTTGGTTCTCTCTTCTGTTTCAGTGGCCTATTTGACAGTTATTGAGTCTCTACATTTCAGAGTTTACAAAAAATGTCTTAAAGCTTTAAAATGTTTTCTGACATCTGGACCTGATGTTTTCCTCTCATTATTAGTCTTCTTCAAATTTTGTTGATCTTATGGATATTTAAAAAAATTTTAATGAGCCTCAGAATCAGCTTGGTAAGTTTCATAAAAAATCTGATTTTGATTAGAATTGCATTCAATTCACAGGTTAGTTTTGAATCTCACCATTCAGTTTCTGATATTTTCCCTATCCATGTCTCTCTTTATGTCCTACAGTAATGTTCTATGTATTTCACTTGATTATCAGGAAGTTTATATTTAATACTGGACACATACTCCCCCCCCCAACCTCCATACACATATTCAACTGATTACCTTCACTTTTTAATTGGTTGACTGTATATAGTTGTGAAGTTATTTTTTTCCATGATTACCTTGTGTCTGGCCAACCTACTGAACTCTCTTATTTGCCTTAATATTTCTTTTTAATTGATTTTCCTAGGCATTCTGTTCTAATATTTACGCTTCATTTGTTTTCTGTTTTAATTGCCTTAATTAGTACCATTGACACCTGATTGAGTTCTTAGAGGTGAGGTGATATGCTTCTAATACAACATTCTTTTTAGATTCTTTTTAAAATTATAAATTGGGGTTGAATTTTACCAAGAGTTTTTTAAACCTCTGTTGAGACAGTCATCTGGTTGGGTTTCTGATTCGGTTAATGTAGTGAATTACATGAATAGATTTCCAGACGTTTAATAGTAGTTCATGGAGTAAACCATTCGTGGTGGTAGGATTTGGTTTTCTATAATATTATGCTTTCCTGCACAAACAAGCCAAATATATCACCTATCAGTATAATTTCTAACATACCTCTAAAAGTTTCTTTCACACTGTCCTAGTTACTCATTGCATTACATGTTTTATAAGAGTTAAAACTTCACTAAATGGGGAATAAAAAAGAAGTGCAAGTAAGAAAGGAAACTCTCATACATTTTGCTTCTGGGAATATTGTGAAATGTGCAAATTACATTCCTAGATGGGCCTAAGATGGTGTTGGCTCAGAAATAGTTTTTTTCTTTGTGTGTTGTTCTTGGAAGAAATGGATCTCAGTTTATTAATCATCAGTATGTAGTGAGATAAGGAAACAAGTGACGGAAATGAGTTTATTCCAAGTGCTTAGTCAACAAAATAGCAATAAAACTTCACATCGCTTGTACACTCTACTTACTGTATGTATTGCCTTCTTACATACATTATCTAAATCTTACAGCATTGATGGGGAAAGCAGGGAAGTTATCACCCCATTTTATAGGTATGAGTTTGAGGTTCAGAGAAGATAAGTGGCTTAACCGAGGTCACATGACAAGTAAGTGATTTGGTTGTTACTAGATCCCCAACTCTTAATTCTAAGCCAGCATTCCACTTCTGCCTCAGATGTTTCATATGATGAAAAGTAGGTTTTCCAAGTGGCAGAAACTGGCACAGAAGCAAAGAATGTTTAGAACCCATTCTTTCCTTTCTACCTCTCTCCCACGCCAATAGTAATTTCAATATGAGGAAGGTAGCAAGGTATTCTCAAGGAACACCTTCTACAACATCATGAAGATTTTCATTTTGAGTGCCTTTTCTTTCATTCCTAAATTAGTCACTAAGCAACAGGGGTAATGTATCATTTTAATATGACTGCATTTGTTGAGCTCCTTTGGGTTAAAGAATGCACATCCTTTACAGACATTAACTTTTACAACTTGCCTACTGAACATGGACAGGCAAGGAAGCAATTCAATCTCCATATTGTGGTAACAAAATCATGTCAGGGAGAGGTGCTGAGATAGTGCGAAACCTTAGAGCAAATGAAGACTAGGAGGGCCACGCAGCCCTCTCCACCTCCTGTGCCCAGTTTTATCACCTGACTTTGAAAGCTCAGCTGTCCTAGCCTCCGAGAGGAGGCTATCTCAGGATACCCAATCATTCATAAACCAAAGCAGCAGAACACAATGTTTAGTGATAATCCTTATTTCTCACTTGTGGCAATCTAGCCTAATTCTTCATGGAATTTACACAGTAAAGGTTTATAGAAAAACTAGCTTCTTGCTTTTATTTCCCTTTCAAAATGTTTTAGGATATCATGATGTTGCTTTTCATGATGCTTTTGATAATTAAAATATTTTACTGAACTTTCATGCAAGCATGAGACCTTAAAAAGAACTGTTGACATCTCATTTTTACACGAAACTATGCTAATATATACTCTGTGTAGTTCAGTCTTTACAAGTGTCCAGGTAAACCGTTCTGTGGCTATTTACTTGAGGTTCCAAGTCTAGAATGGAAGTCCTCCTTTTTCTTTCTCTTCTTATGTTGCAATATAATGTTAACAACTGAGCAGCAGCCATCAGAAAGCAGACAAATAGGGGGTGGTGTGCAGGTCTCTCCTAACCAGAAGATTAGGGTAGAAACTGTATCTGAAGCATGAAAGGGATAGACCACAGTGATCTGTATTCCCCATCAAAGGTTGAGGCATCCAAAAGCAGGGCAGAGAAAGATCTCCAGAGGCATAGAAAACCAGGAGCTTTTCATGAAAAATGAAGAGAATTTCTTAAGGACAAAATAAGATGCCTACTGGACTTGAAAGCTAAGAGAAATATCCACCAGTTTGGAAAACTGATGGTTTGACTATAAACCATAGCGACATCTCTGGAATCTTATGAGTTCTTAGCCTTGCTAAAAGAAAGCCCTGATCCTATTCTCAAGATATTGAAGCCAGTGATGAATTGAATCTAAGGCTATAGTAAATTCTAGACCCAGATCAACTATAGATTATACCAGTGGTTTAAACCTTTTTTTTTTTTTTTTTTGTATTTTTCCGAAGCCAGAAACGGGGAGGCAGTCAGACAGACTCCCGCATGCACCCGACAGGGATCCACCCGGCACGCCCACCAGGGGGCGATGCTCTGCCCATCTGGGGCATTGCTCTGTTGCGACCAGAGCCACTCTAGTGCTTGAGGCAGAGGCCACAGAGCCATCCTCAGTGCCCAGGCCAACTTTGCTCCAATGGAGCCTCGGCTGCGGGAGGGGAAGAGACAGAGAGGAAGGAGAGGGGGAGGGATGGAGAAGCAGATGGGTGCTTCTCCTGTGTGCCCTGGCCAGGAATTGAAGCCGGGACTCCTGCACACCAGGCCGACGCTCTACCACTGAACCAACCATCCAGGGCCGGTTTAAACCTTTTTTACACTTGGGGACCAGTGACCTATCTGGCCAGAAATGGAAACATGCAACAGATAAAATTTTATTTTACCATGCATAACAGTACAACACGGTACAAGCTGGTGCTTGTATGATGCATTGAAAGCTCCACATGTACAATGCATTGAATACTACTTAAGTTTGTCCAAATGCTTTTTGTGTATTATGCATGATTTGTAAATACTTTGCATGGTGCTTAAGGTTGCTCGAAAGAGCCTACAAGTTCCAAAGATATCTAAGACAACCTCAGAAGTATTTTCATCAATGATACAGGCTGATAAATGGCAATCACCCTGAGCATAAGCAAGTTGACTAAGATCATTGGGTTTATACCCTTCATACAACACCAGGGTTGTTCATTCTTTTGTGGACAGGCACCAATCTGCAGACGGTGGTTGAACACACTGGATTAGATGGTTCAGTGCTTCCTTTCCCCTACAGTGACCTTAAAAAGAAAGGGCAAGGCCTTTTCTTTGGATAAATATTATTAACTCAGTCTCTATTGTTCTTTTACCCAAAATATTTAGTACAAAATAAGTGACAAGTGATTGTGACTCTCCCTCAAGGGTGGAAATAGACAATAGAAGTAGACACAGAGACACCCTTTGGAATTAGCAGGCAGGATTTTTAATGATTATGCTAATTATATATCCAGTGGAAAAAATGGATAAGCATGCAGGAACAGATGGGATTTCAGCAGAGAGATGGGAACTTACTTTAAAAAAATAGGAGCAGGAGAGTCTGGAAAGTCGAAGTGACCAATATGCAAAGAAAGACTATTGAATAAGGATGTAATTTGTGAATCCACGGCGGGTCTATTAACTATCTGCAATGCTTTTGTGCTCCCTATTGTTTATGTGTGGTTCATAGGTATAGTTATGAAAAACAAAAACAAACAAAAAATAGAAACAAAGAAAAATTCAAAGACCTACAGACAATGCCTGGGCTAGAGAGATCAGTGGCTTAAGAAGCTAGATTCATAACTAAAAAAACCTGGGTTCACTTCCTTTTTCTTTTTCCAGGGGATAAGGCTTGGGCTCCAGGTACATTTGTGATTCTGCACAATCCTCACATCAGGTGATATTGTCTTTGTTTTTCTTAGCTTTACTTGGAGAAATTACTCATTTGTAAAAGGAGAAGCACCAAAAACAGAGTTTCAATGTCCAGAACAGAGATAACCATCTCTAGATATTTTTAAATTATTGTTCTTTTTAGATTTTATTTATACTTTTTTTTTTAATTATAATTTTATTTTTTTAATGGGGCGACATCAATAAATCAGGTTACATATATTCAAAGATAACAAGTCCAGGTTATCTTGTCTTTCAATTATGTTGCATACCCATCACCCAAAGTCAGATTGTCCTCTGTCACCTTCTATCTAGTTTTCTTTGTGCCCCTCCCCCTCCCCCTTTCCCTCTCCCTTTCCCCCCTCCCCCCGTAACCACCACACTCTTATCAATATCTCTTAGTTTCACTTTTATGTCCCACCTACGTATGGAATAATGCAGTTCCTGTTTTTTTCTGATTTACTTATTTCACTTCGTATAATGTTATCAAGATCCCACCATTTTGCTGTAAATGATCCAATGTCATCATTTCTTATGGCTGAGTAGTATTCCATAGTGTATATGTGCCACATCTTCTTTATCCAGTCGTCTATTGACGGGCTTTTTGGTTGTTTCCATGTCCTGGCCACTGTGAACAATATTTATACTTTTTATAGAGAGAGGAGGGAGAAGAAGAGAGACAGAGAGAGAGAGAAGGGGGGAGGAGCAGGAAGCATCAACTCCCATATGTGCCTTGTCCAGGCAAGCCCAGGGTTCCGAACCAGCGACCTCAGTGTTCTAGGTCAATGCTTTATCCACTGCACCACCACAGGTGAGGCTATAGATATTTTTAGAGTATTATATTTTCTTTACAGTTAAATTTTATTTTTTTTACATGTAAAAGAGATCAAGGTTCATAGCAAGCAGCGTGTGCTTTTTGCATAAGCCTATCATCAAGGACTCTTTTCTGAAAATTTCTCAGTGAAGAACATTGATTCTTATAGAATTAACAGTACTGTCATGTTTTTGCTAAGAAGTGTCAAAGGGTCCTTGTGGTATCATTGAAAAAGTTGAGTAAACTATTCTTTTTCAAGCTGCATTCTCTGTTCCCTAGAAAGTTGGTTTGACCTTATTTTTCTTTTTTTTTCTTTTTTTACATTTGAAGAGGAGTGAACTGTTTTACACAAAATGTGACTTTACCTGGTGCCTTTCAGTCAAGGACAAATAATGAGTTTGAAACATACCCCAAATACCTGGTGAACTTAAACTTTTTTCAGGAAATAAAATAAGTGCTTCTCTTTATCTGTGATTATTCATTATAAAATTGTTTTGTCACCCATTTCTGTGCTTTCCTGTTCAGCTTTGAATAAAAGTATTACTATATCTTTATTAGATATTTTTTCTTGGGAATGGACTCAAATCAGTGAAAATTCAGTTTGAAGTTAGGCAGGACCAGCTTCCAGGGCCCAGTGGAAAATAAAAATATGGGGCCCCTTGTTGAAAAATTAAGAATTTTAAGATTGTGACAGAAGAGCATTAAACCAAGCATGGAGCCCTTCGAAGGTTGGAGCTCTCTGCGACTCCGCATCTTGCATGCCCAGGAAGCCAGTCCTAGAATCAGGACTCCCTAACTTCAGGCTCCTTAGGACACTGTTGAGTTTTCCTGAAGCTGCTCATTCAGATATTTAGAATCACGGTCTTGGATGAGATGAAATTGTGGAGCCTAGTTGTCATGAGGGATGCATGGCCAGGACAGAAAGCTGTCAGTTGTGCACTGCACAGTTCTAGGGAGCACCATTCACCTTCTTAGTCATGATAGATTAAAGTGATTGTAGCACTTTTCCTGGAATATGGGGGGAAAAAAGCATTTTGAGGAAGAGGCTGGCTTTTTCTAATACACAAAAATGTTATTTGGACAAGAGTAGCTGTTTTTGCCCGCTCCCTTTTCCCTATTAATTTTTTCTCTTTCCCTTATAGATCTAATTTCTCTTTAGGAATCTGAGTGTCCACTTGACCTCACATTTTGTGTGTCTGTGTCAATCTGTTTTTATTCCTTTCTTTCTCTCTCCTCTTCTGCCTCCCCTCCATTCCCACTGACTTTTCTTTACAGCCTTTACTTTGCTCCCAAAGTCTGGCTCCATAGATAGTCTCCTGAGAAACAGGCATTTGAATCTTAGGTTGAATTTCATTCAGTTTGTGCCCCCGTCCAGGGCATATTCCTTCTTAAATATTTAGTTCTAAATGAGAAAGGGGAGTTTTTTTTAACAGCTTAAAGGAAACCCTGTGAGCAGATGGTACCTACCTCAGCCATCCTTAACTAGTAGCTTAAAAATGAGTCCATGTTTGAACCTGCATCCATAGGGAATTTATACTATGACAGGGAAATAGGAATAAAGTCCCCAAGAGGATAGCCTGATTTCCTGTGTTCACGGTTAGTCTGCAAATGCAGGTTCTCTGAGCTGGAGGGAACTTAGAGATAAATTAGAGATTCTACTTTGCAGGGCTCTGTGCTTTAGAATTGCTGTGGTGACCTGCATCGTAGCCATCACAATGCCCTAGGTTGCCCTACTGAGTCTGTCTAGTAGGGTCCAAAGAATCAGGGCCAAATCCGAGACCAGATGATAATAGTGACAGGTGCATGCAGCTGACTGTGGAGCTAAACTGGACGTAGTGTTAACTGCCCACAGTCATCCTATTGACCCTTAACCATTCTCCTCATCTTCTTGACAAAGGGGAAAGGAGGGCTTCATTTGTCTGCTTGCCCTTCACAGGATATATATAACCTTCTTTCCTTCCTCAGGGTTTTAATTTGATGTTCATTTTAACCTGATTTTGCCTGTCAAATAAATGTCAGGAAAAGGAGTCCTGTTATGAAAAGCCATTCGTAGGGCTCTTTTATACTTCCCAGTGCTTAAAAAATGAGTGGCTTGCTGTTGTTGATCCATAGAAAATGAATGAAAGCTTGGATGCATTCTGCCTCAGACTGGATGTTAGTGAGAAGGCCAGCACCACCGCTCCTTGTTTCTTTAGCAGGACTCTGAACATGCCACATAGTAACAACACATTTGCTTAGAATTTCAAATTGAACCTTCCTGCAAGTTTTAAAAATAAGGTTTAACATCACACATTCTCTATCTTGTAATTACATGTCTTCAACTTGCTTGTATCTCAAGATGATATGCCCCTAAGAGGCAGCTGCCTGTCTTACTCGTCTCGGAACCTCCATTGCCTGCCCCTGACTTCGGCATTTGAAGGAGCCCCGTATGGGAGCTTGTTGGTGATGCTGAGAGACACACAGAAACAGGATCAGGAACAGGGAGGCAGAGAGACACACAGAAACAGGATCAGGAACAGGGAGGCAGAGAGACACACAGAAACAGGATCAGGAACAGGGAGGCAGAGAGACACACAGAAACAGGATCAGGAACAGGGAGGCAGAGAGACACACAGAAACAGGATCAGGAACAGGGAGGCAGAGAGACACACAGAAACAGGATCAGGAACAGGGAGGCAGAGAGACATACAGAAACAGGGTCAGGAACAGGGAGGCCGAGGCACCTTATTTAGTTTCACCTGGAATTCAGAGTAATCTGAGGCCAAATTCTGCTTAGTCAAACTTGACATCTGTAGCTGCATTTCTCAGAATAGCCCAGGAAAGAGAAAACAGAGGCTTCTTGCCAAGTCTATTGATGTCAAGGACGACAGCTCCATATGCTAAGAAGCAGAAAGCCTCATTTGCACTGTTCGTTCTTGGTCCAGGACATAGAAGTAATGGAAAAGAGAGATGAAGCATATCTATCATCACCTTTTTTTTCTCCCCTTCCCCACCAGGCCAGAAAGAGAGGAAAATAGAAATTGAAAAATCCAGGTAGCATTACAATAATTTTTAGAAAGCCCCAGATGTCAGTGTTAGGCTGAGCCTTATTAAATCCCAGTAAGGCTAATTAGTAGCTCCCTTGGGGAAAGCCTTGAGAGCTCATTATTTGGACTAGTATCTTAATTTTTAAAAATGTAATTTTCTAAGTACAAGTGTGTCAAGGAGCAAGATGTTGAAAAACTGCTGGCTTTTCAGATGATTTGTTAAAGAAAACACACACATACACACTCCACACAAATTTTTTAAAATCCACTCTGGTTTTAAAATGTCCTAGTTTAGCTATCCATAATGTACTATTTTCTTTAAGCCAAGAAACAGTAGAGGTATGTAAAAGAAAGGACTGAATAAACCATGGTCCAGGGACAATGATTATTATGTTTTACAATTCTGAATTGCCACAGAGGCTGATTCCTCCTAAGGCGCTGATCCAGCCTGTGTTCACCACCTTCTCCCATAGATGGCCATTTCTGCCATGGGCCCTGACTATTGAATTCACTCTAGAGCACATCCTCATGTGATTATAACCAAGGTATTTATTGCCAAGCTTTAAGTTCAGGTGATTCCTCAGAACAGGGGAAAATATGTTTATTTGCTCTGTGCCTTTGAAAGCTTGTTAATGTGGAACTCCTGTGGAGTTGTGGGATCATCTGTTGAGTACACTGCAGGCACTGGTCTGTTCTGAAATCAAGCGGTGGCTGTGTGGCCATGTGTAAGGCCGGTGGCCGTGGCCGTGGCCATGCAGGTTCACATTGGATTAGGGCAGATGGTAAAGGAAGTGTGGATAGCAATGGTGAACGAGCAAACAGGCAGGGAAGACTACTTTCCTCTCTCAGGGCCTACGAGTAAACAGGCTGGGGGGGACCCCTTTCCCCATAAACAATAGCAAACAGTGGCCCCTCCCAATTACAGCAGGCAATCTGCAATCTATAATTTGCCACCCTGAGGGCAAGCACCTGCAGACTGTACACACATGGTGCTGCCCTGTGCTCATGCACTTGCTCACGAAGTACAAGTGAGCAAGGCTAACGCACTTGTTTGCCCGACATCATGAAAGGAGAGGTCTCTGCCCTCATAGAGCAATCAATGTTCATTTGGCCAGTGTATATGGACCCCTGCTCTGGCACCAGGAAGCTCTTTGAGTAAGCAGTTTACCCTCTCTGTGCCATAGTGGGTATCACTATTAGCCATCATCTGCTAATAGAAAGTTAGACATTTTCAAGGCTTTGAGCTCAACTCAAAACATTTTGTCTTTGTTCCTCTTTCTCATTCAAATAGCAAGAATCTGATTATTATGAAAAAGACAAGCGTGGGTAAGAACTGTATGCTTTGAAGGATCCTATAGAATAACTTGACTGTTCGCTTTGACCTTAAAGTAAGTACTTGAAGATTTCTATTTGATAAACAGAACAGCACAAAAAAAATCAAAGCCTGAAGCAAATTTACCTTAAGGACCTTTAGTAAGCTCCTTTGTCTTTACCTCAGGAACAAACACAACCAGCTGCGATGTTGACAGTCTCCCTGTGCCATAAAGAAAGGCAGAATCTTAAATGCACATTTGGAATCTAGCCAATTTATGGTTGGTCAGTGATGTCATTAATCAGGTGACCTTTGGGGTCCTACTCTTTCCTTTCTCTGGGCTTTAGAGCCAGTTGCCACCCAGAATTGTTTTTTCTTTATGAAGAAAGAAATGAATAGGTACTGAGTCTGGTTCTTCCTTTGTCTTGTAGAAATTCTTTTTTTTTTTTTTGTATTTTTCTGAAGCTGGAAACGGGGAGAGACAGTCAGACAGACTCCCGCATGCGCCCCACCGGGATCCACCCGGCCCACCCACCAGGGGTGACGCTCCGCCCACCAGGGGGCAATGCTCTGCCCCTCTGGGGCGTCACTCTGCCGCGACCAGAGCCACTCCAGTGCCCGGGACAGCGGCCAAGGAGCCATCCCCAGCGCCCAGGCCATCTTTGCTCCAATGGAGCCTTGGCTGCAGGAGGGGAAGAGAGAGACAGAGAGGAAGGAGGGGGGTTGGAGAAGCAAATGGGCGCCTCTCCTATGTGCCCTAGCCAGGAATCAAACCCGGGTCCCCTGCATGCCAGGCTGACACTGTACCACTGAGCTAACTGGCCAGGGCCTAGAAATTCTTTTTAGCCTTGAGCACTGTGCAGATATTTAGCCTACTGTGTGCCTGGTACTGGCTTAGGCAGTGGGGATATAGTAGTTGTAATGCTGGAGACTGAGGCCAGGCAGGTTCACACTGGATTCAGGCAGAGGGTCGAGGAACTGTGGAGCCAGAAAGTGTTGGGCCATTACCATTCCCACAATGGCAGACGAGCACACAGGCAGGGGAAAACCTCTTCCCTGGCAAACAAACAGCAAAAATGACCCCTCACCGTGGCAGGCAGGCAATCTGCCATCTACAATCCTCCTTAAACACAAGCACCCATAACCTTACATAGGCTGTGTGCACATGCTCCTGCCACGTGCTCATGTACTAATCAAGCAGAGTGCTTGCAGCTGGAAGCAAGCCTAACACAGCTGTTTTCCCAACATTCCACCCCTTTAGGGTTGCTTTCCTCACAATCTATGTGACAGGTATCTTCCACAGTGGTCCCTGTGCATGGAGTGAGGTACATTACGTAAACAAACAGACTACAGCAATAGCACAAGTTATAGAATAATTACAAAGGTGCCCTTCACGAAGTCTTTCCAGGCACTCTTCCCAAGATGCTAACTGGGAGCCCACTTCTAGCCCCTTACCCTACGGAAGGTGGTAGGGCCTATATACTCCAGGGCTATGTCCATTGAAGAAAGTGGCCTTGGTGCATCTCTTCAACTGGGTGAGAGCAGCTTCCAGGTGCAGGAGGGCCTCCACAAGTACCGCCCCCCCATCAGATTCTCTTATAGTGTCCACAAGCGACATGTCCATTCATCAAGGGAGCTGGTGCCCCCCTCTGGTCACAGTCCAAGAGTCCATTACACCATTCAATGATCAGTCCATGATAGACAGCCCAGCTGTCTGTGCAAATCACCAAGGTAAAAGTCCATTACAGGCAACTAGCTACGCGGCTCTTTATTAATGGACCTCAGCACCTTTCCATAAATGCCCTGTTGGTTGCCACAATCCCCATCCAACCCCTTAGAGGTCCAAGCTCACAGGTCCTGGTGGAGTCAAACACATTCAAAGCCTGTATCGCCTTAACAGTTCTCTTACTGCTGCTGCAAAAAAGCACCTATTACCTTCTAATTCCAACACCTGCTGCACATTACAAGGGGATCAGTGGATTGCCAATTCCACAAGGGGCCTCTGCCCCCCTACCCATCTCTGTTAGGAGTGTCCCTCGGCCTTCCCCCTGTTCAAACTGGGATAATGAATCTTGAAGATCCTCCTCTCCCACAGCTGTCTCCAACAAGTAATCTTGTAACCGTGCAACCTGAATGCCAGCCATTTTTCTTGGTAGTTCCTGGGTCCACCCATTTTCCCTTGCTTTTCAAAGTGCTGGAACCTCCGTTGCAGCTTAAGCTGCTAGCAAAGTACTAACAGGATTTTATTAGACCCACCATCTAATTTCTCCCTATCTTTCCTGGCCACAATCAAACCTACCCACATCTGTGTTCAGGTAACCTTTACAGGCCCATTTCTCTTGTTAGTTGGGGGAATAGCACAGGCAGCAGCCCTCACAGCCTTGTGATTACGTGCTGTCTCCAGTTCCCTCAAATCTGCTACCATCTGTGTAACCACATTAATGGGCTGCTCCTGATGTGCTCTTGGAAGCTGGGTTTTTACCTTCTGGGTGACAACAGGCCAGGCTCTGAGTCTGTGGAAGGCAGTGTCAGCCTGAGCCTCCTTCTTAGAAGGGGAGGAGTTGGAAATGCCTGCTCACGCCAACTCAGAGCCACTCCACCAGCAGGGATGCAGCTCCTTCTTTGGCGACCATTTCAGCCCCTGCAGTTGCCAGCTCTTGGCCTGAAACTGAGACTTGAGCTCTTGGACCCTCAGTCATTTCTCCAACAGCTGTCACTGCCAACATTTGGCTTCCATGACAAGTTGCAACTCATGAACCTGTAATTTTTTCTCCAGAGACTGTTCCATTTCCAGGAGCCATTGGTGCTCAGCCTGTGCTCACACTGCAGCTCTAGAACCCGGTTGACCTCCCTCTCCAGCATGTGCTCCAGTTTACAGCATTGCTGCTTCTCAGCCTGTAGTCTGACCTGCAGTTCTCAGATCTGCAGCTCTTTCTCCAGTGACCATTGCAGCTCATACTGTTGCTGCTGCTCAGTATGCTGCTCACCCTGGAGCTTTTGACTTTGGGCAGCTTCTTGCACAAAGCTTTCAGTTTCTTCTCACAGGGCTGTAAAAAACACACAGCCCCCAAAAGGACAGTGAAGGAGAACCATACCCTGGAGAATGACCACTGCTCTACCCCAACCTTCAAGGGTGTGGGTGGCTCCATAGCAATCTGATCCGAATCTGCCCACTACACTAAATGTAATGCCAGAGACTGGGACCAGGCAGGTTCACATTGGATCTAGGCTGATTGTAGAGGAACTGTGGATCCAGAAAGTGTTGGGCCATTTAATAGATTTCTACAATGGCGCATAAGCAGATAGGCAGGGGAAAACCTCTACTCCGGCATACAGCAAAAATGGCCCTCACAGTGGTGGGCAGGCAACCCACCATCCGCAATCCTCATGGAGCACAAGCACCCATAACCTTACGTAGGTTATACACACACATCTCTGTCACGTGCTCATGCACTAATCAAGCAGAGTGCTTGCAGCCAGTATACCAGCAAGCAAACCTAACACAGCTGTTTTCCAACAGTGGTGAACAAGGAGAATCCTGCTTTCCTGAAGCTTACATTCTAGAAAGCAGAGGTAGGATATTAAGTAAATGAGTAACTAAATAATTTCAAAGAATCTGAAAGTGCTGTTAAGAGAAGAAAACAGGATGGTATCCTAGAAGTTCTTGTGCATGGGGAGAGGAGCTGTTTCAGTTTGGGTGTTCACAAGGCTTTGCCTGAGGAGGTGTCCAGTGAGCTGAATCTGGACAATATGGAGAAGCCAGCTACAATTGTTTTTACCTACGTTGGCCACTTGTATTATTTAACAATACTTATCAAGTTAAACAGAAATGTAAAATGGGGTAGCCATTGATAAACACAGTTTGTGGCAGTTCCTCGATAAATTAAACATAATTTCCATATGACTGAGTAATTCTGCTCCTAGGTATAGAGTCAAAATAATTGAAAGCAGATGTTCAAAGAAAGACTTGTACACAAATGTTCATAGCAGCAGTATTTACAATAGTCAATGGATGGCTGGATAAACAAATGCATTGTATCCATACAATGGAATATTACTCAGCCATAAAAAGGAATGAAATACTGACAGATGCTACAACATAGATGAATCTTGAAAACATTTTGCTAAGTGAAAGAAGCAAGACACAAAGGCCATGTATTATATGACTCAACTTATATGACATGTCTAGAATAGGTAAATCCACAGGGACAGAGAGTAGATTAGGAGTTTAGGGGAGTAAGGAAGGGGAAATGACTGCTAATGGCTATGGGGTATCCTTTCAGGGTAATGAAAGTATTCTTGAACTAGGTAGTGGTAATGTTTGCAGAATACTAAGAACGTGCTTTTTCACTAATGAATTTTACACTTTAAAATGGTGTGTGTATTTTACCACAATTTAAAAAATAAAACCCAATTGTGATATTTGATACCAGTTCATACCAATATTTACATATATACACTTGGAAAATATCCTGAAAAGTAATTGTAGACTGTCTGGTCTAGCCTTTTTTTTAAGGGAGGAAAAGTTTTATTTTGTATTTATTTATTTAGGCCCGTACCCTGTGAATGGGACTTATCAAAAGAGAACTGAACCTAAACACAGGTGTACAAATATGCAGGTGTGCACATCTCTTCAGGGTTTAGAGCCCTAAACTATTTGAAAGTGAACAGGATGTATTTTATACAGGGGTTCTCCCCTGATGCATTCTAATCATATATTATTTCTAATATATGAAGAACATTTCACCCAAAAGCTTGTTAACTACTCCTGGGGTCTTAGTGAAAAGAGAGGCTCTGGGAATTAGGAGTGAGTAGGAAAGGGAGATGTGGAGGTGATAGTCCTTATCCACAGCACCAACCTTGGAAATAAAACCGGTGGAGAAGATTTGGACAGATCTTTTAAGACTAAGTTGAAGACGTGTCTGTAGATAGAGGTAGCATGGGAGGTCAAGACACTGACCTGGCATTCAGAAGACCTGGGTCTAGTTTTTGGCCTCCCCTGCCATGAATCTTCCCTGTGCTCCTAGGATGTCTTTTTAATTCAGGTCTATACCTATAATCTATAAAACTTAGTACCTTCCCCCAAACCAGCATTTGAAATAAATACAAACAGGGGAAAACAGCTTAATCATACTTTATAATTTTAGCCATAGTCGTAGTCCCTTATTTCTTCCTTGAGTTTGATATGTCATCCATCTGACATTTTTTAGCATAAGAGAAATTGGTGAAAATTTGGTAAACCAGAAAAAAATCTTGATGACATCTAAAGAGTTTTCAAACCTCTGTAAGAATGATTGCTATATTCTTTTTTTTTTAAAAAAAGCATTTTTCAAATAATATTCATTTGGTGTCTCAAGTTGTTATAGCCTGATTCTTTCTTTGAGTGACAGGACTAAATGTTAGCTAAGCCTCTTTTTTTTTTCCTATCAATTTCTCTGATCTACATAGTTATTAGGAGGTGGAGGTATATTTAGATATATTATTGAAGAGGTAGATTTTGATGTATTTAGGCTTAGGTATAAAGCGCTCTGCTAGACTGGCTTAGAAAATGCTGGGACTGTAATTTCCAACACTCCAGAATGATCTGTACTGGTTCTATTTACCAAACCACTTGTCAGTGGCAGCCTCCCACCCCTCACCCCTCACCACATACACCTCTTTCTTCCTCTTTCTTCATCTACTCTTCCAACCACACTCAATGTTAGAGATAAGCAATGCTATCTCTTGTTTAAGGAGTGTTTGAATTCCCTCATAAACATGTAAGAGAACAGAACCATACAGTCTGTTCTTTTTATTTGAGACCCACCGTCTGCTTTCATTTTGACCCAGTTTCTTTTGGGACTGGGAGGAGAGGGAAAATTTAGGCATCACAGGAGATCATCAATGGACGCTTTCAGGCAGTTCTCTATAACATGTGCTTGAATAGTTATTACTTGTCTAGGATCCTATATTCAACAGAGTTATTTGTTCTCAAACAGGAGGAAAAATAAATCTTTGTAGTTTATTGTGAAACGTTCAGCTTCCCTCAACTACAGGGACCCCAGCGGCAGGTTTAGAGTTTCACTTGCAGGTGTGAAGGCTTACTTTCTTTATCCCCTCTTACATGGACGCCTATCTCTCTAATAAGGGGGGTGCAGGTTAGAGCCTAGCCAGGCTAATAAAAGTGATGCCAGTGACTTTCAGTGGACTCGAGTTTTTGAAGATTGAAAAAATGTCACCACTATAAGATTTGAATTCTGCAAGAAAGGTATGAAAACAATAAAGACTCTTAACTCACATAGCTTCTTCTATATAGAGACAGATGCTCTGTGATCTTATGACATCCCTCAAAGGATTCTTATGCAGAGAGCTTATTTGTATATATGCCTACATGTGTAAGTAGAGAGATGTGTATGAAGAGAGAATGAGGGAAAGAATCAGAGTATTAATGGCTCAGCAATGACACTCCTGCTACTGTCCCCAGGGTGTGGGCATGGGTGATAGTCACAGTCTTTAATAGCTGGCCTGATATGGGCACTGACCAGTCAGAATCGATGCCAGCTATATTGCTGAAGCAGGGTGCTGCACAACCTGTTTTGTGCTAGCCTTTCATTCTTTAGTAATCATATTGTGGAGAAGGGGTCCTGTAGGAGGAGTTCAGGTGACCAGGCTTAGGATCAGGGCTGTGGTTATTTACCAACCAAGATGGCTGCATTTGAATGTTTCAACAACCAGTACACGAGCTCAGCCATGAGACTCTCTCTGTATCTTAGACTTCTCAAACAGTTCCTATCAAGAGGTAGGTGGTTGTTGTTAAATGTCTATTTATTGGCTGTTATGCTTGTGTGATTATTTGCTCATGCATCCTGGTGATCATCAGAATTGTTATCCCGGTTAGAACCCAGCCATTTGTCCTAAGGAATTTCTATGCCTAAGATATTCAGTGCGGATAGGGGTCTGCTGATTGCATCAGGAACCCAAAACTATTTTTGAATCCTGGCCTGCTCTGAACTCATCACTAATTTGTAAATATTACAAATTAAACAATCCAGCAAAGTCGCTGGCACACCAGAGGATTTGTTTTTGTTTTTTGAAGAAGAACTGTGTTGCCTATCAGAACAGGGCTAAAATGTTGAAAGTGACAAAAAGTTACTGGTAAGATGTTTGTGTAGGGGTACTAAGAGGCATTTAGGATAGGCCTGATTGCCTGATGGCTGGCTGGGATGAGTGTTTGAAAAAGGTAAAAATTATTGAGAAAGTTTGCAGCTGGAACATCTGATTGTCACCAACAAGACTTCATTGCTGTCAGCAACACTGCCATCTTTTGATCTTGGTCTTAAATGGGACTTTCATGTGCTCCAGAAGAGATGCTTTTCTCTTCATTAGGTCATTGCCTTGAGAACAATTTAATGCAATTTAAAAATAAGCACACAGTTGAATACTATAATGTAGTTAAGCAAGCTGTTTCTGACTGTGCAAGCTAAATTTTTTTCTATTTTTGAGAGTGGCTTATATTATGCACATACTGAGCCATGGCATGACTATATGATAGCCCCATATAATAAAGTATGTAGGCTAGGCTGTTTAAATAGACCCACAGGGAAATAAGTTTGCAGCAGGATCCCTTACAGTGCATGCTCCATCTCACAGCTTGATTTATACCTTCCCACCTTCTGCTAAATATGTTTTCTTCTCATGATCCTCACGCACATCATTCTGAATTTAAAAATCTTGTTTGCTTTCCATGGTTCGGCTTAAGTGTTGCATTTTGTTTAACTCTAACATGCCCTTATAATAGAGTTTGTTAGGGTCAGAGTGGGTAGGGTTTGATGCTCAAGTGTTACCACTCACTGAACTCCTTTTCTTCAGGGTTTGGCTGAATTCAGTATGAACACACAGTAAATGGGAGGAAGTATCAGTTTTATTTAGGATTCTCTGATGGATTAGATCAGAGAACACATGGGCCTTTTACCTGACTTCTTGAATCTTGAGTCTTACCCAGACTTCCCACATAGAGACTGCTGGTAAAATTGGAACTAGAGAGCAAAGCTCCTCCTGGGTCTATTAGATAGCAGCTTCTTGTGAAGGATATAATCAACTCCTTGACTAACTGGCTTCAGTAGATGCCAGTCTCCTTAGTATTAGTCCCTCTCCTTCCCTAGGGAATTTCTGTGGGGACCAAAGCCTTACATGGAAAAGCTCCCTCCTAAGAAGGGCCTTGAAAGTCCCTTCTTATTGGGTTTAGTTTTAGTAAAATGACATGATCAGAACCAGCATATAAAACTTTAAATGGTAAGATGTAAATATTAAAAATAGTTTTTAAAAAGCATAGACTTAAGATTTAAAAGAAATATAAAGGATTCACCCATCTTTAACTTTCCCATTAGTGGTTATTGGGCCTTTGAATGCCTGCCAAGTCCGGCTTCTATATTTTCACAATGAGCTAAAATATCTCCTATAGTTTTATACCTAACTTTGTCCCTTGGAGATACCTAGATAAAGTATTGTGTCTCTTTCACATGGTAACCTTTCATTTATTTCAAGAAAAATTGCCTTGTCCTCCCAACCACACTTGCCAAGTGAACATACCCAGTTCATGCAACCATTCCTCATTCAATACAGTTCGAGTTCCTGCACTATCCTGGTAGCTATCCTCTAAATACATTCCAGTAAATACATATTCCTCAAGAAAATGCATCACTAGATCTGAAGGGGATAGTCCAAGTCAGGTCCAGAGTAGAAAAGTTTTATTACCTTTCTAATCACAGAAACCATACACACAGTAAATGCTACTTATATGGCCCTGGCTGGATAGCTTGGTTGGTTAGAGCATCGTTCTGATGTCAAAGGTTACTGGTTCAATTCCAGGTTGGGGCCCCTACAGAAAGAGATTGATGTTTCTTTCTGTCTCTCATTCCCTCTTCCTTTCTCTCTAAAATCAATCAATCAAAAAAAACAAAAAACAAACAAACAAAAAAAAACCCAAAACAAAACAGTATCAGTCTCCAAAACTCAAAAGCATTGGTACGTAAAGACACATATACCCCCATGTTCATTGCAGCATTATTCACAGTGACCAAGATATGGAAACAACCAAAGTGTCCCTCAATAGAGGATTGGATAGAGAAGATGTAGCCCTGGCTGGTTGGCTCAGTGGTAGAGCGTCGGCCTGGCGTGCGGAAGTCCCGGGTTCGATTCCCGGCCAGGGCACACAGGAGAAGCGCCCATCTGCCTCTCCACCCCTCCCTCTCTCCTTCCTCTCTGTCTCTCTCTTCCCTTCCCGCAGCCAAAGCTCCATTAGAGCAAAGATGGCCCAGGCACTGGGGATGGCTCCATGGCCTCTGCCTCAGGTGCTAGAGTGGCTCTGGTTGCAACAGAGCGACGCCCCAGATGGGCAGAGCATTGCCCCCTGGGCATGCTGGGTGGATCCCAGTCTGGCGCATGCGGGAGTCTGTCTGACTGCCTCCCCATTTCCAACTTCAGAAAAATACAAAAAAATAAATAAAAAATAAAAATAAAAAAGATGTGGTATATATATATATATATATATATATATATATATATATATATATATATACACACACAATGGAATACTACTTAGCCATAAGAAATGATGATGTAGTGACATTTTATGACAACATGGATGGACCTTGAGAACATTATAGTTAGTGAAATAAGTAAATCAGAAAAAGCTAAGAACTGTATGATTCCACACAGAAGTGGGGTATAAAACTGAGACTCATGGACATAGATTAGTGGGGGAAGAGGTGAGGGGCAGGATGTAAAGAGGGACAAATATAAAGTGACAGAAAATGATTTGACTTTGGGTGATGGGTATACAACATAATCAACAGTTCAAATGCTATAGAAATGTTTACCTGAAACCTATATCCCCTTATTGATCAATGTCACCCTGTTAAATTTAATTTTCCAAAGAAAATTACATAAGAAAAAAAGTAAATGCAACTTAACTTTATTAGTTTTGTTATTGACTTTGTCCCATCTCTTAATCATGTTTAGCATTCTGTTGATGAAAACATAGTATTTTCCTGTGCTGCTGCTTAAGCTAGGTATCCTCTAGCCTTTACTTATATAGTGACTTACATATTTGGACCCAAGTAAATAATATTACAACCGGTAGAACTAACCCATCTCTCACGCCTGCCAAACCTCTCTGGCTCCATACTGTGGCACTTGATGTGTTTTGCTCCTTTCTCAGCACTGTGACCTCTAAATATTTGGCGGGGATACCCTTACTGTTATTGTCGTCATCCACGTTCATATGAAAATATTGAGCAGGGCACACCAAGGATAGAGTTCTCTGACAAGCTGCTACAAACCTCTCTTGAGGTGGATGCAATGAGAATGATTTATGTTTTAAGTGTTACATTCCTCACCCCCATAATTTATAAGAATATCATTAGAGACCTTGTAAAATGCATTGTTGAAATCTGTATTTCAGTATAATCAAAAGGGGAAACGAGCTTAGACAGATATGGTCAACTCTGCGTAAAATTTCGCTGCCTCTGGTGATTGCAGTTTTTTTGCCCCCCCTCTGGATTCTCATGAACAATTCCTTTAATAAACCAGTTTTGATTTTTCCCAGGATCTCCCAAGGTAACCTCTTTACAATACTTAAATCGACCTTCTCTTTCAATTTGAAACATGAATGACATTTGCCAGTCCCCTAGCTTTTGGCACGTCTTCCATTTTCCACTATTACTCAAAGATTTCTGACCGACCTGGAGCATTAGTGATCCCTATTGCAGAGACTCGTAAGATCTAGGCTGTGATCTGGAGGCTATGTTTAATTTCACCTTAAGCCTGTTGTCTGATTTTTTTCCAGGTCTTGGCTTTTGGGACCAGAACCTCTTTTTTTTTTTCCAACTTGTTACACTGCATGCACAAAAGAAAAAAAAATTACAGCAAAACAAAACAAAACAACAACAACAACAAAACACCCAATACACTTCATCTTCATACAGCTTTCTATTTATATTAAATGCACAAGGCCCAGAATGCATGTTGGGTTTTCTTTCATTAGCAAGTGGACTTCTTCAAGTAATAAAAGCTTATTCTAAGTGTATAGGTGGCAAGAATAGCAAAAATGGTCCCCTGGAAATGAAATTTGATTCAAGAAATGTCCAGGACTTGGAATGGGTAAATCTGTGAAAGTGCTGGGGACTGTCTGGCCACTGCTATAGCAGCAGTGGTTCCATGTTGCCCTAGCCAAGAGCAGGCTCAGCTCTTTTCCTTTTATTTTACTTTATTTTATTTTTTTCCTGTCCCTAGAGCTGACTCAGGCTTAGTGTGTTTATTTTTTCCCTCAACTTTTCTCTTTGCCTTTTCTTTTATTCCCTTGCTACCAAACAACTTCTTAACATATTTCTCTACTTTGGAATTTACATTTACCCATGTTTTTGACTCGGTCAAAACTTTGCCTCACCTGTGGCTTTTTTGTGGTTTACACATTCTCTTGTCCAGGGGGACCTTTAAGATGGTGTCTGGAATAATTTAAGAATGGATCTGCTCAAAGACTTACCAAATTAAATAATCTGTGTTATTTGTCCTAATAGAACTGAATATTTCTCAGGTTTTGACCTTTCTTTTCAAACTGATATAAAAGAGAGAAAAAAATATGAGAAACTTGCTAATGTCTGTACTGCTTTGACGGTGCTGTGAGCAATCACTGTGCCAGTCAGGCACACAGTCTCTCACTGAGGAGAACTGCCCCCCTGCTGGGTCACCATTTCTGCTCCACTAGCCCCTGGCTCAACCACAGCTGACTGGGTGGCCTGTGTGCACCTGACTCAGAGACAGCCAGTCTGTGGACTGACCAGAAATAGCTCTCCTCACACAAGGGTGAAATGGGCCAACTGGGTTCCTTCATTCTGAAGGATCTTAACTAAAAAATGGGACTAGGACCAGGCAAACAGGAGCAGAAGATGAAAACCCGAAAAAGACTATGAGAGGCCAGAGAGAGACTAAGTGTTGTATTCCTAAGGCAAAGGGGCAAAGATTATTTAATGTCTCCCACAATCTTTGGGCAGATTTATATAATCATATACATAAATGCTTTATGCCTATGTTATAGAACTTGCCTCTAGGGAATGGAGAGTTGGACGTTTTGCAGGAAGAGTTAGAACCACACACTGTTTCAAATACTTCATTCTTTATTCTGCAGTAGGAGCTCCGCTCTCCTCTTGAGTAGATCCTTCCTTCACCTCCCTTCTGTGGGGCATCTCAGGAGGCCTTCCCCTTCTCTGGGATACTGAAGGTGCCCCATGGTTTCCTCCCTGTTCTGGCTCCTCTTGGTGATATTTGCTGGCTTTGCTTCTTGGCCTTTACCTGTACTCTTTCCAGTGCCCAGTCTGCTGCCTACCAGTGTTGGTGACACGGGCTGGCTGTGGGAGCCTGTGGGTGCATCAGGCACTAGGTTGTGTGGCTCATGCCATGGTGGTACCTGGGAGCCCTGTCATAGAGCACCAGAGCCAGACACTGTGAAAGCAGTGAATATAGAGTTCATTTAGTTACTTCTAATAGAGGGAAGAAAACTCCAGTATAGAACTGGGTTCAATTCCAAATACAAGGCTTCATGGTAATTCATAACCAAGAAGCAGGTTGAGGTTGTCAGTGGATGGAAAATTACAAAGAGGAGACATCAAGGGTGGTGGGGGGATTCTTGCTAAAATGACAGCATGATTCTTGCTACAACTGGGCTAGAGAAGCCAAAGGCAAGGCCTAAAGATGAGGCCTAGTTGAAAAGAGGGTGTAATGCCGGTGACCAAGGCTGAGTAGATTCACATTGGATTCGGGCAGACAGTAGAGAAACTGCGGAGCCAGAAAGCATTGGGGTCATTCCATTTAATAGTCTCACAACGACAGACAAGCAAACAGGGAAAACCACTTCTCATGGCCACAGGCAAATGAACAGCAAAATGGCCCCTCACAGTGGTGGGCAGGCAATCTGCCATCCACCCTGAGGACAAGCACCTGTAGCCTTGCATAGACTTATACACATGTGGTGCTGCCCCATGCTCATACACTAATCAGGCAAAATACAAGCGAGCAAGCCTAACTCAGCTGTTTTCCCAACAGAGGCCTTGAAGGAACCTTTGTAAAGATTGCTCGAGGAGTCTTTGTCATCCCCAACCCACTGAATTTCTGGAATCACAAATACATTGAAGCTGTATCTTGTTCTTGCCATAAATTTTTCTTCTCCCTTTTGTGTTACTTGTATTTCCCTAAAGCGGCACTGTGTCAGTTCCCAATAGCTTAAACATGAAAGAAAACAAGTCTCTCCATTTATTTCTTCAGGTTTCACTCACAAGTCCCTGATTGTGGGGATTGGTGGGGTGAGAAGGTTTGCCTGGGAGCAATCTGAGTTATAGACAAAATACTGTACTCAACACCATGCCTTCCTAGCCCTCTCATAACTAAGTCATTGTCTGGGATCAAAGTTGTGGGCTTGACATCTCTTTCCTTAGGACATGTAATAGCCCCTCCCCAGCCCTACTTGCAAGGAGCCGTCAGCATGGCAGTAGCCTCAGACTCGTTGCACCAAAACATTACGTGGAGTCCAGTCAAGGCTCAAGCCAAAACTGCCCCCTCCCCACCCACCCTTCTTAACACTTGGAAAAGATGAAAATACATAAAACATCAATGTACCTAACCCTGACCCCTGCCTTAAAACTAAAAACAAACAAAAACATGCATTTCTATCTTAACACTCTATAGTTCATACTTTGAAAAAAAATTAATTCTGACAGAACTATCTCAGGCTCCTTTCCAAACAAGTGAAGTTTTACTGAAAGTGATTGGAAAGAAAGGCACAAATGGGTGTTTAGAAGAATTAAAATGCAGGAGTTAAACTGGGTTCTTAAGTGGGGCTGTGGAGAGGAGGAGGCTGGAGGACTGTGAGAGCAGAGAGAACCGCAGCTGAGAGCATTGTGGCTGGGGGAGAAAAAATTTCTGTTTCTCAATAGAAGAGTAGCCATTTCTTTTGATATTACCAAAATTGCCACTCTCGGGTTTTGAACTGCTTTTTTACTACATATTTTTTTTCTTTTCAAGAAAGTGCTAATGATTTGGCATCCCGGCACAGAGCTGCATTCTCTTGACTCAAACTCAAATTCTTTTAGAAAAGCATTTTTCAGGAACACAGTATTAATCCAGGAACGGCCTTGCTGTTTTTATTGCTGCTTAATCATATATTGTTTTTTACAGAATAGTGCCATTTGTTTGTATTTCCCCACAGTTTTTGTTTTTAGGATTTTATTCTTTTCTAGTGGCAGCTGAAGTGATTTTGAGTGTTTGCAGCATGCTGTTAATTAACCAAATGTTTCAACCTGGAACTTGAAACACCTGGGCTGGCATAAATTGCTCTGAATCAGAGTGAAAACCTTTGGAACAGTGGATGTTGAAGATTGGGGGTAAAACTGACAGTAGATGGTGAGAGGTTTTATGCTCTTCTCACTTTTTAGGCAAAATGAAAACAGATAAGTAAGTGTTTTTAGCAGAGATTATTCTCAGCAGTGGGCCCACCTCATGTACTCATTGGCTAACCAGCAGAAGCTCCCAGCGTGTCTGAATGCAGACAGCTTAGATTTAGTCTGTGTTTGACCTTGTTCGCAATCGACTTCTTTATTCTGTCTACCCCTGGGCTTGATTATTTAAAAAATCTTGGATAGGCCTGACTTGTGGTGGCGCAGTGGATAAAGCATCAACCTGGAAACGCTGAGGTTGCCGGTTCAAAACTCTGGGCTTGCCTGGTCAAGGCACATATGGGAGTTGATGCTTCCTGCTCCTCCCCCCTTCTCTCTCTCTCTCTCTCTCTCTCTCTCTCTCTCTCTCTCTCCCCCTCTCTATAATGAATAAAGTCTTTAAAAAAAATTCTTAAATTTAAAAAATAAATAAATAAATAAAAAATCTTGGCTAGATGAAGAGTCAAGATTGGTTATGGGAAGTGCTAGGGCGTCAGGTGAGATCTGGTGCCCATATCCTTCCACTCATTCTTTCTTCCCTTTGGGGTATTCTGATAATAAATAAAAAAAACAACCATGTGCAAAAAGAATCATATTCAAATAGAAAATGAAGCACTTTCTTATTAACAACTGTACAGTCACCTGATTACCTCACACAGACAAGAAGCAGGGCTCTAGTAAGGGTAAAATGCGCCTGTGGAGTAGACCCATCCTTAATTCCACCCAGGCTAAGATGCAGGTGCTAAAATGATTGAGAAGAATAGTTGGTTTGTCCATGGAAGGGTTTCTAAAAAGCAGCACTAATGACATTTTGGGTTATGGGGGGCTGTCTTGTGCATTGTAAGATGTTAGACAGTCTTCCTGGCCTCTCTTCACTAGATTTCAGTAGCAAATTTCCTCCACCTTTGTTCTGACAACCAAAAATGTTTCCAGGTATTGCCCAACATCCCCTGGGGTGGGCTTGGTGGCAAAATTGAGCCCTATTGAGAACTATTGGCCCACCAGAAGCAGACCCCACTGGTCTGGTTTTCCCATTGATACTTACATTATGAAGTACAAACTTAATCATAGACTCATGGAGAGAAGGTCGAGAATAACATTTAAAAAAATTAAGTGCTTTCAAACATTAGTTTCCAAATGTTACATATTAAACATACAAACCCTGACCTGTGGTGGCGCAGTGGATAAGGCGTCGACCTGGAACACTGAGGTCGCCGGTTCAAAACCCTGGGCTTGCCTGGTCAAGGCACATATGGGAGTTGATGCTTCCTGCTCCTCCCCCTTCACTCTCTCTCTTACTCTCTTTCCTCTCTAAACATACAAACCTGGGGAGCTTTCAAAAATCCTGATGCCCTAAGCCACACCCCAAAGTTAATTAAATCAGAATCTGGGGGTAGGGGATATGGAACTGGACCATCAAAGTTTGTTTTAAAATACTTCCCAGGGATTCCAACGTGTAGCTAAATTTGAGAACCAGTGCTTTAAAGTACAGTCACTAGTAAGACATGACCAAATTACCTGACTGATATCATGAGCAGCTTCTTGCTGTTATTTGTTTCCACATAACTACCAGTAGTTGTCCAACTTCAGCATGCATCAGAATCATGTGCATCTAGAGGGCTAGATGTTGAGGAAGAAATCTTTTTGATTAGTTAGATCTGGGGTGGGACTCAATGTTTTGCATTTCTAAATAGTTCCCAAGTGGTGCTAATGGTGTTGAACCAGGAATCACCTTTGAGAACCACTGCTGATGACCATCATTTCATCCCTCTTACCTGATGAGCAGTGCCCCAACTGCCCCTAGTGAAGAGCACCACCCAATGCCAGACATAGAACTATCTACCAAACATCCCTATTTCCTCACCTCTTTTCATCTTCCCATAGTGCTTCCTTTCTCCATCTCTCATAAATTAATATCCTACTTGTTCCTATTGAAGGCATTCTGTCATTGTTATCCACCTTAATAGTCCTTGGAAGTGCTCAGAATTTCCACTCACAAATTTCATGTGCCTGCCATATCTTTATTTATTGAATCTGCTTTTCTTCATTTACTACCATTAAGGATTTTGGGAAAAGACCTCTTACTCACTTTTATTATTTTCGTATTTCCCTTATTTGATGATATATCATCAGTGAGGATTTCTTCCATTTTTACTGCATTATGTAGCATGTTGTAATACTTTGTTATTGAAATAAACTTTGGAGGTAACTTAGAACTCTAACAACCATTTTCAAACAACAAATTAATTTTTTGACAGAAAATCTTTGGACTTAGGAGACTATATATTCAATATAGGTGGTTTTTTGGTTTTGGGGTTTTTTTAACCAGTGAATTGCAAGTCTTCATATTTACTAAAGCATGACTGCTTTAGAAGTTTCAAACTCTTTGAAGACCAAGACTATGGCTGTCATGTCCCTGTTTATATCTTCCATTAAAATGACTCTCCATTGAGAAATAAAGAAGGTATTAATGGCTAAGTATTTGGACAGTTAAGTACCAGGGCTGGGCAGAAGGCTTTTCTGCAGGAAAACTGAGGATGTCATTGAATTAAACAGGAGGTCCCAGTTGCCCACTTCATGGAGTCCTTTGAAGCAGGGCTGCCTACTCTTATCTTGCCTCTTGACACTCAGATCTTCCCAGTTTGAGATGGACGAGCCCAGTGTTCGGTATTTTCCCATTGGCTTTGCAGAGTCAACTTCTCACAGACATTTCTACAACCCTAGCAAAAGCTGTTTGGACAGATTTTGGAAGAAAACACATATGTCTTAGGAAATATAGTGGGAATGAGCACTGGACTGGGAAGCCAGAACTGGGCTTCAGTCCAGGCTCTGGCACTAACTAATGGTGTGACTTTGGACAAGTCACTTATTCTGCCTTAATCTTTGGAAAATTGAGGAAGTTCTGGTCTGGAAAATTGAAGAAGTTAAAGCAAGCAGTCTGTCTCTCCAGTGCTTATCCTGTGATTCTGCAAAGTTATATGTTTTATAGGCTAAAGAACTATGGGAGTAGAATTGCTTCAGTGAAGCGTGAGCTTCTCTCCACAGTCAGTAACTCAGGGTACTGAGTTTGGAAGAGGGAAAGACAGGTATTTGGATATCAATACAGAGTATCTGGTGGCTTCTGTTTTGCACCTCAGTAGCTAAAAAATACTGTTTTGGGAAGATAGGAAGTTTTTATTTTCAATCATGACCTTGAATTTTAGTCCTCACAACCAATTTTAATGTAAGCAAAAATACTTACTGAATGATTATGATGGACCCTCTCCAAAGGATAAGTAAGTGTACTATTAAATTCTGTATTAAGTAGGTAGAGCACCTCAGGTGCAAAAAGGGTCCTTTAAGATGCTCCTTCTTAAAAACTCCCAAAATTTCAGGATGAGAGTAAGATTTGGTTCCCAGGCTTGTTATGTCAGTTTTCTTCTGCACCCCTTCCCCACCCCAAGTTTGTAAGAGATCGATGGTTCCTGATGTTGTGGCAGCTCTACAACTTTACCCAAGGCTCACAGTGAGAGAAGACATGGGTTATCAGGCAGTTCCTCACTAGATCAGTTGGGGAGAAAAGCAGGTGATCAGAGCTGCGAGGGAGAGAGTGTCATCTTTCTGATGTTTTTACACACAAGAATATCTGTATGCATAGTGTTTAACACGTATAAAGGTTGGGTCCACACTTTTAAGAAACCAGGATGAAAGAAACTGTACAAATATAAACTTTGAAGAAAGAGAAAGAGCAAAAGAGAACTAGAGAGTTGAACATGTGACCAAACTATGTCACAAGGCAGAGGGCTGGTCATCTCTATAACTTGCTAGCACAGTGGTTTACAGAATGGATTCTCATGCTCAGTCCTAGAATAAAAACATTAAAGGGACATGCTCAGGAAATTCCTTTTCCTTTTAGTCAGGATAAAGCATCGTATTGAGACTTCAGAAAGCATATTGCATTTCACCTTTAATCTCCCAGACGTTAATCTCTTTACAAGTGGTCATTCTCTGAAAGGTACAAGTCAGGAGTGCTTTGGCATTGAGTTCCATAGCGGCCTTTATCATCTTGATGACAATTTTTCCAATTTAGTTAACAGTTTATTCAGTTGTAAAACTACAGTGATTCATGTAATTAGAGATTTCTCTCTGTGTCAATAGAGAGAGGGTATTTGGAGCTTAGTAAAGAGTTGAACAACTTTTCTGCTGCACTTCAAAAGAAGTAGTTGGTCCTGGGATAATATTTTTAGAATGTCAGAACTGGAAGATGACTGGCCGCTAATGATCCTCAAATAAAATTCTTGATTAATTATGAAATAAATGATCCAACAGTGACAAAATTTACTTGGATCTCATTGAAGTTTTATTAGGTTACCTCCTCCATGCCAGGTGAACAGGAAGAGGGAAAAGCTGTTCTCTTTCATTAATGCTCCACCTGAAACAAACACACAAATCAAACAAAAAGCTACAGAGCTCACAAAGACGGACGGGAGATCTTGTAAAAGTTTTGTCCAACAAAGTGATTTTTTGTTGTTGTTGCCCTTCTTGGATTTTGTGTTCCCTGAATGTGAGCAGCTGAAAGGTGTGTGGAAAATATTCCTGAATACCAAAGTGAAAATTTTCCACAGCTGTCAAAATAATAGTTTATTAAATAAATGCTATTAAAAAACCTGCTTGAACATTTCATGAACATAAATGAATCACAGCAACTCTTGGAGAGATACTGCAAATTAATTAAGCAACCACAAGGACAGGATGAAAATCTGAAATTCAAAATTCAGGAGAATTCCAGCTATGAGTCACTTGTCAAGGTTGTCATCTATTTTGCTGCTCTGGAGCAGTTTATTATTTAACTCTTACTGCTTGGGTCATATGTTATGATAATGCCTTTGAAAGTTCCGCTAGGATTGACTGTTATTCTGTGTGTCTGTCTGTCTTTCTTTGAAGTACTCAGCATAGTACCTGGCTTATGAAATAGTCATACTTGATATCTTTATATATATTTATTAAACATTTATGTAACATTTACTATTATACGATGCTTCTTTAGAATAAAAAAAACCCCAAAACTCATTTAATCCTCATGTAACCCGATCAGATAGACACTCTTATACCATTCTACAACTTAGAGAGGCTTAGAGAGGTTAATAACAACTTGACCAAAGTGAGAAAACTAAGAAATGACAGAACTGGAACTTAAATCCTAGGCCATGTGGTTTTGGAGCCCGTGATCTCTACTCCTGTGCTGTGTTGCTTCTCTCAATAAGTATTTGTTGAAATGAAAATAACATTTTCATGTGAAGAGTTTCTTTTTTATTTTTATTTATTTTTTTCATTTTTCATTTTTCTGAAGCTGGAAACAGGGAGGGACAGTCAGACAGACTCCCGCATGCGCCCTACCGGGATCCACCCGGCACGCCCACCAGGGGGCGACGCTCTGCCCACCAGGGGGCGATGCTCTGCCCATCCTGGGCATCGCCATGTTGCGACCAGAGCCACTCTAGCGCCTGAGGCAGAGGCCACAGAGCCATCCCCAGCGCCCGGGCCTCGGCTGCGGGAGGGGAAGAGAGAGACAGAGAGGAAAGTGCGGCAGAGGGGTGAAGAAGCAAATGGCACTTCTCCTGTGTGCCCTGGCCGGGAATCGAACCCGGGTCCTCTGCACGCTAGGCCGACGCTCTACCGCTGAGCCAACCGGCCAGGGCCCATGTGAAGAGTTTAGAAAGCAAATTCACATGTCGTTTCATTTGATCCTTAGAGTACTCAGTAAAGCAGATATAGCTATTCCTATTTTAGGATGGAGAAAACTGAATCTACTGAGTCTCAAACAGGTGAATACTTTTCCCAAAGTCAGCTGGTCAGTAAGTAATAGGGACAAGTGGTTTGGACCTGGAACCCTTAACTCCAACTGTGGCTCTTTTCTGCCTTAGCTGCATTTGAGTGGTAACTCTTCTATGAGCAAGAATACACTGCAGTCTGCCCCTTTTATTGCCAGCTCCCTCTGCTGGTGTTCATTTCTGGAAGTCAGTAGGTACATTCAGTCTAAGGACTGGAGAGAAATCTTTGCACCAAGGAGGGGTCTTCCAAATACCAGCTTTTTTGCAGTTCTTCCTGGTATTATCACCTGTAGTTTTTCTCAAACTCTTGTTTCATGAACTAGCATTCATTTATTGTGAAAATAGATTTGTGAAGTCTATGTTAAGTAGAAAGTCCTCAGGTAATGCTCTGTTTACTGGGTACCTGACTAGTATCTGGGACCCAGTGCTTAAGGCTGCAGGTCTTCAGAGTAGTCCCTTCCGGTATTCCGTTGTAGCTCAGGGAACAAACTGCTTTCTTGTTTCAGTCCTATGGCCTCCCCTTTGGGCTGTGTAACGGAAACTGTAATGAATTCGCGCTTTCTCTTTTTCTTTCCCAAAAGAAATTTTATTTTCGATTCAAGCTGTCAATCATTTCTCAAAAGCCTAATCTTTATATATATATAATGTACACACACACACAGAGACAGAGATAGAGTCAGCAAGAGGGATATATAGGGAAAGACAGACAGGAACAGAGAGATATGAGAAGCATCAATCATCAGTTTTTTGTTGTGACACCTTAGTTGTTCATTGATTGCTTTCTCATATGTGCCTTGACTGCGGGCCTTCAGCAGACCGAGTAACCCCTTGTTCGAGCCAGTGACCTTGAGTTCAAGCTGGTGAGCTTTTGCTCAAACCAGATGAGCCCGCGCTCAAGCTGGTGACCTCGGGGTCTCGAACCTGGGTCCTCCGCATCCCAGCCCAACGCTCTATCCACTACGGCACCGCCTGGTCAGGCTCAAAAGCCTAATCTTTAGTTATACATCTATTTGTTTATATCTTGTCTTATTGACACAGAAGTTGAGGTAAATTAAAGGAAACATAGTATAGTAAAATACAAGTAGAAGGTAGAAAATAAAGATCAGAGAAGATAGAAGTTAAAATTGGGCAAGGCCTGAGCGTAGAGAGTTGAATTCTTGTTCTTGGCCAGAAAAAAAAAAAAAAAAAGAAACAAAAACAAAGCGTGAAATACAGTCTATTTTGAAATTCTTGATGAAGAAGAGGAAAAATCTGTAACTCTAAAGGAGCCTCACTTGAAATTCCTTGGTAATTCCCTGTGAAAAGCATTGCAGTCACTGTGGTTTTAAAGATAACCTTGAGTTTTTCAGCCCAGCAGGCAAGTCAGGCAAATTAAAACCAACGGAATAAAATAAATGAGGCTCAAGTCCAAGTCAGTATAGGAGTGCCTACAAAAGACAGACCCATTCTCACAGGGGTCTGTATAGGTGGCAAGAGATTCCACCTGACTTGAGGGGATTTCATTTTGACTGGGGAAGAAGGAGATGGGTGTTCCAGTCCTAGGGAATGGAGTGAGCCGTGGTCAAAACTATGGGTCTGTGCTTGGTGGTGGGACAGGGAGACAGTCATTTGGGTCAAGTATGTGAAAACTGATGTGGAAGGCAAGAAAGGAAGGGATGTTAGTATGAGACCACCTTCCTTTTAGGAAGTTGGATGATTTCTCGGGAAGAGCCAGGTCCTGATCTTGCTTGGCAAAGTTCCTTCTGGCACTGGGGTGAAGTATGTCTATGTCACAGAAGTAAGGGGGGGGTCAGTTAGGGCACTGTGCAATAACAAGAGACGTGGCCCAGCCCCAAGGAGGCCAGTGGCAGTGTAAACGGGAAGTAGAAAATGGAGAATCTGTGGAAACTAAAGTTAAAAAAGATTTGGCCAAGTGTAAAGGTTTAACTAGGAGACAGGAGTGGGACAGGAGAAAGTAAGGAGGTAGGTTTGGAATATGCTGAGTTTATCCAACATGCAGGGATCTAATTGGACCTTCTGGAGTCTTTTCTGGTTTTGCTACAGTATATAATACAGTGTTTTTCAACCACCGGCCTGCAGACGGGTGCCCACAAGAAATTTCATGCCAGTCTGCCAAAGAGCTAACTATCCTGATGTTGTATGAAGATTATAAACCCAATGATCTTAGTCAAATTAGCTTGTATAGGCTCAGGGTGATTGCCACTTATCAGCCTGTATCATTGGTGAAAATACTATCGCGCTTGTCCTAGATATCTGTGGAACTTGTAGGCTCATTTGAACAACTTTTTGCACCATGCAAAGCATTTACAAATCATGTGCAATGGACAAAAAGCATTCAGACAAAGTTATATAGTGGTCAATGCATTGTACTCTATTTGTTGTGTGTTTCCATTTCTTGCAGGCTAGGTCACTGGTGCCCAAGTGTAAAAAGGTTGAAAAACACTGGTGTAATACACTGGTCCAGAACTTCACCTTTAGTTGACTAGACCTAGTTTTGAATCATGGCTCACTAGCTAGGTGCTATGTGATCTTCCATAAGCAATCCAGGCCTTCATTTTTCCATCTGTAAAATGGGGATAACATCTACCATTAATAGTTGTGGTAAAGATTGAAGTTCATGCATGACTGGAAAGTGTTTAGTATTCTGTATAGCTGTAGTAAATTGTCTGGTTGTCATTATTTCTACTTTTAGTACTTTTAGGCTAGTTTTTATCCTTTTTCTCTTTGTATTTCTGCTTTATTGTGTCATCCGCAATGTTGTTAGAAACATGAATTTCTCAAAACATAATCAAAGCCTCAGTGTTCGGGCTTACCTAGCAATAATAGTACAGCAGTATGGTGAAGTCAGGCACCATGTTTTGTTTGTTTGTTTGTTTTTTGTTGAGAGAGAGAGAGAGAGAGAGAGAGGCAGACAGGAAGGGAGAGAGAAGAGAAGCATCAACTCAGTTGTTCATTGATTGTTTTCTCACATGTGCCTTGACCTGGATACTGCAGCTGAGCCAGCAACCCCTTGCTCAAGCCAGCGACCTTGGGCTTAAGTCAGCAACCTTGGGCTTTAAGCCTGCGACTTTTGGGCTCAAGCTAGTGACCATGGGGTCATGTCTGTGATCCTATATGCAACCCAGTGACCCTGTGCTCAAGCTGGATGAGCCCATGCTTAAACCAGTGACATTGAGGTTTTGAACCTGGGTCCTTAATGTCCCAGGCTGACATTCTATCCACTGCGCCACTGCCTGGTCAGGCTCAAGCACCATCTTGCTGCTGCCGGAAAATCTGAAGTGTTAAAGATGATCCCCCTCCCCCAACATTTGTGTTTTGGTCCTTCCTTCTCACCACTAGGTGAAGAGGAGGGACACTGTTAGGATACCAGATGACATTCAGGTTCTGAAGACCAGAGTCCTCACTCCAGGGTGTGAGGAACTGCACTGCTAAAGTACTTCAACCAAGAAGTGCTCCGTTGAAATAAAATACCCTACTGACAGAAAGGCAGAGACTATTGAAAAAGGGAGTGCCAGCAATTTCGGTGTCACTTGGCTTCCCAAACTATTTCCTCAAGGCTTGTAAATGTGACAGTCTGCAAAAGTAGCAGCAAAAGTGACAAGTGGAAGAAATCTTGATGTGGCCTTCTGTGAATGCCTGAGGACAGCTAACGCTAGGGAAGGGTCTCCAAAGGGTCACGAATGGTTATAACGTTCCTAATGATCAGGTGTTGTGGGCCGAGCTTCTTATTGGGGAATTTTCTCTCTAATGAACATATCTCTTCTCTGAACATGCTCACAGGTTTCTTCTAATTCAAGAAAGAGTGGGAAAACATACCAAGAGTTCAGTATTAATTGAAAATATAATAATTAGACTGTGGAATCTTACACTTAAATATAGAGCCAAATTTCTCTGGATATCTAATTCATTTTCTGAGGCTATTATGCCCTGAAAGAATTAATAATGTTTCTGGGGATCTGTTACAATTTGAAAAAAAAAATCTGTGACTCAGTCTGAACTCAAAAGTAAAAATATGACCCGTGTTCCAGTTTTCTTAGATTCTTTGCCTGAGTTGTTGGGGAATTAAGTCCTTATATTGTCACACAGATTAATGGAATGTTCTTTTATCTGAAATAGCTGGCATTCATTTTTAAAGTTGGCTAACTAGTATGTATATTCAAGGATTCAGTTGTCAGACACAGCATCACCCTTCAGTTTGGACAAAAGGGGCCCCTGTGCTCGTCCTTCTACTTGAACTTGAATGTGCATAGGAGTTGCCTAGAGATTTTGTGTTTTTTTTTTAATTAATTACTTTATTTTTTATGAGACAGAGCGTGAGTCAGAGAGAGGGATAGACAGGGACAGACAGACAGGAATGGAGAGAGATGAGACGCATCAATCATTAGTTTTTTATTGCGCGTTGCAACACCTTAGTTGTTGATTGATTGCTTTCTCATATGCGCCTTGACCGCGGGCCTTCAGCAGACCAAGTAACCCCTTGCTGGAGCCAGCGACCTTGGGTCCAAGCTGGCGGGCTTTTCCTCAAACCAGATGAGCCCGCGCTCAAGCCAGCGACCTCAGGGTCTCGAACCTGGGTCCTCTGCATCCCAGTCCGATGCTCTATCCACTGTGCCACCACCTGGTCAGGTGAGATTTTGATTGATGAATAGGTCCAGGTTGAGGCTGGGGATTCTTCATTTCTAGCAGGCTCCCAGGTAGTGTCCACACTCCTGTTCATGGAGCACACTTTGAGGAGCACAGCTCTGAAGGGCTCCATTCTAACCCTTGTCCATCATCTCCCTTTCCCGTGAGACAAGAAACCCACAGATCCCAGGGATTTGCCTACCCACAGCTGGTGCCCCCTTTTTCTAGACCTTGCTGTAGGTACTTCAGGGTCTTAGAATTCTGCCTAAATGGCCTAGTGTCTTCCCCTAGTGTCTTCTCTGGCCTTTTCTTCAGGTCCATTCACCCAAAATGGGCCCAGGGGTGCTAAGGGGTAGCTGCCATGGTTATCTGTTTGAAGACCCTTGTGGTGGAAAGAAGGGGGCGAGTTGGGGTGTAGGCAGCTCTCCTAGCACCATTCCTTTCTGCACAGAACCCTGAAACAGCAGTTCAAGAACTCAACCTGGATCTCAGCCTCAGGTTCTTTGAGGAACTTAAGAGGAGAAGGTCACTGCCACTTGGGGAGCATCCTGTGGGCAGAAATGGCCAGTCTTGGGTTAGGGGGTGGTGAGCAGACACCTCACTGCTTATGATATATGGGCCTTCTTTTGTATTCTTGCCCTGTACTTCAAATGGTAGGGCTGCTCTAACCGGAAGATTTCTATGATCTGAACAGAGTGAGATCTTTTATACTGTCATCATTTGATATTTTGCGTACATTTAGTTTCTTTATGCACATTAGAAATATTCAGATTTGTTAGACTGCTCGATGGTATATAGTTTTATACCTTTACTTTACTTTATAGGCCATTATGCCATATTTAAATATGTTTATCAATTGAAAATTTCTCTTAAAAATAAGGTTTAAAAATTATCAGAGAATATAAAATTTTTAAAAATATCCTGTGAGGTGAAAATAAGATAAGATGATTTTACATTTTATAATTTTGGTGGATTTCAGTAGAAGTTGGTTTTGGTGATTAGATTCATGAGGGACAAAGATCCCATCCAGATGCAGATTTTAGGACTGATACTGAGTGAAAGAGGGGAAAGGCCTGCTGAACCCAGCACCCCTTGCTCTGCTTTAAGTGTTCATCTGCACTATTGAAACTTCCTTCTGTACTCAGTGGATGTCTTTGTTTTAGGGCCCGCATGCCCAGAATAGCCAGCAGTCTTAGCAGCACTCAGGACACTTAAGATCTGAAGCGTATGATGGGCATCTTCCTACGTATTCCCAGCTCCTCATTGCTCTGGAGGTGCCTCTGTCTGACCTCCTGGCAAGGTTGAGAAGACCTGCTGGGTTTTTTGGATTCTGTTGACCTTAACCTCCTGTCTGTCTAGATTCTCTGTGTCTGCCAGGCCTTCCCTAGCTAGCCAGAGTCTGGGCTTCTTGCCACCTCTGTATTGGCATGAAAAATGAGGGTTTAAAAGAATGATGTTAAACCTTTATTATATCATCAAAGAGAAAAGGACTGCAACCATTGGATCAGTTTCTAACTGATCTTTCAGTTGAACTACTTGGTTGTTTTCTCATCACCTTTATATCTCTAGGGATATTTCTTGCTTTGGAAGCTATAAGCAATTTCTCTTTCTCTCTCTCTCTCTTTCTCTGTCTCTCTCCCTCTTTTTTTCTTTGAGTCTCTCTTTTTTTACTTTAAAAATTGAAGTAAAATTACATAATAATGTAAAATAACCATTCAGTGGCATGAGTACCTTTGCCTATTCTAAACATTTCATATGAATGTAATCATATAATTTGTAATCTTTTGTATCTATCTTCTTTCACCTAACATGTCTTTGATGTTCATCCAAATTTATCATGTATCGCTACTTTACATTTTTAGGGCTGAGTAATATTCTATTGTGTGTATATTCCCCATTTTGTTTATCCTTTCATCTGTTGATGGATTTTGGGGTTGTTTACTCCTTTTAGGTTTATGATTAGTGCTACTATGACCATATGTATACAAGTATTTGTTTAAGTACATGTTTTCATTTCTTTTGTACATATACCTAGGAGTGGACTTGTTGAGTCAGAGTAATTTTATGTTTCACTCTTTGTGGCACTGTTTTCCAAAGCAGCTGCACTGTTTTACATTTTTTCCGGTAGTACACAAGTGTTCCAGTTTCTCCACATTCTTGTCAACATTTGTTATTTTCCACTTTTATTTTAACCATCATGGTGTATGTTAAAGTGTGGTATCTCCTTGTGGTTTTAATTTGCATTTCCCTAATGACAAATGATGTTGAACATCTTTATAGGCAGTTTCTTGATAAGTCAGTACATGATGGATGCTATGATGTCAGTGACTATGCTACATTTCATAATGGAATATTTGAATGAAACAGACAATTTAGCATTTCTTGCTTTATCCTAGTTTTCTCTATGTGCTGTTAATCTCTTGCTAAGTGTGAGTTACATGAACTCTGACTGTTATGCCATTAAGCTTAGTAGGGAGCACCCATTTTAGTCCAGTGAGAAGAAAACAATTTCTTAGTCATTTCTAATTTCTAATCCTGAGGGGCACATAGTGTTACAGTTGACTAGATGACAGTTTTTAAAATTTATTTTCCAAGTATCCAGTTGTTTTAAAGATAGTTTTTGAGGTACTGAGGAGGATATCAGTGAAGTTTAAGTTTTAGGTTTGTTTTTGGAAAATTACTGATTTTTCTAAGTTCGGATGATGGCAGTTACTTTCAGAATTAAATAATATTTCTTCTTTCTATAAAATACCCTTTCTTCATTATTTTATAGTGATATGATTTCTTAATCTAATGCTACACTAGAAAGCAGATAAAATGAGTCTTAACACTGGAATGTGTAAGATTTTGTCATTTTTGTTCTACAATGTTTAGGTAAAATAAGAGAGAAGAGAGCCCAGCCCAGTCTTAGCAACATGTTATCTTAATTACCTTCATTGCTGTCAATGTATACATGTATTTTTGTAACTTGCTGTCCTTTTGACTCCACTCATTATCTGCAAATCCATATAGAATACCCTGCTTTTCCATTTGGCATTGTGTCAACATTATTAAAATGTTATTTGATTCAAAAGTAGGCAGAAGTAATCTGTGGCATTACGATTCAGGAAAGAGGTTATTTTGGGGGGAGAAATGTCTGAAATTAAGCATAAGTGGATTCCGGGAGGGCTGGTATATTCCTTTTTGATCTGGGTTACATGGGTGTGCCACTGTTTAGATTCAGGGAGCTGTACCATAGGATTTATACTCTTTCTGTATTTATGTTATACTTTTGAACACATTTTACTGAAAAATAAGGAAAAAAACCCTGCTTATTCCTTAGTACTCTGTATGTTCTTGATTTTAATAGAAAGGTTGCATGATTTGAATAAATGGGAGAATCTTTCGTCCTGATATGGAGAGAAGGAAGGAAAGGAATTGAATTGATTTTTACTGAATATTCCCTATGGAGTCAAGCTGTAAGTTGCAGAATGCATCATCTCATTTGATCCTCACAGAAATCTTGTGAAATGTTATGCCTATCTTGCAGATAGAGAAACTGAAGCCGAGAAAAATTAAAAAATGTAAGAAGGATCTGGTCTGTGCTGGTTTGGTGTAGCATATAAATTTGCAGATGGGTTCCTGGAAATGGAAATGACAGGACTCCTGCCCACTGGGTTCCTCCTTCCTCTCAGCACTGAGTTGGCCTTCAGTTGGACAAGGCTGAGGAATCTTAAGAACTCCTGACAGATTGACGGCCTGTTAGCCGGAGAGTACCTCTCCTGCGAGGGTTGCGCCCGGGCTTTTCTCATTTAGAGCCTGGTGTCTGAGTGCCTCATCCGCCTGAAAACTGGCAGGAATAATGGACTGTTTGGGAGGCCGGATTGAACAGAATCCTAGTGAGCTGTCAAATGTGATTGCTGAAGTAGTTTCAGTATGAACTTATCACACTGTTTAGGAATAGAGAACAAGCACAGTCCACGTTATTTATGGCATTCACACTCTTGCAGCTAGAAACAAAATATAGCATGTCCCAGCTCAGATTTAAATTAGTATATTCTGGCATGCACAGATTAGCTGAACAATAGATTTGAAAAACAAGCTAGAGCTTCAAATTTAAATTGTCAAATATGGGGGCAGGAGGGCAGGGTGGGAGAGAAGATGGGGGGGAGAGAGGTATAGATAGATATTGGGTATATAATACTTATTAATATTATAATTTTGCAGTGAAATTTGAAAATGTTTCAGTCCTCAAATGAACTGGTTGTCCTTTACCATCTCTGGGAATGAGGAAGGCAGAATTCTGTGAATGACTGCTGAATTACATTGTTTCTTGCTGGTTAAAGACCTGTTTAGATAGATCTTTCAGATCTGAAATAATTTTAGCAACTCTGAAAAGATTAAGGTCAATTAAATAGATGTATCCTTTACCAGGTTCACTATTTACTACCATACTATGGAGCTGATTACAATGTAGCAGATCGAGTGTGTGTTTATGTGCAAAGGTTTGGCTTCCCTTTATTGTTGAGAGAAAGGTAAAGCAAGGTTGAGATTTGAAGGAGCCTCACTGCTGACCTCTCCTCCTACCATTCAGGCCCCAGGTGTGTGTGACACACACTAACATGGCCCCAATGCTTGAGAACCCACAGAATTTGGAGTCAGACCCATCTTTTTGCTCTCTGTTTTTATCTATAACACAGTGACAAGACCTATCTTGAAGGAATATTGTGAGAATTAAATTAGATAATGTTTATAGTGAACTATCAATAAATGTTAATTATGTTACTTGTCACTTCCTCCTACCCATGCTGGTAATTTGAATGGATGAAATAATATTGGTAAAAGTATGTTTAATTTATATTTTAAAAATAGTCTAAGTAACCTTAAAAAATATATTTGAAAATAATTTTAGTTGGGGGGCTTTTAGGTTTGGAAGTCTATTATATATTATAAAATTATTTATATTTTATTTTATTATTTTACTTAAACTACATTGCATATATAGTTTTTTTCCTATTTGTGTGTGTGTGTGTTGTGTGTGTGTGTGTGTGTGTAATATAGAGTTTCCAAGGCTTCATTTATATAGTTCTCCCCTATTAGATTTAAGCAGTGGCCACATGAAGCAGCCTCATGTGTGTATTACATTAATATTTGGGGGGCCACCTGAAATATATTTTTGGAAAATGGAAGGCAATGAAGAAATTTAAAGTACATAGATTTTTATAATTTTTAAGCTTTCATACTTAAATGCATATTAATAGAACTGACTAATTGTTTTTCATGTTAACAGAAAAGCATTATTATTCAGACATAAAATGATAAAAATAATTATGTATTTGCTCTGTAAAAGTTAATGGACCTATGTTTATGAGGCTTGATAATTGAGACTCTTCTGTAGCAGATATAATGACTTACTGTTTCTCAGTAAATTCTAAATGGGTAAACCCACTCTCTCCAACTAAAATGGAAATTCTTAGCTCCAGGGATATTGATGAGAGCCTCTTTGATGAAAAGTATTTGTGAATTTATATTCTTGAGGTTAGAAGAAAGCCTTTATAAGCTATCTTAGGCAAATGGGTTATTATAACATTATATCAAAGGCAGAGTAACTTATAAACAATAGAATCTTATTTTTCACAGTTCTGGATTCTGGAATGACTAAGATCAAGATGTAGTGTCTGGTGAGGGCCTAATTCCAGATTCATTGACAGCCATCTTCTTATTGTGTCCTCACAGGTCAAAGGGGGCAAGGGAGTCATCTGAGGTCTTTCTATAAGGGCAGTAATCAATCTCATTTATGGAGACTCCATCCTCATGAACTAATCATTTCCAAAAGACCCCACCTTCAAATACTATCATACTGAGGATTAAGTTTCAAGTAATGAATTTTGAGAGGGCACATTCAGTCTATCAAGCATAGGGGTAACCTTATTTTTTTAGAGTCTTACTATCTGCAATTGATAATGTTCTTGGGATCAGTATTTGACCCAAAGTATAAACTAGGGTATGTTATAAAATTTGTCCTTGCCTGACCTGTGGTGGCACAGTGGATAAAGCATCGACCTGGAATGCTGAAGTTGCCGGTTCAAAACCCTGGGCTTGCCTGGTCAAGGCACATATGGGAGTTGATGCTTCCTGCTCCTCCCCCTTCTCTCTCTCTCTCTCTCCCCTCTCTCTCTAATAAAAATGAAAAAAAAATCTAAAATAAATAAATAAATAAATAATTAAAAAAATTTGTCCTTGTCTAATATGATTTTTGTTTTCAAAATTGTTTGCAACATTTTATCCTAATTGCAATACAGAATAACACAAACCTCATTCTCTGTTGATTATTCCAAAGTAGAGTTGTTTTATTTATAAAACTCCCTCATGAGCAAGAATCATGATTCATTTACTCTCAGTGTATTTCTCACTCCTGAATTCTTAGGAATTTTTATTTCCTTCTGGGTTGATCATAAGGCCTCCCTCCCATGGGATACCCAATCTTCTTAAAATTCTAATTTTGTGAGACTCACAATTAAGTTTATCTTTTTATCTAACAACATGGGCCAAAACATTGAAATGGATGCTAATATCTAATACCTAGAGTCTTCATTTGTTCATTAATTCATTAATTAATTAACTTCTTTTTTCGGCAGATATTTGTTGAGTGTGTTCTATTGCTCATCACTGTGCTTAAGTGCTGGAGACTCATTGCTAAACAGGACAGGCATGGCCACGGTCCTATGGAAGGTGGACACCAAAGAATCACAGGATGAAATTTGTAGAACCTGTGATAAACAAGAAAAATAAATCTAATCAGGAAAGGTGAGGAAGGCTGTCTGACAGTTGAGCTGAAATATAAAGGAAGAATATACATAGAGTAATCTTGCTGCCTGTAAACTCAAAATAGACTCAGATGGGCCTTCGTTACTGCCCATCTGAGTCTGTGCAGTTTCAGCGGTGATTATGAACATGCAGCCCTTCCCCCATGTACTTCCTGTGTAGTGTGAGGTGGCCTGTATCTCATACAGTCTGACTTCCCCACCAGCCAATCATTGTGAAGAACAGAAGAAATGGAGAGACAGTTCTACTCTAATTAGATTTAAGCTGTTCCTACATGGAGCAGCCCCATCTGTGTCTCTGCCACCTTTGCTGCTCTAAAATCAAATGGGGCTGATTCCAGAATACGTTTGGTCCTACAGGGATGGGAGGAGAAAAGAGAGAAAAAAGAAAAGAAAGGAAAACTGAAAATTAATTCTATCTACACAGTCATTACCGTGACCTACAGTTTGATTCTTGATGTGATGAAAACCATATTTGCAGCTTGTACAGTCATGATACTAATTAGACTGGAAATAGTGCTTTTGATAAACTTCTTTGAGAAGGTTTATTTAATTTCACTGTATAATCTCAGTGTGAACACTTAGAGACAGGCTGGAGGTTGCATGGATTTGACTGGATAATAGAGATGGGCCTCTTTCTGGCTCTCACCATCATTACTTTAGAAAAAAATTAACTTTCACTGAATAAGTCATGCTGTAAAACTACATGTGGAGCAAGACTACTTGTTTTCTTTTTTTTTTTTTTTTTTTTTTATAATTTTATTTTTTTAATGGGGTGACATCAATAAATCAGGATACATATATTCAAAGATAACAAGTCCAGGTTATCTTGTCGTTCAATTATGTTGCATACCCACCACCAAAAGTCAGATTGTCCTCTGTCACCTTCTATCTTGTTTTCTTTGTGCCCCTCCCCACCCCCTATCCCTCTCCCATTCCCCCCTCCCCCCCGTAACCACCACACTCTTGTCAATGTCTCTTAGTTTCAGTATTATGTCCCACCTACGTATGGAATAATACAGTTCCTGGTTTTTTCTGATTTACTTATTTCGCTTTGTATCATGTTATCAAGATCCCACCATTTTGCTGTAAATGTTCCGATGTCATCATTTCTTATGGCTGAGTAGTATTCCATAGTGTATATGTGCCACATCTTCTTTATCCAGTCATCTGTTGATGGGCTTTTTGGTTGTTTCCATGTCCTGGCCACTGTGAACAATGCTGCAATAAACATGGGGCTGCATGTGTCTTTACGTATCAATGTTTCTGAGTTTGGGGGATATATACCCAGTAGAGGGATTGCTGGGTCATAAGGTAGTTCTATTTTCAGTTTTTTGAGGAACCACCATACTTTCTTCCATAATGGTTGTACTACTTTACATTCCCACCAACAGTGTATGAGGGTTCCTTTTTCTCCACAGCCTCTCCAACATTTGCTATTACCTGACTTGCTAATAACAGCTAATCGAACAGGTGTGAGGTGGTATCTCATTGCCGTTTTGATTTGCATTTCTCTAATAGCTAAAGAAGATGAGCATCTTTTCATATATCTGTTGGCCATTTGTATTTCTTCCTGGGAGAAGTGTCTATTCATATCCTCTTCCCATTTTTTTATTGGATTGTTTGTTTGTTTGTTGTTGAGTTTTATGAGTTCTTTGTATATTTTGGATATTAGGCCCTTATCTGAGCTGTTGTTTGAAAATATCATTTCCCATTTAGTTGGCTTTCTGTTTATTTTGTTATCAGTTTCTCTTGCTGAGCAAAAACTTCTTAGTCTGATGTAGTCCCATTCATTAATTTTTGCCTTCACTTCTCTTGCCATTGGAGTCAAATTCATAAAATGCTCTTTAAAACCCAGGTCCATGAGTTGAGTACCTATGTCTTCTTCTATGTACTTAATTGTTTCAGGTCTTATGTTTAGATCTTTGATCCATTTTGAGTTAATTTTTGTACAGGGAGAGAGACTGTAGTCCAGTTTCATTCTTTTGCATGTGGCTTTCCAGTTTTCCCAGCACCATTTATTGAAGAGGCTTTCTTTTCTCCATTGTGTGTTGTTGGCCCCTTTATCAAAAATTATTTGACTATATATATGTGGTTTTATTTCTGGACTTTCTATTCTGTTCCATTGGTCTGAGTGTCTATTTTTCTGCCAATACCATGCTGTTTTGATTGTCGTGGCCCTATAATAGAGTTTGAAGTCAGGTATTGTTATGCCCCCAGCTTCATTCTTTTTCTTTAGGATTGCTTTGGCTATTTGGGGTTTTTTATAGTTCCATATAAATCTGATGATTTTTTGCTCTATTTCTTTAAAAAACGTCATTGGAAGTTTGATGGGAATTGCATTAAATTTGTATATTGCTTTGGGTAATATAGCCATCTTGATTATATTTATTCTTCCTAGCCAAGAACAAGGTATATTCTTCCATCTCATTATATCTTTTTCGATTTCCCTTAACAATGGTTTATAGTTTTCATTATATAAGTCCTTTACATTCTTTGTTATGTTTATTCCTAAGTATTTCATTTTTTTTTGTTGCAATCGTGAAGGGGATTATTCTTTTGAGTTCCTTCTCAGTTGTTTCATTGTTGGCATATAGAAAGGCTATTGACTTCTGTATGTTAATTTTGTATCCTGCGACCTTACTGTATTGGCTTATTGTTTCTAGTAGTCTTTTTGTGGATTCTTTGGGGTTTTCGATGTATAGGATCATATCATCTGCAAAAAGTGATACCTTTACTTCTTCTTTTCCGATATGGATGCCTTTTATTTCTTTGTCTTGTCTGATTGCTGTGGCGAGAACCTCTAGTACCACATTAAATAAGAGTGGAGAGAGTGGACAACCCTGTCTTGTTCCTGATTTAAGGGGGAAAGCCTTCAGTTTAGTGACATTTAATATGATGTTAGCTGATGGTTTATCATATATGGCCTTTATCATGTTGAGATATTTTCCTTCTATACCCATTTTGTTGAGAGTCTTAAACATAAAATTGTGTTGTATTTTATCGAAAGCCTTTTCTGCATCTATTGATAAGATCATGTGGTTTTTGTTCTTTGTTTTGTTGATATGGTGTATTACATTAACCGTTTTACGTATGTTGAACTATCCTTGAGATTCTGGGATGAATCCCACTTGATCATGATGTATTATTTTTTTAATATGTTGTTGTATTCGATTTGCTAGTATTTTGTTTAGTATTTTAGCATCTGTATTCATTAGAGATATTGGTCTGTAGTTTTCTTTTTTTGTGCCATCCTTGCCTGGTTTTGGGATGAGGGTTATGTTGGCCTCATAAAATGTGTTTGGAAGTATTGCTTCTTCTTCAATTTTTTGGAAGACTTTGAGTAGAATAGGAACCAAGTCTTCTTTGAATGTTTGATAAAATTCGCTGGTATAGCCGTCAGGGCCTGGACTTTTATTTTTGGGGAGGTTTTTAATGGTTTTTTCTATTTCTTCTCTACTGATAGGTCTGTTTAGGCTTTCTGCTTCTTCTTGACTCAGTCTAGGAAGGTTGTATTTTTCTAGGAATTTATCCATTTCTTCTAGGTTGTTGAATTTAGTGGCATAAAGTTTTTCATAGTATTCTACAAAAATTCTTTGTATATCTACGGTGTCCGTGGTGATTTCTCCTCTTTCATTTTGGATTTTGTTTATATGAGTTCTTTCTCTTTTTTCCTTGGTAAGTCTAGCCAAGGGTTTGTCAATTTTGTTGATCTTTTCAAAGAACCAGCTCCTTGTTCTATTAATTTTTTCTATAGTTTTTCTGTTCTCTAATTCATTTATTTCTGCTCTGATTTTTATTATTTCCTTTCTTCGGCTGGTTTTGGGTTGTCTTTGTTCTTCTTTTTCTAGTTCCTTAAGGTGGGAAGTTAAGTGGTTCACTTGGGCTCTCTCTTGTTTGTTCATATATGCCTGAAGTGATATGAATTTCCCTCTTATCACTGCTTTTGCTGCATCCCATAGATTCTGATATGTCGTATTGTCATTTTCATTAGTCTGTATATATCTTTTGATCTCTGCACTTATTTCTTCTTTGACCCATTCATTCTTTAAAAGTATGTTGTTTAGTTTCCACATTTTTGTGGGATTTTTTTCCTCTTTTTTGCAGTTGAATTCTAGTTTCAAGGCTTTATGATCAGAAAATATGCTTGGTACAACTTCAATTTTTCTGAATTTGCTGATGTTGTTTTTGTGGCCCAACATATGGTCAATTCTTGAGAATGATCCATGTACACTGGAGAAAAATGTATACTCAGTCACTTTGGGATGAAATGTCCTGTAGATGTCTATCATATCCAGGTGCTCTAGTGTTTTGTTTAAGGCCACTATGTCTTTGTTGATTCTCTGTTTGGATGACCGATCTAGAGCCGTCAGCGGTGTATTGAGGTCTCCAAGTATGATTGTATTTTTGTCAGTTTTTGTTTTAAGATCAATAAGTAGCTGTCTTATATATTTTGGTGCTCCTTGGTTTGGTGCATATATATTAAGAATTGTTATGTCTTCTTGATTCAGTGTCCCCTTAGCCATTATGAAATGGCCATTTTTGTCTCTGAGTACTTTTCCTGTCTTGTAGTCAGCATTATCCGATATGAGTATTGCTACACCTGCTTTTTTTTGGATGTTATTTGCTTGGAGTATTGTTTTCCAGCCTTTCACTTTGAATTTGTTTTTATCCTTGTTACTTAGATGAGTTTCCTGTAGGCAGCATACAGTTGGATTTTCTTTTTTAATCCATTCTGCTACTCTGTGCCTTTTTATTGGTGAGTTTAATCCGTTTACATTTAGTGTAATTATTGATACTTGTGAGTTCCCTATTGCCATTTTATATCTTGCTTTCTGTTAGTTTTGTGTCTTGTTTGATCCTTCTCTTTCGTTTTTCTATCTTTTGTTTTTATTTGGTTGTATTCCATACATCTTTCCTCTGTTGCTATCTTTTTTATCTCATGTGCTTCTGTGGTGGTTTTTTCAATGGTGGTTACCTTTGAGTAATGAAAAGGGTCCCTACCCTGTTCATTGTAGCGAACTATTTTGTGAGTACTTTTGCACTCCATCGTCCTTTGCTACTGTTAATCTCCATCTTCTCCCCCTCTTTCTTTTTGTTGTTGTCACAGTTTAAATTTGGTTTTATTGTGTTCTTCTTGGAGCTTTTACTTGTGGCTCTGTTTTTTTTTTGTTCTTTGTATCTGATTGGAGAACCCCCTTTAGTAATTCCTGGAGTGGGGGTTTTCTGATGATAAATTCCCTCATCTTTTCTGTATCTGTGAATGTTTTTATTTCTCCTTCGTATTTGAAGGATAGCTTTGATGGGTATAGTATTCATGGCTGAAAGTTCCTCTCTTTCAGGACTTTAAATATTGGGGTCCACTCTCTTCTAGCTTGTAGAGTTTCTGCTGAGAAATCTGATGATAATCTAATGGGCCTTCCTTTATATGTTGTATTCTTCTTTTCCCTGGCTGCCTTGAGAATTTTTTCTTTGCTGTTGGTTTGTGTCAATTTCATTATGATATGCCTTGGAGTAGGTTTGTTGGGGTTAAGAAAACTTGGAGTTCTGTTTGCTTCTTGAACTTGAGGCTTTAGTTCTTTCCACAGGCTTGGGAAGTTCTCATCTATTATTTGTTTGAGTATGTTCTCCATTCCATTTTCTCTGTCTTCTCCCTCTGATATACCTATTATTCTTATGTTATTCTTTTTGATGGAGTCAGATAATTCTTGTAGGGCTATCTCATTTTTTTTAATTTTTGAGTCTCTTTCTTCTTCTCTCTGTTGTGCCTCAAGTTGCTTGTCTTCTATTTCACTAATCCTCTCTTCTATCTGACCTGTTCTATTAGCTAAGCTTGTTACTTCGTTTTTCAGCTCGTGAATTGAGTTTTTCATCTGTGTTTGATTTGTTTTTATAGTTTCAATTTCCTTGGACATATATTCTTTGTGTTCATTGAGTTGTTTTCTGAGCTCCCTATATTGCCTTTCTGTGTTTTCTTGTATATCTCGGAGGATTTTTAGGATTTCTATCTTGAATTCTCTGTCATTTAGCTCCAAGGTTTCCAATATATTAAATTTTTTCTCCATAGATTTTTCCTCATCTAGCTGTGTTACCTCTCTTTCTTTTGTATCCATGATATTCGATTTTCTCTTCCTTAATGGCATCTGAGGGTGGTTTTGTTGATAGTATTAATGAGATTTAATAAAGAATAAAAAGTTAAAAAAAATAAAAAAAAATCGAAAAGAGTTGTTTTTTTAAAAAAAAATTAATAATGAAATAAAGAAAAATAAAATAAAATAAAAATTTTAAAAAAAAGGAAATTATTCCCCCCCTCCTTTTTTCCTCTCCTCTCCTCTCCCCTCTTTCTTGAGAAAATCTTGTGGTGGACTGTGAGTTATAACAAACAATGCCTGTGATGGAGGGCCTGAATTGGGGAAAAGTAATAAAGGGGCAAAAAAGAAAAAAAGAAAAAAAAAAAAAAAAAAAAGGAAAAAAAAAAAAAAAGAAAAAAAGAAAAAAAAAAAAGAGCGTATGGACCCACAAAAAGCAAATAAGGAAAAAATTTGGGTCAAGAATAAAATGATTTGCTTTTAGGTGTTGGTTGTCTAAGAGTTATGATGAGAGGAATAAGAGGAAAACGGAAAAATGGGGGGACAAATTAAAAACTTACTATTGTATTTAGTGGAACAAGAACTAGATAATATGGAGAGCCAGGGATGGGAGCACTGCTAGTGAGTTAAAAAGGTGAAGTAAAAAACCCCCCAAAATGCCACAAACATAAGTTTGAGTCCCAGATAAGATAATTTGTTTGTTATTGAGGTTTGAATGAGAGGAGATGTAAAGGAGAAAGGAAGAAACTAATATAGAGGGAGAAAAGAAAGAGAGAGAGAGAAAAAAAAGAGGGAACCACTAAAAGAAGAAAAAAGAAAGGAGAGAGAGAGAGAGAGTTAAGGGTTTTGGAGTGCAACCCTCATAGAGAGAAAGGAAGAAAAGAGAAAAGATAATGGGAGATGTAACACTTATGGGTAGTGTAGTTCAAGGAGAGGAGAGAGTAAGACCGGTAGAGAGTTAATCGGCCAAATTGGAGGAAGAAAAAAAAGTATCAAGAATGAAGATAAGAGAAACAAATGAACAAATATAATAAAATGTGATAGGTTATAAAGTCTGCAGATTATTCTTGATTTTGAGAGGTTATCTTCTTGCTTTTTCTTTTCTCTCCCTCTTCCTGGTCGGTGACTCTGTACCCCGGGTTCTGCCCCTTTGGCACGCTCAGGTAGAGGCTTGCAGTTGATAAGTCTCTATGGCAATGTCATGTATTGTGCTTTAGTCTCGTGGGAGTCGAGGCTCATTAGCATTTATAGGCTCCGACAGTGAGAGAGTCTGTGTTCCTGGCGCCTTTCTCCTAGTCTTTCCTTCCTCAATTAGTAGCCTGATAATCCAGCTATGGGGTTGCTGCTGCCTCTGCCTGGATAGTAAGAGGCTCAAAGAGCTGGCAACTCCCCACTCTATTTCCACTCAGCACAGGGCTCTGGGTAAGGCTCAGTCAGTCAGAGCTGCTAGCATAATCAGGCGGGCTTTCCGCCCACTCAAAGACCACTGGCTCTGCCACTCTGTCCGGTAACACAAGCGGGCGCCCACTTCTGGGGGGCGCTTGGAAGAAACTCTCACTCACTGTCTGCGACCAGGATATCCAGCCAGCAATCTCACACTCTGAGTGAAACCCCCAACCGCAGGGAAAAGTTGCAGCGTTGGAATTGAGTCTCGCTCCGTCCCCGTGCGCGGCTTTTGCAAGGCGCTGGGGCGGCTCGAGATTCCGCTTTGGCCCACACAAAGGCCCCTGACTCTGCCCCTCTGTGCGATAACACGGGCGCGCACTGCGGAGGCACTCGGAGGAATCGCTCACTCCTTATCTGCGCGCGCACACCAGGATATGAGGCCGGCCGCGGTTCCCTCTGAGTGAAACCCTCACCAGCACGGAAAATCTCCACCGTTGGAAGTAGTTCTCACTCCCTCCCGTGCGTGGCTTTCCCAGGGCGCTGGGGCTGCCCAGAGACTCTGTCCTCAGCCCACAGAAAGGCCTCTGACCCTGCCTCTCCGTGGGGCAACACGAGCACCCACTCTCGGGGCCTAGGTAGAAATTCCCGCCCACTAACTACGCACCGACCAGGAGACCGGGTAAAATGGCCGCTCCGCTTGTCTTTCTTTGTTTGGGTTTGGCGCGAGTGTTAGCTTGTATTGCCCGGATTGCCACAGGATCAGATTTTCCTCATCTTGGATCTGTGTGCCACAGCCTGGTTCGGCCGTTTGTGCCGCGGCGGCCTGGATCTATTCACCCCCTTTGCCCGCCTCAGTTTCTATATTCACAGTTACCAGAGAAAGCCGCCCTGTTTAGGTTAGTGAGGAAGGCGGAGCATTTCTTACTCCCTTTTTCCTTCGGGGTTTGGTTATATATTTAGCCAATTTTTCACTCAATCATACCTTTGGGTATATTGCGAAGCATCTGGAAGCTCCAAGTATAGGTTTTTCTGTTTCTGGTTGAAGATCTTCTTGAGTTTTGGGGGAGATTTATCGGTATTGCTTCCTACCCCGCCATTACTCTGACGTCATCCTAGTTGTTTTCTTTATACATTTTTTTGTATGTGTGTGTGACAGATATAGAGAGAGGGACTGACAGGGACAGACAGCCAAGAAGGGAAAGAGATGAGAAGCATCAATTCTTTAATGCAGCACCTTAGTTGTTCATTGATTGCTTTCTCATATGTGCCTTGACCAAGGAGATACAACAGAGTGAGTGACCCCTTGCTCAAGACAGTGAATGACCTTGGGCTTCAAGCCAGCAACCTTTGGGTTCAAGCTAGTGACCATGGGGTCATGTTTATGATCCCACACTCAAGCCAGAGACCTTGCGTTCAAGCTGGTGAGCCCTTGCTCAAACCAAATGACCTTGCGCTCAAGCCAGTGACCTTGGGGTTTCGAACCTAGGTCTTCTGTTTCTCAGTCCAGTGCTCTATCCATTGTGCCACCACCTGTTCAGGATCTTTATATATTTTAAGCCACTGTAAATTAAGCATGGTTCTACTGTCCATGACTAGATTCACCACATGTGTTTGATAACACTGGACCTGGTCTATACCCTGTTCTATGAGAACTGAATCTACAGGGTCATGACAATGTCTAGTCACTATATGACCTGCTAAACACTGTCCATTTCTGTACTTATCTCTTTGAGATTCAAGTAACAAATAGTTTGTGACCCAACACTAGTAGTCCTAATGCTAAAGGCTTCTGCCTCCTGGAGACAGGAAGGAGGTGAGTACATCTAGAGCTGAGGGTACTACTTCCTAACCTCTAAACACTTATAGCTCAACTGTTTCATCACCTTCTTCCTCTTATCCATTATCGTGTACAAAACCTAAAGTTCAAGCTCAGGATTGCACATGTCATCTCAGAGGCAACACTACCTGTATCATCCACATAATCCAACTTTTTTTTTTTAAGACAAAGAGGGTTTTGGAGAAGTTCTGAGACTTACAGGTGATACTTCATCCAAAGTCCTGAGGTTTTGCCACTCTTTCTATGTTCAGGAAGATATGCAAACATTTCCTTGGTGACACTCTTTTTAAGGTGTGGTGGCCAAGCTAGCAGATTCGCCTCTAGATTTTACTTCCAGGATCTCTTTGGAAAGGAATAAAAAATATCAGAATGAAGTTAGGTTCAGATGCAATGAATAATTGCAATGCCTAATGCTGTGTTGAGAACTTCACAGAACTTAAGCTAAATGAGAACTTATTCTTGTTACCAGGATTGTAGAATCTAAAATAATGTGGATAGCTCAAACTGCATGTTATGCCGAATGAACACTGAACACTGGCCACTGTTGGAAGGGGTCGTGAGGAGATAAATAGCGATGAAGGAGACTTGGGGTGGTGAACACACAATACAGTATACAAATGATATATTATAGAATTGTATACTTGAAACCTATTAATTTTTTTAACCAATTCCACTCCAATATATTCAATAAAAAGTTTTGAGTATGTTTTAAAAAATTTGATAACTGGAGTTCAATACATATAAATGGTTTCTTTTATAAACTTATATAATTTATTTTCAAGTTTATTGAGGTATGCATAATACAATGTATCTTTTTAAAGGGAATTAAAGGTGTTTTGCAGTTATATACTTTCATGAAATCATTGCCCCAAATGAGATACAGAGAGCTTTTTTTATCACCCTCAAAGGTTTCCTCATGTTCTTTTGTGATTCATTCTTCTCTCAGCCTGAGATCCCAGGCAACTACTGATCTGGATTTTGTCACTGTGGACTAGTTTACATTTTCTAGAATCTTAGATAAATGGTATCTTGCAGTATATACTCTTTTGTGTCTGGCTTCTTTCACTACTATAATTATCTCAAGATTCATCCACGTTACGTGTATCAGTAGTCCATTCCTTTATAATGCTGAGTTGTATTTCATTCTGTTGGTACAGCATATTTTGTTTATCTACTTTTCTTTTGGATTGTTACCAGTTATTAACTATTGTGAATAAAACAACCATGAACATTTGCGTACAATGCTCAACATGGACATGAATTTGCATTTCTCATGGACAGATACCTAGAAGTAAAATGTCTGGATCATAAATGTAACTTTTACATGTTATCTTAGCCAAAAGGCCAAGAAGTGATATAAATGTAACTCTGTCAGAAATCAGGGCACTTTTGCTAAATCCAGTCACCAGTCAGTGAATATACATTTATATGCTGGAAATTTTAATTTTTCTACATATATGGTAGAACTATGTTGTGGGGAAGTGTGAGGATTTCTTTTCGTAAAAATACATGTTGAAAATGGGCTCTTAAAAATAGACTCTCAGAGGCTCTGGCTGGTTGGCTCAGCAGTAGAGCATCAGCCCAGCATGTGGAAGTCTCAGGTTCAATTCCCAGTCAGAGCACACAGGAGCAGTGACCATCTGCTTCTCCAACCCTCCCCCACCCCTTTCTCTCTCTCTCTCTCTCTCTCTCTCTCTCTCTCTCTCTCTTTCTCTCTCTCCACCTCCTGCAACAATGGCTCAAATGGTCCAAGCATGTTGTTGGCCCCAGCACTGAGGATGGCTCCATGGCCTCACCTCAGGCACTAGAATAGCTCTGTTGCTGAGCAGTGGAGCAGCAGCCCCAAATAGGTATAGCATCACCCCATAGTGGGCTTGCCAGGTGTATCCCGGTCAGGGTGCATGCAGAAGTCTGTCTCTCTGCCTCCCCACCTCTCACTTAAAAAAAAAATGTTCTCAGAACAGGGAAAAAATCTGAGATGTGAATGGGGTGAATTTCAATCATAGGTATCAAATTAAGCACAGGACCTGGGGCTCGAGTGCCACCATTTCCTGGCTGTGTGATATGGGTCAGTTGCTCAACCCTCTCTAAGACCTCTGTTTGCCTATCTGTAACATGGGGATGATAGTAGTGGGAGGAGATTTTAGAAGGGTGCTATAAGAATTGAATGAGAACTGTCATCTAATGGTTTTAGCATAAGGCCTAGCACAGCAAGTCTTTAGACATTAAGTTGTCACCATCTTTAATTGTATTTAAGGAGGTGTCTTAAGTGAATCCCATGAGAAATGTCTAACCTGCATTGGAGAGAAAAATAAATTGAACTGCTGTCCATCATGTTTTGTGATTGTATATATTCTATCTCTATTCTTAGCAGTGCATCCAAATCATTGCCTGGTGGAGCCATATTGCTCCAGATAAATGGAAAAGATTCAAGAGCTGCTTTGTGAATTAACTCAAGTGAAGCCCAGTGGCCACATGCTTAGTTCAGGAAAAAGTACAGACAGCTTGGCAAGTGCTTCCACATATTATTTTTGATAGGGAACCCAAGACTGCTTATATCTAGCTGCATCCTTGAGCACATTTTTAGGAATGTGGAAATAACCTCTTCATGGTAAATGCTACATTACATTAATTTAAAATGAGTTTCTAATTGTATTAAATTGTTTACAGGAAATTTGACTCAGGCACAGTGAATGGTTGCATTTGCAAAGCACACAAAAGAAAATGGGAGGTTACTTAAGACTTGAAGTTGCCTCGTATTACGCAGATTTGAAGCTACAGATTGCCATAACAACCATATTCTGCAAAGTTCTGATACAGGATAAAATCTTGTTTGTACCTGTTTGACCAGAAGATAAATTTCTCTTGAAAGTTGAACAGAGAGAAATTTCTTATCCAGTTGCTTCAAAACCATACATAAAACATTATACATCATTTAAAATATGAATTTGTATTCAGGTTTGTTCCTTGACAGTCTGCATTATCTAATTTGAACCATGATCTTTATTCCTAAGATAGTATGGTATAGGATATATATTCCAGTATAATAAAGTATGGTGTATATATACTTTATGAAATACAGTAAAATGCTTAGGTGACAAATTCAGAGACTTCTGCATCTTTCAGGGGCTTGTTCCAGAATTGCAGATGCTCGGTTCCTGTTATTCTTGAATAAGCTCTGCATCAGCTATGCCTTTTCCAATCCCCGAGACACCTATTTTCTCTCACGCAGAAATCTCTGAGCTACTCTATTTGTGGCTCTGTGAGCAGGTGGAAGTTGATTTGTGGCGAGTGTTATTGTGGCTGTGATCAGGAGATGCGTGACCAGTATCAGTTGCTTATACCAGGGTGACAGCAAGAGAGAATTTGAAATAAATTCACCATGTGTGCTGCTCCTAATTATTTGCTTTGTTCAGTGAAACTCAGCACTAATTCTCACACAATCAGACATTTATAATCTGATGCCATGTAAGTGACTGAGAAAAAGTCTAAAAGGCATCTCATTGCTGGCAGCTCAAGTTTATTGGAAAAGTTATTAGATCTCAGATTAAAACCAAGGTGAAAGGCCTGGTGGCAGAATGCATGTTACTAAATAAATATATGGTGTGTGACTCTTCTGAAGATCTTAGACTACACATAAAACCAACTTGATTGTTTTAAACGGTGGAAAGTACAGTTCCAAAGACTTTTAAAAAAAAAAATTAGGTTTCTCTAATACTAAACAGAATGGTTGCTGAAATGTCTCTCAAAGCGGCCAGGTGGTTGGGTATGATCTAAATTTAACTAGACAGTGGCATACTTGGGTTGAGGGGGGCCTTCACTGTGAAGTCCTTGCAAGGGTACTCACTGCACACAAACCTCTTTTATGCCAGTCTTAACAACAAACACAGATCTTCCCATCTGTTACCCTTCCCCTGGCCACAAACGTGACTAGATGAACACCTCTGGCATCCATGAGTCACTCCTAACTTAGCTTTCTCGCATGGGCTGTTCCGTATATCTGGAACTTTCTTTTTTCATCATCTACCGACTCTCACCTCCTTCAAGACTTTTCTCAAATGTTACCTTCTCCATATCTGCTCTTACTATCTTATAAGGTCTACCGGAAAGTTCTGTCTGTTTCTATCACAACAAGTTTTGACACATAAGCACATGTTTATTTGGTGCATGTGTGCCTCTCTATTTGTATCACTTATTGTATACATACTGACGTAGCAAATTAACTAAAACAAAATTGATTCACGTTAGTCTTATGTGTGAAGCGATAGTGTACCCATGGCTACTGATAAAGTTCATTCACGCCACTGTAATTTTTACAAATTTCAATAAGGAAGAAATGCTACAGAAGCATGCCTGTTGCATCCACCATATTCCCCGGACTTAGCACCCTCCGACTATCACTTGTTTTTGTCCTTACAAAATTTTTTGAAGGGCAAAAAATTAAAAAATGAAGCAGATATCAAACAAGCACTGGTTCAATTTTTCGCATCAAAAGATAAAACATTTTTCAAAAATGTGATATACAAATTGCCCTCATGCTGGCAAGAAATCATTAATAATAATGGCAATTATATTATTTAATAAAGTTTATTAATGGTAAGAAAAATTTGTATTTTGTTTTATTCCAAAAATGGACAGAACTTTCCGGTAGACCTTATATTTAAAATGGCTGCCTACACCTGTCCCTGGTTCCCACCCTAACAATTCCCCTTACCTTGCTCTAATTTCTTATTTCTTAGCAACTTCCAGCATGCTGTTTAATGTACTTAAGTTATTACTTGTTTACTATATCTTCTGCTTATTGTTGGCCTTTCTCTCTTCCCTCCCTGAGGACAGAGTTCTTTGCTGTCTTGTTCACTGATGGGTCTACATTGCTAAGTGAATAAATTTGTGGTGTGAGCGCTGAAAAAAAATATATATATATACCTTGTGGTAAGGTTGCCAGACACAGAGGCTGTCTGATGTAGTCCAAGAAACCCACATGCAGTTTTATCCCTACCTCTGTTTCTTTGCTATATGTGTGATGTTAGAACCAAGATTATATTTTCACCTAGTTCTCCGTACTTCATAATGCATTAAATGAATTGAACTAGCATTATCAATGGCTAGTTAAAGGACACTGTGCTTTACTCAGGTCAACTCGACTGCTCCTCCTGACCACAGCATGAAGTAACTGCTATTACCTCACACCATGGTAGGAACTTGAGACCCAGAGGGGCACATGCACTGTGTAGGACAGCTGGAATTTGACCCTTTCCCTGTGTCATTCAAAGATTCTTCATGCTGTTCCTCTAAGCGAGAAAACATGATTTTTCTTTTCTAGTCATGGAAAGTGGTCTCACTGGCTTGCCACCATTTATATTCTATCTCTCTATCACAGTGATTCCCAAGGGGCAAGTGTCAGCATCACTGAGGGAAGTCTTTTTCTAAGTGTGTATACCTGCATCCCAGGGGATTGGGTTTATTGTCACAGCTGTTACCAAGAGGACTGTCAGATCCCCCAGTTTAGGTTGAAGATAATTTGAGAGCTATTGCCCTTTTGATTTGCAAACTACTCTTGAATCTCTCCTGTAAGGATTTCCCTTCTCTAAGCCCCCTAATCCCAGTCAAGATCCCAGTTACAGCTAAGAACCTGTGAAGCCCTTTACATTTTAGTTTGTTTTACAGGCTTAATTTAATTCAAAGATGATGAACTCTGACTTGGAAAGAACATCCCGTGTTCCTTTCATTCATAATAAACAACCAGTATAAGGTGATTGACCTTATTTCCTTCCTCAATGACTTTTCTATTGGCTGTGGGTTCTGGGGACAGGTGTGCAGGCTACCCTGGACTGCCAGAGCCAACTTTTGAGTACCCTAGGAGGGAGGATGAAGAAGCTCCACCTGGAACTTTCCTCTCACCCAGGTCCTAATGTGCCCATTTTACATTCAACACCCCACCTATCAAGTCATGGACAAAGGCTACTAGCAAGTAGCTAAGTTTCAGTTTCATCTGTCCTTTGTTCCTTTCCTCCTTCTTTTTCTTCCTTTCTACATACCTGTCAAGATAAGCTTGAAAATTGTGATTACTTTATAGCAAGAGTTTTGCTTCTCTTTCAATCCGCACATTCAAAAGTTATGAATTTATGAAGACACTGACAGCACTGAGATGAAGCCATGTTTTAATATTAGAAGTAAATTCCCTGAGAGTGGGACTGAGCCTGGGGACAAGTACAGTCCTGTTAGTTGGTGGAGGAGCAACATTGTTCAAAGAGATGTTACTTTCAGTCAGTTTGGTAGGTACATCTCACTGTCTTACTGCTGATTCTCCAACTGCATATTGAACAGATTGACCTTCATAGTCGCACAGTTTCTTTTTTTTTTAATTTATTTATTTTTATTTAGACAATTAAATTTAACAGGGTGACATTGGCCAACTAGAGTACATAGATTTAGAGAAAACATCTCCACATCATTTGGACAGTCGATTATGTTGTATACCCATCACCCAAAGTCAGATCATCTTCCATCATCTTATATTTGTTTCTCTTTATGCCCCTCCCCCTCCCCCAACCCCTCTTTTAAAAAAATTAGTAGCTTTCTTTTTTTAAAATAAATTTTTATTAATGTTAATGGGATGACAGTCGCACAGTTTCTACTGAATTTTTTCATCAGTCTTTGCACTCATCCTTAGACATTGATGAAAGGACATGACTTCTAGGAGCATGCATTTTGAGGGAGAAATATTCCTCCTGCATCTTCTCAGACTTCTCCACTGACTTGTTTTGTCACCAGTCTGCTCATTCTAAGAGTTCTGTCTTTGCTTATGACACTTTCTCTACTGGGAAGCCCATGAACTTCAACTCTGTGTATCTAAATCCTAGCCACCTTTCAAAGACTCTTTCTGTTCTTTGCTACTCTGGGAAGATTTTTGGAACCACCTCTGCCCAAGAAGATTTATCCCTTCTCCAAATGTTTGTCCTTGCTCTGTTTCTATGCCTCATATTAACATTTATATATTGCCTTGTGTTACTAGTGTGCTCTGTGTATATTTCTCAACAAATATATTGCCACCTTCTTACAGGTAGGCATCTCCTGTCCATCTTACGGCATCTAGTACCCAAATTACATCATCTATTTCCTGCTACTTCCTGCTGCAGAGTGAAGATTTGTCTAGGAATAGTTAGTAAAACAAGCCTTTGAACTGGTTATAGTTACTTCCCTAAAACTAAACCAGCATCTTTTTTCATCTGTCCAAGCAAAAGTCTTGTTGCTACACAGAGACGAGCTGAAGGCCAGGCCCTGATGAGAACTGGTCTTCACAAACATGGTGGTGCGGTGGGAATAAAACTGGAACGACTTTGTGGTTTCTGAAAGAAAAAGGTTCTCAGAGAAGACTAAAGGCCAAGCTGCCTTTTTCAGAAGCAATCAGGACCAGATGACAGGCATATGAAGGCCGACTGAATGGCTGTTCCTCGATGTTGAAAGTATTTGCAATGAGATTGTTCAGCTTGTGGATCGAGTTTCACAAAAATCTCTTGGGCTGCATTGCCTAAGAGTGAGACCTCAGCAGTTCCTGGTGCTGTTTAAGTGTTTGTGTTCACTTTAGTTATCATCTGATCATATGCCAGCTGGTAATGGGATTGTAGTGGCTTTGCACAACAATGCAGTCCTCAAAGGACTAAGAAAACATGACAGAAATGGTGAGTAGCAGAATCCTTAGATGTCTTATTTAATGCTGGGTGATTGAGTACATCCATGTGGAGGAGGTTTTTCAAGTCAGCATCAGAGCAGAGCAATTGCAAGAAAACATCAGAGCCTTCCCCGAATGAGATGCGCTGGATGGGCAAAGGCAATGATTTCAAACAAGCTCAGAAATCTCAAGGCAGAGGAGTTGCTTTGTTTTTCAGTGTTGGAGAACCTCACTGTCACTTCACATGGAATCTTCTAAAATGCCCCCCTTGGCATTTCTGGCCCAATATTTTAGGCTAAGCTCATTTGGTCCCTTTGTTCTGTTTAAAAATATATAATTCTTCTTTATTTAGTGTGGAATGGAAATGAGAAAATAAAAGAATCACAGAATTTAAGGTCCCACTGTGGAAAGAAAATGAGACAGTTTGGCCAGGAGCTGTTTTTCAGAAGCAGTGGGATTTTTAGCAGTTTCTGACTTTTCCTGACTTCATGGTTGAATCCATACAAAATAACTTCAGATGTGTGAAGCTTTCTATTGGATGACAGTGCTGTGTTACTGCTGGCTTCTGAGTGAAGGGTGGTTGGTGTCAATCATTCATTTTACCCAGTTCACTTTGAACATAATGGACTTCAAGTGAAAAAATATGACTCATCTTTAAATTAGCATTTTGTATCTTAACCAGAGAAAAAAATGTTAAGGTATAGGGAGGTTGTAATTGAATCGTGCATTTCATTGCATAATGCAGAACGACTCTTGAATTTATAAGCACATGTAAATGGGACAGAAGTTATCAGCTGTACAGTATTTACCAAATTCCTACTTATCAGGGCCAGATTGGTTATGCCAATTCCTGTGGAGTTATAGCCTTTGTCATTGCAGTTGAACTTTTTTGTAGACAGGAAAAGCATAATTTCATGCATGGGGTGGGAGAAAATGAAGAGTGGGCATTTTTAGCTTAACAAAAGGTGAACTATTTTGTGTAGAACATAGCATTTCTAGTATAGACATACACAGTTCAGTGCATACTACAAATGAAAGTTTCTCTTTGTCTTTTTTTTTAGGCTGTAAGTGTTTTGTGGTTAACTTCTCACTAACATAGTTTGATGGGACAGTGACACCATTTTGCTGGTCTTAGACACACTATGGTTTAGTTGAGGCCAAATACAGGTGTTCATGTTGCCACCAGCAGGGCGTATATCAGAGTTTGCCTGCTGGAAGAAAATACTGAGTCTAAATGAAGGTCTCCTTGTTTCTTGGGCCTCATGTCAATTTTTTTTGTCATGTTTGTCTTTCATTGCCCTTGGCACTCTCAGTACCACAGCCAACCCATATGATACTTTTTCATGAAGAAGTAAAGGGCACCCCTTGTGGGATTTCAGCTCCTATCATTTCTTCACTGGGCTTCCTGTGCTGAGTATAACCTGCTCGACTGTATGCTGAGACTATGGCCTCTCCAAATTCCTGATAGTGCCTGCCTGGACTTTTATTATTTGCCTTGTCCTCTTATACTTGAATCATTCAGGTTTTCATTACCTACCTAGCCTACCTGTGACTATACTAATCCTTGCATTAGTTTGGGCACCAGAATCTTTTATCCTAATTCAATATTGTCCGTTTGCCACCAAGAGATCAAGCACTGATTAGGAAGGTAAACAAAAAGGTGGCCTAATACTTTATACCACAAAACACACACACTCAACAACAATAACAATAACAATAACAACAACAACAACAAAAACAGGCTATGAATAATGTTTCACATTTGAGAGGGAAGCCAAGTTACTGAAGACCTACTATGTGCCACGCCCTATATACAGGTTATATATATGTACATAGAGTGGATACCTTATTCTTATTAATATATAATATTTAAGTACATCAGTCATATAGAAAGAAACAGTGAATCTCTTCCTATTAATATATTTAAGTACATCAGTCATATAGAAAGAAACAGCGAATCTCTAAGGACAGAAAATCAATTAAAACATGAGAAAGTATGCTTTGAATCATAACATAATTGTTATTGGTTCCTTAAATATTGAGAATTAAAGTCACTGCAGTCATCAAAAGAGAAAATATAGAAGGAAGAAATGATGTCTGCTATGGAAATGTTTTTTACATTTGTAGGCTGTCTTCAAGTCTGTCACTTAGAGTTTATACAGACTTATCCTATAAAATATGTGCCCTAGTGTTCAGGTAGTTGGTGATGTGAGACATCAGCCACCAAAGGGCCTAAAATAGTTCACAGGCATCATCACACTTGGTCCAGTCTGCCCCAGAGAGCTAAAGATTCCCAAAGGACAGCCACATTTTTGCTCCCTTCTTATGCAAGAAATCAGGGAGAGGTGAAGTTCCAACACCTGAATAAGTATTGGAAGCAGATGAAGTCATAGCAATGGGTCCACCAGGTCCCCACATTTCCTGACAACTCATAAAGGGATATACCACTTAATGATGGGAATATATTCTGAGAAATGTGTCCTTAGGCAATTTTGTCATTGTGTAAACATCATAGACTGTATTTATACAACCTAGATGGTATAGTTACTGCATACCTAGGTTATATGGTATTCCACTGTTGTGTTTGTGGTCTGTCACTGACTGGAACGTTGTTATGCGGTACATGACTGTAGCAGTTTTCACAAAAATGTAAGGAAGAATATTTTTACACAATAGTTTAAAAAACACGAATCTCAATATCCTCATAAATTGTGTATCTAAATTAGAAACATCAAGAAAGGTTTATATGTTAAATTTCTTTAGAGAATTATTAAAGGGTAGTTAGCAGTGGTCCTTAACCCCTTCCTTTATTTATTTATTTATTTATTTATTTTGACCATAACACAAGTGAAAGAATAAATAGAATCATTACAAAAAAAAGAAATGTACTTAGTGTGCCTAGATTTCTAACTCTTTCATTGGTATTCATGATGTGCATCGGCTACTTTTTTTCTATACCCTTCTAATAATTATTAGTAATGCATTAATTTTTTTATTCATGAAGCAGTTATCGATACTCCTAAGCACCAGGCATTGTGGTGACTGCAGAAAGATCAGAGTTGTGGAAAACACTAACCTATATTTAAAGGGTTTACAGCCTAATGAGTAGGTATGAACAGGTAATAGAGACAGTGGTTTAGTGCCTATACTTATGAAATTGCTTTGAATGATTAAAGGTTAGAAGGGGTTTTGTTGTATGTTTAATTTTTCTTTTCATTTTCCTCATGATGTTTGTTTTATAGACAGGCTTTCTACAAGTGGAAGAAAATAATCTCAGTGCCTCTAATACTCCCTTCTCTCCTGTCACCCTTTCGACTTCTGCTGCCAAAAGTAATCATTTTTAATGAGAATTCTCAACCATAAAAATCTGACTTTTAAAAGCAGTGCTGGAAAGAGAGACCAATCTCTTGGCGGGTGTGTCAAAACAACAAAAAAATGTTAAGAGCAGAAATGCCCAGTTTCCTATGAATACCTCAAGTTTCATGAAAGTCATAGCAAATACAAATGAAGTATGGGAACAAAGAGTCTGGTCCATCTGAACTAAATTCACTAAATGAAAACAATTTACCTGAATTATTAGAAAATAATGATTGGCCCTGGCCAGTTGGCTCAGTGGTAGATCATTGGCCCGGTGTGCAGATGTCCTGGGTTCAATTCCTGATCAGGACACACATGAGAAGTGATCATCTGTTTCTCTTCTTCTCCCTTTCTCCATTCTCTCTTCCCCTCTTACAGACGGTGGTTCGGTTGGTTTGAGCATTGGCCCCAGGTGCTGAGGATAGCTCAGTTGATTCGAGCATCGTCCCCAGACAGGGATTGCCAGGTGGATCATAGTCAGGGCACATGCATGAATCTGTCTAATTGCCCCTCCTCTCACTTAAAAAATAAATAAATAAGAAAATAATGATCATATGGCAACTTCCTCCTAATTAGTAAAGTTTGCTGGACCAGGGACAGCACCTATTCCACAGGTTTTTTTGGGGTTTTTTTTTTGTATTTTTCTGTAGCTGGAAATGGGGAGAGACAGTCAGACAGACTCCCGCATGCGCCCCACCGGGATCCACCCAGCACGCCCACCAGGGGCGACACTCTTGCCCACCAGGGGGCGATAGCTCTGCCCCTCCGGGGCGTCGCTCTGCTGAGAGAGACCAGAGCCACTCTAGCGCCTGGGGCAGAGGCCAAGGAGCCATCCCCAGCGCCCGGGCCATCTTTGCTTCAATGGAGCCTTGGCTGCGGGAGGGGAAGAGAGAGACAGAGAGGAAGGGGTGGGGAGTAAAGAAACAAATGGGCGCTTCTCCTGTGTGCCCTGGCCGGGAATCGAACCCGGGTCCCCCGCACGCCAGGCTGACGCTCTACCGCTGAGCCAACCAGCCAGGGCCTGTTCCACAGGTTTTTAACCTGGTAGATGGCCTGCCAGTTTTTGGCTTCCTTCCACACTTGGGCAGCTTTATAATCTGGATCCTTTGTGAATTGGCTACCTGTCATATCTGTGAACCAGGGAGAGCACTTTGTGCTGTACATAAAGCCCAGAATCTGCTCTCTGAGGCCTTGCACTAGAATCACTAGTATCAAAGACACTCATAGGCCACCAAATACCACATGCCTCTCACTGAGACATGTTACCACATTTTTTTTTGTTTGTGTGCCTTGCTTCTGTTGTTATCTGCTGTGTGACTCTGAACAACTTGGTTACAGAGACTTGCTCCTTACTTAGGCACTTCTCTCCCCTGAGCCAGGCACAGTGCATCTTTTTTTTTATTTTTTGTTAAATTTAATGCAGTGACATTGATAAATCAGGGTACATATATTGAGAGAAAATATCTCTAGATTATTTTGACATTTGATTGTGCTGTATACCCCTCCCCCAAAGTTAAATTGTCTTCTGTCAGGTCTATCTGGTTTTCTTTGTGCCCCTCCCCTCCCCTAACACCTCTCTCCCTCTTCACCCCATCCCCCCTCCCCCAACCCCTCACCCCTGTTGCCATCACATTCTTGTTCATGTCTCTGAGTCTCGGCACAGTGCATCTTAAAAACCATATTCTCTGGAGCAGTGTTTTTCAACTACCAGTCCACCAGAAATTTCATGCCAGTCCACAAAAGAATTAGCCACCCTGACGTTGTGTGAAGATTATTGACCCAATGATCTTAGTTTAGGGGTTGGGAACCTTTTTGGCTTTAGAGAGCCATGAACACCATATATTTTAAAATGTAATTCCATGAGAGCCATACAACGACCCATGAACGTTATGCATTATCCAATAAAAATTTGGTGGTGTTCCGGAGGACAGCTGTGATTGGCTCCAGCCACACGCAACCATGAACATGAGTGGTAGGAAATGAATGGACTATAATACGTGAGAATGTTTTATATTTTTAACGTTATTATTTTTTTATTAAAGATTTGTCTGCAAGCCAGATGTAGCCATCAAAAGAGCCACATCTGGCTCACGAGCCATAGGTGCCTGACCCCTGAATTCTTAGTAGAATTCGCTTATGCTCAGGGTGATTTCCACTTATCAGCCTGTATCATCAATTGAACTTGTCTTACATATCTTTGGAACTTGTAGGCTCATTCAAACAGCCTTTTGCACCGTGCAGAGCATTTACAAATCATGCGCAATAGATAAAATATTTGGACAAACTTATGTAGTATTCAATGCATTGTACATGTGGCAATAAAAAATCAAGCACCAGCTCGTACTGTCTTGTACTGACATGCATGGTAAAGTAAAACTTTGTTACATGTGTTCATTTCTGGCCCCCTCCCTTTCTCAGTAGAACATTTTTTTTCATGTACAGATAGTTGTACATGCACTCACCTACTCAATGCATCCATATTGTTTGCAAGTAAACTATTGTTTGTTTTAGTGCTGTAAATTTTAAACTCTAGAAAATGGAAAGAAAAAAATCAAAACATTTTAACCTTTTTTCAAAAATGAAAACCATAATAAAAAGTGGTGATGACACCAAAAGTAAACCAAGTACTTATGCTTTAAATTTAAAAGAAACAGTGAAAAAAGAAATGTCTTGATCATTTGGAACGTGAGCCAGAAACAAAACAAAACAAACAAACAAAATAACAAAAAAAAAAGAAAGAAAAGGAAACTTTGTTATATAAAGCTTGGTTTCACTGTAGCACCTGGTAGTGAATTATCACCATGGCCCTTGTGTATAGTATGCTCTGAAATTCTGTCAAGTGATGCAATGAAACCTCCATACTTACTCATTATTTGGATTTGAAGCATAGCAATCTTAGTGAGTAGCCACTGGATTTTTTTTTTCATTTCCTGTTTTCTTTTTTCTTTTTTTTTTATAATTTTATTTTTTTAATGGGGTGACATCAATAAATCAGGATACATATATTCAAAGATAACAAGTCCAGGGTATCTTGTCATTCAATTATATTGCATACCTATCACCCAAAGTCAGATTGTCCTCTGTCACCTTCTATCTTGTTTTCTTTGTGCCCCTCCCCCTCCCCCTTTCCCTCTCCCATTTCCCCCTCCCCCCCCCGTAACCACCACACTCTTATCAATGTCTCTTAGTTTCACTTTTATGTCCCATCTACGTATGGAATAATGCAGTTCCTGTTTTTTTCTGATTTACTTATTTCGCTTCGTATCATGTTATCAAGATTCCACCATTTTGCTGTAAATGTTCCGATGTCATCATTTCTTATGGCTGAGTAGTATTCCATAGTGTATATGTGCCACATCTTCTTTATCCAGTCATCTATTGATGGGCTTTTTGGTTGTTTCCATGTCCTGGCCACTGTGAACAATGCTGCAATGAACATGGGGCTGCATGTGTCTTTACGTATCAGTGTTTCTGAGTTTTGGGGCTATATACCCAGTAGAGGTATTGCTGGGTCATAAGGTAGTTCTATTTTCAGTTTTTTGAGGAACCACCATACTTTCTTCCATAATGGTTGTACTACTTTACATTCCCACCAACAGTGTATGAGGGTTCCTTTTTCTCCACAGCCTCTCCAACATTTGCTATTACCTGTCTTGCTAATAATAGCTAATCGAACAGGTGTGAGGTGGTATCTCATTGCAGTTTTGATTTGCATTTCTCTAATAGCTAAAAAAGATGAGCAACTTTTCATATATCTGTTGGCCATTTGTGTTTCTTCCTGGGAGAAGTGTCTGTTCATATCCTCTTCCCATTTTTTTATGGGATTGTTTGTTTGTTGTTGAGTTTTATGAGTTCTTTGTATATTTTGGATATTAGGCCCTTATGTGAGCTGTTGTTTGAAAATATCATTTCCCATTTAGTTGGCTTTCTGTTTATTTTGTTATCAGTTTCTCTTGCTGAGCAAAAACTTCTTAGTCTGATGTAGTCCCATTCATTAATTTTTTCCTTCACTTCTCTTGCCTGTGGAGTCAAATTCATAAAATGCTCTTTAAAACCCAGGTCCATGAGTTGAGTACCTATGTCTTCTTCTATGTACTTAATTGTTTCAGGTCTTTTGTTTAGATCTTTGATCCATTTTGAGTTAATTTTTGTACAGGGGGAGAGACTGTAGTCCAGTTTCATTCTTTTGCATGTGGCTTTCCAGTTTTCTCAGCACCATTTATTGAAGAGGCTTTCTTTTCTCCATTGTGTGTTGTTGGCCCCTTTATCAAAAATTATTTGACTATATATATGTGGTTTTATTTCTGGACTTTCTATTCTGTTCCATTGGTCTGAGTGTCTATTTTTCTGCCAATACCATGCTGTTTTGATTGTCGTGGCCCTATAATAGAGTTTGAAGTCAGGTATTGTAATGCCCCCAGCTTCATTCTTTTTCTTTAGGATTGCTTTGGCTATTCGGGGTTTTTTATAGTTCCATATAAATCTGATGATTTTTTGCTCCATTTCTTTAAAAAACGTCATTGGAAGTTTGATGGGAATTGCATTAAATTTGTATATTGCTTTGGGTAATATAGCCATTTTGATTATATTTATTCTTCCTAGCCAAGAACAAGGTATATTCTTCCATCTCATTATATCTTTTTCAATTTCCCTTAAAAATGGTTTATAGTTTTCATTATATAAGTCCTTTACATTCTTTGTTATGTTTATTCCTAAGTATTTCATTTTTTTGTTGTTGCAATCGTGAAGGGGATTATTCTTTTGAGTTCGTTCTCAGTTGTTCAAATAAAAATCCAGGCCCTGACGGCTATACCAGCGAATTTTATCAAACATTCAAAGAAGACTTGGTTCCTATTCTATTCAAAGTCTTCCAAAAAATTGAAGAAGAAGCAATACTTCCAAACACATTTTATGAGGCCAACATAACCCTCATACCAAAACCAGGCAAGGATGGCACAAAAAAAGAAAACTACAGACCAATATCTCTAATGAATACAGATGCTAAAATACTAAACAAAATACTAGCAAATCGAATACAACAACATATTAAAAAAATAATACATCATGATCAAGTGGGATTCATCCCAGAATCTCAAGGATGGTTCAACATACGTAAAACGGTTAACGTAATACACCATATCAACAAAACAAAGAACAAAAACCACATGATCTTATCAATAGATGCAGAAAAGGCTTTCGATAAAATACAACACAATTTTATGTTTAAGACTCTCAACAAAATGGGTATAGAAGGAAAATATCTCAACATGATAAAGGCCATATATGATAAACCATCAGCTAACATCATATTAAATGGCACTAAACTGAAGGCTTTCCCCCTTAAATCAGGAACAAGACAGGGTTGTCCACTCTCTCCACTCTTATTTAATGTGGTACTAGAGGTTCTCGCCACAGCAATCAGACAAAACAAAGAAATAAAAGGCATCCATATCGGAAAAGAAGAATAAAGGTATCACTTTTTGCAGATGATATGATCCTATACATCGAAAACCCCAAAGAATCCACAAAAAGACTACTAGAAACAATAAGCCAATACAGTAAGGTCGCAGGATACAAAATTAACATACAGAAGTCAATAGCCTTTCTATATGCCACTGGATTTTTTTGAAAGATTACACAACCAAATGAAAAGTCAGAAAATACAGATTAAAAAAATGATGACTAGGCCCTGGCCAGTTGGCTCAGTGGTAGAGCGTCGGCCTGGCGTGCAGAAGTCCCGGGTTCGATTCCCGGCCAGGGCACACAGGAGAAGCGCCCATCTGCTTCTCCACCCCTCCCCCTCTCCTTCCTCTCTGTCTCTCTCTTCCCCTCCTGCAGCCGAGGCTCCATTGGAGCAAAGATGGCCCGGGCACTGGGGATGGCTCCTTGGCCTCTGCCCCAGGCGCTGGAGTGGCTCTGGTCGCAACAGAGCGACGCCCCGGAGGGGCAGAGCATCACCCCCTGGTGGACAGAGCGTCGCCCCCTAGTGGGCGTGCCGGGTGGATCCCGGTCGGGCACATGTGGGAGTCTGTCTGACTGTCTCTCCCCGTTTCCAGCTTCAGAAAAATACAAAAAAAAATGATGACTAGTGATAAATCACTGCTTTAGGGGGTCTTACTTAGCTTCCCCTCAAATATCAAAAATGAAAAAATATTAACTATTGGTGAAGAATTAGTAAAGCCTTGCATCTTAGATGACACATGGGAAATTTTGGGACATCAAGCCACACAACAACTTGAGGCTATACCTACTGCTTTCAGACAACACTGTTCAGAGAAGAATTGTTGATGTGGCCAATGATATTGAAGAATAAATTGTAGAGGGGATAAAGAAATCAAAATATTTTGCCATTCAACTTGATGAATCAACTTGTGTGAGTAACTCTGTTATTCTACTTTGCCTCATGAGGTATATTGATAAAGACTGGAAGGGAAGAACTAGTCTGTTGCCTTAATCTATCTGGTCAGAGTATTTTCAAGCAGAGGGCTCAGTCTAGGGGAACTAATTAGAGTGTATACAGGTGGTGCTACAAGCATGTTTTGGATATCACTTAGGTGTAGTTGCAAAAATAAAGGGCATTTATACATACAGAAATGTTGTTCACACACTGTATAATTCACAGGCAGCATTTAGTTGCAAAGCAAATTTCCTCTGAATTGAACACAGTGATGAATGATGCAGGGAAGATTGTGAATGATATTCGTAGTTAAGGTTTGAACTCCAGACTGTTCACAACACTGTGTGAAAGCATGCCTTCACAACACCAACATCTCCTTCTCCAAACGGAAGTGAGGTGGTTCTCAAGAAGAAGGGTTCTTTCATGCCTTTTTGAGCTGAGAGAAAAAGTGAAACAGTTTCTGTAAGAGCAAAACTGCCACTAGTAGAGCTTTTGCTGGATAAAGAATGGATGGCTAAGCTTACATGTGTGGTGGATATATTTAGCCTCTTCAGTGAACTAAATATTTCTCTTCAGGAGTTTAACACAAACATTTTTACATTAAGAAATAAGACGGATGCATTCAAAAGGAAACTTGTTCTTTGGGAAAGTCGCATACAGAAAGTAGTTATAGAAATGTTTCCACTTTTCAAGACTTTTTGATTGTTGCAGACATCAATTGGAAATTCATGTTTAATATAACAAATCAATATTTAAAAGCCTTAGTTCAAATTCTGACCATTTTTTACACTGAAAATGAGGATCCTGTAAAGGTAACCTCTGGATCAATATATCCATTCATGGAAGATAGCAACTCCTGCTTTCTTAATCATTGCGAAAAAGAAAAACAGAGATTTATTTTCTGATGTCACTCTGGTGTCCAAACATAAAATTTAGTCATTGTCACAATTCTGGATATCACTAGAAGAAGAATATCCATCTCTTAGTTACAAAGCTATTAAATTTTAAATCATATTTTCTTCTACCTACTTGTGTGAGAAGACTTTTTTGGCAGAATAAAAACCAGAGAAACCTAATGGATGTCAATGCAGTGCTTTGTCTCTTGAAACAAAACTGAAGTCTTGGTTATCAAGTATTCTTGCAAAGAAGCAACAGCAGATTTCATACTAGCTTTACTTGAATTATTTATCTCTAGAAATTTCAACTGTATGCTATTAAAAATATTTTTTACTTGTTTGGTTATTTTAGAGAATTTTTATTTTATAATACTATAATTAAAAGATAATACACAAAGTATATACTAATAATGGTTTTTATTTCTGCCTTAGTGGTCCCTGAAATAATTCTTCTGTTCTCACCAGTCCCTAAGTGTGAAAAGGTTGAAAACCACTGCTCTAGAGTGATCAGTCAACAGTTGCTTGCTTGCTTTTCTAGCTCTGGAGCACTTTTCACAAACTTCTCCTTCAGCACTTTGGAAGTGTGGAACTGGTACATATTTTAAGACTCTGGTCTTACTATAGGGATTTGAAAACATGGTTTTTCAGAGCCTTAGGATTCTGTGTGTGGGAAATAATTGTGAGCAAGTGGTGCACCATCTTGGTGCCCTGCCTTCCCCCCACATTTACCCAGTTGAGTACCTCTACTTTTACCTGTTTTATATTTGGGGATTTCCTCTGGAAATAAGGTTCTATTGTAGATACATAATATATATAATATATACATACGAATGCATCACTACCAGGAACATTTTCTTTTTTTCTTTTTGACAGAAACAGAGAGAGAGTCAGAGAGAGGGATAGACAGGGACAGACAGACAGGAAGAGAGAGAGAGATAAGAAGCATCAATTCTTCATTGCAGCACCTTAGTTGTTCATTGATTGCTTTCTCATATGTGCTTTGACCAGGGGGCTACAACAGAGCAAGCGACCCCTTGCTCAAGCCAGCAACCTTAGGCTCAAGCCAGTGAGCTTGGACTTCAAGCCAGTGACCTTGGGCTTCAAGCCAGTGACCTTGGACTTCAAGCCAGTGACCATGGAGTCAAGTCTATGATCCCACACTCAAGCCAGTGACCCCACACTCAAGCTGTTTAGCCCGTGCTCAAGCTGGTGACCTCAGGCTTTTGAACCCAGGTCTTCCACATCCCAGTCTAATAATGCTGTGTCCCAGTCTAATATCCACTGTGTCACCACTTGGTCAGGTCCAGGGACATTTTCTTGATTGTAAGATTTCAATATTTGGATCAAGTTAATGGGTTCATAAGTCAGAGTTGGATTGAAAAACAGGACCCACTTTAGGAATTTTAAGCACAAAGGCACTTCATACAGACAATTATATCCTGTAGAACTTTTGGACAGTCTGGTGGAGGAAGGGTCAGGAAGAACTGGTTTGGCTTTCCAGAAATCAAAAGAAATAGCCACACATGACCTAGACTGTTTATGGCACCAAGGCAGGTGATTTGCAGGAGAAAGTCTAGAAGCTGTTTTTGCACACGGCTCTGTTTGCCATTCCTAGAGGAGAATAATGGCTTTAGCCAGGTTGCTACAGATGCCCTCAGTAGTAGACTTTAAGCTGGAGCCCTGTAGGTAGGAATCCTGGAGGAATGGAGTATTTCCTGGGCTTCTCTGGGGGAGAGAAATGCTTATTATGGACCAGACACCATTCTGAGGGTTTTTTCACGTACAAATTAGTTAACATTTGAAAGCATGTTTTAAGGTAGAATTTTATTACCCTCTCATTTTATAACTAAGGGCAGTGAAGCTCGAAGATTGGCCAAAATTTCCTGTCAGAAAGAGCAAAGTTAAGCTCAGGAGCCCAACCAGTCTGGGGCCCTGTCTGTGCTCTTAACACCAGTGATTCTCAATTGGGAACTAAGGGACAGGGCTCAAGTTTGCAGGTATTTCTAGTTGCCATTATTTTGGGGGGTGGATTTGTTACTGGAGTCTAGTGAGGAGAGGCCAGAGATACTGCTGAACATTCTATGCATAGGACAGCCTTCTACAACAAATAATTAATTATCCAACCCAAAACATCAGCAGCACCAAGCTCTATAGCTCCTTAAGTACACTCTGCTGAGCAGGTTGGTGGAGGAAAACATGGGTGAAGAAGGAACTGTGTGTATTCTTTGGTGTCTGCCACTTTAGAGCCTCCTTTCTGTCCCGTGTCCTGGACCAGGGCAGCCAGGCCCCTTTCCTTCATCCTTCCCCCAGCTCTACAGAGTATCTCTCTCTCTTTCTTTCTCTCTCTTTCTCTCTCTCCCCCTTCCAGAGCTGTTCTAGAACACCATATGTGAGAGAAAACAACAGAAGAGATCCCTTCATGTCTGGCCCACACCTCTGACAGTACCTGAAATGTTTTTCATGTGTAATTCTTTGCCTCTTCCTCCGCCTCATTGCTCTGAACAGAAACGCCACTCCTCTGCCAAATATAGCACAGACCTTCAGGGAGTATCAGAACAAACTTTGGCTCCAATCATGGCCCCAGCAACCGAGCCAGCATCAGTGTGCTGCCACCCCCTTCCCACAGATGCCCTGTAAGATTTTGTCCTACTTCTGCTCCATGCTGGAAAGCTCCATGAAAGACTGCGGAACCCAGGGCCCGAGCCCAGGCCATGGGCCACACCTTGCTGGACAGCAAGGATGTCACCCATCTTCTTGAGCGGCAGCTGGTCCCTGTCACACATGTCCTGGTAGTTTGTCTGTTGGAAGTGAGGAGTGATTTGTGCCTGCTGGCTTGTTAGCTGGCACAGTAAACAATGAGCATGAGCCACCTTGTGTCTGAGTACAGCTGAGGGGCTATCTTTGCACACGGGTTGTGTGAGGGAGGTGGGCAGCCTCCTAATGCTCTCTCTTCTGTTGTTTTCTCTCACATATGGTGTTCTAGAACAGCTCTGGAAGGGGGGGGAGAGAGAGAGAGAGAGAGATACTCAATGTTTTAAACTTAGATTCTATGAGATCCTTTTGTATATTTATACTGTTGTAACAAAGACACATACATCACAGAATACTAACCTAGCCCATCAAGAACTCTGGTACTGTGGAGAAAAGAGCACTCTGAATTACGACTCTGCTGGGTCAAGGGCATGACTGTGACTGAATCACTGCACTGTCACCATCTCCTCACCTGTGAAATGTAGTTGTTGGAACATTATCACCTCTAAAGTTTCTTCCAACTCTAAGTGTCAGTGAGTTTAGAGTTAAGTTCAAAGCATTTAGACCAAGGTCAGAAGTTTCCGGATCACGGCCTATGACTCTTTGGACAGCATCACATAATTCACGTAAGCAAGCATGTGGAGAATATACTCTGAATTGCTCACAGTCTACATGGAGAGAGAGATAAGCATGGAGTCCTCCGAGAGTACCCCAGGCCATGTCAATCAATCCTTTCCCACTGTGTTAAAAGATGTCAAATTAAGGATAAAGGAGTACCATAAAGTTGAGTAATCTACCCCACCTCTTTTTAAATTTAAAAAATATGTATTTTTATTGGTTTTAAAGAGAGAGAAAGAGAATTACCGACTTCTCCACCTAGTCACACCTTCACTGGCTGATTCTTATATGCTCCCTGACCAGGTATTTGAGATATCAGGGTGATTATCTAGTCACTATGCTGTATACCTGAAACTAATACAGAGTAATATTGAATGAAAACTATATTTGAAAAAAAAATAAAAGAATGTCTGTGATTGCTACCCAAGTCCTGATCCCTACAAACATGAGTACATACACATTCTTGAATGATATGCTTGGATATATGGATATATATTTTTAAAAATGTATGTGTATGTGATCTTTCTTTTATATCTTAATTATATGTATATGGGTGCCCATGTATACATGGAAGAATTTGTATATGGCATCAATTTCTTTATAGTGTCTGAAATTCTGTCACTGGATATTCATTTCATTAGTTTCTTTAGACTTTTTTTTTTTTAATTGTTGATGACTCCCTTTTGAAATTTCAACCATCCCTGAGATTGTTAACACCTTATTTCTTCTTTAACTGACATCTGAGCCTGGATGGATACATCTCTTGCTGTGGCAGAGAACTGAGAGGATGGCACCCAGGGAGTGGAGTGTAGCTGGCACTGGCGCGAGGGAGGAGTTCCTGAGCCAGGAAGATTGAGAGGGACACGGAAGGCTTGAGAGCTTGGGTCTTTGCTTCTCATGATGTCTGGAGAGGAGGACAGGGTGTCACACCATCTAAAGTCTAGATCTTGGTTGTTTTGCGTTGAATCAGACAGAAGATAGCTAGGGCCTTTGCTATTGCTCACCCTAATCTTGGATGCTCCCTCTTTTAGGGTCGCCCAGGGCAGGGCAAGGCCCATCAGGTTCAAGCAGGACCAAACCAAGCAGTGCTGAACCAAGCGTTGTTAGACCAGCTGGGTGTCTGGATGTGTACCTGGTTTTCTGAGCTTTTCTCCCAGCAGCCTTTTCCCATAGGAAGAAGAGTCAGATACATGGTCTCAAGGCTTCTTCCCCATAAACAAAATTCTTCAAGTGAGTCCTAGGAATGTTTCCAGTTACCAATGTATCATTGTTTCATTCTGGGTACATCAAAGTAAAGTTACTTACATTAGGATTTAGCTGTAACCTTTGCCTTTCCCAGGCAGCTATGACTCACAAAGACTTTATGAAACATCTGGCACCTCTGGGTTAGGCACACCATTTGGGGTTTTTGATAGACCTCTGTCTGCTCCCTCATCCCTCCCTTTAGTCTTTACCCTTACTGAAATCTAATCACAAACTCTTACCGGAAAAACTTGGGCGTTAGAAGGAAGAACATGGGTTTTAGAACCAGCCAACCTGGGTTTTAAATCTAAACTCTCTCACGTTCCTGTTCAATAAAACAGGCAAAGCCCCTAAGCCTCAGTGTTTTCATCTACAGTTAGAGATGATGATTCTGAGTTCACAGGATGCGTCTGAGCATTTGACGCATATAAAACGCCAGGCATTTGATAATCAAGTTACGTGCTTTGGTTCCCCTCTTTGCGCAGCCACTTCTCACCCACAATTTATTCTAGGTCATCCAGTGTTCCTCACCTCAGTAACTGCTCCAGGCATGACTTGAATTAAATGAACACAGTTTTGTTTTTTTTTTTTTTTATAAATAAATTTTTATTAATGTTAATGGGGTGACATCAATAAATCAGGGTACATATATTCAAAGAAAACATGTTCAGGTTATCTTGTCATTCAATTATGTTGCATACCCATCACCCAAAGTCAGATTGTCCTCCATCACCTTCTATCTAGTTTTCTTTGTGCCCCTCCCCCCCTCCCTACTTCCCTTCCCCCCCCCCCCAACCACCACACTCCACACTCTTGTCCATGTCTCTTAGTCTCGTTTTTATGTCCCACCAATGTATGGATTCATGCAGTTCTTGGTTTTTTCTGATTTACTTATAAATGAACACAGTTTTTATAATCTGGTCTACAGCTAAATTATATTCTCAACTGAGCTAAGTTATATTCTCAGCAACTGGTTTTCCCCTTTGCTCTATTTTCAAGATTTCCAAATGGCTGTTTAAATGTGATTTAAAAGTACTCTAGTTTTCTTGAATAATTTGCCTAACTTTAGTTAAAAGCAGTGCTCAGAATAATCCATAAAAAGCACCTTCTTGCTGTTTACCTGTCAGGCAAAGAGTGTGAAAAGAGAATTTACAGCAAAGGGCTAACACTGTAGATCCAGGCAGAAGAACATGCATTCTCCCAAGTTATTTTGGCAGCTTTTGTGGAAAATCTGTTGAAAGCAAGGAAGAAAGGAGGGTGGCTCACATATTTTCTTCTCACAATAGCTGCAAATTAAGAATGAGGCAGCAGGTAGGAAGAACCTGTGTGGGTGCGTAAAGATGTTATGTCCACGTGCAAATACACATGACTTTAGTCTTTGTATTGTCTCACATTTCCACTCATCCTAAAGCACTTCAGACCACAGTAGTACTATACTGATTCAACAAAAGGCTTACAAATGATTAAAGGGAAGAAAAAACCCACAGACCCCACAGAGCCTTGGAGAGAAGCTGTGCCTGACATGTGTATGTTTTTTCCGTTCCGGACAGGCAACTCATACAGCTCTATTTTAATATCTTTATCATTTTCTTCTGTATGGGTATACCATCATGAATTCCATCATTCTTCTTTTGGCAGATATTTAGGTTATTTTTAGATTCCTTTCGTATTAGTGTTTGACTGAAAAATCATAATAACAGCTAACATTTATACAATACTTAATACTTGCTGGCCCAAGCTCTTTATAATCTATAATTAATTTAATCCTTTCAGTAAATCTATAAGATAGAAACTATTCTTAGCTCTACTTCATTGATGAATAAACTGAGGAATACAGATCCAAGAGGCCCAAGGTTACAAATGGAAAATGGCAGAATGAAGATTTTAACTTATGCTCCTGAGACTATGTTCTTAGCTACTACACTACTTTGTCTCCTGTTAGCATTTTGTGTGTATGAGTATTTGTCTATTTGTGGGTGTATGATATATATGTATGTATGACAGGACACAGGACATACATTTATTATATAGCAAGGGATTAAATTCTTAGAAGTGGGATTTTGGGATTGTTATTTAAAGGGTCTATGCATTTGAAAATTGATATTACTAAACTGTCTGCCCCATTCCCATCCCCGAAATAGAATTCACCAATTTTTTTTCTCTTATGACTGTTATTTCAAGAAATATTTGCGGTGCGAGGTGCCACAAAGAATGCCAAATACAGAAATGACACAAAAACACGTGAAGGTAGGAGCTGAAGTCTGAATGTTTCTAATGACAGTTCAGAATAGACCAGAGAATTCACCACTGGGGTCACTGTAATTCAAGGTCTTAAGCCATTGCCTATAAATTGAGAACCTATGATTTTTAATCCTACTTTGACTTTGCTGTGATTCTTTGGGAAGGCTACTTTACTTTATTTCTTCATTCAGTCACATTTTAAATTTATGTCATCACAGATGTGATACATGATAGAGCCAGGACTCAAATCTAAGTGTATTTAAAAATCCATATTCTAAATTTAGTAGTATGGGATTTACTAATTGGTATTTCACGGGGTCACTGCAAGGATTAAATGGGTTAACATGTCAGGATTGCATAATATCTGCTCAGTAAATGTTAGTCTCCGTCTCTTTCAGTGTTCTCGAAAACATAGATAATCAGCAGTGTCCACCTTTCCAGTATTCCCCCCTAATCCAAGAGCCCTGCACCATGGACAGCTGCCCCTGGATGTGCTAAAGAGGGGCTCAATGACACTGAACTTCCCCAGACTGTACTTTTCTGGTCAACCGTCAACCAACATTCTCCGTTCCTCTCCAACTATTCCAAGTTGTGTTTGTTCACAGTAGTATCTGGCTGGATCCCCCTTTAGTCCTTTATCTTTTGGATGACTTTGTTACTAGCGGGTAACTCATTTTCCAACCTTGTCTAGAAAGACATTTTTGTTATTTATAGAGAAATATGAGAGCTTCATGTATTAAAGCCCTCCCACTGCTCCATCACTTCTCTTCTTGTTATTTTCTTTACTTGAAACTGCCTTCTCTACTGACCTATCAAATGCAAGGAGTCTTTTTCTTGTTTACCATCCTTGGTCTGGTCTTCAATCAATCAATCAATCAATTAATTAATAAAAAAGGTTTTTTGCTCATTTTTTATCCATTTCCTCATTCCCACAAAAGAACTGTTAATTCCTTTTAAGCCTGTAACATATTTATTTGTTCATGACTATTCCCTAATAAGAATCTAAGCTTCACAAGGACAAGAACTGTGATTTCTCTTTGTTTCTATTTCCAATATTAGGCCTGCCCTTGAGTTGATCATCCACATGCATTGTTGACCTAAACCTTTGAATGTTTGGTGCACTGATACACCACAGCAATAGTCATTATAAATGGAGTATTCTGTGAAAAAGCCTATTTTAGATCTCTGCATCAGCCAGAAAAGATTTACCAAAGGACTTCAATACATCTCAAATCTTATAGAATAATACATGACATGAGCACCAAAGAGAGAATTTTAGAAAGTTGTGAGAGTAGTTTTATTCCCAGAATAAGCTTCTAAATCTTTGACATTGATTTTTTTTTTCTAGACAGCTTACTGTGACCCTCATTATTGCTCTGGTGGTTTTATGTTGTATAGGCTCGAGCATCCTGGAGTGCTTTATTTGGAACTGGCAAATGGAGGCTTCTTTAGTAATGCTTTGAGTTAATTTGGTATTTGGATTTGCAGAATGGTGATGGAGAGACTTAGAGACACTCGTTGCACTGATGTTAGAAGAAACGATTGAGAGCTTAAAAGTCTCAACTTACTGTCACTGCAAGTTTTTTAGTATGTACTTTATAGCATGTAATTGTGTATGATTGAGGCAGTGAAGGTGGATGCATCTGTTCTTCAGCATTTTCTTTTGTAGTTTGATGGCTATGACTGAACTTTTGGTAATATTTTCTGAAGCTTCAGTGGTCTGATTGCTTTTGGTCTAATGGGGATTACTGTAGAAAGGGTGATATATTAGTTAAGAATGCTCTCAGATGCAAGTAACACCAAACCATGCTACAGTGGCTTAAACAAATAGGAGCTATTTTACTCACAAAACCAGAAGTGTCCAGAGGGAGGCAATTATTGGCTTTGGTTCCATGACTCAGCAATACCAGACACCATGTCTTTGTGATTCTTTTGACCTTTGTCTCCCGATAGCATGACGGCCACTGCATGGTATTCAAGGTAGGAAGAAAGGGAAATGTTCACACTGGTTGCCTCTTCCTTTTTTTAATCAGAAAAGCAAGTTTTCCTCAGCTTTCTCTTTTTCCCAGCAGACATTCACATATGCCTTATTTTCCAGAACTGGGTCAGGCTTCCATCCCTCATTGCAAGAAGGTATGGGACAGAGTATTTGACTATCTAGCTAATGCAGTATGAGGCAGCAAGGGAGCATGGTTTGGAATGACTTGGGGATAACTAGTCATCAGTGTCTGCCACAGCTAACAAACAAATATCAGGTTAATACAGATCATACTGGAGTCAAAGGAATACCCAGTGAAGCATTAAGATAGTTTCAGAGATGAGATAATTGAATATTATTCGGGGCCCAGAACAATGTTGGGACAAGATACTGCATTCAGGAATAAAGTCTAACCAATGAGTGCATTAGTTTTCTATTGCTGCTGTTATATTTACCACAAACTTAGTAGTGGCTTTAAGCAGTACAAATATATTATCTTACATTTGTGGAGATGAGAAACGGAGTCTGAGTGGAATTACGGGGTGAAACTCGGCAGGGCTGCTTTCTTCTGGAGGCTCTGAAGGGAGAACCTGTTTCCTTGCCTTTTTCAGCTGGTAGAGATCACTTCTGAATGGCTCATGATGCCGTCTTAATATTAATCTAACCTCTGGCTTCCATTGCTATAGCTCCTGCTACTAACTTGGATCCTCCTGCCTTCTTCTTATAAGGACCCTTGAGATTACATTAAGTCCACCCAGAGAATCTAGGATAATCTTTCTATCTCAAGACCCTTAATCTAATCAATCTGACAGGTCTCGTTTTTCCATGTAATGTGAGGTATCACACTTTCTGGGAATAGGATGTGGATATTGCTGGAGGGGCAATTATTCAGCCTACCACGGTGGGACTAGCGAGAATCACCCAGGAGGAAGAATGATGCTACATTTGTTTACCAAAGAATAAAGGCCAATGTCGGGAGAAAGATGTTGCATCCAAATGGCATAGCCACATTATACAGATGATCCTCACTTGCTTTTCTGATTGGTTTGTTAAAATCTAGCATCTGAAAAACACATCGTTTTAAAGATTCTTTGGTGTGGAATATTCATAAGTGGCTGATCTAAAGTCTGACTGATTATTTGGATGCCTGAAGCTATTTAAAAATTTAAAAACTTAAAAGAATGCTTGGTTTGAACTTTCTTGGGAATTTTTTTCCTTTTAAAGATAGTGAAAATACAAGCATGCATGTTTACAGACAGAACCTCACATGATAGGGAATGAAAGGAATGCTTTCATTAGTATTTTTGAGTTCCACACATCACTTGTATTATTGCTTATTACTGTGCTACATAATGAATCTTAGTTTTAATCAGTTGGCTGAATTTACTCTTTTCTGGAAATTATATAAGAATAATTAAAACATCTTCATTAAGATGCACATTTGTGTTTTTTTCCTTGGATAAACTTTGACAGGTAAATAATATTCACAACCTTAAAAAGTTGTGAATGGCCTGACCTGTGGTGGCGCAGTGGGTAGGGCGTCGACCTGGAAACGCTGAGGTTGCTGGTTCAAAGCCCTGGGCTTGCCTGGTCAGGACACATGTGGGAGTTGATGCTTCCAGCTCCTCCCCCCTTCTCTCTCTCTCTGTCTCTCTCTCCTCTCTAAGAGTGAATAAATAAAAAAAAATAAAAAAAATTTTAAAAAAGTGAATGAATGTGTGGTTTGTTGCCAGAAGGCTTTTTTTTGTTTGTTTGTTTTTTGTTGTAAATAGGAAAAGAATAGTTGTTATTTGTCCTTTAGTTTGTTCATTTACTGACTGACTCATTCATTGATTCATCAGAAGTAACTGAATAATGTGCACTATGCTGGAACAGCAATCAGCATAAAGAATACAGACATGAGTATAACTAAATTTCAAACTCTTTGAGGGTAGCAACAGGGCCAACTCCTTATACATTCAGTGCCTAGCACTGTGATGACATAAAATTAAAACACAGGAATTGTTGGTTGAACTGAACTGAAAATGTAGCTCCTGCCTATGAAGATCTCTTGTGCAAGTGAGGAGGAACATATAGATAAATTTAAATAGAGTTTTATGAAAGCACAGAAGAAAATATTCATCAAAATTTACAGGGAAGACTCCACTAAGAAGCTGACATTTGCTAGGGTTTGAAAGTACAGGAATTGGCTAAGTTGAGATAGGAGGAATACACGGCAGGCATAGAGAACCACAGGTACATAGCTCAGGTATATACAGGGGGTCATCGCGTTACAACACGGTTCCGTTCTTATGACAGTGATGTAACCCGAGTTTTGTTGTAAGTCAGAATACACCCTAGCCTAAGTCACTTATCTATCCTAGCACAGTTGTAAAATTATAATCTAGAATATAAAATCACAACTAAGCCACAGAAAAAGGAAAAGGACAAGGACATAAATATACTGTACTGTACACTGTACTGTAGTAACAAAAAAAAATGAGTGTAAAAGACATCCTTACCTTTACTCCTGGTGGTTGGTTTGCACACTGGAAGGGGCATTGCAAGGTGGGAGAGAGTGACCTATTGGGAGGAGGAAGCTGGAGAGGCAGGAGAACCTGCAGAAGGTGCTGGAGATACTGGGTCAGCTGAATCAGGATTGTAGACTCTAAGGAACATGCAGGAGATGCTGGAGATGATTGTACCTTAATTCAGGTGTTTTATCTTAAGAAGCAGCTGATGTAGACGGTACAGGATCTGTTGCAGGTCTCTCTACCTTCTTAAAGAATTGTTCTAGGCCAGTCCGGAAGTTTGATGACTTCTTCTCTTCCAAAGTCTGCCTATAGCATTGCAAGGCATCCATACCAGCTCTGTAGACCTTTCTGAATCTGTCATTGCCGGGGTCCTCAGCCTGAAATTTGGCCAGTCCATTCTCTACCATAGAAAAACCTTCTGCCAAACCCTTGGCAGTAAATATCTTGGGTTCTTGGAATTTTTTTTTGGGGGGGTGAGGTGGGAGGGTTTCTTGGGATTTCTATTTCTTTCTTTTCATTCAAATGCTTCTCCAGCTGAATGAGGTCCTCAGCAGACAGCTCCTCTCCATGTAAAGCCAGTAGCTCTGGGACATCCATCGTGATGGCTTTCCTCTTCTTCAAAGCACTACCATCTGAAGCCTCTTTTGTTTAGGAGTCATGATAAGGGCCAAAAAGTCGCCAAATAAAGCAACACAAATGGAACACATGCACTTTTAACAGTCCAGAATGGCATAGGTAAGTGTACTGGGGATGCCTACTCCCTCATTCATATGCATTACTACGTATTCTTCTGCTGCACACAAACTAGTTCACCCACAAACTCAGTAAGTATGATGCTAATGGCATGAGCTGAAACACTCATGTCTCAATTTTTTAAAGTTTTTGTGGGAGTGAACATCGTAAACTGGAAATGTAGGTTGAGACTGTCATATCCAGAGAACCCCTTGTACTTGAGGATAAGAAAATACAGGATGTCACTAAAATGCCAGTGAGTCGAGGGTGCAGGGTAAAGGGGGAAATGGCGGAGATGAGGCTGCAAAGTAGTTGGAGGCCTAATGGAGAAGAGTCTGTAGTTTTCCTTGGTAGGAAGTTGAATTCTACCCTGTAGGTGATAGGAAACCACTGCAGGGTTTTAGGTAAGGGACTAAGTAAATCATCTTTTCTTTCTTTTTATTAAATGTTTTGAAATTGTGAAATGTATTGTATATACCAGAGAGTGAAAATAATATATGTGTATTTGAAATATAAATAATGATAAAATAACACTGATGAATCTAACATCCAGAGTAAGAGACATTATTATCAATCTTTTAGAATCTCCATTTGTCTCTTCTACCCTTTTCCTCAACAAGTGAAAATGTCACTTTAATATGCTGATTATAATTTTCTTGTTTTTCTTTCAAGTTTAGTGCATGTGCATATATCCCTAAAAGTATATTGTTTAGTTTCACCTGCTTTTGAATTATATGTAATAGAATCATACCAAAGGCATTTTTTCTATTTTTTTTTTATTGTTCCACACTGTTTCAAGATTTATCCATGTTGATCTGTGGACTTCTGGATAATTTATTTTTACAGCTATGGAATAGTTATTAAGTGATTATACCAAATTTAATTATCCATTATACCATCATGGGAATTTGGGTTTTTTCAAGTTTCTTATTTTAAATAGTGCCATTTTAATTATTCTTATACTTGTTTACTGGAGACTTGTGTTTGAGAGTTTCTCTGGGAGAGAAATCATGGGGTCATAGTGTGTGTGTATGTTCAAATTTTTAATTGACTTTTTAATCTTTGCCTCTTTGCAGGATATAAAATATTCTCCTACTAGAATTTTTATTTTCATTTTTCTATATGTTAGTGAGGCTAAGCCTCTTTGTATGTTCATTGGCAGTTTGTATTTCTTTTTCTGTGTTCAGTACAAGTCTTTCTGCCTGTTTTAAAGAGGGTTGTTTTACTTACTGCTTTGTAGACATCCACCATTTATTCTGGATTCTATCCTTTGGTGGCTATTTTCTTCTAGCTTGTGACTTGGATTTTTATTCTCTGTAGTATCTTTTGATGAGCATTTTAAATTTTAAGTTAAATATTACTTTATTTCATTATAGTTTATGCTTTTATGTTTTATTTAAGCTACCTGTGATCTTCAAATATATATATATGTAATATATATATATTTTGCTTAAATGTGTTAACCTGTCATCCTTCACTTTCAAGTTTTTTATTTGAAAAATTTTTTTAATGGTGGAGATTGGAACCTATTTTCATTTTCTTCCTGGATGATCAGTTGTTCTAGCAGCATTTTAAAATAATCCACACTGTTCCTTCAGACCTGCAATGCCAGCTCTTCATATCAGGTTTCTGTATGTAATTCTTTTTATGGGAGCTCTAATCTTTTCCATTGGTTTATTTTTCTGTCTCCATGCTTAAATATTAAATTACATATGAACGAAGTCTTGTTACTCGATAGAGCAAGTCCACCAGCCTAGTTGTTCTTTGAACCTGTCTCGGCCTCTCTTTCTTGGCTGTTTGCTCTTCAGCGTACATTTTAGAATAAGCTCATCAAAGTCCTTGAAAAACCCTAATGAGATTTGATCAAAATTTTACTGAATATGTAGCTCAACTATAGGATTGTTGACATGTTTACAATAATGAGATTTCCTATCCATATACATGTTATCTTAATTTATTTATATCGCCTCTAAGTTCTTTCAATAAAATTTATACTTTTTTTTTATCTAAAAGTCTCACATAGACAGTCCTTATTATCCTTCCCCATGAAATATTTTATATTTTTGTTGTTACTTTTATAAATTCCAACTTTAAAAAAAATTACTTTTTAAATTTTTGGTTACTGGTACATAGATATGCAGCCTTGCTAAAAAAAAGAAGCTCTCTACCAGAGAGTCTAGAAGAACAAGCATCTCATTCATTCCTAGTGAGGATGCAAAATGATTACAACCACCGGGATCAGTAATATCATATTTATTTACCCTTTGACGTAACAATCGCAGTTCTAAAAACTTACCTTTCTGAAACAGCTCTACAAATATAAAGTAACAGAAATATAGATATTTGTTGTAGTATTCTTTGTAATGGCAAAACACCAGAAACTCAAATGTTCAATAACAGAGACTAATTGAATAACATAGCACACCCATATGACTGAGAACTATAAAGCTGTAAGATCATAAGGATTATTTCTCTAAACTAACATGGTGTGATATCCATGATAATTGTTAAGTGAAAAAAAGGAAGAAATGTATAATAGAGTGTGCATCATATGCTATCTTTTTTTAAGATAAAAAGGGAACTAATATATTTGTACCACGTCTTTTCTGTTTAACTCCTAAACTAAATTAATCATATATCTTTTATTTTTAGTAGTTTTTATTTTTCAATACTGTCAGTCAAGTTTTAAATCTTTTTGTTTCTTTGCCATAAGTTACTTTTTATTTCTTAAAACATTTAAATTATAAACCGGGATTTCCATGCTTGTTTAGCTGATAATCTTTTGAGGTCTCATCCTGTACTGTGTAATTTTTTGCTGGCTATCTTTGGTATTGCTCAGTTCTAAATTTTCACTCATAGCTTAGATTCTTTAGAATTTTATCTTTGGGAATCCTTTGAGGCCTAAGTTGAAAATGCATTCTTCAAGGAAGTGTTTGCATTTGCTGCTTCCAAAAATTTAGAAACTTTATCAACTCTTTATCACTTTAAAGTATCAGCTTTGGGGTGTTTTGGATCATACAAGTAAAATGAATTCAGGATCCAAAACCAGATTCTGTAGTTAGGGATTTTATTTTTTTCAATTTATATTGAATTTATTGAGGTGACATTGGTTAATACAATCATATAGGTTTCAGGTGTATAATTTTATAATATATCACCTGTATATTGTATTGTGTGTTCACCACTCAAAGTCAAGTTTCCTTCTGTCACCATTTATCATCCCCCCTTTACACTCTTCTACCTCCATGTACACCCCTTTATCTCTGGTAATCACCATACTGTTTTCTGTGTCTGTGAGGTTTTTGTTGTTGTTTTCTTAATCCCTTTTCCTTTTTTACCTAGCTTCTCCAGCCTCCTCTCAAACAGCTGTCAGTCTGTTCTTTGTATCTATGAGTCTGTTTATATTTTGTCTGTTTGTTTATTTTGTTTATTAGATTCCACATATGAGTGAAATCATGTGGTATTTGTCTTTCTCTGACTGGCTTATTTCACTTAGCATAATACTCTCCATATCCATCCATGCTGTTGCAAAGGATAAGATTTTCTTCTTTTTTTTTTACAGCTGAATAGGATTCCGTCATGTAAATGTACCACAACTCTTTGTACATTTAGTTACTGATGGACACTTGTATTTAGGAATTCTTAAGGCTGTTTTCTGCACCCTTTTATTAAGAGCCAAGACATTTTTGCCTATTGTCTAACTTTTTAGGTCAGATTTATTTACATATTTCTTCCTAGTTCATTGCTTATTGTGTTGCCATGAATGGGTCTTTCTCTCTCTGAACTCAAATTCAAATCTGGACTCATGCTTCACCCTGCCCCTGCCCCTACCTGGCTCATCAGAAGTCAAAATCTAGGGTGCCTGAATTAGTAGAATATCTCCAGCTCACACTTAGTCTTAATTACTGTGTGTTTTTATTTGTGTGTGTGTTTCTAGTCTCTAAAGCATTCACTTAACTCTATTGCTGGGTCAGGCATGCATTGAAGTTAAAAAAAAAAGATATTCTCACCTGACCTGTGGTGGCGCAGTGGATAAAGCGTCAACCTGGAAATGCTGAGGTCGCCAGTTCAAAACCCTGGGCTTGCCTGATCAAGGCACATATGGGAGTTGATGCTTCCAGCTCCTCTCCCCTTCTCTCTCTCTGTCTCTGTCTCTCTCCCTCTCTCTCTCCTCTCTAAAAATGAATAAATAAAATTTAAAAAATTTTTAAAAAATTAAAAAAAAAAAGATATTCTCTAAAAACTTTTAACAAACATGTTTAGATGTGCTGCATTGGAAGTGATTTCTCTGAACATCACATTTGCCATAATGTGGGAAAATAAATAGGGAATCAATTTTGATTTTTAGGGGGATAACGTAGATGGAAATTTTGAGCATAGGCAGACATCAGGGAGAAGCTAGAGGCAAATAGACAGTTGTTGATTCTGATTATTTATTCACACAATAATGCACAAATCCTGTGTAAATACTTAAATCTCATTATACAGGCAAAGTCTGTAAAACAACTCAAAATGAAGATATGTAATACTCATTAGTTATGGAAATAGTTGTTTATCCCTCGTGGTATTTTAAACTAGGTTTGTGAGTCAGAGTATATTTTCAGTATGACCTTAAGGAAGACATATACTTGCCAAATCTTGAGTGAGAAAAATGAATCCCAAATCGAGGTGTAGGTGTCAAAATTGCAGTCTCTCCTGCCAGCATTACTTATTTGCCAAACATTTTTCAACATAAAGAGGGCACCTGACCACATGCCAGACTGTGGACTGTGGTGCGAATGGGCAATTGGAGCAGCTTTTTATTTCTCAGTGGGAGGGTGAAAAGAAATGAGACCATAATGAGGAACCACTTGCTGCATTTGTTTTAGATCTAGTATTTCCCAGAGTGTAGTCCAGACCATGGAACTTGTCAGAAATGCAAATCCACAGGTTCAACCTATAATCTTTCAATCAGAAACTTGGGGTGAGGAACTTGGGGGTTAGTTAGTGTACAAAAATGTATTGTAAGGCCTTCTGGATGATTCTGATGCATGCTAGAATTTGAAACCTGCTCCTGAGAAGGATGGGTTGAAACAAAAAGGAAGTTAGTGTTCAGAATTTATAAGCCCATATATCTGTTGTTGAAATACTTTTAAAATGTAGTAAAGCAAATTATTTATAATAGACAAAAACGATTGGAAGTGACCTAAATGTCCAGCAGTAGGGGAATAGTAAAATGAATTATAGTCTAACCATTTAATGAAATTATGCAACCATCAGAGTTATTTAAGAATACTTAATAGTGAGAGCAGTGCTTATAATAGATGTTTACATACATGTTTGCATATACACAAATATGAATGCTTATGTTAGCATATGTAGCTACTCATCAGGATCCCAGAGAATTTCTTACTTGTCCTTGGAAATACATGAAAATGATGTTGGTTCTTCATGGATAGTGAGATTATGGGATATTTTTATATATGCCTATAATACACATATACATTCATATTTTTATATATTTCTAAATTGTCTATGATAAACAAAGGTTAATTTCATGAAATAGAGCAACAAGAAAATAAACTTTAAATTGTAGAATTGCATTGAATTGCAGTTTTCAAAAGATTAAAGATTACATCTGCCTTAATGCCTTTCTGTAGAACATTGGGGGCAGAAGCAGTTCTGAGAGATCCTGATGTGACAGATGGTCTGAAGCCATGGCAGAGTGAGGTGCGTTTTCAATAGGTTTACTCTGGGAGTATTTTCAGGCTAGTTCACAACACTGTTGACTGACCATAAATCTTGAAAGTTTGAGAGCTTCAGCGAGAGAACACAGGAAATGCAAAAATCCCCCCCCCATGATTCTGTAGCTCAGAAAATCCCCAACATCTGGCTCACGTGTGAAGCCAGGAAAGATGCGATTTACACTGGCAGGCAGCCTTACCGAGAGCCCTCCCCGGTTGGCTCTGGATCGCAGAGGGAACACTCTGCAAAGATTCACTGAGGATTTTACTCCTAAGTCGAAACTCTTCATACATATCAAACTAAACTAAAGACAATTTTGTCTGGCACCTCCTAGGGAATAGAAGTGTTTGACCTTATCAGAATTGGTCAAGAGAGAGATTATTGGATATCACACTGTCTGGTTTTACATCAGCTGAATTAAACCCGGAATAATATTTAGAGAGCAGGGATATACATTTACAAAGACAGTAAATCCACAGTATATTATGGAAGTTTACAAAAATTGTTAAAGAATAGAAAGGATAATTATCATGAATATGTCTATCACCAAACTTTAATACTACTTACTCCTTAATAATAAAAAATTTATTCATATTGAATCTAGGTTAATACTTTTACCAACTGTATCCCATAAATGAGCATCTCTTCCTTTACTCTGAGAAGGGTTTGGCTGAGAACTTGTCTGTATTCATCAGTTACTATAAGGAAGGAAAGAGGGCAGTATACTTCTCAGCAGGACCTTTAACAAAGAAAAGTGTTTCTTTGCAGCCCCTTTTCTCAACAAAGCAACTAAGATTAAAATACACAGATGAGTAATTATCACTAATCCTTTTTCTTTTGTTTGTACTTTTACATTTTGAGTAGCTGAAAACAGTAACTTTCCCCTTACCCCAGAATTACTTTTGGAAAACATGGTTTTTACACTAAGCATTAGTCTAGGCACCATATAAGATTAAAGTGAATGTCGCTATTCTTGTCCTCATTCTAACATCATTAGTTGAGGCTGTGACATAAACAGATGAAGCTGTGCCGTAAAGCAAGGTTTTCAAGGGGAGTTCTACTTTCTCATTGACTATACAGTATAAAATCTGACTTCAATTCCTCTAAAACAAATTGGCTTTAAGATATAGTAAAATTTTATTTAAAAACTTAACTCCTGCCTGACCAGGCGGTGGCGTAGTGGGTAAAGCGTCGGACTGGGATGCAGAAAACCCAGGTTCGAGACTCCGAGGTCGCCAGCTTGTGTGCGGGCTTATCTGGTTTGAGCAAAAGCTCACCAGCTTGAGCCCAAGGTCACTGGCTCAAGCAAGGGGTTACTCAGCCTGCTGAAGGCCCGCGGTCAAGGCACATATGAGAAAGCAATCAATGAACAACTAAGGTGTTGCAACGCAAAACGAAAAACTCATGATTGATGCTTCTCATCTCTCCGTTCCTGTCTATCCCTCTCTCTGACTCTCTCTCTCTGTCAAAAAAAAAAAAAAAAAATTAACACCTGGCACTGGCCAGTTGGCTCAGTGGTGGAGCGTCAACACAGTGTATAGATATCCCAGGTTTGATACCCAGTCAGGGCACACAGTAGAAGCGACCATCTGCTTTTCCACCCCTGCGCCCACTCTCTCTAGACTTACAATAATCTGCTAATTCAGTCCCCTATGCTTTTGATTGTGTATTATTGGATCTGGTCCTGTTTGCTTACCCCCACAACCTTCATCTCCTCTGTTCCCCACTCTTCCAGGCCACGTGTGGCTGGAGTAAGGAACATGACCTGCCACTTGGATGGCTTCATGTGAGCAAGTAACCCACCAGGTTGAAGCTCCTTCCTGGCCTATGCAAGTGACATGACCTTGTCAACCAGTTATTACATAATTGAATATTGGCCTTGATTTTAAGACTTAGTTGATATTTCATTGGAAGACCAGTGCTGTGCTTCAAACTACAGCTATCTCTGAGGAGTAGCTTATGTTAATTGGGAACTCAGTGGTACGTACAGATGGCACTAGGGAAGATCAGATGGTGGGATTAATAATGATATATTGCGAATTATACATAGTGTCCAGTGAATCTGCTTGAGAGATCAAAATGGGAGGAGTGATTCTGTGAATAGTTTATTATATACAAGGAAGTTTCAGTCCATAAAGTTTGACTTATAGTAATTATCAAAGCCCAGAGCAAATTATCTGAAGCAGCATCCATTTACCAGTCTTCAGAGACTCCTCAGATGCTGAGCAAGCACATTTAGCTCTGCTTTGCTCACATGAAGTATTAGCAGACGACAGAGGGTCTCTTGTCAGGTAAAGCACAAACTTACAAAAAGCAGCTGCTCACTGAGCCCAGAGCCTCTGAGATATTGAGAGTATGTTTGGTAGTTTCAGGTTTCCAAAAATTATTCTATAAGTAAAGAAGACTTTATTTTAACTCTATGGGAGTTATTTTTCAAAGTTCATCACTTAATTTTTTTTTAATTAGTATGATTCATTTAGTTTTTTTTCCCCTCCATAAATGAATTTATAATTGATGTTTGCAGAACAAATTATGCAGTTTATAGTTTAATAACATTATAAAGTTATAATTTAAATTGGAATGACAAAACCTAGAAGGAAACATTAAGAAACAATTTCTGTAGAACTAGACTGTTGCATCACTCTCGTTGGGGTTTGTACTTAATCCTGTTAACACAGATGAAGCCTGCTTCTGTTGAACGTAGCTTATCAATAAACCCTGTGATTTCCAGAGTAGTTTTAGATTTCTCACATGAAATCATCAAATCTTGCTGTTTCTGCTAAATTTTTTTATTACTTGAAAAATCTCTTACTATTACTAGTTGACACCCTTTATTAAAAAATAAGTGAACCTAGTAGTAGCTGGTGTATATTTGCACAGTTTGTAGCAGAGGAAGATATTCTAGGGAAGAACATACACCTATCTTCTGGCTCCAAATATCCATGTGCCGTGTACCAGGAATCAGTTCCTTGTGGTTAATGATGACTAAAATTGTGGGCTCTTCTTTATGATATGAATTATGTCTAATCTTGACTGAAATGAAGAAGGGTTTTGTTTGTGAATTAAGCTCTGTGTGTTGGGAATGTACCAAGGACAGGAGAATGTTGTTTTCCAACTGAGAGCACCTCAATTGTGGTCCTATACCTTGACTTAGACTCTAATTTCTTGTAATTCAGTGAAGTTTGGATTCTGTATTATTCCTGTTGGCATTTCAGAACCAGTGATCCTATGGTGACATAGGCCTTGATTGCCTTGCCTTCTCTCTGCCTAGCTGCCTGCAGGCTTCTTTAGATGACAGGGAAAACAAAAGAGGTTAAGATGCAAGCCAATTTCCTTTCTGTTTCTGAGTGCAGTCTTTGTGAAGAAAAGAGTTTGAAACTATCCATGGCTATATATGTCACTGGATATATATTATCTTTACTAGGCATGGCCCTTCTGACTCACCAGAAGCTGCAAGAACTTTATGTATTATTAGTTTGTGCTTATTTAGATATTAAATTTATAGAGCATCTTTGCCTGCATTCATAAAGGGCCCCAGCTTTTATCAACAAGAATAAAAAAAAAAACCTTCTTTTTTGTTTTCCTTCATGGGTCACTTGTTAAAAAGGAATGCAGTCAGACATATAAACATTGTAGTATGTAGCAAAGCATTTGATCTTTACAAGTTGGAATGACTAGAGGTATAACAAGCCTTGCGGAGCCTGGCTGGCACCAGTAAGCGTGACTTCTCAGGGCAGGAATCTAGGGAGAGGCGGACCATCCATGCCCAGAACACCCTGGATTGGAGATGTACTTAATCTAAGGGAGGTAAGAAAGAGACAAAAAGAAGTAGTAGAGTCAGATGATTTTTTTTTATTTATGCCGTTGTGTAGGGGGAAAAAAAGATGAAGTAAAGGTACCCCATGCTGGTAGAGGAAAGCCAAATCATTGGAAACAGTACATTTTGGCATGTCATGTTCTTTTCTGTTCTCAGCACTAGCAAGTATATACAGTAGCACAACGTAGAAACGACAAAAGAATTTAAATGTGCCTTTCTGTAAAGACATAGTAAAACCAAGCAGTCCAGTACAGGATTTTTTTTTTTTTTTTGTATTTTTCTGAAGTTGGAAACAAAGAGGCAGTCAGTCAGACTCCCGCATGCGCCCGACTGGGATCCACCCGGCATGCCCACCAGGGGGTGATGCTCTGCCCATCTGGGGCATCGCTCTGACGCAATCAGAGCCACTCTAGCTCCTGAGGCAGAGGCCACGGAGCCATCCTCAGCTCCTGGGCCAACTTTGCTCCAATGGAGCCTCGGCTGCCGGAGGGGAAGAGAGAGACAGAGAGGAAGGAGAGGGAGAGGGGTGGAGAAGCAGATGGGTGCTTCTCCTGTGTGCCCTAGCCAGGAATCGAACCCGGGACTCCTGCACGCCAGGCCAATGCTCTACCACTGAGCCAACTGGCCAGAGCCAGGATTTTTTTTTTTTAAGTAAGCAATTGCTTTGCAGGTGGAATGAGATTAAAGCTGTTCTATGATTCCTTCCATCCCTCTGTGGTAGATATGCAGAGCTCAGTGCCTGCCAAAGCTCTCCAAAACTTTTGAAATATCTCTCAGGGTTTTGAATGTCTTTCTGTGAAATAAATTTGCAAACAAGTGGTTAGGCATTCACCTAGGAAGATTATAGTCTTCTGAATACGCCTGGTAAGGTGATATAATAGAAGATATTTCATGACAAGTATTAGCTATATGTGAAGCCTTCCACAGACCCAGAAAAAGATAGCAACACCACAGTTCCAAGCAAGTCAGTATTTTTGTGTTGGACCTACGTTTGTTATAAACCATGGATGGCATGATTCTTATATGGAGTCTCTTGTTTGAAAATCTTCAAAAAGTATGATTCTGCTAACAAAAGGATGAATATGCTAGCATTTATCCATCTGTCCATGTACTGATTCACTCAGCAGTCATCTCACAGGCTTTGAAATCCTTATTTGTTCAGAGAACTAGGAAGATGCACCAACTTTATTAAGTCACCAAGGGGCTGCAGATAGCCATGAATTTTAATGTTGTGTCACCTCTGTTGCAGTGCTGTGTTAATGACCCAAGAAATAATTCAAGCCCTCTCCCTGAAAGTGTTCCACATAACTATTAGAATTAACTGTCAATAAGAAACGTTTTCCAATATGTAACATTAGTTTCTACATAATTCCTGATTTCCAGAATGATAAACATTCTGGTAAACTGACAGAATGAAAGTCACCTGACTCCAAATCAACCCTCAAATGAACAGTAGCTCTTTATGTATCTTGGGAAGCAGAGCTGCACCCAGACAAACATGACAGGAGTCTCCTGGCTTCATTCTGCTTTGTCTCAGCCACTTGAAGGTGAGCCTTGGCAAAATATGAGGTCTTGGGAAGTTTGACTTACTGATCTCTTGCCATTTGTTTTTATTGCATTTACCTCTGAGATTCAGTTCTTTGCCTGCTGCTTCTTCCTCCTTCTGCTTAATCAATGCCATTTATTTCATTTGCCCCTTTCCAGTTCTCCAACAAATGACTCTGACACCAGCTTTTTGGCCACTTTGACAAATATATATTTACTATGCACAAGTTTCCATGTGTCTCATTCTACTAACATTTTAATCTTTTTCTTTCAAGTGTGGATGACAGTCAAGGCCTGAAGGACATTAGGAAGGGGCTTCTTTGCAGAAATAACTCCACAATAATTCCATCCTCCCTGTTAAAGATTCCAAAAGTAGATTTGACCTCCTACTCTATAGATTTAACTTGTGCCCCATTCCTCCTCTGCAGCTAGGCCACTTCTCACCCTCCGCCACCCCTTACACAGTCCAAGTGCCTGCCCAGCCCCCACTTTGCCCAGAGGTCTCCATCTCAGTGAAGGTGAACTTTTTCTTTTATTTCCTACTCTAACTAATTGATCAAGGCCCCCTTCATCCTAACTCCTCTGTGACACTTTTTATGTCCTATCATCTCCATTCTCTCAGCTTCCATTGCCTTAACCTAGTCTCTCTAAATTCTTACCATTTAATTATTCTATCTATGTTTCATATGATCTAATTTTGTCTCCCCAGCAACACTGTAAGCTGTTTGAGGATAAGAAGGAGGTTGTTTTCCTTTAAGATCACTCAAGTGTGGCATAGCTGTGCCTGGTAGCAGGCACTCCCTCGGTCCTATAGTAGCTGATTGGAATGCTGACTCCATGGCCGCGGACCCAGTTAATACCTTCAAAGAGCATGTATTGATGAGGAAGAGTAACCATAACATTAATTTGGTCCCATCTTTCTAATCTCTTTGGAGGTTCTGAAAAGAAACAAGGAGAGTTCGTTTTAAAAAGTAATGAGGAGATAAATCCTTGGACCACACTTGACATTAAAAAGATTTAATATTAGTAATGGGATTGTACCTCACTCATTAGAATTCATTTTGATCCCATTAAAGCATGAAAATTTATCATGTAAAGTAGCCTTAAGCTGGGCAACTTTTAATAAGAGACACCTGCAACAGTAATTTTCATATCTCTGCCTGACCAGATGGTGGCACAGTGAATAGAGCATCGGACTGTGAAGAGGAAGACCCAGTTGAAACCCCAAGGTTGCCAGCTTAAGCGCAGGCTCATCCAACATGAATGCAGGCTTACCAGCTTGAGTGCAGGGTCGCTGGCTTGAGTATGGGATCATAGACATGACTCCAGGGTCACTGGCTTGAGCCCCAAAGTCGCTGGCTTGAAGCCCAAGTTTGCTGGCTTGAGCCCAAGGTCACTGGCTTAAGCAGGGGGTCACTTACTCTGCTGTAGCCCCCCAGTCAAGGCACATATGAGAAAGCAATCAATGAACAACAAAAGATTCTGGAATAAAGAATTGATTCTTCTTATCTATCTCACTTCCTGTCAATCTGTCCCTCTCTCTGACTCTCTGTTTCTCTGTAAAAAAAAATAATTTTCATATCTCATACCTTCATTTTCTTGAGCTATTCCTTCTTTCTGCTTCATTTAAGTACTTTCTGTGTGCAGCCATATCTTCTGATTATACTAATTTATCAGGTTCATCTTTTCTACCAAATTGTAAATTCAGTGAGAGTAATGACCCTGCCTTTCTAGTGTACATTTTTCCTAACACGATCACTGCAAAGGCAGAAATGTTCAGAGTAGGCAGTCTTTGGGTGACCCTGACTCTCTTGATTTTTTTATGCAGTGTTCCAGCAAGGTTAAGTGTTCAAATTGCAATTCTCAGCCTTGGGACCAGCAATAGGTGCTTGGAGCTAATTATATTCTATTCGTGGGGCAGTATAGAAGGGAAATGAGGACAGCAGTAGGGGAAGGAGTATGGGGATAGGAAGGCAAAGGTATAGTGTAGAATTTTTCATTGCATAGATAGTTATTGAATGCCTACTATGTGTCAGGACCTCTGCTAGTAACCTGCAGTGCTACAACTATAACACTTGTGTATACAAGATCTCTACCTCCATGGACCTTGCTGCCCTGGGAAAAAGACTAATAATTTAGGATGAGTTACTTAAAATGGGTTAATAGTCCCAAAATAAAAGTAATCGGGTGCTTTGATGGTATGTAATAGGAGTGGGACTTCTACCCATAACTTTCACTGAGGGATTCATCAAGATTAAGCTGGCCTGAAACTAACTGGAGATACTTTTTCTCAATGTCAGTGAGAAACACCATTTTCTCATGGAAGAATTATCCAGCACCCAAAAAACCAATAGCTATTTATAGCCTCCTTTACGTCAACTTGTCAAGCAGCCTCTTTCACACAGCCTGCTCCCTGGAAGCATCTTACACTTGTGGCAGGCTGTGGCAGCACTGAAGCCAGACATTCTGTGATCTCCATTTCAGCATTGCAAGCAATGCTGGGAATTATTCTGTCCATAGCATGCTGTTAGCACAAGTGTCCTGAGTGAGCCAAAAGACAATAGCAGTTCTGATTCCCTGGAGTCATCTCTCTTGGGTGGAATATGCTTCTACATACAGATCAGCCTGGGAGAATACAATAGCCTAACACTCTGGACTGCCTGTTGCCCCACCCTGTGGAGCTTGTACCACACTGAGGAGTCAGCTGCCTGCTGGGGTATAGAGGTCTGGGCAGACTCAGAAGGTGTCAATGACTGAGTGGTGTGGATTTGGGCTGCAGACCATTCTCCGCACTTTCCTGTGAACCTGACTGGTACCTCCCCTCAAAGAAGATCCACTTGTTCCATTCTCTGGAATCCTGGGGGTCCCACCCTCCCAACTCCTGGTGGCTTTGCCCTGCTTGAGTCAGGTTAGACTCTGGAACAGACTGAGCTGTGTGGCTCTGGGCTGGGGACCACTCCTTCTATCTACCCCCAAGTCTGGCCAGCACCTCCCCATCATGGGAGAATTACTAGCCTCATCTTTCTGACTTCTGGAGATTTAATCCTGCTGAGATCAGGCTCCTGGCAGAATCTGAAACAGATTGAGTTGTGGCTCTAGGATGGGGGCCATTTTTCCCTTGCATGCTTGACCAGTGCAAAGCCCTCCCTTCACATGGCCAAATCTTGGTCTATTTGGGTCTGATAAACTCTACCTGCCTCACACTGATGACTCCCTCAGACCCCACCCCACCATGAAGCTGTGTGATCACCCAGCAGGTGGCAGTTAGACTTGGTATATCCTGGGACATTTGCTGAGTGGCCTCAGAATGAGCACTGGCACTGAGTTTGAACCTGTATCAATCTGGTAAACACCACTCACCCCTACTTGGTCACTCACTGAGAACCTACCTTATGCAACTTGAGTATTACCAGAGACTCTTTCAGTGACTGAGACTAACAGGCAGTAGACAGGCAAAGATGCACAGAGGTGGATCTTGGGGTGCCTTGGGACTTTAGCTGACCTACTCTGGCCCAGTGCTGGTAAAAGCCAGCCTTGTTACACAGCATAGTCCTTTCCCAACATACCCAGGCCCAGCAGAGGCAGCCACAAACTATAAATTGCTTTGTATCTCCAAACAGTTTGCCCAGGGCCAGTCACAGGCAGAATCTGACATTGGCTCACAGCAGAGTCCCTTCCAAGAAGCCCCATAACCAACACATCCATGAGCTAGCTTAAAACAACACCAGAGCAGGATCCAATAAGCTTTATAAGCAGCCTATCCAAGGGGAGATCCTGGCAGGCATCAGACATTTCTGAGGCAAATCCTGCTTCATGTGGTCACCGCCTGCATAGCAGCTTGTATGCGGTGGTCAGGGTTAATCCTCACAGTCAGCCAGCCTGAGGGTTGACCCCCATATAAACAGGCCAATAGCAATCAAGATTTAGTTACAATAGGAGGGTCCACTTATCCTACATGAGGGGCATTACTGGAGCATTTAGCTCAGGTAATCAAGGAAACTCCACCACTGGGTCCCACAGGACACCCTACCAAGACTGGGAGTCATAGCAGATCTAGCTAATACATGGAAACTAACAGGAAGAGGAAGCCAAAATGAGGAGACAAAGAAACATGCCTTCAATGAAAGAACAGGAGAATCTCCAGAAAAAGAGCTAAGTGAAATGGAGGCAAACAATTTATCAGGTATAGAATTTTTAAAAAATTATTATAAGATAAGGATGATCAAGGAACTTAGTGAGAACTACAAAAGTATGAAAAATGACATAGAAACCAAAAAAAAAAAAAAGAACCAGTCAGAAATGAAGAATAAACTAGAAGGAATAAACAATAGGTTGGATGAAGCAGAGGATCAAATCAGTGATGTGGAAAACAAAATAGTAGAAAACACTGACAATCAGAGCAGCAAATAGCAAAAAGGAATTTAAAAAATGAGGATAGTTTAAGGAAATTTTGGGATAACATAAAGTATAATAATATCTACATCATAGGAATACCAGGAGAAAAGTGAGAACAAGGAATCAAGAACCTATTTGGAAAAATAATGACTGAAAAATTCCCTTAAGTGATGAAAGAAAAAGACACACAAGTCCAAGAAGCCATAGAGAGTCCCAAATAAGGTGAACCCAAGGAGACCCACACCAAGACACGTTATAACTAAAATGGCAAAGGTTAAAGATAAAGAGAGAATCTTAAAAGCAGCAAGAGAGAAAGACAGTTACCTATAAGGGAGCTCCCATAAAACGGTCAGGTGATTTCTCATCAGAAACATTTCAGGCCAGAGGGATTGGGTTGACATATTTAAAGTGGTGATGAAAAGTAAGGACCTACAACCAAGAATCTTTTACTCAGCAATGCTATCACTTAAAATTGAAGGAGAAATAAAGAACTTCCCAAACAAGAAAAAGTTAAAGGAGTTAATTACCATACCAGACATGTTAAAGGGTCTTCTTTAAAAGAAAAAGGAGGAAAAAACTCAGAGGAACATAGATAAAAGAAAAAATGACAATATTTCTTTTAATTTTTATTTTAAATTTATTGTGTTGACATAATTTCAAGTGTACCACTCAATATAACACCCTCTACCCACCACATTATGCCCCCCCACCAATAAGAACTCTAAATGTAAATGGTTTAAATGCTCCAATCAAAAGACATAGGGTAGCTGAATCGATAAGAAAGCAAGACTCATATATATATATATATATACACACACATATACTGACTAAAAAGACACACTTCAGAACAAAATATGCCCACAGACTAAAAGTAAAGGAATGGAAAAAGATATTTCATGCAAATGGAAAGGAAAAATAAGCTGGGGTAAGGATACTTACATGTGACAAAATAGACTTTAAAACAAAGCCTATATTAAGAGACAAAGAAGGACACTACATAATCATAAAGGGAGCAGTTCAACAAGGGAATATAACCCTTGCAAACATTTATGCATCCAACATAGGAGAACCTAAATATGTAAAGCAAATCTTCATGGACAGAAAGGGAGAGATCAACAGCAATATTATCATAGTAGGAAATTTTATTTTATTTATTTATTTATTTATTTATTTATTTATTTATTTTTTCTGAAGCTGGAAACGGGGAGAGACAGTCAGACAGACTCTCGCATGCGCCCGACTGGGATCCACCCAGCACGCCCACCAGGGTCGACGCTCTGCCCACCAGGAGGTGATGCTCTGCCCCTCCGGGGCATCACTCTGCCGCGACCAGAGCCACTCTAGCGCCTGGGGCAGAGGCCAAGGAGCCATCCCCAGTGCCCAGGCCATCTTTGCTCCAATGGAGCCTTGGCTGCGGGAGGGGAAGAGAGAGACAGAGAGGAAGGAGGGGGGGTGGAGAAACAAATGGTTCTCCTGTGTGCCCTGGCCGGGAATCGAACCCGGGTCCCCCGCACGCCAGGCTGACGCTCTACCACTGAGCCAACCGGCCAAGGCCAGTAGGAAACTTTTTAACACCCCACTGACATCAATGGACAGATCTTCCAGGCAAAAATTAACAAGGCAAGAGTGACCTAAAAGGCACATTATATCAGAAGGCTTTAATTGATATCTTCAGAGCATTGCACCCCAAAGCAACAGGATATACATTCTTTTCAAGTATACATGGAACATTTTCTAGGATAGACCACATAGTAGGACACAAAACAAGTTTCAATAAATTTAAGAAGATTGAAATCATATCAAGTATCTTCTCTGACTGTAATGGTATGAAACTAGAATACAATCACAAGAATACAACTGAAAAATGTACAAAGACATGGAAGCTAAATAATATGTTATTAAACAATGAATGGGTTAATGAGATCAAGAAAGAAATCAAAAGATACCTTGAAACAAATGAAAATGAAAACAAAATAACCAAAAATTTATGAGACACAGCAAAAGCAGTTCTAAAAGGGAAATTCATAACATTACAAGCCTATCTCAAGAAACAAGAAAAATCTCAAATAAATAATCTCAGTTTACATTTAAAGGAACTAGAAAAAGAACAACAAACAAAGCCCAACATGAATATGTGGAAGGATATAATAAAGATCAGAGTGGAAACAAATGAAATAGAGTTTAAAATATAATACAAAAGATCAATGAAATCAAGAGCTGTCTTTGAAAACAAAACAAGATTGACAAGTGTTTAAGCAGACTCATCAAGAAAAAAAGAGAGAAGACCCAAATAAATAAAATCAGAAATGAAAGAGGATAAATAACAACTGGCACCAAAGAAATACTAAAGATTTTAAGAAAATATTATGAACAACTATATGCCAACAAATTGAACAATCTGGATGAAATGGATAAATTCCTAGAAACATAAATTCTTTCAAAACTGAATCAGGAAGAATCAGAAAGTCTAAACAGACAGATTATAACTAATGAAATTGAAGCAATAATCAAAATACTCCACAACAAACAAAATTCCCAACAAATAAGCTGGATGGCTTCACAGGTGATTTTTACCAGCCATTCAAAGAATAAGTTACACCTATCCTTCTCAAACTATTCCAAAAATTGTAAGAGGAAGGAAGACTCCCAAGTTCGTTTTATGAGCTTAGCATTATCCTAATTCCAAAATAGATAAAGGCACTAAAAAAAAAGAAAATTATAGGCCAGTATCCCTGATAAACATAGATGCTAAAGTCCTCAACAAAATATTAGGAAACTGGATCCAGCAATATATATTATAGAAGTTATACACTATGAGCAAGTGGGATTGATTCCAGGGATATGAGGTTAGTACAATATTCGCAAATCAGTAAGTGTAGTATAGCACATAAACAGAATGAAGGATAAAAATCACATCATCATATCAATAGATGCAGAAAAATCATTTGATAATATTCAGCATCCATTTATGATAAAAATTCTCATCAAAGCGGGAGTAGAGAAAATATACTTCAACGTAATAAAGGCCATATATGACAAACCCACGGCCAACATTGTATTCAATGGGCAAAAACTATGAATGTTTCCTTGAAGATCAAGAATAAGACAAGGAATATATCTGAAGAATCCTGAAACACTAATTTTATTTTTTTTTTAATTTTTATTTATTTATTCATTTTAGAGAGGAGAGGGAGAGACAGAGAGAGAAAGAGAGAGAGGAGAGACAGAGAGAGAGAGAAGGGGGGAGGAGCTGGAAGCATCAACTCCCATATGTGCCTTGACCAGGCAAGCCCAGGGTTTTGAACCGGCGACCTCAGCATTTCCAGGTCGACGCTTTATCCACTGCGCCACCACAGGTCAGGCAAAACACTAATTTTAAAAAACATATGCACCCTTATGTTCATTGCTGTGTTATTTACAATAGCCTGGATTTGGGAGCAGTCCATGTACCTGTCAGTAGATGAGTGGATAAAATGCTGTGGTATATTTACACAATGAAGTACTACTTGGACATTTAAAAGAAGGAAATGTTTTCTTTTGTGACAACATGGGTGGACCTGGGGGGTATTATGCTAAATGAAATAATCCCATCAGAGAAAGACAACTGCCACGTAATTTCACTTATACGTGGATCTAATGAACAAAATAAATAAAATATTAACAGACCCATGGATACAGAGAACAGGTTGATAGGTATCAGAATGGAGGGAGGTTGAAGGGTTAGGTCAAAAGGTTGAAGAGATTAAGCAAAAAAACAAAAACAGAACAAAACAAAAAAATCCTCATAGACACAGACAACAGTATGGTGATTATAAGAGAGAAAAGGGTGGGGAAGCAGAGGAGGGTAAAGGGGGGTAAATAGTGATGGAAGGAGATTTCACTTTATGTGGTGAACACACAATACAATATACAGATGACGTATTATAGAATTGTACACCTGAAAGCTGTATAATGTTAACTGATGTCACCCCAATATATTTACAAAAAAAAAAGAAGCAGCAGCAGCAGCAAGTGTCCTGAATGAGCCAAAGACAAGAACATTCCCTGGAACCTTGGAGATAGTTCTGTAGCCAGACCTTGTAACTGGATGTTAGTAACTAATCGAGAGGCTTAATTCTATGGTATCATTTGTGATTTTTGAATGGTGACAATGCCATGTAATTTTTTAGACTCTTAATAAACCTCCAAAGGTAGATTGTTAGAATTTTTGTTGAATAGCACTTCAGCTCTAACCCATAAGAGTGCAGTGACGTTTAATGTTACTGGGACACTGCATTTTACACAAATGTGTGCTCAAAAAAAGAGTTAAGATGTATTATGCTGCAGAAGAATGACATTATTCATAAATGAAACCTCAAACAGAATATTAAAATGAAGACTATGAAGAAAAGATCAACAAAAAGCAAGCCTGGGTTATGCGCTGTGCTTAGGAGTCCAGCCAAACAACATTCAGCCACTGACTAGCTTGAATTAGCTCCCAGTAGCAATCAAGGCTGCTTGATTGTGTGCACAGTTGCACATAGGAAAGCTCAGGGTAAGAAATGATATCATACTATTTATGAAGAATCATAGTATTCCACAGCCTATTTGTTAGCCTGATGCCAGTTTTCTCCGTGCAGATAGGGGACTGCATTCATGCAGCAGTGCTTTAGCCATCTCACATTTGCTGTTCAAAGGAATGGGCCTTTTCTATATGGGTAAGCATAATTGCCTTTCAGTGCGCTAGCACTCTAAATCATGACCTATTGAGATCTAGAATAGGGAGGGAATAACTGTCTCAGTGAGTTGGAAAGGCTTTGCTGAGGAGATGACATTTGATCTGTATCTTTGAGGATGTGCAGGTTAGGTCCAGAGCTTAAAAGTGGACACAGCATTTTCTTTGCAGAGGGAGCATATGTGCTAAAGCACAAAGGTGCAGCATATGCAGGAAACAACTGATAATCAGGGGTGCCTACAGGTAAGATCACAGCAGGGAGCAATGGGCATGAGGCATGTGACAGTCTCCTGTGTTTGCCTCAAGACTTTCTCATGAAAGCAATGAAGATTAAAAAGCAAGGTTTTTAAGTAGTCAGTGGATAGAATTACATGTGTTTTTTAGAGAATTCTGGTGTCAACCAAGAAACCAAAGACAATAAGAGCTATGGTGAAGCCAGTGTGGCAAGTGCTAAAAACCCAAGTGTGGCAGTGGGGAACGGAGGTGGGAACAGAGTGAAGAGGTGCTTAGGAGAGGTGTCGGTTAGAATCATCAGCAGCAGAGAAAACAAAGATTCAGGGAGATAGAACATCTTCATTGCAGGCCAGAATCTGAGAATGATTGCAGGAGATATAATCAGCTATCACTTGCATCCCATTTAGACCTTGGGACCTGTAATCTAGAAATTTTTCTCTTGAGCTCCGGGGCTGTTGGTGAGAGGGTTTATTTAAAGTTTACTATGCCATTGGCACTGTAAGCATCCTACTTGTGCTAATTGAATCCTTATTGCAGAGCAATCATGTAATGTAAATACTAATAGTATTAGGCATAAGAAGATAGGTAATTTGCCCAGGACTTCAAGCTTGGGTGTCAGATCCTAGCATTCACCCTTACCCCTACAACCACTGCCCAAAGATTTCTTGGTTTTCCCATAGGTATATAAATAAGATAAAGTCCGAAATAGCAGTGGTCCCCAACCCCCGGGCTGTGGACCGGTACCGGTCCATGGGCCATTTGGTACCGGTCTGCAGAGAAAGAATAAATAACTTACATTATTTCTATTTTATTTATATTTAAGTCTGGACAATGTTTTATTTTTTAAAAATGACCAGATTCCCTCTGTTACATCTGTCTAAGACTCACTCTTGATGCTTGTCTCGGTCACATGATACATTTATCCATCCCACCCTAAAGGCCGGTCCGTGAAAATATTTTCTGACATTCAACCAATCTGTGGCCCAAAAAAGGTTGGGGACCACTGCAAAATAGAACCTACTGTCTACTGGTTGCATCTCTCCCTTTTCCTTTATTCTTCTACCTTATTAATGACCATACCCTTTCCTTAGTTACTGAAACTAGAAAATGTGTAAATCCCTGATTATCCTTCTCCCTCTTATGCATCATGCTAGTCACCACCCCTGAACAGTTCTTCCTCTTAAATACTCCACTCTGAGCTGTTTCTTCACTGTGAATCAGCCCTGCCTCTCAAAGCCCCTATCCCATATCAGATCTTTGCAAAGTCTATGAATTACTGTTTCTCTTACCTTTTTCAGTGGAATGTAAACTTAAATTTAAGGACTAGGTTTCATGCATTTTTGTATGCCTTTATGGCCTCCAGTAGTCACTGTGTCTTAGCAACAATAGAAGCATAAAATTATTTACTGATTGATTTAGTCAAGAGAGCCTTTAACTATGTAATGAAACATTAACTGTGTTTTACTGTTCGTTTATTTGTGTGTTAACCCACATTGGTAGCGTGCTGGGGGTTTGTATGCTGCAGGAGAGCTGGCAGTTTTTATATGAGTTCTAACTAGCGAACAGCAGATGAAATCAATGGGTTGGATAGAGTCCAGATTTGGTTTCCAGACCTTCTCAAAAGGATAGATTTCTGCAGGAAGGTCTTGGAAAAAACATTTGGACTTCATACATGCATCAGATTTAGGCAGGTTGAAAGCCCAGTGTGCAGTATGAAATGCTGCTAACCTCCAAAGCCAACCAACCGCCTGCCCATAGACAAGAATGCAAAGAACCAACTTCAGGGGATATGAATTACCAGACATTCCTCAAGAAGAGGGTCTGTTCTCTTTTTTCCCCTTCTTACATTTTTCTCTCCACTTTGCGTAAGCAGAAGATGAAGTCAATGTGACACAGTCTGGGTTTTTAATTAAGAGGGGAAGTGAGTTTCATATTAAATTACTTTAAAATTGCAGACATTATTTTCATAATGAAATAGCCCCACTTTATTTACAAATGAAATTTTAATTTTCTCAGCTTTCCTCTCCTATATTTAGTGAGCATTTTAAATCTGTCATCGCAAGATCTCCATTTTTGCCTTCCCTGTCATTTTGGAAAGCGACTTTAGTGTTTGTTGCTGGATCTAATGTTCTGTTCAATCATTAAAACTGTGGCCAGAGTAGGAGCCTACCCTGAAGATTTTTCATGCTGTAAAAACTCATTAATTGGGATTCTCTTGCTTTAGAATAGTGATGATTTAAGTGACTGTGACTGACACTGAATAAAACGTTTGGCCTTTTATGTATAAAATTGTCTTTTTTCCACTAATCTTCAGAATGGTAGAGCTGAAGGAAATATAAAAGCTTGTCACAGATGCCTTACTTGACAGATGAGGAAACCAAGGAACAGAGGGTAAAAGGATACTTGAGAGCAGTAAAACCCTGGTCCTCTGTCTTTAAATTCCTATGATATTATGTGTAAAAGAGAGTACTTTAAAAAATAATTCCTAAATAGTTTTCACGTTGAACTCTATGCTGATGCAAGCAAGACTTTCTTATTCATCACCTTCTAACCCCTACCTCATTCCACATTGTTCTAACAGTAAAGTTATTCTTATATCCTTACAAGCCAGTAGGCCTTGAATCAGTCCAGAAATATTTTTTGGAACCTTCAGTGTACTGGAAATGCATCCTCTCACACTGCATTTCTTCATAGACAACCCTACAGTGGTCACTTAAAGTAGAATGGAGAGAGAGGAGAAATCTAGGTGGTACCCTCTTTGCACCTAATGGTGCAGCCTATCATCAGAGCTGGCTACCTCCTCCTGCCAGCAAACTCTTAGTTGAGCCCCCAACCCTAATCCCAGGTTGACCTTGGGAACTTGTCAGTTCTTGAAATGTTGGGCAAGCTCAAGGAATTGGCTGTGAACAGCTTTTGCCCTGAAGGATATTTCCAGTGTAAGTCTTGTCCCTGAATTTCGGAGGAGTATTTACAAGGTCTAAAGGGACCTTACATTTTTCTTCAGAAGCTTGAAAACAATGATGTGCAATCTTTGGGAGTATGGATGCCTTTGGAACTCTGATGAAGGCTACTGACCACTCTTCTCCACCCAGCCTTAAACACAGAGATGCATGTGCACACACATGTTCACACAGCTATACGTGCTAGTTCAGGAGTCTGTGGATCCATCGACTCCCCATTTAAGGTTCAGTCTCCTTAACCTAGAAAGTTCAAACTTATAATGAGTAGCACCTAAATTTATATAGCATTAAATGATTAATGACACTTTTGAAATACAGTAAAGAACATTTGATTATGAATAAACTCGTGGTAATTTCCTCTACTTACTAAATGTAAAATAACAGAAAATAATAATAGCAATAACATTTTTTATTGCTAATATTTATTGTTTGTTGGGTGCCAGGCATTGTTCTAAGCATTTTACATAAATTAACTCCCCTTTATAATGTCCTTTTTGAGATAGGAAAAAGGTGAGCAAACAAAGGCAGGATAGTGAGGGGCCCAGAGTATCAATGCGGGGCTTGAGGACCATGCATGGAATTGAGTGGAACATCTCTAATCATTTGTGAATGAGTCTTCATTTGGCCAGCACACTTTCCCTCTGATAAACAATCTCTAACCAATTTAACATTTGAATCACTTACGCAAAATTCATTGCCTAGGGGAGACTATCCAATATTGGCCCAGCTTTTAATAGATAACATGCCCAACCGCTGGCAGAGTTGGTTTCTGTAGTATTTATAGAGAGTGGCCAGCTCCTGGATTTATCTTTGTACTCATACAATACTCAATGAATAACTAATTTTCCCAAAGAAGTTGGGATGAATTGGGAAGGGAGATTAGATATTGGGTACTAAAAATGATAAATGGATTGATGATGTGTTAATATCTCTTCCAATCATGGGATTTTGTGACTGAGTCTGTGCCATACCTTTGTTGAATGAGTGAATGAATTAATGGTGATTAACCATCACCATTAGTCCATGCCAAATGTTCAGTGCCAGCAGTTGTTGGAACTGATGCTGGGTCCACACCCTGGGCTCTGAGAACCCACCACATGCTCTGGGAAAGGAGACAGTAAGCAAAACCTGTTTTCTCTTTTAAAAAAAAAGTAGCTGAGCTAACTGCCATATTAATGTACATTATTTTCATGGGAAAAGAATTTTATGTGTGGGGTGGTGGGCCATAGTAAAATCTTTATTTTATTTTAAATTAGATACTGGTTTTCCAGATGCCTTTGGGCCACACTAATATGTGAAAAGTAAACTCGGAACTTGTTGGGTTTTTACAGGGAGTTATTGTGTAAAAACAGCTGTTAACTTCTCTGTAGTTCTTCCTAGTGCCCAACCACTTTAGCTACAGCCAGCACACAAGATGGAGTATTTGCTCAGGACACACCTCCACATCTGTTCATGTTTTCAGTCTAGATCTGATGCTTATACAGGGCAGGTCATGGATATTAATTGCCCCCCACACATGCACAAGCCCACACACTTGTTTCCCCTTTTAGGGGTTCACAGTGAACGCCATCCTGAGTAGCCACTTCCGCTGGGTGGTCAGATTGCAGCCTATTAGGATGTCATTGAGTATGTGGGACTAGAAGTAGCATGACAGGGTAGAAAGAGACAGACATCTAGTCAAAACTGTTCATTTTTTTAAAATTCTCTTTTTCTCTGTGTTTTATTTTTGGGTATTTTCTATCGCTCTGACTTCAACCTCACTAATATTTGCTTCTGCAATGTCAGATCCTATATTAATCCCTTCCAGTGTAGTTTTCTCATCAGACATTGTAGTTTTCCTCTCCAGAAGTTTAATTTTTTTTTTTTATATCTTCCATGTCTCTTCTTAACATTTTTATATATATGTAATACAGTTACAACTGTCTGAATGACTTTGCCTCCTCTTGCTTTTATGATTTGTTAGACAGTTCTGGAGCAGTGCTCAGTCTCGGATTAATTATTCCCTCATACTAAGGCATGGCTGTCCTGAGTCCCCTAGCCAGCATCCTGTGATCCAGGAGTTTTTCCAGTCTGGCTGGTTGGAGAAACAGGGACCCTGTGGGAGTGCCAGCACAGTTCACTCTACTCCTTTGGTGCTTTCTTCACATCCAGGTTGTTGACTTAACACGCGTGTACATTTACTTACCAATTATTTGCTAAATACTTGAGGGGGTCCCTCTGCAAGTTTCTTTCTGTGATGCTCTTTTCTCTGCATGTTTCTCTACTCTGCCTTGTGAACTCCAGAGGCCTTGGTATCCCCTTGTTCTGTTTCGTCAATTTAGGGAATCAGCTGCGTTCTGCCTGGGTCTTTCTCGTCTTGCTGCTGCCTGGAAATTTTCTCCTAGCAGTAAGTGGGGGCAATACTAGGCCTCGCCTCATTTGTTATTTCCTTAGGGATCCCTGTCTATTGTTGCCTGATGTTCAATGTTTTGAAAAGTGTTGTTTTATGTATTTTGTCTGAGTATTGTGTGTATGTGTGTGTGTTTCAGAACAGAGAGTAAATCTGTTCCTTGTTACTCCATCTTGACCAGAAACAGAAGTATACTAAATGGGAAATGAGGTATATGTTGAGGATGGTGCCACTCAAGGATTTTCTAGTCTCCTTGCATATTAATTACTGATTTCATTAAAAAACAAAATTCCTAGAGTAAATTGTTTTCATGTAGGTTAGTCCTTCCCTTCCTTCCTCCCTTTTTTCTTCCCTCCCTCCCTCCCTTTCTTCCTTCCCTCCCTCCTTCCTTCCTTCCTTCCTTCCTTCCTTCCTTCCTTCCTTCCTTCCTTCCCTCCCTCCCTCCCTCCCTCCTTCCTTCCTTCCTTCCTTCCTTCCTTCCTTCCTTCCTTCCTTCCTTCCTCTTTTTTTAAATGTAGTAATGGCTAGCATATTTGAGGTTGCACATTTATTCCTTTTTTTCACAAATACTTACTGAATATCTAATAAGTGCCATATACTCTGCAATGCATTGGTGATATAATGTGATGTGATGGTTCTTCCCTCACACTAACCATAATGTCATCATTGATTGAAAATTCCCCCCAAAGCACTCATGAGCCAGCTTCTTGCATAGAAAAAAAGAGGGGAACATTTGAATAGTAAGTCTTTAGGGCAATATGTGCAAAATTGTAGGTCCTCAATAAATGTGCATTATTTGAGTGGATGAATGAATAAATAAAAATTATCTGAAAATTTAACAATTATATTGATGACTTTAGAACCATATTTTGCTCAATATGGCTTGAAGGGATCTGCAAATATGATCTAACTGGCAAAGCCGTTTAACTGGAACTAGGAATTATACCATTGATATGCTCCAGGTACTATGTTTGGCATTGGGGCCATGGAAATGAGTGGGACATAGTTTTTATCCTCTGAACTTATGGTCTAGACCTGTAAGAAGTACTGACTATGTCAGGACAGCTAGAAGAGTACTTTACTCAGACTCATTGGGTCAAGGCAGGACTTTGCAGGGGGAACTGATGGCTAAGCTGCAGCCTGAACACATACTACCTTTGGTGAAATGGCAGATTTTGAATGAATCCAGTTCTCCCAAGGCCTTGGAAGCTAGAGTCAGACTTTCATGTCCGATGTCGACTTCTGTTCTGATAGCTTTCATCTAAAATTGGGTGAGTTGTAAATGTGAAATCCTCTTCCAGTTATGTGCAGTGCAATAATCTGGCAGGACCTGGTTGAAATGAAAACACCTGAAGTCCTGTTTCCTTTAATACAGAATCCATTAAAAAAACATAACGCAGCAGAAGCTGAGCATAGAGGGCTAAGGTCTTAACAAATGCTTGTTTAATTGAATCGAGGACATAAACTTCAAGAGGTGGCAAGGAGAGACACTAGGGAATCTGTTGCCTCCCTCCTCTGAGTTCTGGGCTGCTGCCCGAGTTCATTTTTTTCCAGTTCATCCAGCTCTGCAACAAAGAAGTGCTTCAGTTCAGCAGAGCAGCATCTTGCACGCATGCTGAGCAGGAGGGCTGTTGAGAGAGACCATGTCGTAAATACGGAGCACTCATTGAAATGCCAAGTGTCACTGCTTTGGCATTTAATTATCTGACTTGCTGGCAGCTGGAAGTAGGGAAGCAGGCAGAAAAAAAGAAGAAAGGCAGTGAAGAGCAGAAGGCAGAACTGGACAGTGATCTGATCTAGATGGCCAGGCCAGGAGCAATACTTTCTAGGCACTTGCTTTAAAAAAAAAAAAATCACTTGGTTTGTATTGACTTAGTATTGCCTACAGTTTTTGAGAAGAAATCTCAATTAAAATGCCTTCTGATATTTGAAAGAAATCATCACTTTGACCACATAGAGCACAATCAACGAACTCTTGAAGATAATTTTAGGTTATGTTCATTCGACATGGGCTTTCACAGGTATCGAAACACACAGTGAGGTCATGTGGGAAATTTGAACAAAACGATGCTGGTGCTGTGAGAGCGCTGTCAAATTTGAATTAAAACAACTTGGCAGCCTGTTGGTCGGGTAGAAGAGAGAGATGTGGGTTCTCAAGGTAGCAGGCAAAAGTTTTCATATAAGCTCAGCTACTTTCAGCACGAACTCGGGTGTCCCTGCCTATCAACACACAAATCCTATCAGAAACTCTCATAGTTTAGGGTATTATGCTGGCCTAAAATTCACTTTACTTTCTTTCTAGCACAGAGGCATTTGTAGGGAATGTGATTTAAAAAAAATTTTTTTTTTAAAGCAGCAGATCCGTTTATTAAAATTTTATGCAGGGCACCTGTGTCTCAAACCAACAAGAAGGAGCTAGCCGCTCAAAAGAGTGAGGTTGGCCTCTCCCAAATCTAGAAACCCTCAGGTCTTTCTGTCACGTTTTCAGGGAGGCCTCCTCTGATCCACCTAACCTAAGCAACAAGCCCTCCCCACCCCAACCTCTGGAATCCCTATCCCTTGGGCTCTGTCCTGTTTTTCTCCACAGTAGTTACCATTATCTACCTCACTGTATGTTGACCTGTTTGGCTATTGGTCTGCCACCCCCCACTGGACTATATGCCACATGAGGGCAAGGACTTTATCTGTTGTTCTTAACTTTATCTCCAGCAGAGAGGTATACCTAGTAGCTGGAACATAGCAGGCACTCAATAGTTGCCTTTTTCAATGAGTGGCACGTAAATAATAACCCTTATTGACACATGTGATTGTGTAGTCTTGCAAAAAGACAGGAAATCAGGAAACTGTTTAACTTTGTGGTAAGTGTTGTGCTGGGTGAAGTATGGACTGTTGTGGAAACACAAAGGAAAACCTCTAATCCAGACATGGGAGGTCCAGGAAGGCTACCTGGAATAGGAATCTGAGTACTTAATAAACTGAAGCACGTAGAAGTCACTGTCCCAAAGTCAGAAACACTAAAAAGTGTCTTCAGAGCAATGAAATGGCACTGACACAAGGCCTTGGTCTCTATTCTTGACATATGATGTTTGGGTATTGCAGAAATCAGCATCAGTCATGCCAAAGGGGAGTTAGTACAAGGGTAGCTGCATCACTGAGGATTGAACAGAACAGAACGTTCACACTCCAGGGAATGTTCACATTATTCTGGAGAGTGATAAACAGCATTGCAGGGGAAGTGGAGATTGGATCTGTTAGATGCTATGAAAGTGAGAGGAGTAGATTTGGGGTTTTGGCAGGATCTGACCCAAGAGAAGGTGCTTCTAAAACAAACATTCCATGCTAAGGCATTAAAACCATAGCTATCCTAGATGCAAACATATTTTAAAGTACAGATATTTGAACTGTACTTGAACTAGGAGTTCCAGTTCTAAGAATTTATTCTAAGATATTTTAACATAATAATCATTTTGTGTGTGTATATAGTACATGTTCATGTATAGAGAGTACATGTACTCTGTATTAATATTAAAAATATATTTATATATAAACATATACACATATCATTGCAAAATAACTGGAGACTATCTAAATGTCCAACAAAGGGGATTGAGTAAATAATAAATAATACGGATAATCTGTACAGTGGAATATAAAGCAGTTGTTCAAAACAGTGATTTTGAGATAAACTATCATGTGCTGCTTAATGATGGGGTAGGTTATGAGAAATGCTTAGGTGAAATGTTAGGTGGTTTCATTGTTGTCTGAACATCACAGAATATACATACACAAACCTAGGTGGCATACCTACTATACAAGTAAGCCATGTGGTAGTCTGTTGCTCCTAGGCTACAAACCTGTACAGCCTATTACTGTACAAAACAGCACAAGATTAAGTCAAGCACAAGAGAAAATGATGCCATCAAGAGATAGGTAATACAACATGAGATGTATGAGGCTGCTGCTGGCATAACATGGCAAACTGTTTTCCTGAAAATTGTTATTAATAAGTGGAAAGAATATACTCTAAAATAATGATAAAAAGTATAGCATAGTAAATACATAAACCAGTAACATGGTCTTTTATCATCATCAAGTATTCTGACTGTACATCATTATATATGCTATACTTTTATACCATTAACAGCACAGTAAATTTGTTTATACTAGCATCACCACAAACATGTGAGTAATGTGTTAGATGGCTGTGACATCACTAGGCAATAGGAATTTCTCAGCTCCATTATTATCTTATGGGACCGTGCCCTATCTGGATAGCTCGGTTGGTTAGAGCATTGTCCTGAAATATAGAGGTTGCCAGTTTGATCCTGGTCAGAGCACACACAGGAACAGACTGATTTTCCTGTCTCACTCTCTCGTCCTTCCTCACTGTCTAAAATCAATAAAATAAGCACTAAAAAAGTAATCTTATGGGACCATTGTAGTATATGTTCATGAACCATTGTTCATGAAATTTTCATTACGGGGCCCACAACTGTATTTATTGACATGGGAAGATAATAACCATGAATTATTAACAAAAAAAACCCCTTAAAATATATGTAGCATTTTCCAAAGAAATGTGTATATATGTTTTTCAACATATTTTATAATGTTTTATCCAGTCAATACATTTTTATTCATGTAATAAGAATCAGTGGGAAGAAATACAATAATAAATATATAAGCGTTCCGCTACCCTTTTAAGAAACAGCTAGGTCTTTGGCAGTAGTTTCTCCCTGAGTGTTCCCAGCTGTGTGTGAACTTCTCCAGAGGGCTCCCACTTCCTCCCAGGTTAAGGCCTCCCTCCACTGTTCTGTGAGCTTTTATAAGAAAGGCCCATTTGTGGGTACTCAACCCAGACCGCCATTTGTCTCTCAGGCTCAGACCAGTGGATGGTGCACCCAGCAGCATCAACTGGCCATTGCTGTCATGAAATATTACTGTTTTACACTCACAAATAAAAGTTAGCAGCATTTCATTGCTGCATGGTGTGAAATTAGACCTCCTAACCAGCTGGATGCAACAGCCTGGAGTAGAAGTGGTGATGGCTGGTAGTGTTCGTGGTTCAATTCAATTAGGAATGTGTTTTCCTCCTCTTCGGTGAAAGAGGTAGTCAAGATGAAATGCCTCACAAATTTCTAAAATATGTACTTGAATAAAAGAACTATTAAAGTAGAGTAACATCCCTATGATCTTTGAACTAAGCCGTCATTCTGCCATTATTGATGTAGCTGCTTTAAGCCGTCTAATTAAAATCGGAGTGACAGATTTGTTATTGAAAATCTGAAACCCAGCTCACATCCCGTACAGCACATCTGAGCAGGGTATATATCTGCTGTTTTGATGGGCTCTCTCAAAATTGCTAAGCTGTGCCGGGTGCCAAAAGGAATTCAATAAATCTTTTATTTTCTTACCGAGCAGCTCTCATTAGTCTTTTTAATAACAGCACAAGTGGATATCAACTTTAGTTCTTCAAAATAAATTAAGTGTGTCCATTAGGGTTGTAATTATAGCATCAGATATGAGTTTATTCTGCTACAAAGAGATGGCAAGGCAGATAGAACCAAGTGTTCTCCCCTCGGCCCTTATGTTTCAGACATTGCTTTGTGCATAAAATGTGTATCTAATATCTGGGTTGGGGAAGGGTGGTCTGTCAAGATCTTTGGCCATCTGAACTGACAATATTCCTCCCCCTTGGAGTTCTGAGCATACGGTATCAAGTGGTGTGAATTCTGCAGATACTAACTGAAAACTGGTCACAATGAGTAGCCTGTAGTTCAGAGCCTGCTAAACTCACCACATAAACTTTGGAGTAGGAGAACATGACAGAAGCTGTGTTATCTGAAAATTTAGCTAATTTTTTTTTTTTTAACTAGCTGGAGCCATCTGTCCTGGTTATTCAGATTTAAGAGGCTAAATCGAATGGAAGGCATTAAAACAAATTCTCTCAAAATATTTTCATACCTTTTTATCCCTTTTGTCAGAGCCCCCCCACACACACCCCAAAGATGTGATCTGAGTGGTTTTATTTTAAGTTTCTGTCTCCTTGCTATGAAACCTTGTTATTTTGTTGAAACTAAAGAGTAGAGTGGGATGCAAGCAGATAAGTGTGTAGTATATGAAGTTTATTCTGGACTTCTGGATCTCACAGCCTTATAATGTAGTTCTCAGTCCTAATTGAGATGTCTGGATAGTCTAAATTAATCCATGAGAGATTTCTCCAGAGTCGGCAGAGGGTGACATTTAAACAGAGACTTTCCCCCCTCCCCTATGCCCAGGAAGGGAGGAGGAATTACTGAGCAGAAAAAAATGAGCAAGGGGGCAAAAAGCTGCATTTTATTGCAGTTTTCTTTTTTTCCACTTTCCTCCTCCAATTTGAAATTAAAATTTCTGTTATTTCCTATGTTATGAACAGATTTTGGAAGCTCTGTCCTCTTGGGCAAGTATGAAAATGAGAAGTTTATAAAAATATATATAAATATTTTTTAAAAATATGTGGAAGTTGCCCTGGCTGAGTGGCTCAGTAGATTAAGCATCACCCCAGCATGCCAGAGGTCGCTGGTTCAAACCTCCCCCTGCCCCAGGTCAGGGCACGTATGGGAAGCAATCAATGAGTTCACAACTAAATGGAACATCTAAGTGAAATGGGTTGATGCTTTCTTTCTTTCTCTGTCTTAAATCAATGGGGAAAAAAAAATTTTTTTAAACACGTGGAAGGTAACCTCCATCCCTTTCCATCTTCTAACTTCATTATTAAAAGAAAAAAAAATTATGTGTTGATGTGAAGGCAACTGGATGCCATTTCCCTTTAAATAGTACAAAGCATATGGGGGCAGGATTACATTTGTCACAAATTGTCAAAATATTTTTTTAAAGAAACCAAAATCTTCTAAGGATGGTTCCAAATGTGCCTGATTTCCCTGAGCAGTGAGCAGTGCAACCTTTACATTAGCAGCTATATTTATAAATACACATATGGCTTGCCAGGGCCTGATTGGCTACTGATCTGATGAGCCAGAGAAAGAATTACAATGTATCGCCTACAGGAAGTGTAGTTGTTGTTATTTGTTTGTTTTTTAAGTTGCTGATTTACCTTAGGAGTTTTCACTTAGAGTCATTTAACCTAATTTATCTGGTTATTGACAGGTGCAATTTGTTAATGCAGGCTGTGAACGCAGAGCAGTTTTGAGTGTCTTGATGTTTTTTTGTGAAGTATTCTACTAACATTTTTCCTGATGAATCCATGAGACTTGTCAACATGGACGATGTCCAGAAACATAAAAGAGAGACAAATATGTTGAGTTGGAAGAGTGCAGGTGAAACCTTAAATGTGACTAGTTTCTAATCTATTTTAGGCATTTGGAGATTTTTAAAAAATAAGCACCTATAAGATGCTTTGGGTTTCTCAAAAAAAGGAGATGCCATGCAAATCCAAAAACAAAACAGAATGCCCCACCCAGAAAGTTTACTTTATTCTAGAATGTCAAGTGCCCCCAAAGGTGTCCCCAAGGTTATCTTGACACTGCAATAAGCACTCTTATTGAATAGGGTTCTAAAAGTGTTAGTAATATTTTTCAGATAATTGAGGAACTCTGTTTTTCAAGCTTTTAAAAACAGAATGCCCTCTTTTAAAAAACTTGACCACAGCCCAGCCCCTCCCTCCCTCTGTGCCCTCAGGTGCACCTGTTTTGCACGTCCCCTTCTTGCTTGTCACCTCTCCTGTTGAGAATCTTCTTGGCTGCTGGGTGAGAACCAGCTCATCTCCACCAGCCAAGAAGATTTTAAAGAGCTGGACTGACTCGCCAGGCTTTGTGTTACATAAATGAAAGATCCTTTTCTGTGTTCAGAATATGAGATTATAAATTGAGTACGCTTTTCCAGACTACGCTGCAATCACAGAAAATCCTAATCTTCTCCACCTCAGCTGTGAAACACTGATTTAGGAGGTTTCTCTCCCCTTTCCCGCTGCTTCTTTCTCCTCTTCCATATGCGTTATTATGTTTTCTAAGCCCATCACCCTTTCTTTTCTTTTTTATGAAAGTTAACATTTCTGGCTGCTTTTTGATTTCTGAATATTCACCTTTCTCTAGCTGATGATGTTAAAGGAAAATTTCCCGTGCACTAAGACAGTGAAATTGCCTGAGCAAACTGCATACTTTTGCAACTGAGTTCATTTCTTTTTCTGCTTCGTAGGCACAGTGAAATGTGTAAATGGGGACCTTAATTTTCCCTCAGCTGTAATCTATAGTCTTTAACACTTGCAAGGCGGAAAAAAACGTATGAATGCTATTCTTTTAAACTAATAGTTTCACTGTAAATTCCCCATGTCCTCTGCCCTCTATAATGGTAAGTAGTTGCTTGCTCTGAAGGTGCAAATGGAACTGATGGACTTTTCGAGTACAGGAGAGCCCACATGTGTCTGTATGCAGGGATGTTTTCTATCCCCACTCAGTGCCTTAACCGCATTAACATCACCAAGAAACAAAAATTTCAAATTAGATTCTTTATGGAAGTAACTACTTTTTAATATGTATAGACAAGGTAATCCAGACGCTTTCACTGAAAAAAAAAAATCCACTGTCAGCTGCACATCAGAGGGAGGTTCTAGACCCAGAAATTAGTTAGTAAAGAAGAAACATGGTGAAATTAACCATTTTCATTTATATTCACTTGTTAAGTGAAGTGGAAATCATTTATTTATTTATTCAAACCCACTTTCTGACCTGCCATTGTATATAATTCGTAAAATTTCATGTTGAGAAAGAAAGAAAAGGTGCAAATCTAGAACTCTTTACTCTGCTTTCATGTGTGGCGGAGAAGGTCTTATAGAGCTTTCCACATCTCACTTGCAAAATAAAGTAGAAAGGAGTGAGAATTTGTGCCATATGTCCCCTTATTTCTCACACTTACAGGAATCATGAGAGATCTGAGCTTATAAAATGTTGATTTTTATAAAAAATTTCTGTTAAGAAATATCACCTTGGTCTATGAGGCTTGAGATGGATAACAATAGAAAAAGTGGTTAGCTTTCAACAGCAAAGTAAATATATAAAAGCTTACAAAAATAAAATATTGTAAACTTTTATGTTTTCCCTTCTTATTTATGTACAGGGGGTCCTCGAGTTACTATACAGTTCTGTTCCCACGACAGTGATGTAACCTGAATTTTGGTGTAAGTCAAAACACACCCTAGCCTAAATCCCTTACATCCTAACGCAGTTGTAAAATCATAATCTAGAACATAAAAACACAACTAAGCCACAGAAAAGGGAAAGGACATAGGTATACTGTCCTGTGCACTGTACTGCGTACGTAGTCTTCCACTGTGCACGCAGCCAAACTAGATCACCCATGTAGTCCGTAAGTATGACACTAACAGTATGGGCCGAAACACTCATGTCTCGATTTTTTAAAGTTTTTATGGGCGTGAGCATTGTAAAGTCGAAACTTTGTATGTTGAAACTGTCATAACCCGAGGACCCCTGTACTTGGCGTATATTTTTCAAGCTGTTCTTCCATGACACCCATTTTATTTTTAAGTATTATATGTGGAGGTTGCCTTCTTATTTCAATACTCTTAATTTTATATTATCAGAGATATTTATTTCTTGGATTTAATTTGCTTCTCATTTAAAACTTTCCCAACAGTTTTGTGTGAAAATTATTTCCATAGTAAAGTATATATATAGTAAGGGAAATGAACTAGGATTAGCATGGTCCGTAAGAACAGGTAAAAATTTGTTTTTTGGTGTAATAAAAATCTTGGCCTTTCCCAGTGAGAGTTCTCCTTTGCCTTTGGCTTCTAGGATATAAGCCATGTCATACCTGGTAGGTGTCTTTTTTAAAGTGGTAGGTGGACACATCAGATTTTAGGGTGGGCTGACCATGCCAGGAAGACCCACCAGGAGATTTAAGGTAGGGGCTTTGGGTTTCATGATATCAGTCAGTCTGGTGGCTGAGATCAGTTACAGAACAGTCAATCGATTATGCGAACTTAATGGAGCCCCCTAAAAAGACATTTGGACATCAAAGCTCAGGTGACCTGCCCTGGATGTTGATACTTTTTGCAGATTATCTAATATCAATAAAGGGAAAGTAATGCATTCAGAGGACAACAGAAGTTTTCCCATTTGGAACACTCTCAGCCTCTTCCCTAATGTATCTTTACCCCTAGATGAATTTTTAAAATATTTATATTTTAATTTTTCAATTACAGTTGACATACAATATTATATTAGTTTCAGATGTAACATAGTTATTAGACATTTATGTAACTTACTAAGTGATCACCCTGATAAGTCTAGTACCTGCCTGAAACCATACCATTATTACAATAATATTGATTATGTTCTATCTGTTATACTTTATATTCTCGTGATGTTTTATAACTGACAGTTTGCACATCTTAAACCCTTTCCTTTTTTCATCCATCCTCCTAACCCCTCTCCCATCTAACAATCATCAAAATGTTCTCTATCTATGACCTTGTTTCTGTTTTGTTTCTTCATTTATTTTGTTTTGTAGATTATACATACAAAAGAAATCATATGGTATTTGTCTTTCTCTGTACGACTTATTTCACTTAGCATAATACCCTCTAGGTACATCCATATGATGGCAAATGGTAAGATTTCATTCTTTTTGATGGCTGAGTAATATTCCATTGTGCATATGTACTATCTCTTTTTTATCTATTCATCTATTAGTGGACACTTAGGTTGTTTTCATATCTTGGCTTTTGTAAATAATGCTACAGTGAATGAGGGATGTTTATGTCTTTTTGAGTCAGTGTTTTGGGTTTCTTTGGACAGATACTAAGAATTGGAATTGCTGAGTTCCTCTCTGTCTCTTGTTATAGCCTTTTTTTTAAAGTCTGTTTTGTTTAAGTATTGTTACCCCAGCTTTTTTTTTTTCATTTTTATTTTCATGGAATATCCTTTTACATCCCCTTACTTTCAGTCTGTGTATGTTTTTTATCTGAATGGGTCTCCTGTAAACAGCATATGTATGGATCTTTTTTTCTTATCCATTCAGCTATCTTATGTCTTTTGGTTGGAGCATTGTATCCATTTAGATTTAAAGTATTATTGATAGGTATGTAGTTATTGCCATCTTATTATTCACCTTTTTGTCTCTCTTTTTTTCTTTTTCTTCTTAAAGAAGACCCTTTAACATTTCTTGTAATACTGGTTTGGTGATGATGAACTCCTTTAGCTTTTTGTTGTCTGAGAAGCTCTGTATCTGTCCTATGACTCTAAATAATGGCCTTGCTAGCTAGAGTAATCTTGGTTGTAGGTCTCTGCTTTCCAACACTTTGAATATTTTGTGTCAATACTGTCTGGCCTGTAAAGTTCCAGTTGGGAAATCAACTGACAGTCTATGGGAGCTCCCTTGTAGTTAACTCCTTTTCTTTTGCTGCTAGAAGGTTCTCTCTTTGTCTTTAACTTTGGCATTTTAATTATTGTGTATGTTGGTGTGGGCATCTTTGGGTTCATCTTGTTTGGGGCTCAATGTACTTTCTGAACTTGTATGTCTATTTCTTTCACCAGATTTAGGGAAGTTTTCTATCAAAGAGGTTATTTATTCAAATAGGTTTTCAATTTCTTACTCTCATTTTGGTACCCCTATGATGTGAATGTTGATATGCTTGATGTTGCCACAGAGTCCCCTTAAATTGTCCTCATTGGGGGGGTGTCTGTTTTCTTTTTGCTTCTCTGATTGGGTACTTTCTGCTACCTTGTCTTCTAAATTGCTGATTCAGTCCTCTGCTTCATCTAATCTACTGTTGAATCCCTTTAACATAATCTTCATTTTAGTCATATTCTTCATTTCAACTTTTAAAAAATGTTTTCTATATCCTTTTTTTATGTTGTTTATATCTTTGTTAACATTCTTTGTTAAATTCACTGAAACATGTGGTTTGGGAAGAATTATTACATTACAAAAATCAAAATCCACTTTTCTATAAGTGAAGTTTTAAACAAATTGAGGAATAAATAAATACATATATACTTACCCAATATAGTAAAGTCATTGTATAAGCTAAACCCACAGGTAGGAAGAATATTCTAATAGTAACAACCCCAAGTCCTAAGGGTTCCTTTTTCTTTACATTTTATTTATTTGTTTGTTTGTTTGTTTATTATTTGTAGTTTTCCAAAGTTAGAAGCAGGGAAGCAGTCAGATAGACTCCCGCATGCACCCTACCGGGATCCACCCGGCATGCCCACCAGGGGGCGATGCTCTGCCCATCTGAGGTGTTGCTCCATAGCAGCCGGAGCCATTCTAGTGCCTGAGGTGGAGGCTATGGAGCTATTCTTAGCACCTGGGCCAACTTTGCTCCAATGGAGCCTTGGCTGCAGGAGGGGAAGAGAGAGACAGAGAGGAAGGAGAGGGGAAAGGGTGGAGAAGCAGATGGGTGCTTCTCCTGTATGCCCTGGCCGAAAATCAAACCCATGACTTCTACATGCTGGGCCGATGCTCTATCCCTGAGCCAACAAGGAAAAGCACTGAAAGATAGTTCATCTGATAAATGACCCATTGAGCATTTGTGAGAAATCAGACAGGAAACCTTTCCAGAAATTCATTCAAGAAACTAGAAAGAAACTTAAAAGACATAACAACAAAATGCAATGTTTAGACCTTTTTTAGAAACTGATACAGCAATCCATTCTGTTAAAATTTGAGTGTTTTAGAAAATCCAAGGACAATTTTGCTAAACTGATAATAGCATTTTGGTTATGTAACAAAATACCTGTATATTGTTATGATACACATTGAATTTTGTAGGAGTAAAATGATATGCTATATGGGATTTACTTTAAAATATATCAGAAATGAAAGAAAAAGGAATGGGTGAAGCATAAGTGGGATTTTTTTTTTCTAGAGATAGGGAGAGACAGGGACAGACAGGCAGGAAGGGAGAGAGATGAGAAGCATCAATTCTTCATTGCGGCACCTTAGTTGTTCATTGATTGCTTTCTCATATGTGTCTTGACTGGGGGGCTCCAGCAGAGTGAGTGACCCTGTCCTCAGGCCAGCAACCTTTGGGCTCAAGCCAGCAACCATGGGGTCATGTCTGTGATCCCATACTCAAGCCAGCAACCCTGTGTTCAAGCTGATAAGCCCATGCTAAAACCGAATGAGCCCGTGCTCAAGCCAGTGACCTCGGGGATTTGAACCTAGGTCCTCTGTGTCCCAGTCTGATGCTCTATCCACTGTACCACTGCCTGGTTAAGCTTAATAATTGTTAAATCTTGATGGAGTTAGGAGTTCACATTCTTTTCTTTCTACTTCATATATGTGCCTAAAATTTTTCATAATAAATTGTTTTCAGGTATTAAACAAGAAAGCTAGAGCTAAGTAGAAGTTTGTTCAGCCCCAAATAGTAAGAAAGAAGCTGATGCTTGTCTGGGATGTCATTACCTGTAACACAAGGTCCCTTGTAGCCTGAAGAAACTAATGTGCCCTCCATAGTTGAGCTGTACTCCGCTCCCTCACTCACAAGATCCAGAGGTAGCCAATAACCGGACCATAGAATGAGAGAAATTTAAATCTGTATTAGGTAGATTAATAAAGAAGTGGGATGGTTTGTTATATACATAAATTTCATCTTGAAACAGAACAGTTTCAAGCCCTCAAAGCCGTATGGAAATATTTTTTTTTTAAGGAGCTATATTTAGTTTCATTTTTGCCAAATCAGGCACTACTCATCAAAACCAAGTTTGTTTGTTTATTTGTTTCTAGATATGAAAACTAGTGTAGATATGAAATACTAACCCACTAGAGTGAAGTTTGTGAAAGATAAGTGTCCTAACACAAATTGCTGAACAAAAAGCCTGTACTTGGTCCAAAGATGGGAGGAGCAGCCTGTTTCTCAGGTATTTTCTTGTTGGCAAACAGATGCCCCTCAAAACAATGGCATCCTTGGTACTGCAGTGCTGCCTGCAGCAGCCGTTGCTGACCCAAAGGGTGAGCTGCGAGTCCGCTTGTCTTTTCCCAGCTCTGTGAAGGCAGCAAAATAGTCCAGCATTCTAAAATGCAGTAGGATTTACTTTGTCAGTAAAATACAAAACCATCCTTTTCAAAGAACCTTTATTACAGGCGTAAATGTAAATACATCAACTAGAGTAGTTACAAATAACCTCATGCCTGTCATAGGACTGTGTGGGCTGTGGATGAATTTATTGTGTTCAGACCCAGCTTTGCCTCCTGGTGGTCCTGGTGCCAATAGTGCCCAAGCGTTTACCTTGTACCAGTGTCCTAATTGTGTAATAGACCCCTTTTCATTCCCTTTCTCTCTGATTCTCACAAACCTGTTATTAGTTTCCCCAAATGGCTTATTTAGAATTTTCTCATTTCTGAAAAAAAAAATGCTATTTTTAGATATAAATGATAACTGCATAGACATCAAATAATAAATCCTTTTCTTGTGCTAGGTCAGTTTTACCATGACCCAATCTTGCTTTGTGTCAGTGGCACAATTAAAACACAAAATAGCATTCAGCCTCATACTCCTTCTGATGTAGGTGGGATGGATCAGACCTCTCCATGGCTCTGTTCTTCTGTGAGGATGCTCCTTTCCCTCCCTGCTTCCCTTCCCTTCCTGTTTCTCTCCTCCTCCCCCTTTCCTCTTTCTTTTCAGCCTTTTTTTTTTTTTTTTTTTTTTTTATCCCAGAAGACCAAGGTCATATAGCAGATCAGGTATAGCCAACTTTGAACCTCCGACCCTACTGTGAACTCATTACCTGACTTGGGAAATATACTCATCTCATCCTTCTCTCTTTAATTGCCAGCTTCGCGCTAGGGTGGTTACGTAGTAAATGTTCTCAAAAGTTTAGAGAAAGTTGAACTTTGTTGATTGGGGTGAGGATTTTGTGTGTATTTCAATGATCAAAGCAGTTTCAGTTTCTACTCCCACAAATAATCTTGCATCACCATGTTCTAGGATAGGGCTTGGCAGCCTCAGTATTAGCAACCTCAGTACCAGTGACATTTCGGGCAAGATCACTCTTTTCTGAGGGCTGTCCTGTGCATTGAAGGGTGTTTAGCAGTATCCCTGTCCTCTACAACTAGATGCTAGCATTGCTCCCTTCTACACACACACACACACACACACACACACACGTGTACATGCATACACACATAGTTGTGACAAGTTAAAAATGTTCCCAAACATTGACAAATATTCCTGGGGAAGTAAAATCCCCCCCCTCCTTTGAGAATCACTGCTCTAAGATGTAACAGTGGTCTCTTATTTCTAAATTTTTTAAAGAAGATGGCTATGACACACTCTCAGGTTGATAAAATTGTGATTTCTCCATCTCCAAATAATGAATTTGTTTCTCAAGTTGACTAGAAAAGAGGAAAATTTGCATTTTGGACTCTGTGTTCCATAAGTTACCAAAATTTTCCGTCAAAGAAGAACCAAAACTATTTATCTTACAAGGACTATAAGATCAAATCACTTCTGCATTTTTTTCACTATGAGAATATCTTATTTGTGACCATTTTAGTTGCAAATCTGTACCAGCATCAGTGAAACAGCCAGTCTTGTTTACTCTCTGCCTTAGGAAAAAGCAGAGCTTCAGCACAAGGAGCTGCGCCAGGTACTTGGTGGTGATATATGTGTACCATCTCTCAAAATCACTCTTAATAATTGTTTTCAAATAACCTATTGCCAGCTTTTGGAACTTAAGCACAGATGAAAGCTAAAACTAAATTACTGACTTCCTGGTTAAGGGTGAGGGTATGTGAACGCTGTGAGTATTATTCATTTGGCATACAAAATGACCATACAATTCTAAATAAAATATTTTATCATAGTAGCATTTGTTCACCAAGTGGCAAGACACATCCCCAAACAGGAAATAACAAAGTCAAATTGGAGCCTCTCACCTTGCTTCCTTTCCTGAAGTATACTCTGAAAATGGCTTTTTGAATTTCACTCCATTTCTGGACAGAGGTGCTCATTACCTAAGTTTCCAGTCATCAGGAGTGAGTGACTCTGAGAGCAACCATTTGGGCTTCTAACAAAGCAGGTATGGAACTTAGAAAATGAAGGACCCAAGTTATTTTGGTTAATTCACACACAGCAGCTGAGTCCATCACAGTCGTTCTGGTTCTGTTTGGTTGGGAAGAACAGATCTCCAGAAGAACCAAAGAGCTGTTCTGGGCTTTCAGAAGCTTCAGCACAGCTAAAAAGCACTGTTAGGTACAAGTGACAGTCACAGAATGGTCATTAGCTCTCTAGATCCCTGCTGTCACAGAATTGATTCTGATTACCTTATATCAGTTCTGGTCAAGTCAATAAATAGCTTTGCATTTGGTATGTGAAAGACTAAGGAGGATCTATTTGGGGTGGGAACATTGGGTTTTAATAATTCTTTCCTTGGACCTTTTCTTCTCTGGAGATGTTGTTTGTCAGATACAGAGAAAACACAGGGCTTACTTACTTTTGAACTTCTGCATTTCTAACTTAAATGTGGATTCTAAGCAACCTTTTTTTTTTTTTTTTTCAAAGAAAGAATAACATTGAAAATGAGATTGATATTCCAGCCTTCTGAGCCTTCACTTTGTGCTGACAAATTAATTGTCTGTTTTACCTTCTTTGAACAGTGAGGCTCTGTTGGGTTTGCTGGGTCACATGCATTTCATTATACTACACCTTGGTAACAAAAGGAAGCCTAGGGGTGACAATGAACGCAGAGATGAGTCAACGGTTTGGCTTGAGTTCTGTGACTCAAACATGGACAAGTCATTGGTCCTGACAGTCTGTCCTGTGACACAATGGAAAAGACCTGTGGCAGGCTGTGTTGATGGAGCCTAACACATTTTCCAAGGGATGTTTTTGTCTCTAGACTCTGTGGAGTCGTATTTAAAGTTGCTCACTCACACATATTTAAATTTTACCCAGACATCCCGTCTAAATCACAATGGATGGAATAACTGCCTAAATATACCAAATGTATTTAGTATTTCAGATGTTCTTCCCTGAAATTAAAGATTGAATTTTTTTTAGGAATAATGATGAAATGTTCTATTTCTTTATCTATGTGGTAGTTACATGAATGTGTTCAATTTGCCATAATTAATTGAGCTATATGCATATATATATCATTTGTGTGGTTTCCTGGATGTAATGCTTAAATTAAAAGATTGATTTAAAGAAGAAGAGAGGTGAAATCAACAAGAAGAACAAAAGTTATTCTTGAAATTTAGACTTATGGTGAAGAGGGAGGAATAAGGGAGCTAATCTGAGTTAATGAAAAATGTAATTATGCTTTTAAAGATATAATTTGTGGGATTTTCTTTTTCAAACAGCACAGCAATATTTGCTCAAAAAAATAAAGTATTTTCCTTACCTTCTGCCTCTAACTATTTTTCCTTTAAAAATAATATCTTATAACAAGGATAAAAACAAATTCAAAGTGAAAGGCTGGAAAACAATACTCCAAGCAAATAACATCCAAAAAAAAGCAGGTGTAGCAATACTCATATCGGATAATGCTGACTACAAGACAGGAAAAGTACTCAGAGATAAAAATGGCCATTTCATAATGGCTAAGGGGACACTGAATCAAGAAGACATAACAATTCTTAATATATATGCACCAAACCAAGGAGCACCAAAATATATAAGACAGCTACTTATTGACCTTAAAACAAAAACTGACAAAAATACAATCATACTTGGAGACCTCAATACACCGCTGACGGCTCTAGATCGGTCATCCAAACAGAGAATCAACAAAGACATAGTGGCCTTAAACAAAACACTAGAGCACCTGGATATGATAGACATCTACAGGACATTTCATCCCAAAGTGACTGAGTATACATTTTTCTCCAGTGTACATGGATCATTCTCAAGAATTGACCATATGTTGGGCCACAAAAACAACATCAGCAAATTCAGAAAAATTGAAGTTGTACCAAGCATATTTTCTGATCATAAAGCCTTGAAACTAGAATTCAACTGCAAAAAAGAGGAAAAAAATCCCACAAAAATGTGGAAACTAAACAACATACTTTTAAAAAATGAATGGGTCAAAGAAGAAATAAGTGCAGAGATCAAAAGATTTATACAGACTAATGAAAATGACAATACGACATATCAGAATCTATGGGATGCAGCAAAAGCAGTGATAAGAGGGAAGTTCATATCACTTCAGGCCTATATGAACAAACAAGAGAGAGCCCAAGTGAACCACTTAACTTCACACCTTAAGGAACTAGAAAAAGAAGAACAAAGACAACCCAAAAGCAGCCGAAGAAAGGAGATAATAAAAATCAGAGCAGAAATAAATGAATTAGAGAACAGAAAAACTATAGAAAAAATTAATAGAACAAGGAGCTGGTTCTTTGCAAAGATCAACAAAATTGACAAACCCTTCGCAAGACTTACCAAGGAAAAAAGAGAAAGAACTCATATAAACAAAATCCAAAATGAAAGAGGAGAAATCACCACGGACACCGTAGATATACAAAGAATTATTGTAGAATACTATGAAAAACTTTATGCCACTAAATTCAACAACCTAGAAGAAATGGATAAATTCCTAGAACAATACAACCTTCCTAGACTGAGTCAAGAAGAAGCAGAAAGCCTAAACCGACCTATCAGTAGAGAAGAAATAGAAAAAACCATTAAAAACCTCCCCAAAAATAAAAGTCCAGGCCCTGACAGCTATACCAGTGAATTTTATCAAACATTCAAAGAAGACTTGGTTCCTATTCTACTCAAAGTCTTCCAAAAAATTGAAGAAGAAGCAATACTTCCAAACACATTTTATGAGGCCAACATAACCCTCATCCCAAAACCAGGCAAGGATGGCACAAAAAAAGAAAACTACAGACCAATATCTCTAATGAATACAGATGCTAAAATACTAAACAAAATACTAGCAAATCGAATACAACAACATATTAAAAAAATAATACATCATGATCAAGTGGGATTCATCCCAGAATCTCAAGGATGGTTCAACATACGTAAAACGGTTAACGTAATACACCATATCAACAAAACAAAGAACAAAAACCACATGATCTTATCAATAGACGCAGAAAAGGCTTTCGATAAAATACAACACAATTTTATGTTTAAGACTCTCAACAAAATGGGTATAGAAGGAAAATATCTCAACATGATAAAGGCCATATATGATAAACCATCAGCTAACATCATGTTAAATGGCACTAAACTGAAGGCTTTCCCCCTTAAATCAGGAACAAGACAGGGTTGTCCACTCTCTCCACTCTTATTTAATGTGGTACTAGAGGTTCTCGCCACAGCAATCAGACAAGACAAAGAAATAAAAGGCATCATATCGGAAAAGAAGAAGTAAAGGTATCACTTTTTGCAGATGATATGATCCTATACATCGAAAACCCCAAAGAATCCACAAAAAGACTACTAGAAACAATAAGCCAATACAGTAAGGTCGCAGGATACAAAATTAACATTCAGAAGTCAATAGCCTTTCTATATGCCAACAATGAAACAACTGAGAAGGAACTCAAAAGAATAATCCCCTTCACGATTGCAACAAAAAAAATAAAATACTTAGGAATAAACATAACAAAGAATGTAAAGGACTTATATAATGAAAACTGTAAACCATTGTTAAGGGAAATTGAAAAAGATATAATGAGATGGAAGAATATACCTTGTTCTTGGCTAGGAAGAATAAATATAATCAAGATGGCTATATTACCCAAAGCAATATACAAATTCAATGCAATTCCCATCAAACTTCCAATGACGTTTTTTAAAGAAATAGAGCAAAAAATCATCAGATTTATATGGAACTATAAAAAACCCCGAATAGCCAAAGCAATCCTAAAGAAAAAGAATGAAGCTGGGGGCATAACAATACCTGACTTCAAACTCTATTATAGGGCCACGACAATCAAAACAGCATGGTATTGGCAGAAAAATAGACACTCAGACCAATGGAACAGAATAGAAAGTCCAGAAATAAAACCACATATATATAGTCAAATAATTTTTGATAAAGGGGCCAACAACACACAATGGAGAAAAGAAAGCCTCTTCAATAAATGGTGCTGGGAAAACTGGAAAGCCACATGCAAAAGAATGAAACTGGACTACAGTCTCTCCCCCTGTACAAAAATTAACTCAAAATGGATCAAAGATCTAAACATAAGACCTGAAACAATTAAGTACATAGAAGAAGACATAGGTACTCAACTCATGGACCTGGGTTTTAAAGAGCATTTTATGAATTTGACTCCACAGGCAAGAGAAGTGAAGGAAAAAATTAATGAATGGGACTACATCAGACTAAGAAGTTTTTGCTCAGCAAGAGAAACTGATAACAAAATAAACAGAAAGCCAACTAAATGGGAAATGATATTTTCAAACAACAGCTCACATAAGGGCCTAATATCCAAAATATACAAAGAACTCATAAAACTCAACAACAAACAAACAAACAATCCCATAAAAAAATGGGAAGAGGATATGAACAGACACTTCTCCCAGGAAGAAATACAAATGGCCAACAGATATATGAAAAGATGCTCATCTTCTTTAGCTATTAGAGAAATGCAAATCAAAACAGCAATGAGATACCACCTCACACCTGTTCGATTAGCTATTATTAGCAAGACAGGTAATAGCAAATGTTGGAGAGGCTGTGGAGAAAAAGGAACCCTCATACACTGTTGGTGGGAATGTAAAGTAGTACAACCATTATGGAAGAAAGTATGGTGGTTCCTCAAAAAACTGAAAATAGAACTACCTTATGACCCAGCAATCCCTCTACTGGGTATATACCCCAAAAACTCAGAAACATTGATACGTAAAGACACATGCAGCCCCATGTTTATTGCAGCATTGTTCACAGTGGCCAGGACATGGAAACAACCAAAAAGCCCGTCAATAGATGACTGGATAAAGAAGATGTGGCACATATACACTATGGAATACTACTCAGCCATAAGAAATGATGACATCGGAACATTTATAGCAAAATGGTGGGATCTTGATAACATGATACGAAGCGAAATAAGTAAATCAGAAAAAACCAGGAACTGCATTATTCCATACGTAGGTGGGACATAAAAGTGAAACTAAGAGACATTGATAAGAGTGTGGTGGTTACGGGGGGGAGGGGGGAATGGGAGAGGGAAAGGGGGAGGGGGAGGGGCACAAAGAAAACAAGATAGAAGGTGACAGAGGACAATCTGACTTTGGGTGACGTGTATGCATCATAATTGAAAGACAAGATACCCTGGTCTTGTTATTTTTGAATATATGTATCCTGATTTATTGATGTCACCCCATTAAAAAAATAAAATTATTTAAAATAATAATAATAATAATAATAATAATATCTTAATGGTTTGGTTCATGTCTGTTGTACATTCTTCATGGTTATGGAAACATACAAACATATTTTCACATGTGTCTTTTTTTCTTACAAAATGGGATCATACTATACACAATTCTCAGCACGTTGCTTTGCCATTTAGCAGTATACTAGGATGTTTCTCTAAGTCTCTTTATGTAGCCCTAATACATTCTTCTTAATAGCTGCACAAAAGCCTATACTTTTGATGTATTATAACTGAGGATTCAGGCCGTGTCTGTTTTTCTGCAATAAAGGCACTGGTAAATTAATTCTTATATACTAATATTAGAATTTCAATAGGATAGAAAACTTAAAGAAAAGTGGATTTTAAAAACTATTATATGTGCATATAGTAAAGTGAAAATGAAGTAGCCAGGTGCTGGCAGACAGAGATTCATACTGGGCTTCTTTACTAAAGGCCCAAGAAGAATTGCACATACTGTATCAATCGTGTACCTGACTAAGGAGTCCTCAAAATGTCAATTCTTTGCAGAAAACAGATTACAGGTTTCTTGGGGCTATTGTGGGAACAAAGATTAACTTAAGTGGGCACCAGAAATCTCACTGGGATTATGAGAATGTTCTGATTAGATTATGGGGAGAGTTGCACAACTCAGTAATTTTACTAAAAGTTATTGAATTATACTTTTAAATTGGGAGAGTTTCATGGTATGTAAATTATACCTCAGTACAGTTGTTTAAAAGGTATATTTTTAAAGCAGGTCATGGGACATCTTTTTTATATCAATTAGTGTTAACTGAAAAAAGCTTTGCCTCAATAAAGTCAGTTTCAGGCCACCAACATCTGTTTGATTTATTATAGTCTGAATTGTTGGAATTTGCTCAATAAATATTTTCTTCATTTAACTGAACAAACTCTTTTGCTCCTGCTGACTGCAACAGTTTTTTTTCCAGGATGGCACTGAAGAAAGCCATGATCTTATTTAGACAGTGATGATGAATTTTATCAATTCTGTTTAGTCATTTATTCAACAGTTTATACTAAGCACAAAATTTGTGCCGGGCACTGTGCTAATAATTTGGAATATATCTATGTTTAAAAAAGTCCAATATCCCTGCCCTCTTGGAGATTTATACTCTAGCTTAAAGTCTAAGAAAGGAGAGAAGACCACTATTCATGTTTTAAAGCAGCATTTTCCAAACCAATTGCCTGGATTTCTTGTTAAATAGAGACGGGGTCTGGAATTCTGGTTTTCTATCAAGGAGTCAGGTAATACTGATTCTGCTGGTCTGAAGACCACACTTTAAGAGCAAGGTTTTAACATAAAATGACATGTATTACATAATGATCACAGTTACATGGTTGTAGTGTATTTTATGCCCTGTGTTCTCCCCAAATTCCTCCATTTACTGGGATCCAAATAAACAGCCCAGATGGCATTGGGGGAGTGGGCAGTCAGTAGTTCTTGGTCATTACCTGGTACCTCTTCAGCATGTCTTTGCTGGATGAGAGATGTGCTGTCCACTGCAAAACGTGAGAACATGGCTGGTCTTGGAAGTAGTATCTTCTGGTCACTCCCTCCACTGTGTGGTCCAGAAGTTAGGTACCTTGAGTTTTTCTTCAGAGATTTTATAACTCTTCTGTCAACTTTTGATGATAAAAACATAGGATATGACTAAAAGTTACTAACCAGTGTATCATAGCAATTAGGAAAGAAAACTAATATTTTTGAACACATACTGTGTACATTTAAGCATACTGTGATGCTTAGACCTTAGGAATGATTTATTATTATTTCATTTTTAAGCATGTCAAACTGTGGTCCTCAGAGTATTTTGTTAATTTTTTTCTAGTTTGTCTAAGATCACACAATAGGTGGTTAACAGAACTAAGAATAGAATTATTTGTATCTGACTTCTAAGAGGCAACCGAACCCTGAGCCTCATACCCTGCTGGAGAGTTCTTAAAGAATATTTTTTGTCTCTTTAGATCTCCCTCAATTCTTACAACTTTAGAGGTTGAAGCACCATAATTTCCTTAAAAAACAACAACAACTATTTCACCCTCATGTCCCATTACTGCCCAGAAACTCTGAAAATACATGGGCCTTGGCATTGGCTATTATAAATCATTTTATCTGATAACCTTTTGTGAAGACAGAATATGAAAAGATTCTGTTCCTGTTTCTTGTTCTTTTCAAATATTCCAGCATGACCTGCAATGCATGTCCTAGACATAGGCAACTTTTGAAATATCAAAACATCTCTTGTTGGAAAATAATTGATCCTTGTTATATTTCTAATAATATTTTTGACTAGTCATCTTCAGGACATCAGATTTAATTAAGTGTAATTGCTAATTAAAGTATAGATGTATGATTGAATTCCTGGGAAATTAGAAAAAGAAAATTTTAAGTAAAAAGCAGAATTCTCTTTATATGCTCCCCCCTTTTGGTAATGTCTTGACCTTTTGTCAAACGCAGTGCAAAGAAAATGTAATTAATGCAAGTTTGTTTTGTACGCCCAGTAATAGATTTTTTCATTGAAACATAACCTTTATATGATGCTTCTGTTATTACTAGATGTCAGATAAAAATTAAATGAGCTTGCTCTGAGCTTTAGATTTATCTTTCTGTCTGCAAAAGGCTGTGTGAGAGTCTGAGGAGATACATAGTTTTTACTGATGATTCTATAAATTAGTCCCATCAATCTTCAGTAAACATGATGCACCCTCTCTTTGAAGCTCATGGCTGGAGCCAGCAGTGACTTTGCAGCCCAGCACTATCTGCATCCTCTGTTTAGAAAGACCTCCAGCTACCAGAAACTTCAACCAGTTAGTGCACCAATGCAGTGTGGCTTACTCAAGACATGAGTGGCAGCCTGAAGCAGTTCATGGATCTTTACAGATTGGAATAAAGCACCCAATTTACCAGTGGGATACTGTGTTTGGTTCATCGCAGCTTCATGGCAATCAGATCCAGAATTAGAACTGAAAACTGACTTAAGAGCTACAGAAGGCCCTTTCATGCACTATCGCTGAGGGGCTTATGTTTCTGTACTGCAAACATTGACCTTGATTGTCTCCCCAAGGTCCCACAACAATATTATCAATCTGTGTTGGTAAAGATAGCACCCTTCACTTTACCTGCATTTCTGAAGCTGAGTTACAAAGCAGAGATTGACTCTTAAATGGCCCTCTGCTCTACAGGTATGAAACCTGGGATCAAGGAGAAAGCCTCCTTTATTTGGCAGTCAGCGTTACTCAGATTTGAGGTCTGTGTTAAAGATTAGTTCCAGGGAGCACAGAACATGGCCTGAGTGACCAACGACTTGGAGATAGGATCCCACTTGGCCAAGCACCAAGAAGTCTCCCGTTTCCTGGGATAAGTCAGACTTCACAGGGTGCAGAGTTTGACCTCACATCTTATGAGAACAAGCAGCACATCTCCAGCAGGGCCAGAAACACTGCAGAAGCAGTCCCTGCCTCACTATTACAGTGCTTTCACTGCCAGTTTTGTTCAGAGCTCCAGAAGTGCAGGGGATGTGTGAACATGTCAAATTAATGAAAAACAAAGTTAAACATTTCAGAACCTGCAAAAGGGTTCAATTCCAGAAATGAGCAAAGGTTTGGGAAGAACCTTATTTTTATTTTATTTTTTTTTAGCAAGGTTTATTCATCCTGTATAGACACAAAAATAAGTCTCTCAAAGAACATGAATATTTGAGGCATTTGGCAACACGCAGACTCTGGCACCCTTTCTTTATTTATACCATGTAATTATACTCGCCTTTAGATGTGTGTCCTTTTCATTACTGAGTCTAACATGGTCTTTTGTGAAATTCCAGTTATTGATTAGCACTGGCAACTCTGAAATGTGGCTTTTTATACATCAATAAATCTTTCTTTTTCCTCTTTTTAAATCACAGCAGATCTTGTTGGACATTTGGGGAGAAAACAACTTAAAATTCACATCCAGATCTTGGCTGCCAATTCAGGACTTTGTTACTATGAGATTTGCCAAGTTTCTAGCTTACTCCTCGCTAAAAGTGCAGCTTTGGGGGTGGAGGATTCCTGTAGCTACAGTAAAAACTGAGTGACATCATTAGAACTCAGCTAAATCTGTGACTCCCATGAAATCCTGGCCTTCATGTCTCTCCCCATCCTTTTTTTGGTTTCTCCCCTCCTCACTGACCCTCAACCCATCCTATAGTCATTTTTTTAACTAAAAGCAAACAAAAACTGCTCAGAGGCATGACATCAGTGACCAACTATGAACCTATCAGATTTGTTTGAATAAACGCAAGTAAACAACCAAAGACTCAGCCTTCTTTCAAGAGATTTAATTCTTTTGCCAGTTTTATACTTACAGTGTTAATTCTTATTAGGGAAAACAGTGCCCTTTTAAAAAGAATAAAAATTAATATTTCTGGGGGAGAAACAAATGAGACGTGAGCACAAGCATCAGCTATTTCCAGCTTTCCTTTATTAATGAAAGTGATCGTGTTTGATCTGTTATGCCACCAGGAATATTTAGTAGCCTCACATTATTTTAAACTTGGTTATATTTAGTGTTAAATCACTTTAGGAAAAGAACAAAGGTTCTTTAATAATGCTATCTCCATATTACATGTTTATATCAAGATTGAGGTCGTACTTTGAGAAAGTTTCATTAGTGCATGTATTAAATGGCCCCTTGATCCTCTAAGAGTTAATACAACTTTTCATGCCGCCTGCTTTGCAGTTACTAAAGATCTCGTCTTTCTTTTAAAATTAATCGACTGTTCTTACCTTTGTCTGATTGTGTAGAGATTTTCACGTAGACCCACTAAAGTTGCCAACTCTAGAAGACGGTTACTAACCATTCTCAATATGGGGGAGCCCACCAAGTACTGTTTCAGAATGGAACGCTGTTTCCTCACAGCGAGTTTCCTTCTTCCTATTTAATGTTGGCAACCTTGATTTTGGAATATTTTTGCATTTACAATCAAGAAACTTTCAAAGAATGTTATTCTGACTGGCTTATTAGGAACCTGTGATTTATGGCATGCTTAATTCCACCTGACTTCCATTGGGTGGCAGAGAACAAGAAATATATTCAAATTTTGTCAAAGTCCAAGAATAGAATATTTTTTGTCAGATTCAAGCCTGTATTCCAAGCATTTATCCATTTTACTTGTTTATTTATATATATTTTGTAACACCAGCCTGATTAGTACATGGGTTTTGAGACCCATGTCGCTTCTGGGAGACTGTTTCTACATCTTCTGGGGTCAGAAGGCCATTACAAGCCATACAGCAAGAGCACGGTGGGTTATGATGAAGCATTTACTCTCTTGTAATGCAAGAGCCTATTTAGGGTGATCCTTGTGCTGCTGTCAGAGCAATGAGGGTCAGCAGTTGCGGTGACAAATTAGTTTTGACAAGCTTAATGACCCCAAAGAAGAAAAGTCTGTGGCTCTGATAGCAACTGGGGAATAATTGGTGATCTCAGCCAAATGGGGAATGTGTTAAAATTCCCCAGTCTCTAAGGCTGGCCAGTTACACCATTCAGCAAAGGGGTGGAAGGTTGCCATTCACTTCTCTAGCCTTACAAAGGCATCAGCAGGCTGCATTTCAATCAATTGAATTTGGTTTGGCGGGACATCAGAACACTGAAAGAAAGAACTGGATCTTTCAAACTATGTTCGTATGAAAAACTTGGGCAAAGAGCAAAACAAGAATTTTTGTAAGGCACCAGTGGATAGTGCTGATCTCACTGTTGGCAAGTTCTACTGGTGCACCACGGGCTAGCTCTCCCTCATCTGCTGAGGGTGAGGAGGTCCTGTGAACACGCACAGGTTCATTAGAATGCATAGTAAGTGATGATCAATTATCAGTCTACCCAAACATAATCTTTTCATTATCCTATTGAACAAAACATTTATTGTGAACCTAATACATGTCAGGGCTCTTCTGGGTGTCAGGGAATACGATGAGCAAAACAAGAAGAGACCTCTACCTCCATGGATACAGTTAAGAGAGAAATAAGAAATAAGCCAGATGGTTCCAAATGGTGGTAAATCAGATGATTCCAGGTGGTGGTAAGTGCTATAGAGGAGAACACTTAGGGTATGTGGCAGATGTATTAGTTTTGTTAGGGCTGCTGTAACAAAGAAGCACAAACTGGTGGCTTAACTAAGAAATTTATCGTCTCATAGTTCTAGGGGCTACAATCTGCAATCAAGGCATCAGTAGGATTGATTACTTCTGAGGGCTGTGATTACATTTGAGATTTGTTCCAGGCCTCTCACCTTGGCTTGTGAATGGCTGTCTTCATATTCACATGGTGGTCTCCCTGTCTCTTCACATTGTCCTCTTTCTGTGTGAGTCTCTGTGTCTGCAATTCCCCCTTTCTATAAGGACACCAGTCATATAGTGTTAGCTCCCTATCCCCAATGACCTCATGTTAACTTGATTAGATATGTAAAAACCCTATCTTCAAAAAGGTCACATTTCTGAGGTCCTGGGGATTAGGACTCAAACATGAACTTTGAGGGAACACAATTCAACCTGTAAGATCAGTTAAGCTACCTAAGAGAAAAGAGAACACATCTGGGAGGGAGTGATAATTCAGTTGAGACCTGAGAAGAAATCAGTCCTGAGAAGGCAGAGTCAGGGCACTTGGACAGAAGAAATAGCATGTAAGAGACCCTGAGGTGGGAGGGGCTTTATGCGCTTTAGGAAGAGTAGCTGGAGGGCTTGCAATGACAAGGGAAGGCATTAGGTCAGAGATGTGGCAGGGAGCAGATCACATGGGCCTTGTTGGCCAATTGCAAAGAGGAATTTGGATCTCATTTTGAGTATAGTAGGAAGCTAATGGAGCATTTTAATCAGAGGAGGTATGTGTTCTGCTTTTCATTTTTAAGCTTATATTTATAAAGTGCCTATGGAAACAAAGCAACGTGTCCAGAGCAGAATGGGAATCCAGGTTTTTCTACGATCTTTACCATAGCCACACCTGGACCTCTTGCCATGTATTTAACCACCAAGGACTTTTTACAGCTCTTTTGCGGCCCGTTCCCACAGCATGTTATCTGTTTTCCCATCTCTAGGACTTTGCCAAAGATATTTCTTCTGTCTGGATTTCCCTAAGTGCCTATGCTGCACATTGAACTCCTATTCATACTTTGACACCCATCTCAAAAGTTACTTCCTATATGGTATCATCCCAGATTCACACAGTCCATCTCTGTCTTTGCTTATGTCTTTTATTATACCACACTGCATTACATTATTTGTTTCTGTGCCCACCTAGCCAAATATTGGATAAGCTCCCTGGGGACCCTAACTCTATTTATATTTGTGTGCTGGGAGCCTACCACAGCATCCAGCTTAGAGTCACACCCAACAGCTATTTATGAAATAAATGACTAGATGATGTATAAGACAGTGTATTGTGCTTAAAAAGAGAAGCCATTAAGAATTCTCTTGGTCTAGCAGGGTAAGGTGGAAAAACGTGGGGCTTTATTTTGGGCACATCAATAGCAATCTGACTTCAGTTCCCAACAAGAGTTTCTTCTGGGATTGTTGCTTAACTTACTGGAGTCTATTCCTTCACTAGTAATGATTAGGCTCAGTGAAGCCTAACTTTAAAAAAAGGAGAATTAATTTAGGAAATTTGTATATGTAGCTGAACTATCACCTGGCACAAATTAGCTGCTCAATAAAATGGTGTGGTTTTTTTTTTTTTTTCCTCTTCTCATCTTCAAAAAGCCTTATGGTTATGACACGTGTGGAAAAGACTTGAAGATTCATGAAAACTCTGAAATGGGCAGTTGTTAAAGGCTTGGTAGTTTCATATGACAGACATTTACCTCTAAAATATGTATTCAGGGAACTGAGAGAGTGGAAAGGATGTTGCAACATTCTGGTGGAAAATCGGTGATTTGGAGGCATGGAGGGATCACAGCTTTCCATCTTTTCATAAAGAACTTTAGGAGTGTAGATTTACTACCACAGAATTCCAGCACTGAAGGGCTGATTCATTAACCATGATAATCCCTTTGTTCGGGGCCTTATTTCTTAGTCCCAAGAGGCAGCCTGGTTTGCAACATGGGAATTTCAGGCAGAACATTTGCCCAGTCTTGCCACATCTACGGTGTGAGTCTTCGTTGGACCTGAGCAGATGATGTCAATGCTTAATTTTTAAGACAAAAGGGAAAACATTAAGACACTCTTCCCTTTACGTACCCAAGACAGACTGGGAATGAGAAATAAAGAAACTTCACCAAGAAGTCTGTCAGTGCTAAAATTTCTTTGTATATTTTTCAGAGCAGTGGTATGTGTGTGTGTTTGCCTAGTAGCAAGGTTTTAAATATGGCTTCTATTTGAATCAATGTTCTCTCATGTTGCCTCTGGTGTGAAGATCTAATTTTGTCGGTACTGCCCTGGTGGTATATCCTTAATGCTGCTCAGTAAGTCCCTTAGTTTTCTTGCTTGCAATATGCAAATTCCATCTCCTGGTTCATCTTGGGTCTTTGTTCCTCATGCACAGGCAGTCTCAGTGCCTTCTCCTCACTGTCACCTCAATAGCAACTTTTACAATCTTCTCTTAAGTGTGCTAATTATAAAGGTGAAAGAAGACATTAATTGGCTAGGCAGCCAAACTGGAGAAGTGTTATTCAGTCCAAATACATTGATTACTGCATAAACAGGAACAGGTTTGATGTGTAGGCAGTGTAAAACACTCCCAGGCAAGGACTCCAAACCCACTGCTTAATGATGATTTTATCCTGCTTTTCCACTTGAGACCCCTAGGCCTTACTTTCAAAGAAAGAACAGATAGATAGATATGAAGCCACTTTGAGATTTTCCTTTCCTTTCCATTACACTGTGGGAGGCAGGTGGCTTAGAGGCCTCATGAAGGTTTTTCAGGTTTTAGCTCCAACTGTTTACGCCATGCTGGGAGTTTCAGGGCAGGTTCTCAAGGACGAAGTTCTTAGACGATTTGCCAGGAATGATGCGAGGGCTTAATCAGCTTGTGACTGCAAGTGTAGATTGTTCTTGTTATTGATGTGCCTGAGAGTTGAGGCAGAAACCTGGCCTTTGGGGGGCGCTCTCATGGGCAGCAAAGCTGCAGAAAAGTTAAAAGACTAAACATGAAAAATTGTTAAAGCATGGTCAGCCCTCTAATGTGCAGAGCTGTTTCTGTAAGGGAAGTGCTGCTTCGGGGTTATTCAAAGTTGGCTGGGGGAAGAAGCCACTTCGGCAATGAAAGGAGAAAAAAAATATAACTGGTCCACGGGATCAAAAGAAAAAAACCCCTCCACATAATGTATTTTGGTGCACCCTAAAGCTAGAGGTTAACTCCAGTGTGTTGTGTTACTTAAGAGTAGGCTGAGATTCAGAATGATGTCTCCGAGCCCTTTGGCTTTCTGGGAAAGGCCTTTATTTGATGGGCCAAAAATATTCCGCTTGAAGATTGGGTCTCCACAGAATTAGACAAAGGGCATCAAAGTCTGTTCCGTGGTGATCTGAAGGCTTCTGTCCAGGACATTTCTGTTGATTTGGATACCAACTGTAGTCTCAAACCCTGGGCACTTGGTTGTAACATTTTAATAGTCAGCCTGGATTTTTGGCAGGCATTTGTTTAGTTTATTTTTCTCTAAGCTTGAGACTTAAAAAATTGAAACTTGAGAGCATTGCTGTTTCTTGAAACTTAAAATAAAATGTAAAAAACTATTGAGGGTGTTTTTTTATTTCAGCTGCCACATCGAGGCATAGAATTTAACTTTTATAAATGTCCATTGGGTAACTTTACCACAACAGATTTTTTTGTTGTTTTTGGTAATGTTAGCATGTGGTTTGACCAAAGTTGAAGAAGTCTTTTTTCTTCCTCTTCTCTCTTTCGCTTTTTCCCCCCCTAAATTCAGAGAATGAAGTAAAAATATATTTCAGAGGGGACAGACTGGTATTGCCCTAGCCACTGGCTTGTGCATTTATTTATGTTCCCTCCTATCTCCCATACTGTTTTTAAAAGGAAGTTTCTCTCTACTGATTATGTTGACATCTTATTCTCCTTAGATTTTGCTTCTTTCTGCTCTGTCTCTCAGACAACCAAACTCAATATGGGGATTTCTAAAGAATCCAATATATTAGTCAATTACCAGGTGAACAGTCTATCCATAAATATAATTTATCAATGCTTTTGCCCTGTGGCTTGTGAGTCTGTAAATGCTGGAAGAGAAAATTAATCTGATATTTTGGTATTGTTCATGTTTAACCCTTCTCTCTTTGGTAAGAATCTATTCTCAACCTTGGAAGCATCTTGGATAGTTTCTGTTCTTTAATCTATTGTCAACCAACCATAACCACTGTTCATGACTTCTTTCATTGGCGTGATGCTTTAAATTTTGTAAAATATTGTGTATATGTATCTAATCTTTGAACTCTACAACAGCCTTTTGAAGCAGACCATTCTCAGTGGCAGAAACTCCTTCTCAGGCATCACGATACCTTTGCCCCTCTGTCTTCCATGGAATGCAAGTGGGTGGTGTGGGCAAAAGGATTGATGAGAATCCTTGGTTGAACTGTCTTTCTCTTTTTTTAAAAAAAAAGAAAAGCACAAAATGACATGACTAGCAACTTTCCATTTAAATCCTAACAGACAGGCAGAACACCACATGTCTTCATGGACGTAGTGATGGGAAATGGAAAGACCTGACTTTCACTCACTGTCTTCCCTCCACACTCTCCTGAAAGGCCCCGTTTCTGAGACGTCTCTCTGATTTACAACCTCGCTTCCTGGGTCACCCTTACGGGACACAGCTACTAGCTATGGCCGTTCATGCTTTCTCTCCCCCAGCCAGCCCCCCTGCGCCCTCCACGCTGTGAATTCTCTTGCTTGTGCAGAGCTTCTGCTCACCAGGTGGGTCCTTTTGAGCTTTTCCATCTCTCTTATTTATTTATTTTTACCAACAGGCTTATTCCATGTGCGCTGTTGTCTGAATTGTCATGAATTTTGGATTTAATTTCAAAATGTCAAAGGCATGTTTTCAGCTGAACAAACCAAATGAAGTAAAAAGCTTCATCCCCCCTCTTACTTTATTCTCATTACCCATCCCAGCGGGGAGGATGAGTAAAGAACGCATCCTCTAGATCCTGAAAGAATTTCTAATATTCATTCTTTCTCCATAAGATACAGAGCTTAATCCTTTCTTTAGACATTTTCTTTTTTCTAAATAAACAGGGCCTAATTGGAAAAAGCTGAGAGAGCTAAGCAGCAAAGAATAGAAAACATTTACTGAGCTTGGGAGTGCATATTGAATACTGCAGGAAATTTGCATATGGATTTCTTGGTGAAAAAAATAGAAACATTCTCAGCCCATTAGTTACTGTGATGGACTCCCACTGACTAAAATCCAAGTAGTTTGCCTTGTTTTCTCCAACTGTTCTTTTCTGTAATCATTTCTCTTTAACTACAGGGCAGCTATTCTGTTACTGCACTTTGTACTAGGGGGAAAAAGGCAAAATAAGGAGCATAGCTGTGCCTAGATTATGAGCAGGGTATCTCTGATTTACTACCCAGAACATTGTACTATTATTTCTGAGTTTAGGCAGAGGCGTGCCTCTTTACCTGAGGGAGCGTCCAAGTCAGTTTCAGCTCTACCGTTGTATTAAGTGACAACCCTTAGTTACAACCCTTGGATTACTCCTTGGTGCCTCAGTTTCTCCAAATGCAATATGGAGCCAATGTTCAGCAGCACTAATGGAGATGGGGAAAAGAATCAATGAATATTTATGAAAGTGAATTGAGTCCCTGCAATATAAGATACTACATAAATTTAAAGCATAATTGAAGTAAGGAGAACAGATTAGTGTTAAATGTATGTGTGAAACACATTTTACATTTCATTCCAACAAAGACTGAATTTAATTTACTCCAAGTGAAGAGGAGGAAGAAAGGGGGGAACGTGGTATTGTGAATTAGATTCTAAATTTGGATTGTGATATGTTGATTGGTGTACTACAGACAAAGCCACATGTTGACTTTTTCAGCAAATGCATGTGTGTGCTTGTGCGTGTACATGGATGGGTATGTGGGTGTTGACGGTGGAAGGGGGATACACATGATAAGCAAATCTAATTACCATTGGCAATACTTCTCCAAGAGAGCTGCATCAAGTACCAGCAGAAGGATTGTTATCAGAAAGATAGTTAAAACTCTTTGCCTTTAGAAAAATCACTAAACATGGATCAGGTAGGTCTCTGCATTGTGGTGTGAGGCAAGACCTTGTGTACAGAGACATTCAGACATTACCTACAGTGACCTTCTGCATTGTTGTGTCATTTGTTTAAGAGAACAGCCTAAACCCTGTCACTTTACAAAAGAATCATTGAATATTGATAGATGTGGCAGTTGGTGTAGAAGATCAAAATATCAATATCAATCAGCCTGTTTCAGGCTTCCCACAGTGGCTTAGAAACTGCTGGAAAGAAAGATTTGTGCAGCATTGATCTCAGAAAGGGAATGAAATCCTATTGAAGAGGAGTCTCTATGTTTTATAAATACCTGAGTGCTGCATATGTACTAATTTGTCCAAAAAACTAAAAAAAAAGATAAATATTCTCAAAAGATTTTATTATAAAAAGGATGTCCTGCAAAATAAATAAGATTCATGTGGGAGAAAAGCTGTGTTTGGGTTGTCAGTTTGACCCCTAGGACCTTAACTATATAAAGTGTAGCCTGGACACCATCAGCATCTCTTGAGAGAGTTGTTTGTTTGTTTGTTTTGAAATACAGATTCCCAGGCTGTGCTCCAAACCTGCTCAGAGTTGGCCTTATAAAATGGATTCTTCATGGAGATTTGTGTGCACGATCAAGTCTGAGCACTTTCTTAGGTTACCACTTGATATATGATTGTCTTAGGTCTCCATACAAATAATCCTTGATAAACTCTCAGGAATTGAGTTTCGATTACTGAATAAATGATGATCAAGAGTAGCTTTGACATTGGGATGATCTGACCTCATATTACCCATTAAACCCAGATTTTGTGGTTTGTATTCATTGGGTGCCTGGCAGGTTCAGGCACTGGGCTAGATTCTGGGTACAGAGGGATGGATACAGAACTTGAGTGAAAATCATTATGCAGATGGTTGCTGAAAATTTTATTTAATGGCAGATAAATACAGACTTATGCAGGAAAAATAGAGTGTGCAAGGAAAGTACGAATCGAATGAGCCTGGTCCGTGGTGCTGCTGCCCTTTAGAGGCTTCTGGTTTAAGTGGGCCCCCGTGTGGGTGGACCCTGCCAGGCCCAGGAGCAGTGAGGCAGATTACTATTTCCCAGGAGTAAGGTTGCTGAGGAAAGGAGGGAACCGATGCCATTCAGCTAACTTTTTCCCTTAAGTAAACATTTTTACTGGCCATATGATTTTATTTTTTTGAGGTGCCAAAAGCTTACATGGTTTGCTCAAATTAGAAAAATAATAAACACCACAAGTCCGGAGAGCATGCAAACAAGAGCTCTAAATAGGGTAGTGGTTCCAGATCTGCCTTGTTGGTTGTCATTCTCCAGAGTCTCTTGCTCCGGATGGACCTGGGCTCAGCGGCTGCTGGCTCTCCCTCTCATCCTCCCCGTGGTTGCACAGTGACCGGCGGTGTTCCGTCTACCTTCCCTGCAGTGGTCAGCCATTCTTCAGCCAACCTCCAGTTGTCCAGGAAGGGCCAACTTTTTTTTTTTCATGCTTCTTCTCTCTTTCCTTTTCTCTCTTTCCTCTTTTTCCTGTTAAGGTGGCTTCTCCATCTCAATCATTTTAAGTTTGAACTTGATTTGCATATCAGAACTGCTAATTATACCAATTACTTAGAGTGCTTCTGGGTTCTAAAAAGAAATCTGAAACTGACCCCTTTCATTACAGTCAGTGTCAGCTTGCCCTGAAATTTGGAGCTATGGAGACAGGTCCTTTCTTTCTTTCTTTCTTTTTTTTCCCTTATAAACATTTTTAAGTGGCCAGCTGCCAGCAGCTGTATTTTCCAGGTCCCAAACACTCATGTTTCTCTGGTCATGTTTTTCTGTAGTCCAGCATACATTCTTTGACTAAATACTACCCTTGAAAGATCAAAAGGAGTACTCCCTGCTTTCATTTTGTTCTTGGCTGTAGCTCATGGATGTCTATTTTTTTTTTCTTCATTTACGGAAAGCTCTCTTTCAGAAGAAAAAGCAGTGCCTCTGTGGATCATAAAGAGATCATTAGCATTTACTAATACAGTCTGTTCTTAAGTTGCTTCACCACCCCATCTTTTCAGTATGATTTACTGAGCAGCTGATATAATTGAGCTTTGAATTTTTAGATTACTATAAAGCAAGACCTATTGTCACTTATTGCTGGGTGTAATAGCACCATATGTATTTAGTGAAGCTATTTATTCACCTCCCTGGTGGATAACTTTGTCAAAATGAGTTGAGATATTTCTGTGTGTGCAGTTGGAATCTAGAAAACATTTGCATTTCATATAGCACTTAGAACTTAGAGGGCTTTGCAAGCTCTTTTTTTTTTCCCCTCCAGGCCTGAGGGTCTGTTAAGTTTTCCTCACTTTTTATTGTTCTCCATTGTTTGTTAGAACAAGCACTGTTTGTATGAGTACACAGTTATTCTGAGTGGATTTTAAGCCCTAGAAGCATAGTTTTTAAAAGAGGAAGGGAGGAAAAGAAAGCATTTTAAAATGAGTAACTTGTGTTTTAATATATAAGGACTCATTTTTCAGTTATTTAACAAAGCTGCATTGGGAGCTTACCATGTACACTGGTGCATCATGAAAAAGACCAGCCTGGATCTGGTCCTAAAGGAACTCACATTCCTTGAGGATGTTATGAAAACACATACATGGGAGACTAAACCTAAGCCTGGGGACAGAAAATACTTTTTCTGACAAAGGGATATATCAGCTAAGCTCTAAAAGATGAGTAGGTTTTAACCAGGCAAATAGGAGGAACACTTTTTTCCAGACCAAGGATGAAGCATGTGCAAATGCCCTGAGCTGAGAAAGGCATGGCCCTTTAGAGGAACTGAAAGACCGGTGTGACTTAAACTAAGGGAGGGAGCAAGAGAGAGAACAGGGATGAGATTGAGGAGCAGGCAGAAGCCAGACAGAACAAGATCTTATAAGCCATGACTAGGCTTTGCTCTTTATTCAGAACCAATGCAAAGCCTTTAAAGAATTTGACACAGAGGAGTGACATGATCAGATTTCTAGTTTCAAAAGAGAACTCGGCAGCAGTGTGCAGACTAGATGGTGGGTGGGGGCAAGTGTGGATAGGGGACCCATTAGGACATTATCAAAGTAGACCAGATAAGGGATGGTGGCTTAGACTAGGGGAGGTTAAATGTTGATGGAGAGAAGTAAACATTTTGAGAGATACTTTTAAGGATTTGGAGATTAGAAATGAATGTATAGAAGTGGGAGATGTCACGATTCTGGGCCTACATTGCTGAGTGAATAGAGAACAGAGAATGAAGACTCTGTTTTGGGGGAAAGGTCATTGTTAAGTGTTGGAATCTTGACATTGTGGTACCTGTGAACCATCAGTGTAGAGTTTGAATAGGCAGTAGGTTCTGGAGCTCAGAGAGGTATAGGCCAAGTTTAACAAATGTTGGTCTTGTGCAATCTGATGCAGATTGGATTCTTATATCCAACAAAGGAAATAGTAGTATTAACTGTTTTTTTCTTGGGAGAATTTTAGTTCAATTAAAATTAGAAGTGTTACTTCAAACATTTAGGTGAATATTCAATCAACTAACCATTGTTTCAAAAAAAAAACACATTTATTGAGCTCCTAATATATATTAGGCATTATCGTATTAGATTATGAGAATTAAGACATTTTTTTTTCTTCATAGTAAAATTACTTTGAAGAAAGGCTTAGCCAAGTACACATCTAAGAAAGACATGTTTTCTTACCATTGGTAAATTGGTAATAAATTCAGAAACACCTTTGTTTAATGAAATTAGTAAGGTATTTCATTAGCTGCATATGCAGCTTTGAGGTCCTTCTAGAATATTCAGGTTGACTATTTCATGCCAGGTTTCACTTTGCATTTGATTCTAAGCATCCTAAGCACCTGAGTGGCTTACATATGCATACCACTTTTTTTTTTATTTGAGAATTACAGTTTGTAAAAAGGAAGATTATGGCAACAACATAAGGCTCACAGTAGTAATTATTAATGACTTCACTCTACGCTCAGACTTTGGTGAAAATGATTTATATAATTTAGGATAGTTGACCTTATTGGCTACAGTGAATTTAAACTAGTAATATTTTTTTTGCTTTATGAAGAAACAGAAGAAAAACTGCATTTGGATTCCTTCCATGACATGTTTCTTTATCTATTTGAACTCTTGAGAAGTGAATATTCCCTTGGCGTTGCTTCGCCTCTTTAGGCCTCAATTCCCTTCATTTGTAAAAATAAGGATAATAATACTAGATAATTTGAATACAGAAAATTATAGTGCCTAACTTTTATTGAGAATTTACTCTGTACTAAGTACTTTCATGTCAGCATCTCTGGCTCTGGAAGATAGCCAAGGAGATAAAAGAAGAAACATATCTTAAAAAAAATTCTTTTTATTCTTGTTTTCATTTTTTGGAAAATATGAAACAAAGTAGTTAAATGAAATGAAAAATCCAACTATTCTAAATAACAGACCAATATTCTCATCAAATTAAAACAGGTGAGGTGATCCATATCTACTCCAAACTTGACAGTTGCAGGTAGAATTTTATGTAGATCTATCATTCTTGTGATAAGTGGAGTCAAGTTGCACAGAAAGGGGTGGAAGGTGTGTTATGTGGAATAGTCCAGGGGTATTGAGATTAGGGTTCTCAGCCAAAGTATTTTCCTAATAATTAAAGGGATCAAACTGAGTGCATGCACACAGTGATTCAATATCCTGTTGGTCCCCAAACCTAAAAAGGTCATAATCGGAAAGGGTCAATAAAGCCAATGGCAGTTTCTTGTACATGGGTGAACCGTGGGCATATAGGAAGAAGGGGTTTGAGAGCAAGTCTCTCAACAGCCAGGAAGGAGGAGGGCTCAGAAGTAGGATAGGGAGTTTAAAATCAGAGCAGGGAAGAAGAGCGAGTGGAAGGAAAGGAAGGTTTTTGGAGCACCTACTATGTGCCTGTCAGGCATGTGATAGCGAAGCCGTGTGAAAAAGCTCTGCTGGGAGAGAAAGAAAGCTGGAAGTGCAGCATTTTGGAAGCAAGTGACTGCGTGGTTTTGATGGACCGGTGGATTGTCACAAGAGATTGTCAACCCTAGGACTGTGGAGCTGCCAGGAGGCATCACTCTGAGCTCACACCTTTGTCATGGCCGCCAGGGCTAATGCAAGGTTTGAGTTTCATTATTTTCATATCTGCTTCTTTTTTTAAGCAGCCAGTCGCAGATGACTTTTAGCAAGTACAGAATTTATATTTAAGCAATGCATAATGAAAATCAATGGCTTTTTGTTGAAAAAAAGCACAGTGTCAGGAAAATCTCCCTGCCACTCTCTTTCCTCCTGTCACAGTGGTGGAAATTTCACATTTGAAAGTGAAAAGGCTTAAGATATAATTTTTTAATCCCATCTTTCCTGCCCACTTGCATCACTTCCAAAGCCTGTCAGGGCCAAATCTGGAATAGTAAGAGCCATTAAAAGTTTGGCATCTTGCACTCGGTTTTTTGGAATAAACTCAGAGTGGGCCAATTTATGGTAAATTATTCTCTTCGTGTATGAATTTCCTTTTCTCTCTTGGCAAATTTATATTTGCCTCTATAGCCCTGCACACAGATCTTAAACACATACATTTATTATAGAACACGTGTGGGATTTGTGTGCAAGTGTTAAAGTGTGTGCCCATGGCTGTACTCACAAGTGCATATGTACATATTTGCACCTAGGTGCCTATGTGATAGCAAATTGACTTAAACAGTTTGTCTTGGAGGTTTGTGTTGCTGTACGTATGTTAGCATACATTCTGTTGCAGACCTGCAAACAGTTTTTCAGTAAAGAGATGACAGAATTCAGCAATCATTTTGGGAAACATCATAGTAAATAAATATACTGCTTAGTGCTGTTAAACCAAGCATGCCAATTCTTAATAAAACTGAAGGCAATCAGTGGCAGTCTCATCTTTGCAGTCAAAAACAATTACAAGGCAGCCAGTCCACTGGTAACAGGAAAGGCAAACCCAAGGCCTTGCTACAACTCCTGTCCTCTCAGCGTAGAAAGCTCTGGAGCTAGGCATGATTATAACTTGGGTTATGTGGAATTGTCATGTCTGCCTTGCATTCAGAGAGGTTGGCTATAGGATGGGCAGAGGCATGGCATCATGGGGAATTCTTCGACCTTCTCTTTGGAGATATTTGACTCAGGGAAATTAGGGGCAAGATCTCAAAGAATTTTTTTCTTTGCGTGAGATGCTCTGATGAAAGGCTCTTTCCTGGCATATTTCAGAGCATATTAGCTCAGCCTTTAAAGGGCGATTTAAAAGTTTCTTTTCCTTTATGTATGAAGAAGGCACACATTCATGTGCCTTGAATTATTGCTAATAACATGTTCCCAATGGGTATGTGTATATTTAGCTCAAGTTTGGAAAAGGGTGTGGTCCAAAAACAGTTCACTCATTTCACCAGTATTGCTACAAATTTCTCAACACATCAATAAAGAAATTAATATATCTCATCCACACAACAAATATACAACCAAATATTGTTACTAGTATTGTTTCCTCACATAATTAGATTTAAAATAATTAAATGTATATTTACAGTAGTTCTATAGAACATTAAAATCCAGTAAAACCTATAAATTTATTTTATAGCTTTTGTGATGTTGACAATTTGATGTCATCATGACCAGTAACTGGCTGACCTAATTAAAAGACCTTAATGAGCGTACTACACAAGAAATTCTGGGAAATCAATATGGTTTTTTGTTTTTTTTTTACAAAGAGTTTATTCTGTCTGTTTTGTTTAACATTTATTTAGCAAATAATCCATGGTCACTTAAATATATTCCAAGCACTGTATCCAGTGCTGGCAATAAAAAGATTAACAAGACTCGGTCCCTTGTCCTCATAAAGCTCACAGCCTAGTGGCAGAGGCAGGCAATCCATGCTTTAGCAAGTCCGTGGGCAGGGTGTAGTGGCTGAGGGAGGAGTGACCCATTGTGCCTGGTGAAAGCTTAAAGGAAGGCATCACAGAGGAGAGGACACCAAACTAAAAAAAAGAGGGGGGCGTCAGTAGGATGTCACCAGGCACACAGATTAGCACATGCAGAGGCACAGGGGCAAAGAGGAGCATGCCGCTTAAGAACGGAGCTCCAGCTGGACTGGCCTAGAGCCCAGGATGGGAGAGGTATGTAGACAGCTAGGTGGGGACAGGCTGGACCACATGCATGCCACACCCTTCTCTGACCCATAGTCTCAGTCTCTGTTTTTCCTCTTCTCTTCCTCCTTTTTCTTCTTCTTTTTGCTTACTTAGTTTTCTTTTACTTCATCTACCCCTGCCTGTCTTCTGAAATTTGAGAGACCTTTTAGAGAAACTGAGTTTTAGAGAATATTTCTGATATTTTTTTAAAATGCCAAAAATAATGCCTAAATCCTAAAGATAATTCCTCCATTTTCCCTAAGTTTCTTCACCTTTCTAAGTATATAGAAAATAATTTGGGTATCTTGGAATAGGCTGAGTCAGGTTCCAAGTTTATTCTAGGTACAGTCTATCTCTTGGAATATTGTATGAATGCAGCAATTATAGGTTTGAGCCTGATGTTTCTTTTGTGTATCCACAGATCCTAATAAAGTGCTGAGTATGAAAGAAAATTAATACCTGGCATATAGACTGAACATTAAGAGTATAAAAAAATATTTTCATTAATATAGTATAGCAAAACATCTGAGAGTTGCCTTTATATGTATGCGTGTATACACACACACACACACACACACACACACTTCCTAGAAGTATTGTTCTTGTACATATATGTATATGGAAATATTTCTGGCTATGTGGTGGTCAGAAACACAGGTAAGGAAAATTAAATAATTTGATTGTTTTTAGATATATGTATTTATGCAGGGCCAATTACATAGACTTAAATGTATTTGCTCTACTGGTATATAATCAAAGTGTGTTTATAGAGGTCTGACTGTGAACCTCAGAAATGTACACACTTCAGTTGCAGGCAATCAATGTTAATAAACAGCAACAACAAAATATGAAGCAACTAACTTACTGTTATGTTTAAACAATACCAGACAACCAGTTTATTATTTATCCACTCATAGAAATAATTATTTGCTTGAAATTGTAGCTTTCTGGCATTGTATTGACACAACATGAATAATACATGGTACTTTAAATGTGTTGAATACTGGAGAAGGCTGAATGATCTGTCTTAAATACCAGTGTTGCACTGTGGAGTATTCTTTTTCCAGTTCTGAATAGAATGCCCGTGATGAGGTTCCATTTGTCCCCAGCTCCTTTGAATTGTTATAAACCAGACACTTCATAATTTCCATAAAAATTTAATATGCTTCAAATGTTGGCCCAGAAATGACATATTTCTCTCTACATTCTCATGTGGCTTCTTGAGAACATTTTTTTCCATTTTCATTTTTTAAGTTCACCCTCACTTCTTTTGCCACCTCACTTAGAGTACCCTTTTAAGGAACAACTGCTACCCATGACCCAAAGTGTTAAAAAGCAACAAATTGCCTTAAACCAATAAGAAATACATGCATACCACCCATTTAGGTAACCTTTGTTTTATACAGATTTCTTAATCAAAAACAAGAAGCACAATGAGCCAGGAAGTCATTTTAATAGATTCATTTTGTACACTAAAATTACAAGGAAAAGCATAGTAACCGGGGTCTCTTTATTATGGTTTAGGAAAACATTACAGAAAAGATTTTATATTAATTCTACAAAATTTTTAATAGTTCCAGAAAATCTGGATAAATGAGTACTGTCGGCCCTTCCGAAGGCCAGATGAGTGGCATGCGCTGAAGTGGTTGACTCTGAGGCCAAGGTGTCTTAGTCTCATCCCCCTCCAGCCACTCCAGCCAAACCAAAGGCGGGGAAACTTTGAAGGCTGCTGTCAGAAATGGAACTGCAAATCTATTTAGATACTTGGAACCTTTGGAAAATCAGGTTGGGGTGCACTGATTTCCCTGACATTAGGAGAACTCTCAAATTAACCGTGGCTAACCCTGCAATGACTTTAAATTCCAATGAAGCCATTATTCCTCTGGGTAGAACCTTTGAAATATCAAATCAGATATTACCTTTTAGCAACCAAAGGGAAACATAGAAACTCCTTTTCTACTGGTATGTTGTTTTGTTAGAGGCCTGGGGGGAGGGGATTAGACTGAAAACGTAAGTGAAGTCACAAAGCTAGAAGACTGCAACATCTCCATGTTCACTGCAGAACTGATGCTGTGAATGAGACAGAGAGAGGAAGGAATTCCATATAACCCAGGGTAATGAGTTCATGAACTAGATACTTTTTAAAAGCTTTGAAACATTTTAATTATTTTCTTTCTCTCCCTTATGTAAAACTTTCTACAAAGGGATGTGGTAAATATTACGATTTGCTGGAGCACCCAGTACTGACAGGGGTGCACTGGGAACAGAAACCACAGGGTGGCACAAGGCAACCTATATGTCCAAATGCAAATGAGACAAGAAGAACCAGTCAGGTGGCCCAATGTGCTTGTGCAGTCTTTCTGCTTTGATTCTTCTTTGTCTCTTTCTTTCCCCCTGGTTTTTCTTCTGCTCCCCACCCCCTGCCCCAGCCCAGACAACACTTTCTGCTATCTTCCAAACATAAATTTTAAAATTAATTTTTATTCTTCTGCACTTTTAAGGACAAAGTTGCCACAGTTCGGTTCATCAAAAGCAAGCACTTTCATTACTCTTTCATTTTTGCTCTAGTTCATTTTTTATTTTATCTCTCCCTTTTAAAAAAAATTCATCAAACTGTACATTTTCAACCTGAGGATAGTTTAATGATCTCTAAAACCTTACTTCTCAAACTGTAATCTTCGAACATTCAACATTGAGAGAAGTATCACCTAGGAGATTGTAAGAAATGCCAAATCTCAGACCTCTCTCTGCACTTACTGAATCAGAATCTGCATTTTAACAGGATGTCCCAAGTTACTCATGAGTACATAAAGCTGGGAGGCACTGTCGTAGAACGACACTTCTAAATCTCAGCTGAATACCTGAGTCAGATTTCTCTCTATTCTCGGGTGTGTGAGGTGTCCCTTGGCCTTTGGCTGTTCCTTTGGCCCTCTCTGAGTCACAGGAAAAGCAATCTTTTATTTATATCCTTTGCAGGTACATCCATGATTTAAGTGGACTTGAATTCTTGGGTTTATTGGGGAAGTCACCTTGGCTATATCCCTGGCATTAGAAATATTTGCTGACCTTTCCACCAGGGCTTTTCATCGCTATTGTCTTTGGGCTGTAAATGGAAGATGTAAACTAGCATATAATTCATCACTAGTTTCCTGGCACTGCTCAGCATATCACAGCATCAGCCATTACTAATGGGATTAATTGGTTTTGACTGATGAAATTGTAAAAGCATATACTTCCAAGAGTCATAAACACTGAGCCTTAATTGAAATCAAATGTATATTTTCAAAAAGCATGTCCAACATCATAGTCTCCCTTCTGTTTGGGCTTTGTTGACTTTAGCGATGGTATAGAAACCTGCTCAGGAAAGGTTTGCTGTTATTACTACTTTGAATATGAACTTGTGCTTCTCAGCACTCTAAGTAGCTGATTAGGGGAGGGAGTAATATTCTCCTTGATTATTGGTTACACATATGGAATAAATCCTATTTTAATGGTGTCTAATGAGCCTTTCATTTTTAGAACCTTACACAAAAGCCTCTAATAGAAAGGGAAAGTAATAATTCAAAGGTCATCTTAATGCCACTTAATGTCAACAATCTGTAATCAAGCCAATATATATAGGCGATGATTACAGTCTAGTTGTGATCCTTTAAATATGAAATAATCTCCTAAATTAGCGAAGTGATGCAAGCTAGAGTTCTCTGGGTTTGTGGCAACTTACATTTTTTAATTAAAGTTGGTTACTTGAAAACAGCCAGAGTTAAAGAGATATTTCTCAGAGTGAGTCTTCATGCAATGCAGTATTTTCAAAATCTATGGGACTTAAAGTTTTGTCACGATTTCATGTGTTTTGTTTTCATGTGCATCTGGAAAGCTACTGAAATGTGTGACTGGAACATGGTGACTTCTCTTTAGTGCTTGTTCTCAACAGGGGGAGATAATGGGCACTAGAAATGTGGGGTGCTCTGTTGGTCAGGAGGCCACTGAGGGCCTCCTGTACTCATACCTATTTCAGAACCAGACATCTGCCTAGCAGTTGATTAAAATAGTGGGCAATTTAAAGAATCTCTAGTGTGAGATTGGCATTCTGAGATTTTGTCCCGTTTGCTGTGCAAGTGGAGATAACTTTGCTTACACTGTTCCAGTCTAGGGCCGCTGTTAGTCCATATGACTCTTGTCTCAGTTAGAAATGGGTAAGATTACTAACGTGTACCTACCCCTTTCCCACTATCTCTCTTCTCCCATATTACCACCCTATACTTGTCTCTCTTTTGTGCTCTGTTTCTCCTTATACTGCTTTCTTACTGGATTCTGAGAGTTTGTTATTCTCTGTTGTCTTCCAATATAGGGCCTGTGTTTGACCTACAGGTGACCTCAGGCCTGTTAATCAAGTTGTGTGTCACTGGGTCCTAAGTTCCTGGTTCCACAGCCACTCCAAGTAGGAAAGTACCTGCGACTAGAATACTGGTCAGATTTTGTGTAGGATTTGGGTGGTGGCAGTGACATGAGCAGTCAGGTGACAGTTTGAACCTTAAATCTCAGGGTGGACCTTGCACTTTAAAAACCTCAATAGAAAAACATTTGGCTGAACCAACAAAACACTCCTCCTGTGGTTCCTGCTGCCCTCGTGTAAGGTGAGTGGCCATGGCCGCCTTGGCCATGCAGCTTCCCATCGGATTCAGGCAGGCGCTAAAGGAACTGTCAAGATGGAGGATGGTGGGTGTCCCAGTAGAGCCCAACCTCTATGTCCATCAAGCGTCCCCAAGTCAACTTCCCCATGCAGTGGGACACTCCTGCTTATCAGCAGGTTGGCAGCCTCTTTGAGACTACTCTTGCGGTAGCTATGAGGAGTCTACTTATTAGTGCCGAGACCAGCTGCCACCAGAGGAAAGACACGACCGACACACAAGTTAGTTGCAAGAATCATACAGGCAGTTTATTACTCATAAATCCTTTTGGTGTGCCTGGACACAGCTTAAGGGGACCCCATCGGTGTGCTCCTCTCGGCTGTCCTTGATAAGAGTGGCATGGAGACAATCCACGTTCATGTTGGAGTCTGGATGACTATAGCAGCAGGGGGGTGGTCTCTTAGTGGTAATACCTTTTCTGGCCTAAGCTTTCTCACAGGTGTCAACCTACAGGATTATCACCTCAAACCACCTTTTCAGGAGTTCCTCACAGGGAGCCCTTTTTATGTTAACCTACAGAGTTATGACATCAAGCCACTTCTTATCTATGTATAACTTCACACACATACTAACTGAGCCCTGCATGAAAGTCTGAGTCTGTTTATCATATTTATACACACTATATTAATTCCTATCCAGGCGGCATAACTTTATTTAATTTCCTTCATTGATTTTAATATTATATCTTAATTACTTTTATATATCTTCCATATTTTTCTGTCTATGTATTTAATTACTATAACCTTATGTTACTGCAACAGTGGGCCATTCCATTTATTAGAGTTTTCTAACGGCAAATAAGCAAACAGGAAGGGAAGACTCCTCCCCTTTCTCTCAGGGCTCCTAAACCCCAACTCACTTCTAAGACCTTTCCGGACTCACAGTCCGCAGCAGCAAAACAGGCCAGGCAGAAATACCCCTTCTCAGGCAAACAATAGCAAATAATAACCTCTCCTTATGGAGGCAGGCAATCCACAATTTGCAATCTGCCACCCTGAGGGCAAGCACCCACAGCCTTTCATAGACTGTATACACATGGCACTGTCCCCATACAAATGAGCAAACCTAAAAAACACTTGTTACAAACTTGTGAGCCCAACACCTGGGTTTAGATATTCATTAAAGATTTGGAAATCATAAAAAATAATAAGAAAAAAAGGTATCCATTTGCCTAAATACTCAAAGCATTTGGTTTTGGTATTTTGTAACACTCTTTTGTAGTTTTACCTAAATGTTAGTTTATTTTTAATGCATTTGCATGTAATTGAACTTGTAACTCTAGGGATGAAATTGCCTGAGGGAGAGGAAATTCTTGTGTTAAATTACAGGGCTATTCTCATAATGAATGATAATGATTCATTACAGAATTGTTTGCTTTTAAGTTTCATCCAGGCACCATTAGAGAGACAAAGCACCACCTTCCTCTTGCGGAATTGTTAGTGTGGCAAGTTCAGTCAGGTGTGCTGCCCTGTGTACACCTGGTTGGTTGGTTGTGAGTTCTCCCCCCAGTGCCATTTGTCAGTTCTTCAGATCCTGATTTTAGTGGTCTTGGGTTCATAGTTTTTTCAAGTGAATTTCTTCAATAAGAGTCAGCATGTGGCCTATATTGAGCTACTGAGTTCATGAAATTGCCTTTCTTTTGCCTTTATTCGTATAAACCTTTCACTCTTAATCTTTTCTCTTGGAGATATTGTGATGCTAGTACAAGTAATCTAAACATTTTTGTCTTCTGGCCTTTCTTGATACAGAGGAAACATCTGAAATCAGCTGGATTTTTATGCTGTTATAGATAATCATGTTGTTGTCACTTTCTGTCTGGGTGCTCATATTTTCCTCCATCTTTGCTATTTTAAAAAAATGAGATGTAGTTCACTTTTCACTGACTTGCTTGGAATGTCGCAAGCCCCTTGGTCTTTGATCATTGCTGCTCATAACAGCAATAATGGTAATTGGTTGACTTTTAATTGGACATTCACTGGCACATTTAGACTTTGGAAACACTGATCTACATTCAGTTTGTGTCTGGTCCAGTGGACAGTTTGAATTAGTTCTAGGACAAATCCAGAGATCTAGATCTCTAGTCTGAGATCCCTCTAATCACTCTGTGGTAGATCTGAGGGTCTTATTTGTCCAATACTCACAGAAACCTCATTAATCTATTCTCAAGTTGTTTTTCCACTCCTATGTTGGTGCCATTACAAATTAACCCTTCTCTCTTTCCAAGATAGTGGGGACTGTACAAGGGAATGGATGCTGGCACCAACCCAGCTCTGGGTATGTATGTACCCCTGGAACTGGCGCCAGAATGGTGTCCACCCTTCAAAAGAGCCTTGCTGTGAAATAGGCTACAGGCTTGATGTGTCCAACACCACAGGCTCATTTTAGACCTAAGTGTGGTCCACCAAGTGATTCCAAGTAAAATAATCTGAGCTCCAGGAGTTTGCTTTAGGTTGTCATTCAGAGAGAACCTTAAAAACAGAGGTTTGATAGCAGAAGCTTCTTAGCTATGAATAGGGGGTTAACATTGAGCCCCTTTATTCTCAAATTTGGGACCTACTTGAAAATCTGTGGAAATAAACCACTTAACTCCTCTTTCCTTCTAGCGACGTAGCACTGTATCTTTCATTCTGTTGAAAAAGTAGCTGGCTTCGTCAGCAATCATCTTCTCTTCAGGCTAAATTTATTTTTACATAAAATAGAAATCAGGAAAACACCAAAATTATTTTAAGCAAAATATCAAAATTGAAATAAACCAACATATGTCTGTTAAATGTGTAACTCTCAATCAAAAATAAGTGCAACTTTCATAAATTTCTTAAAATACTTCAGCAGGCCAAATCTGGACAACTTAAGTAGTTGGCTGTTTAAATTTTCTTTCTCATTAGTTCATCCTTTACCTAAAAATGAAAATTCAAGTAACTAAAACCTGGCAAGCTCTGGATCATCATCCCTTTATGAACAATGTTCGCCATCATCAAGAGAAACAAGGAGCTATGAAAAATCTTGTTGTAAGGTTAGGTTATACCTGCTAAATTTAAATATATAAAAACCATCTTGTATTTACCTTCTTTACTTATATTCTGTTCTATCCACACCTCTCTTCATGCACACATTTCTCTCTAAGAAGTGAGGTTTCTTAGTTGCTTTAAACATATTATGCTTTGTTCTCGTTTTTTTTTTCTTCATATTCATAAGTTTCTCTTTTAGAGAGAACTCAAATGGTGTTAAACTGTTAAAGTAACATAAATATTCTGGGGCTTAGCACCAAAGAGAGCATTAGCACCAATGAGAGAGCTAGAGGATAAGTATCCATCTCACCTTCATGCTTCAATTATGGGCTTTCTGTAACACATTTTCTTTATTAGATTGTCATTTCAAGGATTGGAATTACTTTGACCAGCGAATGGTGGATGATATTTTTCCCACAGAAGGCATTAGGTAAAATTAGCATCAATAAATATTATTTATGGCCTTGGCTGGTTGGCTTAGTGGTAGCATGTCGGCCCAGTGTGTGGATGTCCTGGGTTTGATTCCTGGTCAAGGCACACAGGAGAAGTGATCATCTGCTTTTCCACCCCTTCTCTCTCTCTCTCTCTCTCTCTCTCTCTCTCTCTCTCTCCCTCTCTCTCTCTCTTTTTTCCTCCTCCTGTAGCCATGGCTCTATGGCACTGAGGATGGCTTAGTGAAGCCTCCACTTCAGGTGCTAAAAATGGCTTGGTTGTGAGTATGGGTTCAGATGGGCAGAGCATCAGCCCCGGAAGGGAGGTTTCCAGGTGGATCCTGGTCAAGATGCATGTGGGATTCTGTCTCTCTGTCTCCCTTCCTCCCACTTGGAAAAAAAAAAATGAAAGAAAAATAAAAAATAAATATAATTTATAAACCAATGAAGCATTTCTTGAAATTATTAATCTTTCATTTTCAATTCTTTTCTTGAATTAGATAACCATATTTCTTTAAAAAAATAAAAATAAATAAAACTTTCACTTTATTTGGAAAATTATTTAATATTTAATTATCTTTCAGTACCTTTTTGACAGCATGTTTAAAAACTTTATCTCATTAATCTTGGCGTCACTGCGGGGCAGCTGTGTTAGGCTTGCTCACTGATTTACCAGCTGAAAGCACTTTTTGTGATGCACCGGGCAGAGGCACGTGCACATGGTCTGTGTAAGGCTATGGGTGCTTGCACTCGAGAGGTGGGGGATTGTAGATGGTGGATTGCCTGCCCACCACCATTATTTTTGTTTGTTTGTCAGAGAAGAGGTTTTCCCTTCCTGTTTGCTCATCTGTCATTGTGAGACTTTATTAAACGGTAATGGCCCAACACTTTCTGGCTCCACAGTTTCTCTACTGCCCAAATCCAATGTGGATATGCCTGGCCTCAGCCACCGGCATTACAATCACCCTTCACAAGTTCAATCTCTTGGGTGCCATGAACCAGCGCGGCTAGTAATTTCAGGTACTGAGTGGGAAAGGCGCAGAATTAAGAAAATAGGCTTAAAGAGGAACAAGATGGGCTCAGGAGGCCTCTGCAATGCCTTTTGCTTGCCAGAGACAGAGAACCCCGGTCTGCTTTATTATATAGTGTAGAAATTAAAGCCTTTAAGCCAATGTATAAATAAGGAAGTCTCTGATACAAAGCCACTACTAATCTGAGGCATAAATGGGATTCCTCATAAGAGTGCACCACCCCACATCATGCAACAGTCAAGGGTGTGGGGAAAAGCTTAGTGTTGAGAAGATCTTAGTATTAAAAGGATGTTGAAGAGATCTTAATATTAAAAGGGTAGGAAAGGCTTAGTCTTAAACTAAGCCTTAGGCTATATGGACTTTGCCAGCTTACAGCCTGTCTCCCACACTGGGGAGTTGGAAAAGCCCTTAAAATATGGTTTAAGCAAGTTTAGGATCATAATAATTCAGTGACACACACCTTTTTCATTTGAAACTCTTGGATCTTCAGGTCACTTTTTTTCTTATACATCACTCTGATTTTTCTTGTTAGTTTATTAGTTGTAAAAAGTTTCTTCCTTCCTGGTTGCTTCTATTTAGACCAATTTGGAAATGGAAAAGTGTGTTAATTTTTTTAATAAATCTTTAAGACATGCATTACTGTATTTTTATTAACTGAGCCAGATGGCTCACAGTGAATTTTCTCTGACATAAGTAATCACAGGAATCAGCTTGAGACCCAAATCTAGTACAGAAAGTGGCATGTATATTCAGTGGAAAAACGCGATTCACATAAACATATAGCTTTATTTAGAAGTAATATTTGTTACCGTTTGGATTTCATTTTATTTTTTTTTTGTTTTAGGCTAAGTACAAACTAAGAAACAACTTTTTCCCCCATGCTCAAGCATTCAAGGTCCTCCTCAACAACCCCAAAATGTTTTCTTTTTGCAGTTTGAAGGTTGCAAGAAGGCCTTTTCAAGGCTTGAAAATCTCAAGATTCACTTGCGGAGTCACACGGGCGAGAAGCCATATTTGTGCCAGCATCCGGGCTGTCAAAAGGCGTTCAGTAACTCCAGTGACCGCGCCAAGCACCAGAGGACGCATCTGGACACTGTAAGAATGGCAGCAGCTTTCCAACTTTCAGTCTGAAGTCCCAGTGTGAGGAAGTGCTCTTTTGATAGTGGGATGGCCAAGGTGTTTGCTTTATGGTCTGCAGGTTATAGGGGCTATGCCAAGGACAGCAACGGAACCTGGTAAAGGGCCAGAGGGCCCTGTTTGGCTCTTTTCCTTATTTTCTGTAGTCACGAGTATCCTAAATATTAGAGCTGCTTGGGACAGAGGGGTTCTTTGGTAACCTCTGTGTACAAAGCAGAGGCAGTTTAGGGGCTGTCATATAGTAGATTCTAGTACAGAGAATGCCCACTATAGACTGGGCATTCATATAAATATTCAAATATTAAGATATACTAACATCCACAATATACAAGGTATGGAAAATGTAGGTCTACAGTTGTGAATGTGCGAAAGTTTATCCTTGTATTACTATTTATTTTAATGTATTATTTCTCAAATGAACAACTGTCCACCTACCTTTTTTCTTACTCTGATTTCTTTTCTTAACATAAAAAGGTGAAGGCTGGCATGGTTTTTCAGAGTGAATCTGGCCTTTTGCTTTGGCAACTACCTGGCAATTTCACCTTTAAGTAATCTAAAAAGAGCCAGCAACTCTTCCCCAGGGTTCAGTTTCCTCGGGCTTTCCCTGTAACAACCACATAGCCATCAGCATGAATCCTAGGAGAACAACTGATTTTCACTATTGCACCTTAACTCTCTTAGTGCTGTAACATTTTGTTCATTTGCAAATGCCTTTTCTACTACTCTCTCTTTTATTTTCTCAATTACGTTGATTGTCCTCCTTTGTGTTTCTCACGTTTTAATGCCATTTTCCTTATATAAGGGCAGGTAGACTATATGTAATTTCACTTCACTTAACAAAGTCATCAGGATAAATGCATTATACACATCACAGATCTCTTATCCCACATTCCTGCAAATAATGTATTCATGACAGTACTTTTTCAGTCTTAACATTCTGATGTCTATTATTAAACCACGCCAGAATTTGAATTTTGAAAAGATACTGTTATTTCTACACACCTTCTCATACATACTTAATGTTCTTTGGATATTATAGTTGACATATTTATTAAATTTTATATTAGTCTCTATTAGTCATATTGATAGAAGTCATTTTAACTATATGTCACATAACCTTTCTAAACAGAATTATCTCCTGATACACATAAATATGATGGTTTTTTTAGTAACTATCTGATATGTAATTGGAGTAATATGGATATAAGGTGGACCCTTTCTGCTCCAGCTAAATTGAATTCAGTGATTTTAGGACCAACAGGATAGAATATTAAATGAATAAATTTGGTGAATAGCAGTATTTTTTAAAGGTAGAAATAGGAATAAAGAATAAATTATGTTAAATGCCCTATTTTGTATGTCTGAAATGGTCTTGGTAGAATCTAGTAAATTTTTCAATTTATCATTAAATTTTATCATGGTAGAATGAACATTCGTGAGACAGATTATCTTGAGAAATTGCTTCTACTCTAGCTAGTTATCTATAGTTTGAAAGAACTATTGTGAGGCTAAGTATTATGCTTCTACAATACCCCTCTTTGCTTGGAACTAATTTTAGCTAATCAAACTAAGAGCATTTTCTAAAATCATTTTGGAATTAAAAAAATAACTCTTTTTAAAATTTTTGAGGAAAGTTACCTAAGATAATGATTTTAATGATTCAGTTCAATTCAGTAGCTTTTAAAACTCAGCTATTTTTATTTTCAAAAATCACTTCTTTATTAAATATTTTAAAATCATCATTTTTACTTTAGAGATTCAAACTACCTATTGGTTAAATTTTTATCATTTAACAAATTAGTAAGCTTTTTAAAAATCATACAGAAATTAAATATTTGTTTGAAAGAGCAAAGTGTAGTTGCTTAATGATTAGTTATTTAAATTGAGGTCTTCATTCTCTTTCAGTAAGTCCTCCTTATGCTGCTGATGCCATCAGAATTTTTAATAAAATATCTTTCTCCAACTAAATGGGTTCTTTACTTAACAGGAAAATGGATTTCCCATAAAGATTACTGAGTTCATAATTCTAACCCTGAACACATTCTTGCAAATACATTATTAATTTATTTTTTATTAACATCTTAATATCCAAACAAGGGAAATAATTTTAAAGTACAAAAAATAAAAGATTCTAGACTCAGTCTTTGGCGCCAACCACATCATATATCTCAGAAGCATGGGGGAATTGGAGTAGCCAAAACTTGTATCCTCATCATGGCTCAGCTAGGAGCTTATTCACATAACTCAGGCTTAGCACAAGGACTCCTCTACAACTCATAACGTTAATTTCTCTGGCTGATTTTTCATGTGTCTGTTGTTTGAAACCTACTGTCTCCTACTCACTTTCTACTTTTAATTCTCTCTTTCTCTCTTTCTGAATCAGGTTTCTTCTGAAACATTCCCAGTCTTTTCTGGACTCTTCTACAGCTTCTTTATACCTGAACTCTTACAGAGTATGTGTTTCCTAGTTTCTGACAGTATGAAAGATTGTTTTCAGGGGAACATAACTGTAAGTATGACTGGAGATGCTTACTAATAATTTCTATGTTAAAAACTGTTGTAAGAGGTTCTTGGCAAGAATGTACTCTATAGTAACCTCTTAAAAATCATCAAAAAATAGGCCATCTCTTTGTTTTTTGAAAGTGTACTTCCTTTCTTGTCTTGATGCAAACTTACTGGGCTTTCTAATTAATATGTCTGAGTATTACCCAGCATTTCACATCAGTCAGTTGGTAACAACTCATGCTCTGAAGTCAATAGTGTTTGAGTAAACCTTCCCCAGTTACCTTTGTGATTTAACCACAGCTGTTTCTTTCTTTCTTATTTAGAAACCTTATGCTTGTCAGATTCCAGGATGCACCAAACGCTATACAGACCCAAGTTCCCTAAGAAAGCATGTGAAGGCACATTCTTCCAAAGATCAACAAGCGAGGAAAAAGGTAATTTTTAAAAACGAACTTATCCATCCAGAAAAAAAGAGTTAAATTCTTGCAGTACCAGGAGCTTCTGCAGGACATTGGAAATACTTATACTTCTCAAAGTGTAATATGTGTTAGATTCATTGTGGAGAGAAATCTTCCATGAAGTACAAGCATACTTTGTTTTATTGTGCTTTGTTTATTGCTCTTCCCAAATACTGTTTTGTTTTGTTTTAGTGAGAGAGACAGACAGGAAGGGAGAGAGATGAGAAGCATCAGCTCGTAGTTAGGGCCCTTTTGTCATTCATTGATTGCTTCTCATACGTGCCTTGACGGTTGGAGGTTGGGGGCTTAAGCCGAGGCAGTGACCCCTTGCTCAAGCCATTGACCTTAGGCTCAAGCCAGCAACCTTGGGCTTCAAGCCAATGACCTTTGGGCTCAAGCCAGCAACCATGGGATCATGTCTATGATCCCACACTTAAGCCAGTGACCTCGGGGTTTCAACCCTGGGATCTCAGCATCCCAGGTCGATGCTGCTCTATCCACTGCGCCACCACTAGTCAGACCAGATACTGCCTAGTCCCTCTACCAGCAAAAGGACCCTCCACCAGCAAAAAAGATGGACTCCCTGACAGCTCAAATGATGGTTAGCGTTCTTTAACAATAAAATATTTGTTAATTAGGGTATGTGTGTGTAGCATTAGACATAATGCTACTGAACACTTAGTAGACTACGGTATAGCTAAACCTAACTTTTATGTGCATTGGGTGACCACAAAGGCCTGTGACTCATTTTATTGTGGTATTCGCTTTATTGCAGTGCTCTGGAACCATACCTGACTGTCCCTGTGGTATGCAGTAACAGCAAGGCTATGGTTTGCATAGATGTTACAGCCAGATAGATATTTCTGGGAGGGCTTGTATAATAAAAATCAGAGAAAATTAAGTATAAGTCACCTAATGTGGAAAGTAAAAAAAAAAGGCTTTTATGGAAATGAAGTCCAAATAACAAGAAAATTGAATTGGGAAAATCAGCACAACAGAAATCCTTTCTGAAGATAAGCACTTTTTCATAAAATATCAATAGGCTAAAACCATTTTAGCTCTGATGCCGAAGGTAAGTGAAAGAAATAAAGAAAGCAGGAGAATCTGTAAGATGAGTAAGAATAGAAATATGCTTCCTCCCTTTAAGCTTAGAAAAAAAATGTTTCTTAATAGGTACTGTGTATGAAAATCTGAGAAAGGAATTGAACCTAAAATTACTTTGACATCAATAAGAGATTTAATGTATTTCCAAAATTTATAGGAATCATATTATCTCAGATCTGGAAGAAATGTTAAATATCACAGCCAACCCTCCTGACTTGTTTTCCTGACTTTATAAGATCTCTAGCAAGCGGTTGGCCATGACCAGGGGATGAGGAACTTACCACCTTACAAGGCATTTCCTAATAACTGAGTTTGTAAACTTTGGGGCCAACATGCATCTTCTGACCATGGCAGAAAATATGTTGACTTGACCTTGACTTTTTGAATATTTCATTTGTGTTCAGAGGGATACATGATTCATTTAAGGGCCCTTCATAACAAATTTAAGGAAAACTGAAGACTCAACTTATTTCAAGTAACTGAACCCCCCTTCCCCCATTGCCATCAAGTCACCATGACTTTAAGCTAACTAGAATCTTGTATTCTTTTGTGGTTTATAGAGATTTAACACTTTTATGTTGGGAAATGCTCTGTAGTCTTTTTGTTACTTAAGCTTTTCTTCCTTGAGAGGTGTTAGCATAGCCAGTTGAGGGCTTATAGATGGAAATAATTTGACTTCTTCCATGTGAGTTAGAAAAATGCCCAGTTAGAAGACTGTAATATTCTTAATGGCATACAAACTTACTCCTGTAAGTTGATTGTTAAAATCACTTATTTTTTTCTATAAGTATAATTAAGTCTCTAATTAGAATCTCAGTAAATTGATAACACATGATCATTTCAATAGCAACAATAATATCAATAATAATAGATGGTCATTTAACATAGGTTGGATATGTTCTTTTATTTTAAAAGAGTAAATGAACTGCTAAGTGAACTAATGATATAAAGTTGTAAGGAGATATTTAGTATTCTTAAAATAACACAGCATTGTTGCATAGTGTTAACATTCAGCAGGACTATTACCTAATGGTTTTTGTCATTATCTGTGTATATCTTACAACTTGAAGTGGTAAATTGTGTTTGTTTAAAAAAAAACAACAACAAAAAACTCTTGCTGAGAGCTTCCCCCTCCCTAAATATGACAAATTCTTCATGACCAAATTTATCATAAGGTTGGAGAGTACCTTCATAAATAGTAACAGCAGTCATGGACATGACAGAATATAAGTACCATATCTACACAAATAAGCTACAATATTATATTGATAGTAGGTATGGAAACCAAAGTATATTTTCAGAAATTGTAAATGTTTCTATTGTTCAACCATGGAAGAAGAAATGTTTCAATCTCTATATAAAGAAAGAGTAGTTTGATTATGTGAAGGAATCTCAAAGCACTAATTTAAAAAAAGAAAATCAGACTTTGAAATTACTAAATATAAATTTACAGACAACCTTCAACAGATAATCTAGGTAATAAGGAGCAGTATTATAATCTAATGAAAAGTATTTCAGTATTCTCTTCATTTTATTTTATGTAAAATCAGGTTTTGTCTCTCCGGTGATTTAGCTGTTGATGCTTACTCTTGTTTTCTGCAGTGACTGAATTGGTTTTGGCTGATTTTCATTACCTGGTCCTTAGTGACAAGTTTATTGTCTTAACTTTCTGAATTTTAATCTGTCTTTTTAATATCAAGATTTTAAAAATCCTTTATTGATCTGTGATGGATTAATTTGTGGAAATTAAAATGACGAAAGGTTTTCCACCCAATAAAAAGAGGAAATGTCACTCCCAGGGGAAGCAGTGTAATAAACCTGAAATCAGTTCACATTTTCAAATCCTGCGCTGGTATACCAGTATGTAACATTTACGTGGTACAATGTCATTACTAGACCTTGGAGAGATTCTAATTGCTAACTCACATCAGGGCTTGGTATTTGAAATATTTCCTGGCAGCCATAATAAAAAAAAAAAAGTAAGAAACAATAAACCTTTTAAGGCAGAATTAAGATTATTTACGACTTTAATTAAAAATTGAAAACTGGCATCATTTCAAAAAAGCCTTTACAAAAATGTGAGTTCATCAAAAATAACCATAAAAATTCCAAGGTGATAAAGGCAAAGTGGAGTAATGGTCCCAGCCCAAGGGAATTGTTTTGTTGAAAAGAATAAAACCCTTTTCTGTCACACCCTGTTAGTCATGGACTTATTTAATATACCCTGCCTGCCTGTCTCTAATCCTTTTTTTAACCCTCCTCCCTGCTTAGACATTAAATGACATTATTTTGGTCTCAACATCGGCAGTTTTATGAGGCCCTGCTCTGAAGTCAGGGCCAGTAACAAGGCACCTTCAGTGGTAAGACAAATGTTTTTTAGGAAAGGCAGAGATCTCATAAGTAATGTCCCAGCCATGGGTACATGGTCCTTTCCCATGTCTTTTGGGTCCTACTGAAAGCCAAGAACCTGAAATCTCAGCTAAATATTATTTAATCTGTAAAAAGAAAGACAAAGGGTTGTGGGGTGGGAATCTCTCTACAAAGGAATTGGGACAATTTAGCTCATCGCATGCAAAGAGTACCTTTTCTTCTTGGCTAATGCTCACACCCACACATCCCATCAGCTGATGTACAGCCTTCTTCCATGGAATGGGCTTTGCAGATCTTGAGTTCATTAACTAGAGGACTACACAGATAAATGAGTAATGAAATACTCAGGTCACCAGCTGTGGTCTCCAGTGAGAATAGTGTCTAGATTGCAGAGGAAAAGCCAGAATCTGTCCTTCAATTCTGCCTGATAATGAGTGGTGAAATAAGAAGAAATTAGGGCAAAAAGCCACTTGAAATTTTCCTTAAGTCTGTGAGCTTTATCAGAATTTTTCATTTTCACCTTTGAAAGTGCCATAAGCAAGGGGGTTGCCTTCAACTCTGACCTGTTATCAAAATGGATTTTTTAAAAGTGAATGCAAAGACTGCTGAGCCAAAAGTTAGAGATGATACGAATCTTTCACCCATTTCAATCTTCCTCAGAGATTCCAAACTTTGGGTGTGAATTGTTAAATGTTTGTTAAACATTCACCTTTGACCCACCGTGGGTGATGACTTTCACTTTTGGGACCTCCATACAAGCTGTTATAAACCAAACAGGGCTTTTGAAATGTGTGTGAATTCAACATGTATTTATATCTACTTAGAGAACAGCTCTGTATAGCTTTCTGGCTAAAACAGAACAGCTTATTTAATGCAGCTCTGTTCTTATAGAACTGGCAATTCTTTGGAATCTGTTCAGAGCTATATATACTCAAAACTGTAAACAATTTCATTAAGTAGCATGTATGTTCACTTTGCTTTATGCAGTTGTTGGAATTTTAAAAAGTAATGTGAAAATATATAGTTTTCCCTAGATGGAAGCACGTATTAGAAGAGTCACTGAGGCTCACTTGCTATCAGTTGGTTTCTGTCATCATCTGCATGGTGGATAGCATGCGCAAGTGTTAGGTAATCAGAGGCCCTCCCAGATTTTCACAGCCCCTTTCCTTCCTTCCTTCGTTCCTTCCTCTCTCCCTCCCCTCCCTGTCTTTCTCCCTCCTTCTTTCCTGCTCAGGAATAAACTAAAATCACTCCAGCTCTTACTGGAATGTCAGTAATGGGCACATATAATGAGCCTATCATTTCAAGATGAGCTAGCTCCCTCCCTTCCTCTCACAGTTAAGAAAGCATATTGGAATTCGAATAAGAGTGATACCATTACAGGAATGATGTGAAAACGGCACTAATAAGTTTGCTTTTTATTAAGAGAGTCACTAACTTCTGTACTTGTTAAGGATTGTTGGTAATGAATTACTGGTCTCACACCTCACAGTGACGGTGAGACATATGGCCTGCCTGAATGTCCTGATGCCTCTGTTAAAGGTAATTGATTTCAAGGCAGCCTCTGGGTATACTTTTTGTAAAGCAAATATTTTTGGTTTGAAATACTGATGCTGAATAATAATTAAATTTAAGTGAAAAAAAAAAAAAAAGGAGTCAAGTTAACCCTAGGCCTATAGTACTTTCGGAGTTAAAACCAGTTGTCTGCAGGCGTCTGTTTTAAGCAGATCCAATATAAAACCAGAGTGATTTCAAGAGCATTTTGATGTTACCTGGTGATGGGAGTTGTTTGAAAGGAATTGAGGACTTAAATTTGGGAGCGGAAAAGTGGTGGTGTAGGGGCAGTCGTCCATGAGAGTAAGTAGTGAGAAAAGCTTCTGTTCCTTTCTGGAAAGATCAGGAAAACTGGCTTCTGCCTTGGAAATACAGAAAAAGAAATACTATCTATCATCTTTGGGCCTAGTAGGCCAGGGTTTTTTTTAGCTATTAAAGCAATGTTTCCCAAAGTGTGTTCTTTGGAACACATTCCACAGGATGTTTTTCAGTACTGCTTTTAAAAAGATTTTTTTATCCTATAAATTTGAGAAATGTTGAGTTAAATAATATTTCATGGTTTCCTGTTTGCAGGCATTCTCAAATCCTTGGATACACCAATATTCCAGAGGGCAGATAACAGGCATTTCTCAAAATTACTTGGCCAACAAAACAATCTTCTTTTTCCTCTAGACCAGGGGTCTCAAACTCGCGGCCCGCGGGCGGCCCGCCGAACAATTTTGTGCGCCCACAGACTAATCCACGAAGTTCAAAATATTTTGGATAAAATTAAGTAAGCCTAGGGGCCTACTTGTATTTTTTCATTTCTCTAGCATCCTAGCTAGATATTAGCTTAGTTAACAGCAGTTGTGATGCGAACTACAGTTTCTGGTCGTTTTGTGACACTGAGTAAACTCCATGTACGATTGTGCTTGTTGTACTGATTTTTTTTTTTGTTTTCAACTGCAGTGAGAAAAGTGTTGCGTAACAGTTGCCTTTTGTAGACCTAGTGCGGCCCGCCGAACGGCTGTGATCTTGCTCTGCGGCCCACATGCTGAGTTGAGTTTGAGACCCCTGCTCTAGACCATCTCATCAAACTGCTCTTTTAGTAAATTATTTAAGAACTACAGTCTCAAGTAATTTAATTTATCCCACTCAGCAAATATGTATTAAGCATACACTGTATGTCAGGCACTGCATTAGACCCATAGATGAAAGTGTATATACAATATACGCGTTCTGTCCTCATAGAGCCACGCTGTCTTGGTGAAGTCCAATAACAATAAAAGGAAAATGAGTAACAAATGCAAGCAAGGAAACAGTGTGGGAATTGATAAGGAGATTACAGAGGGGGACCTATTGAGGTGAGATGATCAGAAATACATTGAAATGACTATTTTAGAACTGAGAAAAATGTATATGGGCTGCAAAAATTTTAAAAGCACTGCTTAAGTGAAAATACTGTATCTTCCTGTTTGTGCTTCTTTTAAAAGAACTGTTACTATGAAGAGCACAGCAATAGATGTCAGGATCATCTTAGCTTGTTACAGTCTCACTTCTCTGCAGCTTGTCTTCAGTCTTCAATCGGGGCCCGGGGTGGGGAAGTGTTAGAGACACTGGATGCTAGGGAGTAGAATGCACAGATTATACCTGCCACCTAAGGAAACGGCTCAGAAGGTTAGCGTTTGTGCTTGACAAGTGAGGCCCTGCACCAGGTCTGAGGATTTAGAAACAAGTAAGACCTGAACTTGCCCTGCCTAAGATTTCATTCCAACAAGAGACACACGGAGACATTTGCGTTCAGGGCAGTAGGAGAAAGGCTGTGATAAATTTGCATAGAAAATGCTTTGGAACATCGTTTCTGAGAGTGACAGAGATTCCTAAGTCTTGGTTCTGTTGTTTGAAAGCAAAGTGGGGGGGGGGGGGTATCTTATGTTTTTATATTGTTCTCGATTACATTATAATACTTTGTCTTACAATATAATACTTTGTCTTGTATGGTAGTTTTATTTCTATTCACCCTGAAAATTCTTAATTTGGACAAAAATAGGGGTGTTTGGCACAGCTCTGATCAACTATGTAAGAAATGAGGACCCTATGACAGGTGCTTTAGTGAGCAATTCAGGCTGTATGGTGCCTAGCACAGCTACCTTATGGCAACAGTTCCTAAATAATTGCATTTTTGATTGACTGACTGACAGAAGCCTTCTAAGTAAGCTTCTTATTTCCTTTCTCTTATTAGATTTTATGGATCCTTTTATTTTTTTCCCCCCAAAAGAGGAGATTTTTAATATAAATAGGGGTTGGTCATGGCCTGAGAAGAACTTCGATAAAGGGGATGAGAATGTCAGGAGCCTGTGCCGTGGGCCTGGGGTCCCTCTCAAGTGGGATGATGTAGATGGAGTTCTGAGCCTTTTTGATTCACCACCATTGGCCCAGCCTGTGCTCTTGCCGCCCCCTGGCTACCAGCAAGTCCCCAGCACTGGTGAACTTGAAGCTATTGATGAAGTCCACAAGAGGGATGTCGCAGCAAAGGTCAAGCCACAGGAAGGCCTCCCCATGCTGCCAGAGCAGCACGCAGGAGCTGTGGAAGCCTGTGGCCATGAGGTCTCTGCTGAGCAGGGCTGCCTCTGATGACACCTAGAAGGGCTGTTCCAGGTCCAGCTTCCCGTGTAGCCCATGGGCCTCACACTGCTGGGCAAGTGGCCATTCCATGGAGAAGGCCCACAGGCCACAGAGCTGATTTTGGAATAAATGCATTTAGCTCAGATTCTCTGCTACCTAAATATAATGTCCTAAAATATCGTGACATAGATCACCATCAGCCTTCTTGGGCCTCTTCTCTTCATCTCCACTATCAGAGTGCTGTTTTCCTCGTGCCGTTAGTTACTGCCAGCTCTGCTAGTTCTCGCCTGTCTTCCCTTCTCAGCTTCAGTTGCATTTTGTCTTTGATATCCATGGACAATATTTTCCCAGTTGTTTTCTTCTTGGCTCTGAGCTGTGAAGATTTATTTTCTGGGCGACTTCACACATGGGCTTCGATAAGCTTAATGTAAAAACTTCTCATGGTGGATACTGGGCAGGTGGCTGTGTGTTAGAGTAGTGTTTGAATTAGATGTCAGGAGGTATGGGCTTCTTTTAAGCTGTGCCATAAATTGCTTTGTGACTTAGCTTAAGTTACATTCCCTTGGTTTTTCCATTTCCCCATCTTTACAGCTAGCTTGAAAGGCAAACGTGAGGCCTCAGAGGTAAAAGGGTAGCTATTTCAGTAGAAACCATTGTTATAGCACAATCCAGGGCAGTATATTGTGACTGACAACAGAACAGTGTCCTTAGAAATATTTTTCTTCTGGTAACTGAATATTCTTGTAGGTGGAGTCATCTTTCAGTGATTATTATAGCCAGTTTTTCTGGCTTATATGGAGGCTTGATAGTATTGCAAAAAAAAAAGAAAAAAGAAAGAAAGAAAGAAAGAAAAGATGAAAATTAGGGAAAGGAAGCTAAGACCAAAACCAGAGGGAATTAAATTCAAACTTGAACAAATGATACTTGATTCTATTCAAGGATCATTAACTTGAGGGTCCATTGACCACAGGGGGCATCCATAGATGGATGTATGTATGGGTTTAGGAAGCTCCTGAAATCACCAAAAGTATGTACAAAATATGTTTTTCAAGGGAAAGACGCCATAAATTTCACTGACTCTCTAAAGTTAAAACACTCTGGTAACCCCTCGCACCCCCCCCCCCCAAAAAGACTAAAAACTATCTCAAAAAGAAACAAGGAAACTCTTGAAAGTGGTAAATATTTGTTACCTGGATTGTGGTGATAGTATCACAGGTGTTTGCATTATGTCTAGATTCATCAAATTGTGCACACTAAATATGTGGAGTCCTCTTATATATCGATTATACCTCAATAGAGTTGTTCATAAACAAATATAAAGACCATGTGAGCCAAAAGCAATGCAGGACTCCGACTGACTGTCTGCCTAAGTTATAATACTTAAACTTTGCCCAACTAAGAAAAGTCAATGCATCTCATACCTTGGAGAATTTATCCTATTTTACCCAACACTTATTCTGAGTCTGCTATTTTGGGTGTACAAAAATGGTAGGATACACTCTTTCCCTTGAGGCAATCAGAGATGTTAAAATTAAAACTGGATTTTGCCAAGGGGTGGGCCAGTTGTACAGGTGGTGAGTTGAAGTGTGGAGTGGAGAGAGACTAGAAGTAACTGAACTGGCTAGGACAGGATGAATTTTATAAGGTTTTATGGAGGTCTGCATGAGCTTAGTGGCAGTTGGGATGAACAGGCACGGACAGGGAGTAGTGATGGATTGAATGCCATGGGTGAGGGGAAGGGAAGGTTCAAGATGGTGCCAGAGTCCCTAGCTTCTAGGATTGGGTGAGCAGTCCACAGGTGGAATTTCTTCCTCAGGGAAACCTCAAGTCTGCTGTTAAGGCCTTTCAACTGATTGGATTAAATTGTAAATGTTAATCACATCTAAAAAAAATATCTTCACAGCAATCCCTAGATTAGTGTTTTATTGTGTAACTGGGGACTAGAGGCTTGCCAAGTAGACACATAAAACTGACCATCACGCCCATAAACCAAAATCCATTATGTTAAAATTTAACTGAGGTTACTTTATTTGAAGGTGACACTAGCCAAATGATAATGGGGCATGTTGAACTTCAAAGTATAATTCATATTAGTGAAAATTGATTATTCACTAGGAAAACAGAAGGAAATTATTAGATATACCTGCTCCCACTCCCTTTCATTATACCATTGACAGTTCAAAGCAGATTTGTTCATGTCAATTAAAGATATTGTGCTAAGAGAGTAAAGGAAGTTTATATCTGAAGTAAATAAGTAGATGCTTTTCAAACATATATTTCATATTATATATCACAGAATTTACAGAAACATACAGATCATCATAATGTTAATTTTTAAATTAGTCATTTTTGTCACAAGTTTACATCATACATTTGTTAATACAGTGTTTATATCATGTTAAATGAAATAATGACAGTAAAACACTTAGATGGTAACTGACACATTACACATGCTGGAATTAAATTGTGTTGTGTATTAAGTGTTCCTAACAGAAAAGATCAGTGGTTGCTGAAACTTAGTAAGTTGGTTTTCTCTACTCCAGATTCTTCCATTAATTTATTTTACGCACAAAAAGATTTTAGCCGTTTAAAAACAATTAATGGAAACTGACTGAGATCATGGCATAATTACAAATTGTTTATCTATTCCTTTTTTTTTTTAATGTAAGAAACACATTTGTTTATGTGTGTGGAAATCTCAGCCAGACAAACTGACCATCCTAATGACTGCATTCATCCAGAGAACCCACGTCTTTGGACTGGAAATTCCTGCCGTTTGTTGGTCCTCCCAAAGATGCTGTTCTGTAAATGAGAGATGGATGGGTACAGATTTCATGCTGAAGAGTTTTTACCTTTATGCCCATTTTAGACATTAGTGTTTCCTGATTTTGCCTTTCCTAAATTGACAGAAGACCTCTCATTATTTCTTTGTTATTATAATTATTTGCTATTTTATTTCTTCTAGTGTGAATTATCTGCTCATTTCTTCTATAGATGGACTTCTAAGGCCTAGACCCGAATTCAGATCCCTACATCACCAGTTTTAATGATATAACCTTGGATGAGTTACTCAAATACTCTAAACCTCAGGCTAGCATTTGTGAAATCTGGATAGTATCAGCAATCCCATGGGTTTGTTGTAGCTTCTAGTGAGAAAACACTTTCACAGTGCTTGCTGCAGACCCGCACCAGATGGAGTTCGGTCCTTAGAAAGGAGGTAGCCATGCCCACAGGGGTGGGAGTTATTTTAAAAAAATGTTTTGATACAGAGGAAAATGGCTTGCCACCCTTCATTTCTGCTGAGGTAACAGGCTTCCATTAGTGGTTTAAAGGGCTGACAGTGAAATAATAGCAAGAATTTTCTAAGGAAAGAAGAGATTTTTTTTGTGCCCCAACTGGTTTAGTTGTATTCTTACTTGAGAAATTAGGAGAACTTGACAAATAGATCTTTGAACTCCTGCAAGGCCCCACTGGAGGTATTCATCAAGTGGAATCTAATCTCTGAGATTCAGATGTTTTCATAGTGATCGTGGTAATAGAGATAAAGAAAGGGTTTTATTTTGCCTACATTAATACTTTAACATTTCAGAGCCACTTTGTATACATTATTTTATTCTTTTGACCTTTCCACTCAGGATGGATTTTTTATTGCTACTTCTACTCTCTTTAGTTTGTTTCTGAGAAATGAGAAAATTCATAAGTGGAAAGGGAGCCAAGTACGATGCCGAAGGTGGTATGCTGTTTCCGTGTGAGTGGAAAGACCTAACAGAATGTGTGCCAGAATTAGTTAATACTGCCTAATGAATAGCCGTCCGTTAAGTCTTGACATACTGTTTGCAATCTTGGCATTCCACAAAACATTTTGGCAAAAGATTATTCTCCCACTTAACAATCCAGAGCCCTCTTTATAAACTCAAGTACAGTGTCATGTGACCTGTTACATGCTCCCTGTTTTCTGTGCTTGTTGAGTACAGGCTAACCCCTGAATTAACTGTTCCGGGACTACAGATAGTTTGCTGCCTCAGTTCAGTAGAGCTGTACTTTTAACTGGGATAGAAAGATCTTCCGAGTGGCTTTTCAGAATGGGTGCTTGCTTACACTGACACTGCACAGGGCTAGCTGTGGGCACAGCTGTAGTCCATCAGAATTATAAGAATCCCTAAATGTAATCTCATCCTCCCTGCAGACCCATATGGGAAATCACATTTAAGAAGTCCCAAAGATATTTACAAAGCCTCTTTGTGAACTCATTAAGCTTTCTGACTTTTAAGCCAATCTCTTTTTGTTGTTGTTGTTTAGCAATTCTAATATGTGCAAAGATTCTTTATAGTATTATTAGGTCAAATGCCTGCCTCCTGGAACACCGGCAGGCACATAAACTGTAGTTCGGTCTCTCGGAGTTGCTTCTTCTTTGGCATTAACAGTGTTGCTGATGTATATAGAAACTCTGCATTAATATCCCTAGTTGCCTGTAACTTGTTCTTATTATCCAGCTTCCAGATTTTTTAGCATATGGCTTGCATTCTTTTCTATTCCCTCTATTCCCTTCGTGCCACAGAATACAGTTTCAGCGAGGGTCATATGAGACCTGCAGTGTCATTTACTGGCTACTGAGGCAAGCACTGAGACTGAAAAGCTGACAAGGGAAACTAGGCTAACGGGCTTCATAGATCATGCTGTGATGTTGAAACCATGGTCAGATCTATGATTTAGAAAGATAATTAGGCTGGTAACCTGGGGGATGAATTAGGAATTTTGGGTGAAAGGAAATAAGACAGCTAAGTGGCAAATTTCTATTTATCGATGTTCTTTAGATACAGTGTGGTACATCCAATTATGACTACATCCAATTGCTGGAGTTGTCATCAATTTCAGGTTTCTCAGTCTTGTCCAAAATGCTGTCATGACAGACTTGGCTAAATATCTTGATGAATTTTAGGCTCATTATATGTACAGCTTTCACCTAATGGTATTTAAAAAGGATATGAGGATTCTCTGGTTGTTCTCAATAATCCTACCCAGACTCTTATTGACTTCCTTCATTCTGAACTGCTCACCAGCTTATGATTCTTTCTAGCGTCTTTCCAAGTATGAAGTTTTAGCCTTTTGGTGATCAGTTGCATTTAAAGACTTTTCTTTTTGCATTGTTGAAATTTGAGGTATGGATCTCTCTTTCTCCATTTTCTGGGCCTTATTATTTATTTATTTATTTATTTCCTCAGAGCATACCTTTATTATCATATTTTACATATGTTTATTGGTAGCAGAGTTTGTGTTGCTTTAGAACCTTGCTATTTTTTCTCTCTCCAATATTCAGTGATACTATTCTCTCCCACCCTACTTCTAGTGATTATTTTTCTAATATTCTCTATTCGACACTGTCACTTTGAGGAAGCCAGGTACTAGCAGAGCTGTGATAGTCTTTCTCACAGTTGCTTAATACTGGTACATATCTTGCCATGTATTTTTCTATCATATGTAAACATATCATACTATGGGCCTCCTCTGTTTGGATTCCTTTTACTCTGTAGTATATAGTAAAAATCACTGCCATGATAAGTTTTTCTCACTTTGTATTTGGAAGGATATCGCTGGGCTCTGAAAAAGCAGGTTCAAAGGGGAAAACAGGTAAAGAGGTGACAGAACACAACAGAGAAGAAAATATGTCTCTCAGTGGTGTTTTGGGCCAGCCTACCATGCAAGCATAGCTATAGGAATCTGGGTAATAGTTACCCACTGTGGACTTTGAATACAAATTGTATTTTGAGATGACAGTGCAGAGGACATTCTTGACATTTTTTCATTTGTACATAAGCAAATACAGAAATCAGTTTCATTTTTGTGTACTGAAAAATAATCTTACTTTTTTATATGAAAAAGAAAATGTCCAAAGCAAGTTCTCCAAGTTTTAGGTCATAAAAACTCAGACACATTAGGGTGTACTAAATCATGGCATAAATGAGCAGAGTAACCTAATGCTTTGTAAGTTTTCCCCACCTCCCATCTCTACCCCAGTTGTGAACATCTTCCTTCCCACTCCGAACAGTAAGCTTGACATTAATCAGAGACTAGCACATAGAAAGCACTCACAGATCAGTACTACCTGTATCTCTTCAACCATCGGTGATAGCAAGAAGGGATGAGTTGGTATTTAAAACATCCAGTAATAACATAATGGATGTCATTGCCCATTTTATTCTCTTCCCTTGTAAAGTAAGAGTTTAAAGGAAATGGGAAGAGGAACAATAATAACCACTAAATACTAGTGTAGAGCACAATTTACTGGGCATTTTCATGCCCGTTTGCCTCTTTTATCTTCACAATCACTCTGCAAGGTTAGTGTTACAATTATTACTATAATCCCATTTTAAAGGGAAAGCCTAAGGTTCAGAGAAGCTAAGTGACTTTACAAAGCATACACTCTGGCAGCAGTGGAACCAGACTCCAGCTAAGTTTTTCTGACTCTACATCCATTCCTCCTTTGGCTCTACCATTGTTGCTATGGGCTGTCTGGGAGATTTTTTAACTTGTCAGCAAGTTCTTGGTGTGAAGATCATTCTTAGAAGCTCTATAGTGGCCTTCTGTTAGAAAGTGGTGGTGAGGCCCCCACACTTTGACTTTGAAGTATCTTCCTTAAAATTTTCTAAACCCCTCTTTTGGTGGCTAGGCCAGTAGTACCATCCAAGTGCGGAACCCTGAACCCAGACTGGTACCCATGAGGGTACCAGCCCTCTTTCCTCTCCCTTGAGGCAATCTCTCACCCTCTATTCAATATGTAGGCTCAACTAGGTGCCCTAATAGGCTTTGGGACTCATGCCAATGGAGTCATCCTGGGGCCCTGTAAGCAGGACCTAATTCCAAGAGGATGGCCTGATAAACAGATTATTCCCGCTGGCCAGTATGGCATTTCTTTAGCTGAATCACTTGAGATTAGACCTCTAGTGTGATGCTTATATTCTAATTTGGGTGACTCAAATTAGTTATAATGACAGGAACCCAGCAAACAAAACCAAAATAAGACATATGACCTTTTCCCCACTTCCCTACATGTCCTAGAGGTGATCCTGAAGGTGGCAGGATCTGCAGAGGGTCTAAGATAGTTACTCTAGGTACAAACCAATGAGTTACCTTGCCACATTTTCATAAATGCTGGCAGAAAAGACATCAACCTCCTGGGTTGGGACAAAAGAGAATCTATCACAGCAATAGCTGTAGCTAGAGTATCATCATTTTCTTGGGCCACCTTCATAATTCCTCATTCCCACAAAGTGATGCAAAGAGGGCCAGATGACACTTGCATACTCAGTGGACTGTGTTGCGAGAGGGAAATTCTGAGCTTAGGAAATCTGAATCTCTTACAAAGGATGTAAGTATACCTCCCCTTTGCTCAGGAGGATGACACTATTCAGTCAATTTTCTAAAGCTGTTTGTTATAGAAACATCCTTAATAAGAAGGCCCAGAAAGTCAGTCAGTACCTCTGCTCCCCAGACAGGGAGAAACTTGAGAGACCTGTGGAGAATTGCCTCTCAACAGTAGGTTCCTGTTGCTCCCTCTTGTTTGCAAATGTGCAAGAATAGACAAATGGTCACCCTAGCCTGCCCTGGAATGGCTCTAAGTGATCATCCTGCAATAAAAGGGGTTTCTGAAAGAAAAGACTGAAGCCAGGGAAGAAGTAACATGGATATTGATAAAAATGATTGTATACCTTATGGGTCTGTATATAATTCCGACCATGCCATTCCTGTTTGTTTCAGATTCTGCAGTTCTACCCATGGACTGTACCAATTATCTCATGATTTGATTTGAGAGTCGCTCTTCTATATCTAAAATTATCTGTTTCACTAGCCTGTTACAGTGCTTAGAACCGCCACCATTACAATCATTCTCCAGTTATGGAATTGTCTTCAGAAGAATCCTGTGTAACTTAGTTATATGGCAAAGACAATGCAACAGTCCCTTCACACTCATTAATATGATATATCAGGGTAACATTTATCTGTTCTCTATGGATATTATGCAAGGAAGGTGGTTTTAGTGGGAGAACAGGATTGAAGGAGTGAGAAATGATTAGTATACTTGGACCTGGAGAAGATAATTCCAATAGGGTCTCTGGGGGATAATGGAGTAGTTTAAAACCACTGGATGATAAGGCAGAGAAAAAACCTAACATCAGGGAGCAATGAAAAAAATGGATGAGGTGGTATTTTAGAAGTCACTGCACAATTTATCCTGGAGCCCGTCCTGGTATTGGACTTCAAGAATAGATCTTAAAATGCGCTTTACTATTCCATTTCCTTAGTTTTCCTTGGCTTTTTAAAGGAATGTAGGCTGTATATTTTAAAATGAATGTCAGGGGAGTGATTTTAAAGGAGCCACTCAAATCGTTGTGTTTGCTCAGTTGTCAATTTCACTCTTCCTTTTCCTTCCCGGACTCTGCACTGCACATGCAGACACCTTGGGCTCTGAAGTACATGCTGTTCAAGGCGGTTGCCTCCTTGGCCACACTCTTATGCAGATGCTGCCACCAGGAAACACCAATGACTTGAGTACAAAGCAGTGATATTTACATTGATATGGTTAGCTTTGTGGTGGTGAAAGCCTCAGTTTTTCATTTCCTGGCTGGGATTTGTAATGTGGAATTGCAACAGTGCATTTACGTACATTTTGCCTTTAAAATGTTCTGTGGTATTGCAACATTTTAGGCATTCCCAAAGAAACTTAATCTTCCTGCAAACATTTGTTTGTAAACTAAGGACCAACTCACTATTTTAGAGTAATCTCTTTGCACCCCTGCTGCATAAGTCTGATTTTGCATTGTATATCTTTAGCTTGTTCCTGTACTATTGTTTCGTTTAAATTTTACCTTGATGATACCAATAAAAGGATTAAAAAAAGATTTAAAAATAAATTCTAATCTCTTTCAGAAGCAATTGTTGAACTTAAAGCTACTTTGCCTATTGTTTTCCATGAAATCTCATTTAAAATATATTATTAATGCAAAAAGACTTGCCTTCAGGCTAAGGACCAGTGAACAGTAGCCATGGCAACCAAGAAGCTGTTTGAGAGAAGAAAAAAAATGCACTAGAGAGTGTTTTAATCCTTAACTTTAATCCCTTTACTTCCGGTTCTCATAATGAAATATAAATCAGGCACCATGGAGGGCTGCAATTTTTATCTGAAAGGGATGGGTTGGCAACAGAAGATTAGTAATGGACAGATGTGTTTAAGGAATTTAATCACACAATTTGTTGTAAAACTTGAGACCATGAGTGACCAGTTCCTTTGAGTGGCGTCAGTGAGGACCAACAAAATATACTTTGAAACTAGAGTTGGTACAAGGGGACACCCCTCTTTGCTATTATTGTTACCTCAGCCTGTGGTAATGAGAAACTAAGGAATTTGCTTGATTCCCCAGTGGGGAGGTAGGAGACTGGGGATGGAAGGGTGTCTCATTGGTAGAATATAGATATTCTTTTGATCTTCAAAATACTAGGGAAAAATTAAGGGGCCTATATTTTGCATACTACTTTTCCTATATGTTTGATTATTATGAGAGTTTTACAAAGATGTGTGCTTTCTATTGACAACAGATCTGGGTTCTGCTAAAAAGCACAGGCTTTTGTTTCTATAAGCAGTAAGATAAAATTCTCAGAAGGCTAGATTGTTACTCTTTATCGGAGTAGTCAACCTTTTTATACCTACTGCCCACTTTTGTATCTCTGTTAATAGTAAAATTTTCTAACCGCCCACCAGTTCCACAGTAATGGTGATTTATAAAGTAGGGAAGTAACTTTACTTTATAAAATTTATAAAGCAGAGTTACAGAAAGTTAAAGCATATAATAATAATTATTTACCAAGTACTTTATGTCGGATTTTCACTAAGTTTGGCAGAATAAATCTTTATTAAACAACTTACTATAATTAAATCTATCTTTTTAGTTATACTTTGGTTGCTCCGCTACCGCCCACCATGAAAGCTGGAACGCCCACTAGTGGGCAGTAGGGACCAGGTTGACTACCACGGCTCTTTATTAATGTCTCTTTTTTTGCCCTAAGATTTTCTTTTATATGAAGTACTACTGATTTGTTAATTTCTGATTAGAAGTAAAATATCGAATTTTCTTCCTTTAAAATCATGACAAAATATACCCCCACACTGACTTAAAGTGATGATTGTTTGAATATACTCGTGTATTTTCTCTATTTCTTCTCTGGAGAATTATTGGGGATGAAAGGGAGACATCTTTTTATGGCATTTTTCTTTCCCTCAGCATGTATATAAGAACATTTCAACGATAAGTTTTTTTCTAGTGGATAGGGCCTTGTGCAGAGAGCTGAAGTAGCTGCAACTAAAACTGGTTTCCTATAGTGTCAGAATGTGAACTTACTTCCAATAATAGCATCTTCCCAAGGGGATGCTAATAATGAAGACGGACACCAACACGAGGCCCAAAAGCATTTGAGAGTGGAGATAGACACAGCAGAACACTGAGTTTGGAGTTCTTTGTAGACCTTGAGAATGAAAGCATACATGGCAGGACATCTGGGGAAGAAAAACAATACCACATTTGCCAGTACAGTGGACAATGTACAACATTGACAACACCTATTTCTGCTTCTGCATCTTGGCCTGGTCTCCTTTCCTCACTCTGTCAGAACCAGCAAGACTAGTGTCGTCTAGGACAGAGCTTCTGAGATGGAATCCTGGCACCAAGTGTGTCTGCTGGCAGCCCTCATCATCCTCCCACACTTCCCTTGGATTTTTAGCTTTCTAGTATAGATTTCTGGGGCAAGGTTAATTATTTTTCTTTTCTTTTTTGAGATGAGATTTCTGTTCATTGCAGGGAGTGGATGATAATAAGAAAGACAAAATGAAGTCAGTGTCCAGAGAAGGAATCGTAGATTCTAAGCATGCAAATGACTTTGGCTGAGGCTGCATAGACTCCAGGAACCCATGGACTAGAGAAGTCCGGTTCCTGTCTTGGGCTTCATCCTAAATAGAGCTTCTCTGAACCAGGCCTTCTGTCCAGTGACCAAAGAGAAGAGCTCCATTTCACCAAAGCTTCAGAAGGTCATGTGATTCATGCATCACGTCTAAGATGTACTGTTTTCAATAAGAAATTGCCTTCAGTAAAGTGCTTCTGTGCATTGACAAAAATAACACCACAGGCAAGCTCTCACATTGGTGGCATTACCTCAGGGCTAGGAAAAAGTCTCTGGAGTAGTAGTACGCTGTGATTGGAGTAGTAACCAGGGAGACCAGGTTCACAGTTGGTCATTTATTTGACCAGGAGTTAGAAGATAGAGGTTTTCACCCTGGCTGTGTAGGTTGTCAAAAAGAGGGTGTGGATATGGCATTTCAGGCCTCCTCAGCTTGAAATTCCTGTGTTCTGCTTATCAAATATATGCTAGGTATTGAATCTATAAAAGCATGGTAGAAAACTGGATTTGTTCCCAGCCCTTCCAGATGAATGAGAGATACGAAGTATAAATGTAATGAATTAGCATTTTCTATTGGAAGGATTGCTCATTTGTACCTTCCAAGAAGCAATATATAAATGTGAATAGTATTATATAGTAAAATTTGGCATCAATGGGGACTGAGTATTATAAGGAAATAAACTTCCCAAATGTCTTTTTTTTTTTAAACTTCTGTTAAAGTTTCACTTGGCTAATTCCAATTTTATTCTTAGTTGACAATTTTGGCATGCTTGAACTACCTCACTCTCTCTTTCCCATCATGTTATGTTGCATGAGGACATGATTTTCTCCGCCTTTAGGGGCTACCCTAAAGAATGAGCATGGATTAATGAACTCTCGGCAGCTATTCAGTCATTTGTTATTCATTCATTTATTTGTTCACACATTTCCCCAAACATTTATAGAGTTCCTTTAGTGGGAAAAGAAGTCCTGTTTTAGCTTGCTTGATCAAACAGACATGGTTTCTATTTATAAGGAGCTTTATTTTTCTTCTGTGACACACACACGCACACACATACACACATATGCATGCATAATCTATAAATAAGTACTGTACAATGTAGAAAGCTACAAGTAGCATTAGAGTGATACATAGAAATTGCTGTTGGAATGTTTCAAAAGGAAGAAGTGATTTTAGAGTGGAAAAACCTGGGAAAACTTCTCTAAAGAGGTGACACTGACTTGGATGCTGGAGAAGGTGTGGAACGTGTTGTGGATATGCAGAACCCGGAGAAGCGGGGGCTCCAGATGAGGGAGATTTGGCCAGGTTACAGTCGAGACATGGATGAGAATGAACAAGGATTATAGGGAAGAGTGTCTTGCATCTGTATGACATGGAGACATGGGACATGAAGTCACACAGCGAGGTGAGAGCCGACCTGTTAAAGCCCATGCCCCATGAGTTTGGGCTGTAAGTAATGCTTGGTAGAGAGTCACTGAAAGGCCTTGAATGAGGGGAGTGACATTGTCAGCAACGTACTTGAGGAAAATTAAACTGACTGTTGAGTATAGGAAGGATGGGAGAGCAGGAAGCAAGTGCTCATCATTGAATTGACAGCCTTCAACTTTTAAAAGTAAGCATTTAAAAATTTTTCCAAATACTCACACATTAAAATTAACCTTAACTCTTTTTCAGATGATTCATTTTAATTAAATGAAAGGAAGAAAAAAAAAATGACTTCTGCAGTTAGTCTCTCCTTACACTCTCTCAACTGGAGCACAGGCAGGGGCTTTAGTCAGAAGCCAATTCAAAGGCAGACAATAAGGAGCTGGTAAAATGGAGGAGGAAGTAATTACTGGATAGCTGGCTGCTTTAATTAAACCTTGAGAATACTTGAATAGAAATAAATATGCTGCACTTGACTGGATGTGATGGAATGTGTGTGGTCACATTAGTGCAATGAGCCAGTGTCAGAAGGAATTTAAGAATTTATGATAGATGTAAACTTATCTTCTTGTGAGTCTTTACAACCCCATCACCAGGCCCCAAAGGATGAAGAAAGATGTTTCTCATGGCTGTGTGAAATTCTGTATTAGTATTTCTCTACTTGTTTAAAAAAGAATCATCCTTTAATTTAATACAGTGTGTCCATAAAGTCATGGTGCACTTTTGACCGGTCACAGGAAAGCGACAAAAGACAATAGAAATGTGAAATCTGCACCAAATAAAAGGAAAACCCCTCCTAGTTTCTGTAGGATAATGTGGCAGCATGTGCGCATGCGCAGATGTTGACGTAACACCATGTATACAGCAGAGCAGCCCACGGCCATGCCAGTAGAGATGTGGATGGTACAGAGGAAAGTTCAGTGTGTTCTGTGACTCGCTAAATTTGAATCCGTGACCAAAGTGCAATGTGAATATCAGCGCGTTTATAATGAAGTGCCACCACATAGGAATAACATTACTCGGTGGGATAGCAGTTGAAGGAAACCGGCAGTTTGGTAGAGAAACCCTGTTCTGGTAGGCCATCAGTCAGTGAGGAGTCTGTAGAGGCTATACAGGATAGCTCCCTAAGGAGCCCTAAAAAATCTGTGCGTGAGCCCACATCGAACTGCACTGAATAGGTATGACTTTACGGACACACTGTATTCTGCTTTTAAGATGTTCCTCCAGATGAAGTGTGAATCTACCTTTGACTGTGTCCAATTATGTATAATTTTCTAGTCAGAAAAAATAAAAGATTCTTAGTGTCAGTTTTAAAATAATATTGACTCAGGATGAAAACGGTGTTTTCACAAATGTAAACAATACAGAAAAATTCATGCTGAATGCCTCTCTGCTTTGAACATCCTTTGAATCTCAGCTCCCCAATGCTGTCTAGGATAGCTAGATAGTGGTACAGATTGAGGTAAGTAGGATATTTAGATGAAGAAAACTGCTCACAAAAATTAAGGGATATTTCAAAATGAATATGAAGTGTTAAAAAAATTTGATTTTTTTTTATTATACAAGAACATCATCAAATAAGCAAAAGACAAGTCAAAGAAAGTTGTTCGACTATGCAAATGAGATGCAAAACCAACTTTTATTTCATTGGTGAAAATGCACTATACAAAAAGTTGAAAGTACTGGAGTATCTGCATGTTCCCTGATCTTGAAAGTGCATTTTGAAATATCTCCTAATTTTTGTGAGCAGTAGGTTTAACATCCTCCAAGTGTTCTGAAAATGTGTTGCTGGTTTTAATTTTAATATATTTTGGACTTTTCCAAAAGTCCAAAGCTAGCTAACTGCCTTCTTCTGGAATAAAAAAAATTTTAAGGTAATATTTATCTTCGAAAAGTCTGTTAATGTTTTGATGAGGATACTGTTTGGCCCTAGACTCTGTTTGTGAGTCTAAGCAAGAATCCAGAGGGTTCTCACTGGTACTACCCCTAACAATCATAATAGCTTTTTCTTCTAGAGAGAAAAAACACCAAAGCCTATTTACATTCCTTACGTCACTTCCTATAATCCTGCAATAACCCCATAGTGTTGGGGTTATCACCCCCATTCTACAAAGGATAGTACTGAAGCCTGCTGAAGGTAATATTTTCCAAATACCACATATTAGTAGGTAGAAGAGCTGAAATTTGAACTTGTATCTACATGATCCCAAAGTCCCTATTCTTTTTTTTCCTTTGCCACATTGCTACAGTATGGCATATAAAAGGAAGAAATTGATAAAAAGAGAGAAAAATACCTCAAAATTGCATAGGACAAAAAAAAAAAGATAGAAGTACTTAGGGATTTTTTTGTATTTTTTTTTTTTTTTCTGAAGCTGGAAACGGGGAGAGACAGTCAGACAGACTCCCACATGCGCCCGACCGGGATCCACCCGGCACGCCCACCAGGGGTGATGCTCTGCCCACCAGGGGGTGATGCTCTGTCCCTCTGGGGGGTCGCTCTGCTGCAACCAGAGCCACTCTAGCGCCTGGGGCAGAGGCCAAGGAGCCATCCCCAGCGCCCGGGCCATCTTTGCTCCAATGGAGCCTCGGCTGCAGGAGGGGAAGAGAGAGACAGAGAGGAAGGGGGGGTGGTGGAGAAGCAAATGGGCGCTTCTCCTATGTGCCCTGGCCGGGAATCGAACCTGGGTCCCCCGCACGCCAGGCCAATGCTCTACCGCTGAGCCAACCGGCCAAGGCAGAAGTACTTGTTAATGTTATAATGCTTTCATACTAGATATTAATATAAAAAGTAGTGATAAAAATAGGTAGCATGGATTGAATACTGAAATCAGAAATAAATACTTTATTATCTGATGTTATCCCTAACAACCACCATATAAATTAGGTGCCATGATACACTTTGCACAGAGAAGACGAAGCTAAAGAGACGGTCAACAGTTTATTCACGATTGACTAACATTTCCTAAGTAAGGACACGAGTTCATATTTTGGGTCTACACTCTTATCTTTCATGATCCATATTGTATATAAGCTATTTTTTAAGTGGTTGTTAATAGATTAGTGTCAATAGGGCATGGTATATATTTAGAGATACTGTAACTCACTCTTTGGCAAAGATTTAATATCATCTTTGGCACCAGAGAATATTTTTACTAAGTTGAAGTGGGGAATGTGGTGGCCAACTGAGTGAGTGAGTCAAATGAAGTGCAGCCAGGAAATTCTGTACCACCAATGGCAATGGGTATCTTCCAAATATAAAGAACCATCAAAAGTAAAGAGCATCACATGTGAAAAAATATCTAGGGCTTATACTTAAAGCCAAGTTTTATTTGAGCCATATAATAAACCCTTTCAGGCCAGGTGGGACTCAGTATTCTTGTGTATCACTTTATCTCCTAGACCTAGCATAGTTTTGGATGTATGGTAAGGGCTCAAAAAATATGTACTAAGTGAATGAGTGAATGAATGAATGACTATAACATGGATTTTTAAAAGCTGTTGACCCTTTGAGGCTACATCAATAGAGGTAGAAAGTCTAGAACAGGAGAGGTGTTTATTCTGTTATACTCTGTCCTTGTCAGACAGCTGGTTCACTACATTAATATTGATCTATCATTTGCACATTGACCATTGAGGTCCAATGTTAAGAGTAATTGGGGCCCTGGCTGGTTGGCTCAGTGGTAGAGCGTCGGCCTGGCGTGCAGAAGTCCTGGGTTCGATTCCCGGCCAGGGCACACAGGAGAAGCGCCCATCTTCTTCTCCACCCCTCCCCCTCTCCTTCTTCTCGGTCTCTCTCTTCCCCTCCCACAGCCGAGGCTCCATTGGAGCAAAGATGGCCCAGGCGCTGGGGATGGCTCCTTGGCCTCTGCCCCAGGCGCTAGAGTGGCTCTGGTCGCGGCAGAGCGACGTCCCGGTGAGGCAGAGCATCGCCCCCTGGTGGGCAGAGCGTCGCCCCCTGGTGGGCGTGCCGGGTGGATCCCGGTCGGGCGCATGCGGGAGTCTGTCTGACTGTCTCTCCCCGTTTCTAGCTTCAGAAAAATACAAAAAAAGAGAGAGAGAGAGAAAACAGCCCTGGCCTGTGCTGGCGCAGTGGATGGAGTGTTGATCTGGAGCGCTGAGGTCGCCTGTTTGAAGCCTGGTTTGCCCGGTCAAAGCACATATGAGAAGCAACTATTAGTTGATGCTTCCCGCTCCTCTCCCTTTTTTCTCACTCTTTTTCTCCTCTCTAAAATCAATAAATAAAAATCGTAAAAAAAAAAAAGAGAGAGAGAGTAATTGGGGTGGTGAATGGAGTAACATGCTACATGTAAGAAAAGGGACTGACACTTTAGTTACTTTTGTGTGCCAATTGCTTTCTGAATCTTATCTCATTCTCAAAAGATAATTCAATGACATCATCATTTTACAGAAGGAAACTAGATTCAGGCAAGTGAATATACCTCCCAAGATCACACAGTAGTTGAACCATAGTTTGTCACCCTAAAAGATCCAAGCTCCTTCTATTTAAGTATCCTCTTATATACAAAAAACTAAAGATGTTCAACCTGTAGAGAAAAAACTGCTACAGGAGGGCTGACAGAGAAACTAAACCATGGCCTCCTTCAGGGCTGAAATTCTATTTATTATTATTTTTTTTTTTTTTTTTTTACAGAGACAGAGAGTCAGAGAGAGGGATAGACAGGAACAGACAGACAGGAAAGGAGAGAGATGAGAAGCATCAATCATCAGTTTTTCGTTGCGCGTTGCGACACCTTAGTTGTTCATTGATTGCTTTCTCATCTGTGCCTTGACCGTGGGCCTTCAGGAGAGCGAGTAACCCTTTGCTGGAGCCAGTGACCTTGGGTCCAAGCTGGTGAGCTTTTGCTCAAACCAGATGAGCCTGTGCTCAAGCTGGTAACCTCGGGGTCTCGAACCTGAGTCCTTCCGCATCCCAGTCCAACGCTCTATCCACTGCGCCATCGCCTGGTCAGGCTGAAATTTTATAATAGTACAGCATTTTGAGGCTTCTCAAATATTAAAAGAACTATAAAGTATAGTGTCAGCAAAGTTATTATGTGTGGTCTAGAAGAAGAGGGGAGAAATAAACCCCAGTGGGTGTAAATTATGGGGTGGCAGTTTATAATTCAACTTGAAGCAAAATTTCTAATGATTAGACCTATTAGCGATGGAGGGAAATGAGTTAGTTGTAAGGGAGTGAATTCATTGTCATCGAAGGGATTTAGACAGAGACTGAGCTGACACCACATTATGTGATAGTATTGTGCAGTTCAATACCATACATTTAAATTTAAGTTAATTAAAATTAGATAAAACTAAACTAAAATAAAATCTCGTCCCTCAGTTGCACCACTCACATTTCAGGTGCTCACGATTCACATGGGCCTGGTGGCTACCAGTCAGTACAGCGCAGCACTTTTCCTTCACTGAAGAGAGTTCTACGGGATGGCACTGCTGTCGAGCTGGCACATAAGATTATTGGACTCCAGTTCCTTTTTACTTTGGAATTCTGTTTCCTTGAACATTTCACATCAATCACCCTTTTTAACTAAATAAGCACTAGTTTTATAGTATCTATAATAGCACTGGTTTTTTGAGATACACCCCAGCGTATGCACTGATTCAATTATTTTGTTATGTTTATTAATCATTTCTGGATAAATGTTTTGACCTATGGAGTCACTGCTGGCCATAGGTATCCCCTGTATACAAGTTCAGGGTGCCTCATTGGACAGTACCTCATATTCCTAAAGAGGTTTCTCCAGTGCTCTTTTTCACTCTCACTGTTTTGTTGTTCATCTTTGCAAATCAGTCATTCACAAAGGAAATGAATTTGATAGCAGATTGTTGGAAATCAATTACCTATGACATGCCAGCACCACTTCATAAATGTCAGTGCTAAAGAATCTCCTAGAGGGAGAATTCTTAGATTCAACTGGAAATTAATTGTAATCAATATAATAGGTTAATTCACTGTAATTATTTTATGCCTTTTGGCAATGAGTGAATTTCCTGAGAATCCACATGGCTCCAAGTGTCATAGAGAACGCTCGAGGAGAATGTTCTGATACTAAACCTTAACTCTCTGGAAGAAAAGCCTACTCATCTTTCCTTCTGGCTGTTTCTCCAGACATGTGTTTTGGTGGCATTTGATTTCTGGAGAACAAAGGAATCCCTACAAGGTAATACATAAACATGTACAGCCAGATAGACGGTACTCGTTGGAGAAAGGGAAAACAAAAGGCTTTTGATTGTCCCTCGTTTTCTTTGGAAGCAGGTCACACTTCAGACTAACAGAATGCCTTTGCTCTTGGAGTAAAGTGTAATAAAACTGAAAATTGAAGAATCTGGGCCCCTTTCCCTTTCCTAATTATTTCCACTTGACTCACTTAATCTTGGACGATTATTCAGTCATATCTGAAATGAGAAAATGACGAGGGTAGAATTTCTGTCTCTTGTTTCAAGAGCTTATAAACATTAACAGAATAGTCTTGAACAAAAAACAAATAAAAATCACAATCGACGGTGCCTTGTTTATGTATATTAGGAAAAATCCCTGCATTGTTAGGGAAGAAGCTCAAATTTCCAAATGCAGGAAACTTGTCAAGACTTGATGGGTGATTTCATTATTAACATTGAAAAACTATCATTTGGAACTAATATTTCAAAACAGGAGATTGTACAGAAGCTAAGAAACCAATCTGTTTACTTGCACCTGGATAAAAATTAAGCCCTAAAATGGGTCATTGAAGATTGGGATCATTGCGCTCAAAGACTCACAAATTGGTTTCTGAGACAGACTCAGAGCTGTCTCATTTTTTCCTATATATCCATAAGCCTTACTGCAGGTTTGTGAATAGGCAAATGAGAGCTGGATCAGGACTCTGTATGCAAACAAACAAACAAATAAGCAAACAACAATAAAAAAACCTCCTGACAATTGTAACTGGATAAAATTGAAGCTAACTGCCAAGGTGAGGAAGTTGCCCAGGGAATCCAGCCAAGTGTGAGATCCACATGCTGGAAAGGTGTGCATAAGCTAAAGGTTTGGCCCCAGTGATATCTGAAGCCCCTTTGAGTGCTGATTATTCTTGTAAATTATGGTTTTGTTTTTAATTTAGCACCCACAATTATGCTTTTAGCATTATCCATGATAACTCAAAATACCCCATCCTCATTAAACACCCAGTTACTGTGCCCCTGGTATGTGGGCACATCGGGTACTGAAGAGAAGGGGGTGGTATGCATCTGCGCATCCTTTGAGTGCTACTGATTGGCTGTCTGCGTTCCTGAATCCAATCAAGCAAACTGTGGGATGTTTACTAAGTTGGGGGCTCCTGGGAGCAAGCTGTGAACCACAGATTCAGATGTGCATGAGTTAGTAAGAAAGTGCTCCCAGGAAAGTCCAATAAAGGCATGAGGGAAGGGGAAGAAGTTAGGCAGGGGGATCCCACTGGAGCATGGCAGCAGAAGTGATTTTCAACCTTTGTTTTTCATGCACTCATAAACTAATTACTAAAGAAAAAGGGGCCCTGACCTCTTCTTCCTTAGTAACTAATTTATTTGTGCCATGAGATGAAAATGGTTGTATTTAGTCAAGGGCACTGACCTTAGTAATTAGCGTGTGTTTGTGCCATGAAAAAAAAAAGGTTGAAAATCACTGATTGTTGCACTTCAAGGCAAAGGGGCACCAGTTTGGGGTGTGTGTGTGTGTGTGTGTGTGTGTGTGTGTGTGTGTTGAGGTGGGGGGTAGTTTACAGCCAACACCTAGCAAGGCTGGGCAGGGGGCGGCACAGAGCTAATCAAAGGGATCAGAGAGGGTCTGGGCAGAGCATCAGCAGCCTGTCTGCTGTAGTTACCATTATCTGTATCTTTAAAAATTCTCCATTAGGAGTATAATTCAGACATGACCTCATTGTGTTTTTTAGACACATCCGCACCCCCCGAATGATTGTAACCTCCTTTAGATAAAAAATTGTGTCTCATTCTCACAAGCCCAGTTGGCACTGAACAATTTACCCAGATGCTAGTCCCACCCTGTCAGGTGCTGCAGGGTTTTAAACATGTAAAAGGCAGTCAGTCAGACAGCTCCTTGTGGCCTTTACAACACAGTCATGCAGACTAAACTCCTAACAGGAGACAAAATCCAACACATAGGTCCAGTTGAAGGATTGTTGAAAACAGACTCTGCAGCTCTCCTTGTACCCATCGTGGGCTGGCCTGGTCAGAAGAGGCTTCATTCAGGAGGTGAACTGTAAACTGGCTCTTGCAGGAGTTACCCTGGGAGGAGGGAAGCCATTCCGGTCAGGAGAGATGGACAGCGTTAGTGAAGTGTTTGCAAACAGCGGGACAGTGCTCCTGGAGGGAGCAGGGGCTTTTGTCAAGGCCTGGGGGACTATCTGTCCATGGCATATGGTGGAATCCCATCATGGAGGCTTTTCTCCTTTTAGTCTTCTGGGACTGGTGTGCCAAACAAGAGGAGAGGGTATTTGTTTCTTGAGTATGTCATAATATTAAGTCCATTTTAGGAGAGTCTTTCTGCAATCCCAGGATGGACTGGTAAGGGAAGAGAGCGGGCAGGAGAAGTATAGCCCACAGGGTGCTTGCTCTCAGTGGTCCAGCTCTGTCTTGTCCCTGGCCCAGCCCTCTGAGTCCAGCTGCCTGTAGTTTCCCTCCACCAGATGTCCTGGGATCATCTGAGACTTAACGTTTTCCAAAGCAACCTGCTGATTTACCTCCCACCTACTCCTCCCTCCTTCTTTGCTGTTCCTCTTGTCCAAACTGGGGGCCATCCTCTATTCCCCTCTTTTTCTCAGATTCTACACCTCATTCAGCTCCACCTTCACAACAGAAACTGACCACCTCTAACTACCTCTCTTTCAGGCCCTTGGCATCTGTCATCCAGTTTATGGAAGTAACTCCTAAATGAGTCTTCTTGACCCTCCTATCATCCTTTTTCCACACAAAATTACCAGAGGTATACTTTCACAATATAAGACAAACTAGTGCTTTCCTGCTCACACCCTCCCATTGGATTGCTGTTAGAATGAAATCAACACTCAATCTTCCTGTGTCGGAGGCTGGACGTGACCTCTGGCTATTGCCGATCCCAAGACCCACACCATATCCTTTGCTCCTTGCTCGCCGTCTCCTGATAACTGTTTTTGACCCCATCAGCTTATTCCTGCCTGCGATTCTCTCCTTGGCTTCCCATCTGCATAGAGTGCCCTGGCTGCATGTCTGTTTTCTCCGTTCATTCACATCTCAGCCTTTCCTGACCCCACACACATCCCACGGGGAAGCACGGGGAAGCCTGAAGAAGCCTGGAGAGGTGTGTTGTCCCACGCCATCTGTCTGGCTCAGCATTCCAGAGACAAGAGTGGGAAGAGAAAGAAGGTCCAAGGGAAGAGCAGGGAATCAGAGGACCAGAGATAAAGTGGCGTATCCTGTCCTGGGGAGGGGTGCTGCCCTCAGGGATGTCCCAGTGTCAAGAGCATCTCGTTTCCAGTGCCTTGGGGCCACTGTGCACGTGGGCCTTCAGGAACAGCACGTGCTGTGCTTTCTTTTTCTCCACTGCAGGTAGTCACACCATTGGCCTAAGTCCACACCAGCTGACAAAAAACTCCAGGGGAGGGACAGTGAAAACCAAACAGCAGTGGTCTGTTCTGTTTCTCCATCTCTATTCCAACCGAGACCCCTTTCTCTAAAGGACATGGTGTCAGGGTCTACACATTGGTAGAGATATGCTAGGAAGTCTTCTAAAGAACCTAGGGGCCCTTTGCTCTTATTCCAGCAAGACCAAGATCAGCTGATAAGCTTACTGCTAAAATATGAAAATGCTCTAAGAGGAAAGGGGATGTGTGTGTGCACGCGGCGTGTTAAGGAAAAGGAGCATATGAGGGTGGGTTATTTCTTAAGCTAGTATAATATAAGTTCAAGGAGCCTGACTTTGGATTTTGACACACTGGAATCCAAACCTGACCTTTGCTAGCTGTGTCGTTCTAGCTTTTTCATGTTTGCAATGGGAATCACAGCAGTGTGCACCTCTGCGGCTTGTTGTGAGACACAGTATTGAGCACACTATAGGGATTTTGTATATATTCATTGAATTGAAATGCAGGCTTTCAAAGTGTGTCACAGTGACTATGCACATCAGTCCAATGCTGTGCCCGGTGTTCCTTCCTGACTTGAAATACTCATCACGTGGTGATGGCTTTCATAGTGCATTCTGCATCAGTCAGGAGGAGGGGAGGGGAAAGAGAGAAAGAGATATAAATTAATTGATTTCAAGAAGAAAAATTGGCTTGTGACTGTGGGGGTCAGCAAGTCAGAAATCTGCAGAGCAGGGAGACAACACTGCTGTCCAGGGGAAGAATTTCTTTTTTTAGGGAAACCATGGAGTTTTGGCTCTTGAGACCTTTAACTTCCTGGATGAAGCCCTCCCAAGTTATAGAAGATCAACGTTATAGTCAGCTGACCATAAATGACAACCCCATTTGTCCATATTCCACAGCTCATGTGGGCTCTCAAAGAAAGGGAGGCGTGGTGCCTATATGGCTGAGGGCAGTAGTAAGGGCTGAGAGGAGCCTCCCAGGAGGAGTTTGCTACTGCACTGAGACTCAAAGCCGAAGTGCTGATAGAAGGCTGCAGCGTCCTGCATGATCCGCCAACCCCTCTCCACCTTTCAGACCTCATTTCCTCTGTCTGTCTCTAGGTCACACCCCCACTGCAACCACACTGGCCTCCTTGTAGTCACCTCCTTCTGAATTCTCTTCCCCTTAATATACATTTAGCTAATTTCCTCAATTCCTTCCAGTCTTTGTTCAAATATCTTTTCTCAACAAGGCTCAATTCTCCCTAACATTCCTGATTCCATCTACCCTTCTCTCTCTTTTTTCTTTTTTTCCATAGCACTTACCAACTTCTATACAATTTACTTAGCTAATTTGTTACTGTTTACTCCCTCTAGAACATAAACTCAGTGAGTAGCTTTGTTTAGATTGCCCATACATTTGAAGCCCCTGTAACAGTGCCAGGCATATGGTTGAGACACAAGAAAGTTTTGTTCAGTGAATGGATGAGAAAGATAAGGATGGACAGTGCTACTCTGAAAGTGATGGAGTATGGTGAGGGCAGCTGAGGTGAGCCACTCCAGGACGCCATCCACAGAGATTACAAAGGGAATAGAGAGCTCCCTGGTGTTATCCAACAGAGCAACCCTTTAAACCAGGTAATCATTGGGCTCAAATTTTACCTCTTTCTGTAAAGAGCAGTAAAGGTTCCATAAAAAAGCAAGTCCTTTGCTCTCTCTAAAGAGTACATATTAAACTGGATTGAATTACTTAACCCATTTTATCCCCATGAAAGAAAATATTTATCCAAATGGATTTTAATTTGTATTCAAATTGATTTGAATTTGTATTATAATTGATTTTAATGTATTCATTTATTGTGAGGTCTGAAGAGCGGCATAATAAGAAATGGTTACATGAGGTTCATGTGTTAAAGACAACTGGGTTTTTATAATTTCCTATTTTCATAATTTGTTTTCTTTTTTCATAACCAAAAAATATATAGCTCTCCTCATCAGGATTCTTAAAGACTGGTGGTTCTGAAAGTGTGGTCCCCAGACTAATAGCATCACTGTGACCTGAGAACTTGTTAGAAGCACACCCAAGACCCATGGCATCAGTAGTTCTGGTGGGGCCTGCATGTGGTTCTGATGCAGTCCCAGGTTTGAGAACCATAGTTAGAGACCATCTCCCATTAGAAATTTTTTCTTCTGACTTTTTTTTATGTTTCTAGAAGCTAAGATGTGTTTGATATACATCATGTAATTTGTTTTCTATAAATACTTGCATTTCTGACTCCAAATATAAAGACATTTTATTGAAGGACGTCCTTCTCAGAAAATTTTGCTGTGTGCCTCCTGCCTCACCCACTAGATAGTTCCTGGAGTGTTTAGGGGCCTAGAGTGATCTGGAAGGCCCTTTTCTGGTCATCTAGTCTGGGAAGGAGGGAAAGAGGAACAGTAATCTTACATAGTATTATTGTGTTTCTATGCATATGTCCCTCCTTTGGAAATTTTGCACAAGGTCCTCAAGGCTTGTGCAATTTAAGAAGCCGTTTCTAGACCCATGCCTAATCCCAGAGAAAACTAAATTAACTCTCACCACAGAGTCATATGGAATCACACTCTTAGACAACATGAATACTTGTTGAAGCTAAGAAAGAGTTGCCTGACTTTGACTCCAGGAGTAACCATGGCCATGAAATTCCTTGGAAAGACCTCGTCGGTACTGATAACTGCAAAACCCTAGAGTAGTCAGTAATAGAAAGCAGAGGGACATTCATGTGTATGCTTAGTAGACCATGTGGGCCCCAGATCATATTTTAACAAAGGAAGACAAATTAAAAGTGATCACCAGAACTCATTCTTAGCCTTGATTTTTTTCCAGTTTTTCTTATGCGGCATGTGTTAGGTTAGTACCAAAATAACAAACATATTTTCCAAAGACCCTGAGAGGGTTAGGCATTAACTCAGACAGTCTTGGCTAGAGATTCCAGTGTGGCAAAGCTGAGGAAATTATAATTATGTCTCATTCACTCCATGTGTTAAATGCTCTTCCCTTTTACTTAGGGTCACTATGTCATTTTCATATACTTTTTTTTATTATTATTAAATTTTTAAATTTATTGTGTTGTGGATTCAAGTGTCCTACTCAATATAACATCCTTACCCCCAACACTGTGCCCCCCGTTATATCCCCTTTACCCTCATTCCTCTGACTTCCTCCACTCCTTCCTTCTGGGATTTCCTATTCTGTTATCTGTATCTATGTGTTATGTTTATATAATCTCACTAATCTCCTCACCTTCTCTGATCCTGTCCCTTCATCCCCCTTCCCTCTGACAGCTGTTCCTCTGCTCCCTGTTACCCCACCTCTGCCTCTATTTAGTTCCTCAGTTCACCTTGCTTATTACATTCCACATATAAGTGTGATCATATGATATATGTCTTTCTCTCCCTGGCTTATTTCACTTGACATAATAATATCCAGTTCTATCTATGCTGTCACAAAAGGTAAGATTTCCTTCTTTTTCATAGCCATGTAGTATTCCATTGTGTATATGTACCATCACTTTTTTATCCATTCATCCACTGATGAAGACTTGGATGTTTTCAGATCTTGGCTATTGCAAACAAAGCTGCAATAAACATGGGGGTGCATATCTTCTTTTGAATCAGTGTTTTGAGTTTCTTCAGACATATTCCTGGAAGTGGGATAGATGTATCATAAAGCAGTTCCATTTTTAATTTTTGAGGAAATGCCATACTGTTTTCCACAGTGGCTACACAAGTCTGCATTTCCATCAGCAGTGCAGGAGGCTTCTCTTTTCTCTACACTCTTGCCAACACTTGTGTGTTGACTTGTTAATGAGAGCCATTCTGACAGGTGTGAGGTGGTATCTCACTGTGGTTTTAATTTGCATTTCTCTGATGATTAGTGATGTTGAACATTATTTCATATGCCTATTGGCCATCTGTATGTCCTTTGTGGAGGAGTGTCTATTCAGTTTCTTTACCCATTTTTTTAATTGGCTTGCTTACCTTCCTCATGTTAAGTTTTAGAACTTCTTTATAAATTTTGGTTATTAACCCCTCATCAGATGTACTGGTGAATATGTCCTCCCATTGGGTGGGTTGTCTTTTTATTTTATTACTGGTGTCTTTTTCTCTGCCAAAGATTTTTAGTTTAATACAGTCCCATTTGTTTATTTTGTCCTTTATTTTACTTGCTCATGGAGATATATTTGCAAAAAATATTGCTAGGAGAGATATTGGGGAGTTTACTGCCTATATTTTCTTCCAAGATTTTTATGGGTTTCTGACTTATATTTAAGTCTTTTATCCATTTTGAGTTTGTTTTTGTGAATGGTGTAAGTTGGTAGTCTAGTTTCATTTTTTTTTTTTTGCATGTCCCTGTCCAATTTTCCAAACACCATTTATTAAAAGAGATTGTCTTTACTCCATTGTATACTCTTGCTTCCTTTGTTAAATATCAATTGACCGTAAAAGCATAGGTTTATTTCTGGGTTCTCTGTTCTGTTCCATTTATCTGTATGCCTGTTCTTATGTCAATACTAAGCTGTTTTGATTACAATGGCCTTGCAGTAAAACTTGATATCAGGAGGTGTGATACCTCCCACTTTGTTCTTCATTTTCAAGATTGCTGAGGCTATTTGGGTTCTTTTTTGTTCCATGTAAATTTTTGGAATATTTGTTCTAGATCTATAAAGTATGCCACTGGTATTTTAATAGGAATTACATTAAATCTATAGATAGGCGTGGGTAATATGGACATTTTAATGATGTTTATTCTTCCTATCCATGAACATGGTATATGCTTCTACTTGTTTGTAACTGCCTTGATTTCTTTTCTTTTCTTTTTTTTTTTTTTTTTTTATTTTTTCTGAAGCTGGAAATGGGGAGAGACAGTCAGACAGACTCCCACATGTGCCTGACCGGGATCCACCTGGCACGCCCACCAGGGGCGACGCTCTGCCCACCAGGGGGCGATGCTCTGCCCCTCCAGGGTGTCACTCTGCTGCAACCAGAGCCACTCTAGCACCTAGGGCAGAGGCCAAGGAGCCATCCCCAGTGCCCGGGCCATCCTTGCTCCAATGGAGCCTCGGCTGCGGGAGGGGAAGAGAGAGACAGAGAGGAAGGAGGGGGGGTGGAGAAGCAAATGGGCACTTCTCCTATGTGCCCTGGCCGGGTTTCAAACCCGGGTCCCCTGCGTGCCAGGCCGACACTCTACCGCTGAGCCAACCAGCCAGGGCCTGATTTCTTTTTTTTCAATGTCTTATAATTTCCCGTGTACAGTCTTTTTAGCTCCTTGATTAAATTTATTCCTAGGTACATTATATTTGTTATTGTTGTTGCAATAGTGAAGGGGATTGTTTCTCTAATTTTTCTTTCTGACAGTTTATCATAGGTGTATAAAAAGGCCACTGATTTCTGAATATTAATTTTATATCCTGCAACCTTGACAAATTCATTTATCAGATCTAGTAATATTTTAAACTGAGACTTTAGGGTTTTCTATGTATAGTATCATGTAATCAACAAATAATAACAGTTTTACTTCTTTTCCAATTTGGATGCCTTTTATTTCTTCTTCTTGTCTGATTGCTGTGGCTAGGACTTCCAGAACAATGTTGAATAAGAGTGGTGAAAAGAGGCACCTTTGTCTTGTTCCTGACCTTAAGGGGATTGCTTTTTTTTTAGTTATTTAGTTTTTTTTTTTTCTGAAATGAGAAGCAGGGAGACAGAGAAACAGACTCCGCATAAGCCTGACCAGGATCCACCCTGGAAGCCGACTAGGGGGCAATGCTCTGCCCATCTGGGGCATTGCCCCACTGCAACCAAAGCCAATCTAGTGCCTGAAGCAGAAGCCATGGAGCCATCCTCAGTGCCCAGGCCAACTTTGCTCCAGTGGAGCCTTGGCTGTGGGATGGGAATAGAGAGACAGAGAGAAAGTAGAGGGGGAAGGGTGGAGAAGCAGATGAGTGCTCTCCTGTGTGCCTTGGTTGGGAGTCAAACCCAGGACTTCCACACACTGGGCTAAAACTCTACTGCTGAGCCAACCAGCCATGGCCTTAATGAGATTGCTTTTAATTTTGGCCCATTAAGTCTGATGTTGGTTGTCGGTTTGTCATAGATGGCCTTTATTACGTTGAGATATGTTCCCTGTGTTCCCACTTTGCTCAGAGTTTTGATCATAAATGTGTGCTGGATTTTATCAAATACCTTTTCTGCATCTATTGATATAATCATGTGATTTTTATATTTCATTTTGTTTATGTGATGAATCACATTTATTGATTTGTGAATATTGTGCCAGCCTTGCCTCCCTGGAATAAATCTGGAGACCTCTGGACTCTCTACTCCCTCTCGCTCCTGGGAGCAGGAAGCCCTTTCCGCATCTCCGCCCTTCCTCCTGGTCTCAATGTGGCTTCTTCTGTGATCCTGGTTATAGATTCCTCTTCATTTAGTCCAAAGTTGATTTTTCAAGGGGATTGTTCTTAAATTAAGTTGTAATCCAATTTGGTTCTGGGAGGTGGCAGTTAGAACATCCATCTACTCCATCACCATCTTGGAATCCCTCATTTTCATATTCTTGAATTGAGATCTGGATATATGTTTGTCTCTTAAGAAGCTTTATAAGATTCAAGAAATACTGCTCTCTGAATTGTAACTTACTTGATGTCTTGGGTGTGTGTGTGTGTGTGTGTGTGTGTTTTCTGATCAGAGTGTGAGTCAGAGTCACTGTTGGTGGTGTGCTGGTAATATTTAACAACCAGGTCTCCACAGAAAAAAAGCCCCAGTTTGCAGCATTTGCTAGTTTCAATGGTCTATATAGTCTTACCATGACCAATTTCAAGCTATCAGTTTGATATCATTGCATGGACAGTTTGGAAAAGGTGCACACAATTGACGTGCTTTGATCGGTGCAAACCAGCTCCAACAAGTCATTGTAATGTAGAAAATTTGAAAACAGAAAAGGATTAAAAAAAAAAAAACAGAGGAAATAAATTCATGATATTGCTGCTAGGAAAAATCAGTTTTAATATTGAATTACATTTTCTTACAGTATTTTGTCTATGTGTTTTTATATAATTATTATTTTGTATATATAGTTTTATATTTGCTTTTATCTCATGAGCATTATTTTAGTGGTTGCATAATATCCCATCAAATTGATATAAGATCATTTATAAGCCCTAATCATGGACATTTAAGTAACATTTTGTAATTTTTGATATTGCTATCAATAGTGATATAATGTCATTGGAACATTAAGTATAAATCTTCCTTCACCTTTCTTGTGGCTATTTCCTAAAGACAAATTTTAAGATCAAATGGTTTAAATTATGGGTTTGAAAAAGTATTGCCAGATACCATTTAGAAAGTTTATACCAATGTGCACTTCTACCCACAATGTTTAAGAATGCCTCTCTCACTGTACCTTAACTACCTTAACTACCACTACTTCCTTAAAAGTTTTAATAATCTGATGTTATAAAAAGTTAATATTGCATTTCTTCATAAGTGTGCTAAATTTTTTTATTATCATTGTTTTACCTTTTTTTTTGAGAGAGAGAGAGAGAGGGAGTCAGAGAGGCAAACAGGAAGGGGGAGAGAGAGAGGAGAAAGAGATGGGAAGCATCACCTTATAGTTATGTCACCTTAGTTGTTCATTGATTGCTTCTCATATGTGCCTTGACTGGGGCGGGGGCGTGGCTAAAGCTGAGCCAGTGACTCCTTGCTCAAGCCAGTGACCTTGGGCTTCAAGCCAGTAACCCCAGGAACATATCAATGATCCTGTGCTGCTGATGACCCAGCATTCAAGCTGGCAAGCCTTTGCTCAAGCCTGATGAGCCTGCATTCAAACTAGTGACTGTGAGGTTTTTTTGAATGTGGAACCTCAGCATCCAATGTCAACGCTGTACCCACTGTGCCACCATCTGTTTTGCCTTTTTAAAACATTATGTTTATGCCAACAATGTCATGGTGATGCAGTCCTCACCCAGGAGATTCTGCTTTGTGCCTCCCGCCTCACCATTAACTAATTGCTGGACCAAAGATAATTAAGAGCTTTAAATTATCTGGAAGGTACTTTCCTGGCTGTCTAATATGACAGACAGGGAGAGAGAGAGGGACACTAAGCTTACTCCCTCTACTCACCTACATCTCTGGTTTCATCTTCTACAGGGGTTCCTTGGGTTATGACACAGTTCTGTTTCTATAACAGTGATGTAACCAAAATTTTGTTGTAAGTCGAAACACACTGTAGCCTAAGTCACCTACCTAATCTAACACAGTTGTAAAATCATAATCTAGAACATAAAAACACAACTAAGCCACAGAAAAAGGAAAAGGACATAAATATACCATACTGTTATTAACAAAAAAGTAAAATGACAAAAATGAGTGTAAAAACAAATTCCTTACCTTTATTCCTGTGGTTAGCTTGCACACTGGAAGGGGCATTGCAAGGTGGGAGAGATTGACTTATTGGGAGGAGGAAGCTGGAGAGGCAGGAGAACCTGCAGAAGGGGCTGGAGATACAGGGTCAGGTGAACCAGGATTGTCTAAGGAACATGCAGGAGATGCAGGAGATGATTCTACCTCTGCTATGGGTGTTTCATCTCAAGAAGCAAATGATATAGACGGTACAGGATGTGTTGCAGGCCTCTCCACCTTCTTAAAGAATTGTTCCAGGCCAGTCTGGAAGGTTGATGACTTCTGCTCTTCCAGAATCTGCCTATAGCATTGCAAGGCATCCATACCAGCTTTGGAGACCTCACTGAATCTGTCATTGCTGGCGTCCTCAGCCTGAAATTTGGCCAACCCATTCTCTACCATGGAAAAACCTTCTGCCAAACCTTTGGTAGTAAATCTCTAGGGCTCTGGGGTTTCTATCTCTTCCTCTTCAATCAACTGCTTTTCTAGCTGAACAAGGTCCTCAGCAGACAGCTCCTCTCTATGTGATGCCTGTAGCTCTGTGACATCCATCGTGATGGCTTTCCTCTCTTTTGAAACACTACCATTTGAAGACTCTGACTTTAGTTTAGGAGCCACAATAAGGGCCAAAAAAAATCACTGCTTTTAGCAGTCCAGAATGGCATAGGTAAGTGGTACTGGGGGACACCAAGTCCCTCACTCATACACACTACTGCGTATTCTTCCACCACCCTCAACCAAACTAGTTCATCCACGTAGTCCATCAGTACGATGCTAACGGCGTAAGCCAAAACACTCACATCTCAACTTTTTGAAGTTTTTATGGGAGTGAGCGTCGTAAACTTGAAACATCATATGTCGAGACTGTTGTAACTGGAGGACCCTGGCTCACACAATTCCAGCCTTACTATTCCTCAGATGATCCAGGCACACCACAAGGCAGACAGGTTCTTCCCCCTTATAATTATAGGGTTCACCCCCTCACGTTTAAAAGCTTTTTACACATTCCATGTCCAAGTGGTTTTCCCTGATCCTGTCTCTAAACTTGCCATCCTTCATCCCTACTCACTGTCTTCTTTCTCTGTACCACTCTTCCACTCTAGAGTACCTGTTCCCTAACACAGCACTCCGAGATCTAGAGTGTCTGACAACTAATATTTATTGCATGGATATATATATATTCCATCTCTATATCTAAAGGTTTATTTTTGTTTTGGTAAAGACAATATCAATTTATGTGTTCCCTTTAAACACTCAGTATGGTAGGTATTTGCAATATCTGTAATAGATAAATTGCTATGTTGTTATATAAGCAAAAGATAAATATTTTTATGGAACTAAATCTTGCAGTGTGGTTTTTTTCTATTAGAATTATACTAAAAACTTCTTTTCCACAAAGAGATAACTTTTCACTTAGACTTTATTCTAATATTGTTATGACTTGACTTTTTATAACTCTTTAATAAATAAAGAACTTATTTTGTTACTTACTGTAATAACAATGTTCTCCAGTACAGAGGACAGTTACAGGGGTCCCCAAACTTTTTACACAGGGAGCCAGTTCACTGTTCCTCAGACCATTGGAGGGCCGCCACATACAGTGCTCCTCTCACTGACCACCAATGAAAGAGGTGCCCCTTCCGGAAGTGCGGCGGGGGGGGGGGGGGCGCGGATAAATGGCCTCAGGGGGCCGCATGCGGCCCGCAGGCCGTAGTTTGGGGACACCTGGCACAACATTGACAACACCTGTTTCTGCTTCTGCATCTTGGCCTGGTCTCCTTTCCTCACTCTGTCAGAACCAGCAAGACTAGTGTCGTCTAGGACAGAGCTTCTGAGATGGAATCCTGGCACCAAGCGTGTCTGCTGGCAGTCCTCATCATCCTTCCACACTTCCCTTGGATTTCTGACTTTCTAGTATAGATTTCTGGGGCAGGGTTAATTTTTTTTCTTTTTTGAGACGGGATTTCTGTTCATTGCAGGAAGTGGATGATAATAAGAAAGACAAAATGAAGTCAGTGTCCAGAGAAGGAATCGTAGATTCTAAGCATGCAAATGACTTTGGCTGAGGCTGCATAGACTATAGGAACCCATGGACTAGAGAAGTCCGGTTCCTATCTTGGGCTTCATCCTAAATAGAGCTTCTCTGAACCAGGCCTTCTGTCCAGTGACCAAAGAGCAACTTACTGTTGGGGTTCTGTTGCTGTTAATGACACTGGTTTTCTTTTAACCATGCTCCAAAGTATTTGAAAATTTAACTTGTGTATTTTCCTGTCATGTAAAAGCGATAGGTACCAAAGCTCAATGGACAATTCTTATCTCCAAGATATTTTCATGTTAGTATCTGTATTTTAAAAGCACTTTCCAATCTGGACTAAATATACTTGGGCTTGTTTTGTTATCGCTACAAGTTCTGATAAGATATAGAGCAAATAAAAGGAAATAGGAAACGAAGTTGGGTTCTCAGAAGTCAAAATATCAGTACTAAATTGAAATCTGCCTCTAGTCACATTTTTTTTTCCCCGTAGCACCTGCCCGATGTTACTAGAATTGGAAAACTGACCCTTTTATTGACTCTGTTAAGCTCAGTGCTTAACCTATAGTTGTTTCTTAATAAATATTTGTGGATTGAATTGCAATGAACCTTAGGTCAACGATGCCATTCCAGGAAAGTATTCCAAGGAACAGCTCTCCTTTTCCATCTGTCTTCTGTTTTCTCCTTCTCTTAGTTGCGGTCCAGCGCAGAGATCCATCCTGACCTACTCACGGATTGCCTCACCGTGCAACCTCTGCAGCCGGCCACTTCCCCGCGAGATGCTGCTGCAGATGGGGCAGTGGGCTGCTCCCCGGGGCCTGGGCCTGACCTCTATCCAGGTAATGACAGCAAAGGCAGACCCAAACACATCAACTAAATTTCTCTGGACCCTTCACTCAGGTGAAAGGGCATACTCACATGAGAAAAATTCTCTTAAATCGTCTGTCTATATTTCGCTTTATGGACTGCAAATTATTTCCCTCCCCATTTTCCCATCTGAATTCTGATCTGGGTTTGGCAGCAGACAGTTTTTTCTCATTAAGAAACAAATGAAGTAATGCATTAGCTCTTTTAGTTCTGGACTTTTGCCAAAAGTTTAGTGCACCCAACCTCCCCAAGTATCTTAATTTTATTAACTGATACAAACTCAAAGGAAATGCTTCCCCCTTAAGCAGGTAACAGGCTCCCTGTGGATTTCTTAATGGAACAGTCATTGTCTTTGTATCTTAAAAGGAAGCTCCCAGGTTTCTAGGAAAAATATCACACCGGTAAACCACTTGTAAGAATGTCCATTATTGTTTGTCAACCATTGGGGTTGGGGGTGATGGAATGGCACTGCCAGAGCAGCTTCCTTCTGCTTGGGTTTGAATAATAGGCGACTCTTTATCTGGACATCTTCATGTGTTTAGTGCAAAATAAGAAGGGATAAATACGCAATAAGAAAGTTTTTCTTTTCATTTGCTTTCTTAACCTGAATTTTTGTGCATTTTCCACTCTCACAATGACTATGTACTTCTGCAGACATAACTGATCAGAATCCTCACATATGGAAATATCTTACTGTCATACTATGAATATAAAAGCAAATCCCACCAGCTCCACATTTCAGATAATGCAAATCTTCTATTTTCTGTGGATTGCAAATCCCACTCCCTCCCCCATCTGATTCCACAGCCAGGTTTTGGCAGCAGACTCTTTTTCTTTTTCAAAATACTAATAAGCCATAAAAAATTAAGAATTTACTGATGCATAACAGTAGAATAGGAGAAAGAAATGGTTATGTAACTTTCTAAACTCAGCAATTCTCAGTTGATCCAAATATAGGGAAAAGGCATTAAGCAGATTCGGTATTTCAGGAAAGGTTGTCACAAAGATATCCTTCATGTTGTTACAGTGACAGTGGCCCTTCATCAGCGGCTTTGACTACTTACTCTTGGAGACAACACAGCCTCTGCTTTTTGAGACCCCAGGACATGAGATTAAAACTCATTTGAGGGGCTGACCAAATCTTACAGAGGTTTTGGGTACAAGTGTATGTATACACATAAAATATACCAATGTACAATGTTTTCAGTACACATAAATATTTTATTAGAGACACACATGAAAAAGCATGAGTAGCATTTGTTTGTTCATATGCCTGTTTGATTTGCCAAATATTTGATATCTGAACATTTATCTTAGCATGTTAAATTAGCAATCATTTTAAAATGCCGACATGGTAATCTCTAGTTCTTTAGTCCATTAATCCATGATTTTATTAAAGACTTGGAATACAACAGTTAAGAGTCAAAGCTAACCAGAGTCAATGGCAAAATGGCTTAACATTTAACATGTTTTCTGGTGATGGCCTAGTTTTGTTCCTTTAAGTCTCTTGGAAGTGAGTTTTTTGGGAAGCGATGATAGCTCTCTATCAAAATGTTAGTACCTTGGCTGTATGTAGCACACATCCGTATGGCTCATTTCAAAGTTTAGGAGTCACATTTGTCTTGCTGTATATTTTTGTATGTCTGGTAGTGTTTTTAAAGTTTTTAAGAGGTTTAGTTTAAAATGGCTTTGCCATTCCAAATAATTTCTCTTTCTGTTCATGATACATTTTTTAAATGTTTATATTTATTTTTCAATTACAGTTTACTTCCAATATTATTTTGTATTGGTTTCAGGTATACAAAATAGCATGGTGGTTAGACAGTCATACACTTTACAAGGTGTTCCCTTGATATTTCCAGTACCCACCTGGCACCATACACAGTTATTATAATATTAATGACTATATTCCCTAGGCTGTACTTTACATGCCCATGACTATTTTGTAACTACCAGTTTTTGCTCCTGAATCCCTTCCCCCTGTCTCCCAGTCCCTCCCACACTCAATCGCCCTCTACTCTCAAGAACCACCAGTCTGCTGTGTCTGTGAGTCTGTCTGTACATTGGATCTTCAAAAAGAGTTAGAGCTCTTCGCTCTGAGCCCCAGCTAATGCAGGCGAGCTGCCACAGTGGGCAAGGTGCCTCGCTGCCACAGTGTCAACAGAGCATCTTCAGATCAATTTGAATTTTCTGCAACTATGGGAACATTTGAAACAGGCAGATGGCTGTTTTCCTTAACTTTATTCCCAGAATTTTACTTCTCAAGTTAGCTTATAACTGAAAGATTATCTTTCCTGCTTCCTTCTTTATTCCTGCTTTCCTCCTGTTCTATTTTACTTTCTTTGTTCATGCTTTAAAAAACAAAAACAAAAAAACAAACAACTGATTGTCGATTATGCTTTCTGTTTTGCTGAGTAGGCACTAAACTCAGAACAGAACAAGACAGAAAGAAATAAAGAACAAAAATTTCAAGCCTTTCTTCTTCCTTTTAAAGTTCTAAAAATTCACTTGCCAAGAGCACATGTTCACACCAGTTTCAAACCTGAGCTAAAGATCTGTGGAAAGAAGCCAAACAGTGCAAAATGCCAAAGTAAAAGGAAACTGTTTATCAATTAGTTAAATGTAAAATCTGAAGTGTTAAGGCAATTTGACAAAGATTAAGACTTGGCTAAATGGCAAAAGGACTTGGAATCATTCCCTTAACATTCTGTTATATAAAATTGAGAAAATATTTGTTTAATGATTGTCAAGCACTTAGACTTTTAAGTGCTAGTAAATTGACTTATAATAAAAATATTTTGATGGAGACCTGTTCAGTACATATGGGCATAGGACCATAAGTAGTTTAGCAAGGAACACCATGATTTTTTAGAAGCTACAATTGAGGACTCATGTTTTGAAGAAGTCATGGTTTTGAAATGGACATTTTTAGTGGGCAGTAGGCAACGATTTGTAAGATTCCAAGAGAGGGATAGTTTGCAGAGCATTATAATGAACAGGGAAGATGGTAGTTCTGACAAGTCTGCTAACTTGTTGGTTTCCTTCATTGAAACAAACGTTTCAGTCAAAAGGACAGAGTTTGATTGGAAAAGATTACCTGAAAAGACTTTTATTTCTGCGGAAGAAAATAGTGCCCTAGGCTATAGCAGCCAACTATCACTGGAGGCCATACTGAAGGCTACTTTAAAAGTGAGGTGTTTACTAATTTATTAGGAAATCCCGGGGCTCCCCAAACCTGCCGCTCAGCTAATCTGAGAGCAATTTTTTGATCTAACAGGAAGGCTGGACAGGGATGGATGAGCAATTCTAAACGATGGCTCACTTATATTTTCTGCCCTTTTGTTCAGAAGTTCTGCACCCCAGCTATTGAAGATACTGCCATGGCCAGCCTATAATTTAGGTGATTTATCTAATCATCATCATAGCCAGTGGATCAAGGTATGAATGCCACTTTTAAGGCTTAATACCTGTGTAGATTTCTCGTCAGCTCTCAGAATGAACTAATGAAGCAGATAAGTCTGTCATTAGTCTGCAATATCGTGGACAGCCTGGGCCAGTGGCTGGTTCTGGCCGAGAGTCCGTTTACTAACAAAGAATGCTCTCTGGGAGAAGATCTGTCTCATGAGTTAATCACAAAAATTATGGTTCCCCCCAACTTGAAACTGTACTGCACATTCACTGTAACATGACCTTTGCTAATGGCCTTAGCTACGAACACATCATAGAGGCTGGAGTGGTTGAGACGTTCAAGTGCCACAGAAGCCACCTATCAAGTGAGGAGATAGTACAGCTGGAACAAGGAAATCTGCAAGATTGAGGGAATTTTATTGATTCCACTTCTATTGGGTTGTAAAATAATTATTATGTTTTAGAGCTGCTGAATTATCCCAATTTTGAATGTAACCTTGGATCTTTCAGAAAAAGAAATGTGTTATATTCAGATATTATAGGGAATTGTAGAAGGAATATAAAGATTTTTTTATAGCAGGAATTTTTGAAGTCATATATCATATATTCCCTTTCCCTCACCCTCATTACTGGGAAACGAAGGCTTTTCTCTTAGAATAGCTTCACTTTTTGTAATAAATAGCAGCATATTAAATTTATACAGGATTTAACATACTTTGTGAAATAGTTAATATTTCATTTTAATGTAATTTTATAGTATATATTTTAATACATTTTCTACATTCTTAAGTATATTTGCTATCTTGGGACAACTTGCAGAGCTGAGGGGTTAGAAATAATTTTTATAAAAGTGCCTCATATAATCTACTCTCAAAAAGTGGTTGTTAATTTCAGGACTTTATTAGACTGTTCTAAATTGGCACACAAATTTCCCAATAGGTTAAATTTTATAGGAGAAGTGTGAGGATTAAATAACATAATCTATATAACTGTCCGTAAAAGGTCATTGAGCATTATAAAGAATGCAATAGTTATTACTTGCATTCCCTTCGAAACCTCTACTTTGCTTGGAATTTACCAGTGGTGAAAAAGAGAACAGTTTAAAGTGGGTGGTGGACAGGAGGAGACAGAGAGTGGGGTTACAGAAGCAATTTAAAAAGAAACATTTGGCAACGACCTTTGTGTCATCTTCTGATGTTGCCTTGAACTGGTGTCAGAATCCTTTATTCTTCATGTAACGTCTCTTATATCTGCGGTTCATCCACAGATTGGTTTGCATAGGTTGGATGGAAGAATCAGAGATCAGGAGCAAGCCTCCTTTTTCTCTTTTGTAGAAACTGATAGTTTAACCTACAAGTTTAGCCCCTGACCCTGAGCCAGTCCTTTAGTGTGCATTATTAACTCACCTGGAAAGCCTGTGAAAATGCAGATCACTGGTCCTCTCCTCCAGAATTTCTGATTTAGTAGGTTGAGTGAGTTCCAAGAATTTGAATTCTGCCAGGTGTTTCTAACAAATTCTCAGGTGTCGGTGGGTGCTGCTGATCAAGGGACCATACTCTGAAAACCATTGCTCTGGATCATAACATGTGGGAATGTAACTTCTAGAAAAAACAGGATCTGAATTTTGACTGGTAGCAGTTACAGTAAGAATTGCCCCCTAATTAACCAAATGGGAAGGGACTCTTTTCACAATAGATTTGTATGTTAAATCACCACAATGCATACTTTAAATATCTTACAGCTTTATATGTCTATACACTTCAATAAAACTAAAATTAAAAAAAATACTTTAAAAATTGGAGCAAAAGTTTTATCTGAAAACAATGTGATAGAAATCTGTCCACAAGACATTTTAATGATGTGGCTGAAAGGCTATATATTTACAGTGATAAGGAGAATAATGCTACTCTGGCACTTATAATTAAATAATTACAAAGATAATAAAACTAAATAAAATAGCGAAGAAGAAAAAAGGAGTTTCCCTGTAATATATTTGTTTCTCACTACGTAAAACCTAGAGGTAGATATTAGCTTGTCTTTCCACCATTGTTTTATAATGGCACCACACATACTTTGAGAGTGAGATCTTATAAGCTCCCAACTGAAGAAAATTAAAATTGCTACTCCCAGCCGGCACAGGGCATGTTTGCCTGTGTGTTGCTAATGTTAATGACTTTATGTTTGCAAGCTGCTTAATTTGGCACTTTCGTTTTCCACATCCTCATATTCCTTTGTATTCATGTTAGTTTTCACGCAAGATTAAGCTGAATTATTCAGTTTTACAATATGTACAATTATTTGCTGTAAAAATATTTTTGTGGGTGAGTAAAAACAATCCCTGAGTAGGAGAGGAAAGTAGTAAAGCCAGGTGATCATAGCTTCATTTTCATTGGGCTAAGTCATGAGGTCTTTATACTATTATTTCTCGTCTCCCTCATTTTATGTTGTATTGCAGGCACTAAAATGGGGTATAAGAAGGAAAGGTTGATCAACCTTGATGTTTACCAAAAGCAGGTTTTAGGAAACACATGGGTGACAAGACAGAGAATACATGTTTCTGTCTGGTCGGCCTGGCATGTGGATGTCCCGGGTTTGATTGCTGATCAGGGCACACAGGAGAAGCACCCATCTGTTTCTCCACCCCCCCCCACTTCTCTTTGTTCCTCTGTCTCTCTCTCTCTTCCTCTCCTGCAGCCATGGCTCCATTGGAGCGAGTTGGGCCCAGGAGCTAATGATGGCTCTATGGCCGCCACCTCAGGTGCCAAGAAGAATTCGGTTGCTGAACAACGAAGCAACGCCTCAGATGGGCAGAACATCACTCACAAGGGGGCTTGCCAAGTGGATCTGGGTCAGGGCACATGCAGGAGTCTGCCTCTGCCTCCCCTCCTCTCACTGAATAAAAAAATAAAAAAAAATAAAAAAGAAGACAGGATTTAGGATAGAATTTCTGGAATGAAAAGCTAAAACCTTTTGTGATTAGGAAGTGATGGGCCAAATGTCTGGGCCCAAAGTTCTAATTTTCTGCTTCAACTGAATTACCTTCCAAGGAAAGAGAGAAATAAGTAATTATGTCTCTTCCATTTGAAGAATAAAGAAAAAAGAAAATGGGTATTTCCAGGATATTTATAGTCACAGTGAAAGTTTATTTGTTATACTTGTATAAGCACTGAAAATAAATGTCAAGAACAGTGTAAATTCTAAAGTGAAGGACATTACTGAATTAGCTTGGATATTACTTATTATGTTTTATTAGTAACAATAATAAGAGAGCACATTGCAGGCACTGAATAAAGAGGATATTGTGGAATTGAGTCATTCCAAGGACCAAGAGCACTGTTTTGAACACTGGCTTTTATAGTATCTTCCTCAGTATTGTCAAAGAATGATCTACTCCGTTCAGGTGCCCTGGCCATGACTGGAACCATTAACGCTGCTTTGATAGCAGGCATTGATTCTTCGGAAGTTACAACTGCTTCCGTGGTGTCTTGACCTAGTTTTCCTACCTAAGTTTCAAGGCTACTCTAACACCACTTTCCTGACACCATTTCTGGTTGCTACCCGGACTTTGCTGCTCGACTCTAGTCCACTTCTCTCAGTGAACTAACCTGCTCAAGTCTGTCTTCTGCTTGGAAACCCACAAACTCAGATTTGAGAGCTAAGTCTGACCCTAGGGATTTGTTGGCACCTAAATCTGCCTTAAGAAGTCAGGGATTTATACTCTTCCCTGGAACCTTTCCCTGAGGATTTCTATCTTCTAGGAGAGGCGGCAGAAAGGGAACTATTCACTATTGAAAAGAAAAAGGGATAATTCTTATCAGCATGTATGCTTTATCAAGTTTTCTTCTTTTTTTTTTTTTTTTTTTTAAAAAAGGGCACTGTTTTTTTTTTGTTTTTTTTTTTTTTTTTTATTCACTTTAGAGAGGAGAGAGAGAAAGAGAGAGACAGGGGAGGAGCTGGAAGCATCAACTCCCATATGTGCCTTGACCAGGCAAGCCCAGGGTTTCGAACCGGCGACCTCAGCATTTCCAGATCAACACTCTATCCACTGCGCTACCACAGGTCAGGCTTATCAAGTTTTCTAAGAAGTGGATGCACTTCATGAAAAATGCAATGCAGCAACTGCCCCAGAAGTGTGTGGCAGGTAAAGGAATGGTCTAGGGTCCAAAGTTCTGAAATATACTAAGGTACTATATTAAAAAATAGGGGTGGCTATATTTAGTGTCTCTCTTGTGAAGTCATATTATTGGCTCTGTTTTTGTACAGCCCTCTGACCATCTGCATAGCCAACCTATGTTCACATGGAACATTTACAAGTGGAAATGTTACTCCTTCTTTGAACTCAAATTTATTTTCCTCTCACTAATATCTGTCGCTTGACTAAATGATACAGAGTGCTTAGAGTAGTGAGTAGCACATTGTAAATGTTCAGTATCTATTAGCTATTATTGTTGTTGCTTTTATCTAAACACTAGGAAAATATATACTATAGTTCTGAAAAACAAATAAGAAACATGTACCAAGATTACAGTAGTCTCTCCTTATCCACAGTTTTGCATTCTGCTGTTTCAGTTACCTATGGTCAATGGAAGTCTAAAAATATTAAATGAAAATTTTCATAAACAATTTTTAAAAGGTTTTTTTTTTTGTATTCTTCTGAAGTGAGAAGCAGGGAGGCAGACAGACAGACTTCTGCATGCGCCTGACTGGGATCCACCCAGCATGCCCACTAAGGGATGATGCTCTGCCCATCTGGTTGTTGCTGTGCTACAACCGGAGCCATCCTCAGCACCTGAGGAAGAGGCCATGGAACCATCCTCAGTGCCCGGGCCAACTTTGCTCCAATGGAGCCTTGGCTGTGGGAAGGGAAGAGAGAGACAGAGAGGAAGGAGAGGGGAAAGGGTGGAGAAGCAGATGGGTACTTCTCCTATGTGCCCTGACTGGGAATTGAACCCAGGACTTCCACGCACTGGGCCCACACTCTACCGCTGAGGCAACTGGCCAGGGTGGGACGATTTTTAAGTTTTAAATTGCACGCCATTCTGGGTAGTGTGTTGAAAACTCTCAGCATCCTGCTCTTTCCCACCCAGGATATGAGTCATCCCTTTGTCCCGGGTATCCACACTGTATATACTCCCTGACCATTGGTCACTTAGTAGCCATCTCCATTAGGAGACCTACTGTTACAGTATTACAGTGCTTGTGTTCAAGTACCTTTTATTTTACATAATAATGGCCCTAAATCATAAGAATGGTGATGCTAGCAAGTCAGATATGCCACAGTGAAGCCTTAGAGTGCTTCCTTTAAATGGAAAGGTGAGTTACAATATAATAAAATATTTTAAGGGAGAAAAGTTACATTCATTTATTATAGTATATTATTATAATTTTTCTATTTTATTATTATTATTAATCTCTTATGTATGTAGTTTATAAATTAAACTTTATCATAGGTATGTATGCATAGGATAAAACAGTATACAGTGTACATAGGGTTCTATACTCTCCGTGGTTTCAGGCATTATCCACTAGGGGTCTTGGAATGTATCACCTGTTGAAAAAAGGAGGGAGACTACCGTACCCACTACTCCCATTTTATTCCCGTTTCTTTTTTAACTTATTGATTGATTTTAGAGGAGAGAGAGAAATATTGATTTGTTTTTCCACCTATTTATGCATTTATTGGTTGGTTCTTGTATGTACCCTGACTGGGGATCAAACCCACATCCATGGTGTACTGGAATAATGGTCTAACCAACTGAGCTACCTGGCTAGGTGGCCACTACTCCCATGAAAAAAAACATGGAGGGAGGGAATGGAAATGCAAAGAAATTAAGAATTTAGCATATTAAGAATTTATTTTATTTAGTGACTAAAATAAAACTATAGTTCTTTACATTTTATATTTTAGTAGTTTATATAGCATTTTTTAAATTAAGGAAATCTACTCTAAGTCTCTAAAGAAAAACAAATTAGAACAAAAAAACCATCACTTGGATGGCAATGCCTCCAAAATCACAAATATATGTTAGCTTCTGGTAAGTTTTAGGGTTTCCATATTTAAATCTTGCATGGCTTCTTTGGTTTTGTTTTATAGAGACAGCATGCAGTCATTAGCTCCAGTCCTGGCTCTTCACCACTAGATGTTTAGTTTAGGGAGGTTACTTTTTTTTCATTCTTCTATAAAATGATGGTAAAAGTACTGATTCCCTGGGACTATTGAAAGAATTAAGTGATTTCACCTATAAGAATTCTATACACTCACTGCAGCTGGGAGATGCTCAATCAATGCTCTCTCTCTCTATTTCTTTCTTTCTTTCTTTCTTTCTTTCTTTCTTTCTTTCTTCATTCATTCATTCATTCATTCCCCGAAGTTAGAAGTGGGGAGGCAGTCCAACAGACTCTTGCATGCGCCTGAGAGGGATCCACCTGGCATGCCCACCAGGTGGCGATGCTTAGCCCATCTGGGGCATTGCTCCGCTGCAGTCGAAGCCATTCTAGTGCCTAAGGTGGAAGTCATGGAACTATCCTCAGTGCCCGGGCTAACTTTGCTCCAATGGAGCCTTGACTGTGGGAGGGGAAGTGAGAGAGAGAGAAAAAGGAGAGGAGGTAGGGTGGAGAAGCAGATGGGTGCCTCTCCTGTGTGCCCTGGCTGGGAATCGAACAGGAGCTTCCACACACCGGGCCGACGCTCTATCACTGGGCCAAACGGCCAGAGTCCAACGCTCTTTTCTTTATTTTTTTCTTACTCTCTGCTTAAAGACTTAGAGAATTACTCAGGAACCAAGTTGGTGCCTGTAATAGGGACTAGAGCTACCTTTCTATCCATGTGGTTTAGCACTGGTGCTAGCACATGGAGTACAGAAGCAGCTGTACTGAGAGATAGCATTCCCTCCGAGAAGAATTTGATTCAAGATGAGGACTTCGAACTCCCATCTTCAAGACCTATTTTCAGATCTATAAATTAGATAATTTTTCCATTGCCACGAGAGGTAGAAGTATACTTAGGCTGGTCGTACCAATGTGCCAGGTTGAAAATGCACCTAATCAACAGTGATCAACCTGTGCGAGTGTGGTAAACGGAAGAAAGTAGAAAGAGGATTAATGGTTCTGATCAATATGGTTGTATATTTTCTTGGCCTCCTGTTTTTGCATGGCCTTAGATGATAGGTTTAAGATTTTTAAATGTAAAATGTAAGGGAAAAAAGACTATTAGCCTTTAGAAGAGAATGGTTGGTCAAAGAGATGAGGACTATGCCCCTTGCCTGCCAAGCCGAAAATATTTTATTGTCTGGCCCTGTGCGGGAAGGGTGCCCCGACCACTGTTTTACACTTACATCTGGGCCATTCACCAGTGACTGAGTGAAATTGAGGAAGCTTATGGCTTGAATATATTCAGTCAAATTTTGTTCGAGAAGTTTATCAATACTTACCAGGTTTTGTTTATCCCCTTAGTATTTTAGATTTAGCAAATACTTTAGTAGTCTTCTAGCACATGGGTGTTTAGTGATTATTATATAAGGCCCACTGTGTAAAACAGGAAATTGAAAATAATCAGACCACTTGCACTCCAGACCCTGGCCCAGAACTCCTCCTCCTCCCTGGGGCAGTCTGTGGAACCCCGGATGCAGGGCTCTCGAATGGTTATCACAGGTGAAACCATCACATTGCAAGCAGACATCTGCAGAAGCAGCCTGGACCCTGGCAGGAAAGGTGTAAAGCCTGACTAATGTGGCTCCACCTCACGAAGAAGCTGCCGGAAGACTGATGTGACTTGGTTCCCGCGACGATGAGTCCAGGGTTGACAGAGCCGTCAGAGTGGGCAGCCCTTGTTTTATTCTATCAAAGTCTATTTTTCCTAAAACGAGAAGTCTCAAGCCCTTGAATATCGATTATGTTTTCTCAAATCCAGGCCTCTTGTTGACATGTAAATTAATGCCTATGAGAAAAGCAAAAAGTTGAGATATCAAACTTTAGGAGCCCATCTGGTCACATTTCAACAGGGAAGAGGCTTACTTCCTCGAGTACACTTTCTGCCAGCAACAAGGAGGCCTGAAACTTAAATAATTGAAGACTGAACCCTCCATCCCAAGTTAGAGGAGAGTCTTCAAGTAAAAATTCCTCGAGGGTTATGTAGGGGCATAAATTCATGATAACACATGAATGACTTATTAGAGTTTATCTTCAGGGTAACCGAGGAGATAACACTAAACATCTAAAGGCAAAATGGAAGGAGCATCCACTTTGTGACCAAAGTGTGAAAAAAAAAAGGAAAAGGGGCTTCCCTGTAGTCAAAACAAAACTAGCTTCACCATCTGTACAGTTTTACCCAAGGCTCGAGGTAACTGCAGACTTCGTTCCCTGTCATAGCAGAGTTCCCCAAAAAGGGCTGTTGCTACTCCAGCTTGTAGAGCCGAGGAAAGGGAGAAATACCCTGGGCAGAGTTCAGTGTTGGTACATCAGCCCTTGAGTTGAGTAGAAGAATATGGCATTGAAAATTGGATTGGCTGTCTGTGCTAAAAACCTGTTTCCAAGAAGCCCTCCCGGTGAGGTGTTTCCAGAAGTCGTGTGGAAGTGGAGTGGATAGGGTTATTATCGCTGCAGTGTGTGAAAGGGAGGAAACATCTTTTTCAGTCAACATGGAACAGGTAGGAGATGGCTAAGGGTTGAAAAATGAGGAGTTAGAGAACCAAATACTTTCTATTAAAACGTTTGTTTTTGTTTCTAAGTTGGACTTTATTTCTAAAGGAAAAGGTGAGGATCATTCCTATCAGAGCTTCCAGGAATGGTTGGTCCTGCCTGCTCCGTCTCCTTTGTTTTCCCTGCCTCTGCCTCCAAGGGAAGACAGCATAACCTACAGAGGCAATACTGAAATTCTCACAAGGGAATGTGAGTTGTTTGCCTGTTCAAATTATTTTACTGACTTTCTGTGTTACTAATTCTCTGTGTGTGAGTGAGTATGTGAGTTGGGAGGCAAAGGGAAGAAAGATGGGGTGTGAGATTTGAGGTGAGATTGGCATGCGTTGTCTGGAAAAAGACCCAAGAGGGCTGCATGAAGTATTGGTCCCAGAGAAGTTGAGAGAGCTGCCAGATAATGCCATTTGACTTGTAACAAAATGTCTTTGTTCTGAAAAGCAGATGTTTCAGGAGCTTTTCCTAACATGAACTTAATTACACCCGGTATTTCAGTATGTTTGATGGTAACCTTTGGCATTTATGAGGCTATCATATGCCAGTATCTTCTAGTTGTACCATGGTGTATTCTAGAAAGGCATATAAGCATGCATCCCCTTTCAAACACTAATAACTTCTTCCCTGGCTATAAATCCAGCCGCATGGTGTGGAAATGTAATTGGGCAGCCAGCCTACACAGAAGCTTGGAGCTCATGTGGGAATATCTGTTTGAAGAGAACCTGAATATTCATACAACTATGCAGACATCAATAAATTCTCATTTTACCATATTTATTTCTGTTCCCCAGCGAACAGCAGTGCTCTTAAGCTCAAAGTTAATAGGCATGTTCTTCAGAGATGTACCCTCTCTTACTTTAATAGAACATCTCCCAAACACATTTGTTTATCAGTTGCTAGGGAGCTCTCCCATCAGGTGACACAAGTATGTTTTCTTTGTCTTAGAGCAGTGGTGACAGTTACCATTGTTTGCCATCAATTAGCTTAGGGTAGCATGTCAGGGATGTACTGGTGTTGTCATTTTAGTCTGACAGCCACCCGATCAGGTTGAGAAGGGATTGTTTCATTATCCTCTTATCGGGGCTGCTGGATAATGATACTCTACACTGCAAAGTAGGAGGGAGGAAAAGACAGGCAGAAAGAATAGATTTTTAGGGATTGGCAGCATTAAAATTATTCATGCCTCAAGGAGAAGGGAAAGATTAGAGAAATGACTGTGCAAACCCTGAAGGAGCCGCTTTTTCCTACTATAGGTGGAATGTGGAACGACGCCCTTCCTGTTGGAGAGAGGGAAGGGGGAATGCCCAGACGTTAGAAGGAAACAGAGGGAAACTAGCCCCCATTACAGATAGGGAACAAGACAAGGATTAGCTGTGGCATCTCTCCATTCTCCAGTTAACCTCAGTATCAAATGCAGCCTTCCAAGTGACTCTGACGTGAGGCCTTTTCTTTGTTAGAAACTCTCTCTGGTTTGTGGATTTAGGTCTTGAGAGCATTTTTTCACTGAAAGGCAATGCAATTAAAGCTCCAGGGTGAAATGCAAAGAACTGCAGATGGTATTGGGGCCTAAATTTTCACTGTTGGGGAGCAAACTCCAGTCACCTTCTAATATTTGTCATTTTCTTCAGAATGACTGAAGGGCAGTCTTCTATGAATTCTGAAAATTAACCAAGGCTGGATCTTTGTGTTTTTGGAGAAACAAACAAAAAGAAGTGCTGGAAATGTAAAAGTACTTCAAGAGGGACAATTGTGTTGACATTTTAGTAACAGCCCATTTTCACTCCTTAACAGAAGTGAAGCCATGCATGATAATGACTTGTTATCTTTTAAACTGAAGCATTCTAGATTATAACCCAAGGTGTGTATTGCTCAAGCAAAATAAAGTGCAACATTTTTTAACCCTGTGAGGATTTTTTCTCAGGTCCTGAACACTTTATAGCCATTTGCACTAGAAAAATTGACAAAAAAAAACAACAACTTATTAGAGAGCATGATATGTAGACTCTTCCGAATTTTAAATGATCCTAGTCCACATTTTATATTTATATACATTTGTAGATAAGAGGCCATACACCAGCAATTTTCAGCATTTTTCATCTCATAGCACACATAAACTAATTACTAAAATTCTGCAGCACACCGAAAAAACATTTATTTTTTGCCAATATGACCAAAAAAAAAAAAAAAAAAAAAAACAGGTATAATTTTGATTGATTTACAAAAAAAAAGTAGCCACCTAACCTTTTTGCTCCAAAGTAACTTTTTAAAAAATCAGCAGCCTATGGTTATATATCAGAAATTCTGGTACCAAAAATTAACTAACCAAATGCAACCTTATTATGTGACATGATCAGTAAAATAGAACTCTATTATAATGACCTACAGTGTGTCCGTAAAGTCATGGTGCACTTTTGACCGGTCACAGGAAAGCGACAAAAGACGATAGAAATGTGAAATCTGCACCAAATAAAAGGAAAACACCCCCAGTTTCTTTAGGATGATGTGGCAGCATGTGCGCACGCGCAGATGATGACATAACACCGTGTATACAGCGGAGCAGCCCACAGCCATGCCAGTCGAGATGTGGACGGCACAGAGGAAAGTTCAGTGTGTTCTGTGGCTCACTAAATTCGAATCCATGACCAAAGTGCAACCGTGAATATCGGCGCGTTTATAATGAAGCACCACCACATAGGAATAACATTACTCAGTGGGATAAGCAGTTGAAGGAACCAGCAGTTTGGTGGAGAAACCCTGTTCTGGTAAGCCATCAGTCAGTGACGAGTCTGTAGAGGCTATACAGGATAGCTACCTAAGGAGCCCTAAAAAATCTGTGCGTGAGCCCACATCGAACTGCACCAAATAGGTATGAAACTGGGAGAGTTTTCCTCTTATTTGGTGCAGATTTCACATTTCTATCATCTTTTGTTGCTTTCCTGTGACCTGTCAAAAGTGCACCATGACTTTACGGACACACTGTATATATTTATAGTTCAAGACAGGGCATCCACACCAGATAGCTATTGTTGTGTTAGCTATTGTCATTTTTTTTATTTGACAGTCTAAGGAAAAAGAGATCAGTGCACCTGACTACATAGTCAGGTATTGTATGTTTTAAAATTTTTTACGCACACCGCTTGAAATCACTGCCATACTCTAGAGATCAGCCATTTTGGAGCAGCTATGCCTTTCTCTTCCCTATCCTATTAATAATAGTAATCATTACAATAATATTAATAGCCAAAGAATAGCTGCAGTGGTTTATTGAGCACTTAAGCATGGCCTAGGCATTGTGCTAAGAGTTCTGTGTATATTATATAATCCTCCTTACCATCCCGTGAGGTATTATCCTTATTTAAGATAAAGAAAATAGCCCTGGCTGGTTGGCTCAGTGGCAGAGCATTGGCCTTGTGTGTGGATGTCCTGGGTTTGATTCCAAGTCAGGGCACACAGGCGAGGCGACCATCTGCTTCTCCACCCTCCCTGTCTCCCTTCTCTCTCTCTTTGTCTCTCTCTTCCCCTCCTGCAGCCATGGCTTGGTTGGAGCAAGTTGGACCCAGGGACTGAGGATGGCTCCTTGGCATTGCCTCAGGTGCTAAAATAGCTTGGTTGCTGAGCAACAGAGCAATGGCCCCAGAGGGGCAGAGCATCGCCCCATAGGGGGCTTGCCAGGTGGATCCCAGTCGGAGTACGTGCAGAAGTCTGTCTCTCTGCCTCCCTGCTTCTCACTTAAGAAAAATTAAAAAAGAGAGAGAGATGAAGAAACTGAACTTTGGTTAAGTGACTTGCCCAAGACACCTTGCTAATAATTGGTAAAGCTAAGATTGGAACACAAGTTTATTTGACTGCCAGTGGGTGCATTTTGTTCTCTTAATAACCATCCTGATGCACGTTCTCTCTGTGGTGCCCAATTTCTGGTGCGACCAAACCAGTCAACATTTCTTTGCAGTTTAACTGTTTTCTGAATCCTTCCCAGGTTCAACTTTCTCCTGGGAGAATGGAGGGAAGAGACAGAGAGACAGGATTCAACTCACCATTTGCATGGAGCCTCTTGTAATTTTTTTTAATACAATAGATCTGTGAAAGTTCGCTTGGCCTGGTTTCATTGGTTAGTTTACTATTCAGTGCCTTGGCCCTGGAAATACTGCCAAATAAATGAATGGTGAGCCCCTGCCTCTTCCCGTGTACCGGCCCAAGTATTAAATGTCATTTCTCAAGGTCCTAGCATTAGAGCAACATGATGGCTTTTAAGTAATTATAAATGACTCTGAATATATACTGACTGTTGTCACAGCTCAGTGGCAGCAGATCTGCACAGCACATCTCTCCTCCATGCATTACTATTGGCAGAGGTGGTGACCTTTCACTTGTAACAAGTACATAGATCTGATTGCTCATGAATTGCCCCTCTTTGCCTGCCTTCTTTCCCACCAGCAGATCGATATGCCTCTGACAAGCATCTGAAATCTTTATTTGGGGGAGAAAGCATATTTCCTGTTTCCTACCAGCTGTTTGGTTTTCCAAACCAAATAATTCAGTTAATTTCTTGCCTGAATGAATTTTCAGAGCTGGAAAATTTATCTCGCCCATGCTGAGGTCACTTCAGTGATTTTTAGCATGGGTAGAAACAGAAAAGGGAATGCATCCTAATCAGCATTTTGGTGGTGAAAGCTAGTGACTCCAAGCAACCTTTGCAAATGGACTGTTGAGGGATTCTGATAAGGGGTTTTCTTACGCCTTTTTCTTGAATTCATCCTGCATTTGAGAAACTTTATGATATGAGGGTTAGGGCCATGTGATCTGAAATCAGGCTCCCTGGGCTTGAATTTTAGCCCCACTACTTAGAAGCCGTATGACTTAGGTAACCTAATCAGGAGCCAAATTATACCTTAAGTTCCTTGTCAGTATACTGGGGAAAGGTTTGCAAAGTACTCAATACATGTTAACTATTGATTCTGAGGTATGGGGAAGCAAGAAAGTGAAATGCAGATCAAATGTGGCCCGGCACACATTTGTATTTGACTGTTCAAAATAGTCATAGACCAGCAGCCTAAACATCTCTGGGAACTTGGGGATTGCGATAGAAGTTCAGAATCTCGGCACTCACTGCCTGTAAGGCCTAGTGAATCAGAATCAATAGTCTACCCTGGTGATTTGTTTGTACATTAAAGCTTGAGAAGTAGTACTCTAGTTACCCATATAGTTTTCAAAGGCAGTATGCACTCCAATTGGCTGTTTTTGAATATACCTTATCCTGGCAAGGGAGGTCTTCCCTGCCTTTAAAATGATGGAAATAGTCACCAGGTAATGTCTATGGTAGCCTTCCCTGGCTCTGGGGATGGGCCTGAGAGAATTAGGCTTCATTTGGGAAGCAACTAATACTCTCTCCCTCCCTCCATTCACACAATGAATATATGACAGCTGAGGTATCCCCAAGGGCATCGTGTCTGTACTCATCAGAAAGAGAGATTATTTTTATTTGGGTAGAGAAAGAACTACCTATTAACCCAAATTAACCTGATCTAGTTAAAGGCACCAGGCTAGAATACTCAGGTGTCATAATCAGTGAGATGGTATCTGGGTACCACAAAGATCAGCAGATGCTGCTTTTCAGTATTATAAAGGCCCACTGAGTTACCTCCACTGACTTCCACAGGGACAGGGTGGCAGCGGCAGTCAGCCAAGCCCCAGAGAGGGAGAAAGCTCAGAGCAGCAGGGAGGCTAGCTAGTTCCTAGTCCTCTGCTCACGAATTCATCTTAAGACCAGGCTTTTATTTCCTTGGGGAGTCCACCATCTCTTAATCACAAAAGCAATAAGAATTTCCAATATGTTCATCTGCCGTGCCTAATCAGTTGTTCCAGCTGCCAGTCATCAGCCCCGTCTGGAGGTTCACCTAAAAGTCCTCTTCCAGCCTTGAAAGCAGGACTGACCCCTGAGGTGACACCAGACAATGAAGGCCGCCCCTGTGGGCAGCCTGTGTGTGCCGGTTGATTTGATCACAACAGTTTTGTTAATATTGCCCTGGATTCTGGAGGAATCAGTTTTATTTCTTATGCTTTGATCAATAGGCCTCATATGCCCCATTGGTTGAGTTTGGAAAATCATTTTGAGTGCGTATGGAAGGAAATATTTTCCTTTTGTGAATGACCTTAGAATTGCACTTTAACATGGAGATTTTCTTCCTGGGGTTAAGAAATCACTTTGTAAAGCCAGAGCATTTATCTGGAAGCATGTGTTGCGGTGGCAGGTCTATGTAAAGTCAGCAGGTATTCAGACTTCAAACACTGAGAAACTAGCACCTGCCTAGTACAGAGTAGGGGCTGGAAAATTCCATTTGACTGAATAAAATAACATTCTTAGACTGGATTAAGTCAGTTGCAATCCTGGGTGTATGACTGTGATATAGTTGGCATTTCCTGTGCCATAGTGAAAATTTCTGAGAAATGTAGATCTTCGGGAGAGGCCAAGTGCAATCCTGCTGAAGCTACAGCTGACTCCAGAATTTTGTCCAGTTAAGTGGAAAGGTATATGAAACGGGGGTTGTATATATGTTGGAAAGACATACTCTGTCTCCTGTTATTTCCTCGAAATCTCTGGTCATTATACTAGTCACAGGCAACATCTACAACCAGCAGTCTTGCCATGGGCTTTGCATTTAAACTGCTCTGTTTAGATGCTTCATCGTAAGTTTCTACTAAGTTATTTCACCAGAAGAGTTTGTTCTATACTTCTCATCTTATCTGTTAGAAAACACAAGCAACTCATAGGCCTCATTTTGCCAAGAGATAATTTCTTATGTCCTATGCGGGAAACTGTCCAGTATACTTTCGATATTCAGACTTTAAATTGTACCCTAAATCCCTCCCTTTCTCATTCTCATGGGGCCTCCATTCAAAGGGCCGCCGACCATTTCAGTGACACTCACTAGCTATAGCAGTGGATGGAAGAGATGTCTGTAGTTGTGTGTTTGACTATTGGTCAGTCAATGCTTGACATCAGTACAGTTGGCAGGCATGTGTCTAAGCCTTTGGCTCTGTACCAGTCACCTCTTATGTCCCACCTTGTATCCTCTCCATCATCTATTCCACCTCTCTATTGCTATCTGCACCACTATTGGTAGCTTCTTTCTTCAACTGCACCGTGTACCTGTAGCTTTCTGCCCTCAAGCTTCTGTGATGCTCTGGTATTAAGCACAATATAAGCAAAAGCACAGTAGCATAAAATTGTCATAAATTATTTGAAGTGTGGTCAGTTCTCTGATTTGGCCAGAACTTGGGCATACTGTGGGGCCACAAATGAAATGATGTGTTAAAGTGCTTTGAACACTGATATTCTGTATCAGTAGGTCTTATATTTGGTAGAACTGATGTATAGAAGTCTCTTTCCCTCACTAAATTACAACCTCTTCAAGGACAGGGACCCACATATAGTAGAGTGCTAGCATGCAGTTACTTAATAAATATTGAATTAAAAATAATGTTTGGTGGATTGATGGATGGATGAATGGATGGACAGTGGATAGATGATAATGGATGGTTGGTCCTGGCTGTTGAATGAGATGAAGCAAGGCCTTTAATCAGGTTTAGCTTTCAGTGTGCAGCAAGCTGCAGACAAAAAAAACACCTAATTTCCCAGCCTGTTTCATTGCAGCTAATGCAAAAATGTTGCCTATATAGCTAATGTAGACCTCTGGGAGGTAATGCATTTTATCTTGAACAATCAAGTAGAGTACAGAGTGTGCACACCAAGTTTCCCGTTGCCCATGGGGTTATAAACAGCAGGGGCAAGTGCTTACCTTGTGATAAACATATACACACACATACAAAAGTACTTTCAGGGGACTAATAAGCGATGGGTGCATCCAGCAACTACAACAAAACAAATAGGAGTGCTCACATTACTATTAAGGCAGGAAAAAAAATTAACTGTGTTTCCATAGTGTCTCTGTGACCTCTTATTATTCCATTAGTTTTTGGAATAGTATATAAAACACTGAGCTCCGTGCTGATGAACACCAGTCCTAAAACTATTGCCACAGTGAATCCAAACAGCCTTCCCTCTTGGGTAAAATTATTTGGAATACAAGCAGAATTGTGGTTGCCTGAGTGAGCTGAGCATAAATGAGGGTAGTGATTCATAAGGTGACTGTAACAAGTTTGCAAATGTGCAACTTTTCTGGAGGCTGATGCACAACAGACGCTCAGCATTGCCGTTTTGAGCTGGTAAGCATTTTGCAGTCACTCCACCTCTTGAAGACCTGGAGGGCTGCAGAGAATGCAGGCTTCCAAGGACAGGAGTTAACCTGACACAGTGCTGACTTACCAGAAATAAACCCTTCAAATTAGATCACACCCCTGTCAGTAGCTTTTTAAGCAGGAAGATGATAATTCTGCCTTTTCACTTGTTCCTTTAAGCGCTTGAACTCTTATTTCATTAGATTAAGCTTTTGGGGGCTGGGTCATCTGGGGTATTAATTCTACCCTGGAGAGATTGGAGAAAAATGGTACTGGTCTAAAAATACAGCTCCCTGAACTTTTAAACCCTCAAATCTCTTTGATTAGGTGGCTTCTTTTTCTTAATCCTTAGCCTGATTTCTTTTATTTTTAAAAAGTCTGTTCTTTGATATCAGTAGAGTAAGTTCAAAAAGAGCAGGGATGGGCATAAAGGTCAGCATTGCTTTGTATAGGGAAGGGAGTTAAAGAGAGTCAGCATAATGATGCTAGTGTGATTGCACCGTAATGAGATGTCTGAGTAGGTCCCAGACTCTGAGAGTACCTCTCTGATAGTGACAGACTCTGAAAGTGACAAGCCCTAGTTTCTTCTGTGACATCGTACCAATTAGCTGATCTAAATGGGCATATATTTAAGTTTGACGTCACGTACACTTCTCAGAGGCTAGGCTGCCCTTATGAACGAGGCTGTAACTCACTGTGTCACATGAGGCGACAGCGAGGGCATATCCCAGAGGTGTGTGTGAGACCCCCCTTTTTATATTTTGCAGTGTTAGGAGAAGACTCATTCCTGATGAAGACCAAGTGCATCCCTCCATCATACCATTAGGGAAATGCCTGGGGTCAGTTAGACTCTGAAGTTAAAAGAGGGTAGGATCCTGCATTGGTGCTAGAATCAGGGGAAGCTCCATTCTCATTACATGATTTAGCAATGCCAGAGAAAGACCCGCAGTGGCTTGCAGCAGTGATGAGACGAGGAAGAAGGCCTATGCTGTACCCTTTGAGCGAATCTTCGGTTATCTGATTGAAAAGTGTTAATGCAGAGACCTTGGCTCACATGTAAACATTATAAGATGGAGTAATTGTACTGTGTCCAGACAGGATTGTAGTGGGACAAGGCAACGCTTATGGGACACCGTGAATGTCAGCCTGGAACCAGCTGAGTGTGAGCTCCCTGGATAGCCCTAAAGGCTCATTCACTGGGGGACCTGTTCTACCATGAAAACAAAAGCTATGTATATCCAATAAGGGGAGAACTGTTCCCTTAAAACCACCAGGATAAAAACAAACGATCCTCTAAAATATGTCTGCTGTCAGCCTTTGGTATTTTAAAAATGTGGGTTTCACTTGGGGCGCAGTCTGACTCTTGTTTTCTCTTGATTTCAGCTTCCATTTTCTCCAGCAATCATTCAAGCCGAAGTGGAACAGCTGCTGGGGCCGTGCCACCCCCACATCCTGTCAGTCACCCTTCTCCAGGACATACTGTACAGGGGAGCCCCCACAACCCCTCCTCCCAGTTACCTCCACTCACAGCTGTGGACGCAGGAGCTGAGAGGTAAGGCCATCTGTCTCTCTCTTCTAATAGGTGTTGCAGCCAAACCTCCTTCCACATGGAGAAATAAAGTGCTTTGACAGTTGCTGAATTTTATTAATAATCCATTGGTGGGTTGAGTTCCCCAAAGATGATATTTTAAAAGTACATACACAAAGCACATGGATCAAATATCTCATCTGTTTTATTTTCCGTGAGAAAAAATGAAAAGATATTTGCAGCCAACCAAAGCGTCTGATGCTGGGAAAGCACGTCAGAGCTCCTCTGTCTTCCCCCATCTCCCCTCAGCTTGTTTCAGGGACTCAATTTGAAGTTCATGTCCCTACAGATTGAGATGTTTTCCAAATCAGGATGAATGGTACCTTCCAGCGCATAGATCAGTAGTGTTCGATTGAGAATACAGCATTAAAGGGCACAGTATTGTATACGGGTGACGAGAGAGGGACTATTCACATAAGACTTCATGTTGATGCCACCCTTGTGAAGAGTTTCTGAAAGAAAATTTTAAAATCTTGACACTTCAGCCCCTGTCTTTGGGTTGCCTAACCCTCCCGTGACGTGAGCAGTGTGCCATTCTCTCCACTTGCCATCTGCCTTGATTTGAGCTACCTAGGGGTTACTCTCAGACATCCACAGGGGGGAAATGTCCCTGTGGGCATCCCTGTGCAATCCTGGAGAGTTCAGCATTTGGTAGGCAGACCACTGGGCTGTGAATCGGCAGCAGGAATAAAAGCTCTGAGTCTTGGATTTCACCAGCAATACATGGTTTCATCATTGCTGCTGTGGTCTATGAGTTTGTTTATATTTTAATGTGTTTTAAGTCCGATAAACCATATTTTAAAATTTTAAGCCTACCCCTTTATTTAGAGTAATACATCTGTTCATTTAATAAGAATCTGCTCTGTGTTGTACATTGTGCCGGGTGCTGGGGATACAAAGACTATTAGAACAATGGTTTTGCCCTTAACGGGATTTAGTGGTGAGGACAGACATGTAAACAAAGTATAGTAATGCTGTTTGAATAAATGATATAATAAAGATGCCACAAGAGCTCAAAGAAGATGTCCCTAGCTCTGCCTGGGGGGGGGGGGGGGGAAGAAAGACTGAATAATCTAGGTATTGAAGGAAGACTAAGGCTTCTGCAGATGGATAAGTGGGAACCACACCCAAGGCAGCAAGAGATGGGGAGGGGCAAGTACACACACGCAGGGAGGTCCCCCTCGCTCCGGTGACATCGTCCAGTGGGAACTTAGACAAGAACCATTATAGGCTTTTTATTATGAGAGAAAGCCATCAGATTATCATTATAGAGAAAGAATTCAGGTGACAAGATAGGAGTAATTGAGGCTGGAAGCGGGGGACAGCATGTTGGGAAAACAAGTAGGACATTATTGTAGGAGTCCTTGTGAGCAATATGAGGACTTGAACTGAGGCAAAGCATTAAGTATGCGGAAGGTATTCAAGAGTTATTGAGAGGCAGGATTGCTAATTATTCTTGTATATGTCGACTAATGAGGAGAAGCCAAAATTCATCCCTGAGTTTCACCCTTAGACACCAAGATGGAAAATGGAGGAAAAGAGGGTATTGAGTTGAGGAGAAAGTGGGAAAGAAAAATTAATTATAAAATTATTAAGGGATTGAAGGTTTTGAATTTTAGGTGGTTGTAAAGGATCTGTGTGGCTGTGACAGCTGGTCAGTAGAAATATGGACCAGAAGATGCCAGACTTATTTTAGCAATTACAGTTACTTTTTCTTTTACAGTTAAAGTATATACAAATTATTAGCCTCCTCCCACAGGATCCATCAGCAAATGGTGTGAATGATAACCATCTATTAAGTTCATAGACACTGAGGACAGGCAGTCTTTCCAATTATCAGATGTATTCCTGTAAGTTGAGATGTGTTTATTCATTTTAGCATTTTATTTGATTTACAATTGGGTTTTGAATGATATTAGCCATAGACTCATTTCACTGCATTCTGCCTGGCTGCGAATCATACCCCACTAGGTAGTGTTGACCTTTAAACAAATAGATAGCCAGAAATATCTGCAGAGAAATGGGTTTATTTGTGAACAAGAAAGAATTGCAATTCAGGATATTCAGCTAATAATGGCAAACCATATGCAAGCCCAGAAAAACAAAGGAGAAGTATACACTTAGGGACTTGGGAGGGGCTGTTGTAATGGAGAATACATTGGAGGAAATGGACAGTTCCAAGTTTAGTGACTTTTTACTGGCTGAGTTATGGCAGTCTCCCATTGGCTGAGCCATTCCTGGACAAGAAGGGATCTTTTCTTCCTCTGGCTGATGTAGTAAAGTAGTATCACTCTCTGTTGGAGATGCAAGGTAGGTCTCTTGCTTATGAGGTCAGTAGCGTATGTTAAAAGTGCCATGTGCATGAGAATTCTCTCTTCTTGTTTTGACCACATTTTTTTTTAAATAATTTTATTTTTTTAATGGGGTGACATCAATAAATCAGGATACATATATTCAAAGATAACAAGTCCAGGTTATCTTGTCATTCAATTATGTTGCATACCCACCACCCAAAGTCAGATTGGGTGACTCTGTCACCTTCTATCTTGTTTTCTTTGTGCCCCTCCCCACCCTCTTTCCCTCTCCCATTCCCCCCTCCCCTCCCCGTAACCACCACACTCTTATCAATGTCTCTTAGTTTCACTATTATGTCCCACCTACGTATGGAATAATACAGTTCCTGGTTTTTTCTGATTTACTTATTTCGCTTCGTATCATGTTATCAAGATCCCACCATTTTGCTGTAAATGTTCCGATGTCATCATTTCTTATGGCTGAGTAGTATTCCATAGTGTATATGTGCCACATCTTCTTTATCCAGTCATCTATTGATGGGCTTTTTGGTTGTTTCCATTTGACCACATTTTAAAGGAGATTTCTGTTTACTAATTATCAGAATAGTGAAACTTAAGAAACCATCCATTGAGACTCCTCTCTTTTATCTCGTCTTATTTGTAGTCACAACTACTCTTTACTAGAATATAAGAGTAAAGCAATCCATGTAGCTTCTTTTTGTACACAGCCATTAAAATAATACATATAGAAAAAGGTTTTAGCCATCAGTGGAGTCAGGAAGAACAGCCCCAAAATCTTATATCTGAATGCCAGCTCCCACCATTACTAATTGTTTGCATGTGTTCCATAGATGCTTCGGATGCCTGGGTTGTTGTTTTTAACATTTCGCCATGTTTCATTTATTCAATTCTCTCTTTTGAGAGTTTATAACATTTTTAAGAAACTGGAAGAATAGTACAATGAACACCCATATACCCTACACCCATATTCACCCCTTGTTAATATTTTGCCAGCCTTCTCTGTTTCTGGCTATCTCTTTTTGTCTCTGCCTCTGTAACTTGGGAGATCCTTCATTTGTTTGTTTGCTTGCCTGTTTTTTTCTGAATGATCTGAGAGATTGTTGCAAATATCATTGAGCTTTAACCCTAATTATTTCGGGAGAGATCCCCTAAGAAGGCCATTCTCCTACATAACCACAATACATTATCACACTTGGGAAATTTAACATTTATAATTATTATTATCTAATATACAATCAATATTCAAATTTCCTCAATTATGGGAATAATATTTTTTAAGCTATTTTTTTTTCTTTTTTTCCTTTTTATGATCCAGGATCTAACAAGGATCACAATTCTTATTTCTTTTTGGTCTTCTTGAATCTAATGAAATTTTCCAGGTTTTAAAATTTTTTATCATCATTATTATTATTGTCGTTCATGACACTGGCAGTTTTTTTAAGAACTCAGGACATTTTTTTTGCAGAATGTTTTGCAGTTTGAATTTGTATGATTGTTTCTTACCCAACAGAGTCATTATAAACACTTTTGGCAGAAATACGTTGAAGATGCACTGTTCCTGAGCTCTTCTGAGACTCCGTTTGCAGCTCACAGGGAATTAGCTGTAAATGAACCAAAGCAGGTTAAGCACTTAGCATATTACCTGGCATGAAGCAGGCGCTCAGTAGCTGCTGCTGCTAACATAAAGACAGGCAATCTTGGGTTGGCTGAGAGAGTCAGGTTTAGATTCTGGAGGGCTTGAAATGATTACAGTGTTGATAATGTAACTGATCATGGAAGGGAAGGGGAAGTGGAAGGGGAAGATGGTGGTACTTTATGCGGCTGGGTGAATGCAGTGGACGTTTCACTTTTGTGGCTTGCTGCTCTGCTCTTCCCACAGGATGTATGCCCCATCCCTGTCCCAGTCCAACTGGAATGGGCAAGTGTGGAGAAGGTTATCTCTTCCGATCAGGTTTGGAGAGGAGGATGACATGAAACAGCCCTGAATATTCACTGTGTTTGCATTAGTGTAAAACATAAAAACACTAAGAGGAAATGTGCTTACTTTCCGCTTTTCGTTTATATATTTTGCCTCTGTTTGCCTGGGAAATCCCCCAGTAAAAACTCCGGCAGTGTTCTTAACGGAAATAGGTTTATCACACTTTGCAATTTTTTGTGGGAAACTGGCATTTTTTTCTGCTTTGTGGGCATTGATTCATAATTTAGCTTTAACTTGTTAATAAAATGAGCTGAGTCACTGTCAGGAGTCAAGAAAGGTCCTCCACATCTTTCCAGTTAGCATCAGGTTGTTTGATTCTTAAACCATCACAAAATAAAAGTCAGTTCTGTCAATTTGACGGGGTTCTATTTTTAGTTTGAAATGTTATCTGACACATCATTTTCGTGATTGAAGCAGTATCACAGCACATCACCTAATATTGGCTTAAACTTATTATGGGAAGTGGTTTTTACTGTGTCATACCAAACTAGCCAGCAGTACTTTAGACCAGAAAAACCCCAAAAAAATATTCATGGAAGGCCCCTTTTGAGATGGAGAAATATTACAGTCTCAGTAATAAGTCAGCTGGATTTATGTCATTCATCTCTTTCGTATGTCAGCCAATGGTTTCTCTCCATTCTGAAGAAAGCCACAAACGTGGTGTGCTCTGAGGTACAAGTGGCAGAGCTTCAGGGGACTAGTGGGTTCACCACAGTGGAACATCCTGTGAGCTCCACCTCTGAGCTAAAGAGAACTGAACGCAAGGAAAAGGTGTGGTCTCTTTGGATAGTATGCAATTGAGAACCTGAATCAACAGCAGAGAATGTTAAGGACAGTTGTTTCTTAGAAAGTTGTCAAATCACCTTAACCAAATAAGGAATGCCAATTCCTTGAGTCTGTAACAAGTCTTAGGAAGCTTACTGTTATTTATTCATATCAGATGTGCTGTTGCTAGAATTCCAGGTACTTTGATATATATGTGCTCTTTCTGTGCCTTTGAAAAACCAGAAGTGGTATTCAGAGATGTCATTTTAATTCAGCACTGAGAACATAGTGCATATTTCCTGGATGCTAAGGGGTCGAAGACAGCAATTGTTTTCTATTTAACCTCTTTGCAGTTCTGTCAGGTTCTTTTGTTCTAGTCAAACCAGCCTCTTCATGGACTGTGTTTCTGCATCTTAATTTAGGATCTTTCTAAGACTTCCCTCTTTTTTGTCATATTCTTGATTAAATATTATTTATCCTTTGGAGCTTAGGTTTGTTCTCAACCCAGAAAGCCTTGTTGACTCTTACAGGTCACAGAGACAAATCACCATTAACTTCCTGGGTCCTTTTTATATGTTTAATTTGTTTACCACTGCCCAGATGTCACCTTTCTAACTGGATTTTTAGTTCTTCAGAGAGAGGAGCCTTAAGTTTCTCGTAACCTTCAAAATGCCTTGTGCTCTACTATTAGTGGTAGGTGCTGAGGAGGATTTGACAGAGGAAGAGGGTTAGTGAGGAGAATGCCTAGGAAACAGGAGGTTATTGCCAATTCCAGCTGTCCACGTGGGAGATTCCCAGAAAAGATTGTTCCCCTTGATTCCATTGGTCTAGATCAGGGGTAGTCAACATTTTTATACCTACTGCCTACTTTTGTATCTCTGTCAGTAGTAAAATTTTCTGACTGCCCACTGGTTCCACAGTAATGGTGATTTATAAAGTAGAGAAGTAACTTTACTTTATAAAATTTATAAAGCAGAGTTACAGCAAGTTAAAGCTTATAATAATAATTACTTACCAAGTACTTTATGTCGGATTTTCACTAATTTAGCAGAATAAATCTTTATAAAACAACTTACTGTAGCATTTGGTTGCTCCACTACCACCCACCATGAAAGCTGGAACGCCCACTAGTGAGTGGGAGGGACCAGGTTGACCACCACTGGAGATGATGGTGATCCCAATTCTCAGAGTTCTCACCATCTTGTATAACTCATATATACAGGGTGGAGCAAAGGTAGGTTTACAGTTGTAAGTACATGAAACAGAATTTATTCTTAAATCAATATTTAATTATTATTTTCCATATGAACAACTGTAAACCTACGTTAGCTGTACCCTATATTGACACAATAGTTGCTCTAAGACATATGTTCATGCACACGCACGCACACATTACTCAGAGTCCCAAGCCATCACCCATCACTGGGGTTCCCTACACTTCTCTCCTGTGGTCATTAATACTAGCAGTGTAATAGTCACCATTGTCTCTTATTTGCATGTGTAGCTTCTGAACAGCTCAAAACCAGGCCTGCTGCTTTGCTGTCCTTTTTTCCTCCTGGACTTCTGGAAAAACAGGAACATTGGTGTCTTTACATCCAGCTTGTTCGAAGTCTTACACACGCACACTCCACATCATTTTCCTCTCTCTTTAATCCCTTACTAAATGTGCAATAATGCTAAAAAATCGTAAGCATCATATAAAATATTAAATCTTATCAAAATCTATCTTAGCATTGGGTTCATTCATTTATTCAGTCATTCACTCAGCTGGTATTTGTGTACTAGGCAGTATGCTGGACACTGAGGATATGGTGGTCAATAAGATGATAGGAGTCCTGTCTTCAAAAAATACCCAGTCTCATGAGAGACAACCAGGTCAGTGGGCAACAATAATCGAGGATGTTATGAAAGGGTGCTACAGGGGGCTTTGGAGACACACAGAAAGATCAACTAACCCAAAATTAGGGAGGGAAGAATAGAGGAAGAACTATCTTCCTGAAAGCTGAAGGTCTGTAGGACCTGGCCGGGCAATAGCGGTGCGGACAAAAGCTCACAAGAGACAGAGAGCAGTGATGAAGCTTCAGGTATAAATGTGGAAGGAGCCTCATTAACTGCACTAAGGTGTTTGGGCTTTCCTTTGAGGATAAGGATTTGTGTATTTGGCCTATAAGGGTACCCTGTGACTCGGGCATATGTTTCAAACACCTCCCTGTCATATTATGCACCTACCAAGAGTTCAAAATGTAACCTGTGCCCAACAGAAGAAATGATGAAGACGGACAAATGGTGCTAGTCCTCAAGAAGATAAGGCTAATTTTTGTATATGCTAGACTGATGAGACAGCACAGTGTGGTATATTTTATTTTCCTTTTAAATACAACTTGAAAAGACAGTTTTGTCCTTTGCAATTCAAAGCTTGTATTTTATATAGTCATGACATATCAGGGTTTTGCAGAGTCACTGAGTGTCCAAAAAACTCCTCTGTGTTAGAGACAAAGTGACGAACATCTGAACAATAGAGCTCTAATATCAGCAATAACTTCGCTCACTTGTCTTATTATGTCAGAGAAGACTTGGATATTGTTACAAGGTTGAACATTGCTGGTGTCATGATTTGGTTGCAATTTATCCAGGGAACATTGCTCTGAGAGGCTCCCTCATATGTATGCCAGACACTTTCCCAACTGTCTTGAAAGATATCGGTCTTATCAGGTAACAAATAAATACCATTTGTTAATCTTAAAAATAAAGCTCATCAGTCTGATTGTTGAAACAATTGAGAAAATCCATTGTCAAAAAACATATATAACCCTCCAATAGCCGTTTTTATCAGCCTGCATGTTGGCATCTACCTCACCTTCTTTAGAATTTTTGCATATGAGGGTCACCTAATGCCAGGTGATCAGGAGCATCATCTCTCTTTGCGCTGCAGCTCTTTATATTCAGAGGCTAGTTATCCTCATTTGGCATCGTTTAAAGGGGTCAATTCTAATATCCTAGCATTGACAATGGAGATTAGAGCTTTACTTCTTAGATTGGAAACATTTGGGGTCCTTTTCCTATTTTTTTTTTTCTTAAATCTGTCAAACGTTCCTGGTACTTCTCCATTTTTATTCCAGGACAGAATAGTCTATCAGTCTTTAAACTTCTTAAATATTAATCCATGACCACAGCCATATTTCATTCCTTATGGCTAATATCAATTGGGTTATTTGCCTTTGGAATGAACTTTCTCCTCATAGAGATATTCACCTTACTAATAGCTTCTTAAATATTCCAGACTGATTTACTCCTACTTGTCACACATATGGGGAAATGGGTGATATTGTTTCCTCTTATCTACCTAGTGATTGGGAATGGCTCCATTGGAAAACAAAACAAAACCTAAATTAAAAATCTAAAAAGTCTAAAAGTCAACTTTGATTCCTCCTTTTCCAAATACTCTCACTGTGATTAATCTGTATGTATTATTAGCTCAAACACATTTAAGTTGAATCAGCTCCACTTCTCCACCCCTAGTTCACCACCATCGCCTCCCAGCTCAAATACAACGGCCCCTAACTGGTCTCCCACATCCAGTCTTGCCTACCCACAGTCTTCCATCTCACCCCTTCAGGGCACACAGGCCTTTGCTCCACCACAAGATGAGCCCTTTAAAATATATAGCCCTGGCCGGTTGGCTCAGTGGTGGAGCGTCGACCTGGCGTGCAGAAGTCCCGGGTTCGATTCCTGGCCAGGGCACACAGGAGAGGCACCCATCTGCTTCTCCACCCCTCCCCCTCTCCTTCCTCTCTGTCTCTCTCTTCCCCTCTCGCAACCGAGGCTCCATTGGAGCAAAGATGGCCCAGGCGCTGGGGATGGCTCCTTGGCCTCTGCCCCAGGCACTAGAGTGGCTCTGGTCGCAACAGAGTGATGCCCTGGAGGGGCAGAGCATCGCCCCCTGGTGGGCAGAGCGTCGCCCCCTGGTGGGCGTGCCGGGTGGATTCTGGTCGGGCACATGCGGGAGTCTGTCTGATTGTCTCTCCCCGTTTCCAGCTTCAGAAAAATACAAAATAAATAAATAAATAAATAAATAAATAATATAAATCAAACTGTTGAGGATTTCCTGCTCACATTCCTCCCCGCAGCCATACTACTTGGAATAAAGTCTAGGTCTTCTTTGAAGTCTACATGGCCCTCTATGGTCTGGTCTTCATATTCGTCTACCACCAGTCCTCTTGCTTAATATGTTCCAGCCACACTGTCCTTACTGTACCTGGAAAACAACTCGTGTCACCTCAGGGCCTTTGTACCTGCTATGCCTGAAACCTAAAGTCATCTTCACCAGAACTTTGCATGACTTGTATCTTTATATTGGGTGTCTGCTCAAATGTGGCCTCTTCAGAAAGGTCTTTCTTAACCACCCCATCTGAAATTCCCCCCTCCAACTTCATTCTGCTCCTTAACTCTATTTTCCTCTATAGATTTAACACCCCTTGAAATGACACTGTTTAATGATCTGCTTACAATCCACTAGCAGGGAAGCACCATGATAGCTGAGACTGTGTCCTGTTTACAACCACCTTGTTCACAGTCCTCCCCCTCAGTGCTTTCAGGGGCCCCTAAGAAACTGTGTGGAATGAATGAATGTCAGTGGAAGACAGGACTATGACTGTGATTCCTTTATGATTTCTGGGAAAGGTAAATAGTAACCCTGAGCAGATGGCTGTTGTTTTTTAATCTCCACATTTTCCTCTGGGTCACTTCACTGAAGCAAGAGACGCTGATGTGTGCATACATGTGGCAGTCCACCAGACAAACAGCTTGACTCGTGGTTCAAATATCTGTTCACATCAGACTATTTCCCATGTTGTTTTAATTGCAAAGTGCATTGGTTCTTTATTTTAGATTAATTACAAGCACACATCACAAAGCAACCATTGGACTGGCTATAAAAGGAACTATATTTTTAAGTGCCAAGAAAGTTATTTCACCTCTGAATGCCAAATCAGCCATCTTTATTTTGTTCCCACATTGCAAACAAATCTACGCCATGTGAAGCCCAAGATGATGTTTTTTTAGTCCCCTTGGATTTTCAGTCAGGAAAGTGAGTCATGACAGTAACAAGGGAGGCTTGAGGTAAAATAGAATGTCTTTTCTTGCAACTTCTACTTTAGGGCATTAGCATGAAGCAACATGGAGTTCAGACTAAGCCATTCCATTATTCAGATGTGTCAGTGGTTCTTTTCATATGCTCTCTCTGAAACGGTGAGTCCTATGGAACCAGAATTCCCCAAGTGAAAGCCCACAAGCCCTTCCAGCCTGAGGTAAGACTTCCACACATTACAAAGCACCTCGTCTCTGACGTAGAAAAGGCTGTTCAAAGGAAAGCCTCTGTTTAATGTTTTAACAGTGTGATCTGGAAATCAGCGTGGTCTTTTCCCCTCTGGAGTGGGGACTGTTGGGGGATTTGGCTGCTAAGAAACTATGTATCTTTTTGTAAGTGAAGGGCTGTGTGTTTATTAATGATGTGAGCAAAAACTAAAAGACAAAGTTCTTTGGGTTAGTCTTTTTGGTTAATTTCCTGAGAAATAGTCTTTGGTTATTTTTCTGTTTAATTGCAAGAAGAAAAACTTTTCTCTGTTTTAATCATCTTCTCAGAGTAAATGATTGGCTTTATTCTCCAATTGGAGTTATATTTCTTTCTCCGAAAGAGAGAGAGAGAGAGAGAGAGAGAGAGAGAGAGAGAGAGAGAAGGGGGAGAGAGAGCAATGGAGAAGCAGATGGTTGCTTTTCCTGTGTGCCCTGACTGGGAATCGAACCTAGGACATCCACACTTGGGGCCGACGTTCTACCACTGAGTCAACTGGCCAGGGCATGAATTTTTAATTCATGCTGTTTCCTCTAATTCATTTCTCTAGCCAAGTAACATAACAGCACATTTTCTTACTGGCCAAACCACCAACTAGTTTCTTAGAGAGTTTATGGATTATATTGACTTTTGAGGTGTCATTTGTCAGTGGCTTTCAAAGGCACCTGGCCATATTTGGCACAAGCATTACATTTTGAATTTAGTTCTCAAAGTTCTTCAGATATCATCAAGAAACTGTTATATGCAGTTTGAGATTATGAGAAAGGCACAAGTAAGGCCATTTTTTATCTACCTATACCTCCTTATCTCGTGTTTAGACAAGAATAACACTTTTTCTCCCTCATTTCTCATCTGATAGTTTCATTACACTTGCTTCTGAATGATTTCTTTTTAATTGAATGTATTCTGCTGCAAAGCACACTGAACTTTATTCCTCACACTGTACTGAACAAGAAAGTCTTCCCTTTGCCACTGGGCAGGCTGTGAGTTAATCCTCTAGCTTTGACCTACTAAAACTGCCAAAGGGATATCACTGTAGATTTTATTTATTTATTTATTTTTTGTGAGAGGAGGGGAGATAGTAAGGCAGATTCCTGCATGTGCCCTGACCAGGGTCCATCTGGCAACCCTGTCTTGGGTCGATGCTCGAGTGCCAAGCTATTTTTAGCACCCGAGGCTGATGTTCGGACCAACCAAGCTATCCTAAGCACCTGGGGCCATGCTTGAACCAGTCAAGCCACTGGCTGTGGGAGAGGCAGAGGAGAGAAGAGGGGTGAAGAGAAACAGATGGTCACTTCTCCTGTGTGCCCTGACTAGGAATCAAACTTGAGACATTCATACAAGACCAATGCTCTATCCACTAAGCCATGGGCCAGGGCTAGATTTTTTTTTCCATAGCATTATTTTTTACGTTAAATTTCCAAGACCACTCTGGTTGACACCTTTTTTTTTTTTTTTTTTGTAAAGAGGATAGATTTGGCAGAGTCATACTTTTCTTCTCTCTCGTCTTATCACATAGTTTCTGAAATAGACAAACAACTGAGTCACAGCCAGTTCTGCAGGCAAGATTTTCTAAAAATAGTCCAACTCTTGGTTAAGTGGGTCCTGCATAGTTCAATTCTCTAACACAACCTGGATGTTCTCTGTTCTTCCCTTTTTATTTCCACAAGGTGGAAGGTAGAGGGTGGAGGATAGAGGATATTGTGATGCTCAATTTCAGTATTTATCAGAAAAAATATACTTCTCTGGCTTAGACATTGTTTCTTTGTTTTCCTGACTTACAGTTGACACCCTATACCCAAGTGGAGAAACGTTTCTCCAGAACATTCTATTCTTTCTATATCTCACAAAAATTCACTATAGTATACATGTGAGTCTTCTTTAAAAAGCCTTGGTGATCATTTCACCTACAACTAGCTTCACAGCTCTCAATTTGGTGTGCTCTGTGGAGGTTCCAGCAATTATTTTTGAATCTTGGCCTTGTCCACCATGATACATTATTTGCAGTTAATATTGATCCAGCCTCTTGTAAGGAGAAAGAAACACTAAACCCTTCCAGGGGATGGATTCTGTTCTTTTTCTAGTTTGGAACAGAGTTCTCACATGGACATATGCAGCTCTTGGCCTGCTTTGGTCCTGCTCAGATGGACAGTGTTGCAATTACCCACACTTCCCAGCGGCCATTTCTTCATTTCTGAAAGCTGGTCTTGATTGTCTCAGAAGCAGAATTCAATTTGCAGTTCCCCCAGTAACGTGCTGTGATTCATTCGGGGACAAATCTGGATTGAACTGAGTCCAAGTGTCTCTTTTGTGAGACAGAAGGGAAGTATAAGTAGATACTATAGTCACCAGATGAATCAGCCAGGAATTCATGAAGTGATTCATAAATCATTATAAAGACCACTAAAGTCTACTAAAACGAAGTGCTGTTTGGCTATACAAAGTGGGGTATTATCATTGGGTTTTTTTTAAATGTTAAATCAGATGTGAAATCCTTAAAACTGTGCTTTTCTTTTTAGGTTTTGAAAAGGATTCCTTTTCTCCTTTCTGTAGTTAGCCAACTGCTAAAACCATTTTTCATTGATTAGTTTTCACAGATGAATTTAAACCACCATAGATGATACCACACAATTCTTTGTGGGAATAAAAAATACCTCCCCAAATCCACCATAGACCTGTTTATATTCATTATTTCTACTCCTTGGCAACAAATCAATAATATTTTTTATGTGAATACAATGAAACAAGCTGTGCTGCTGCATTCTCTCTTCTTTGGGAGGTCTGTAATCCCCATGGAAGTGCGGGAGGACTATCCAAAGCACATATCATCCGTCATTTAATCTAGTAGATCATGTAAACACCTTTTCTTTCAAAGTGTAAACCCTAAAAGCAGTGCTAAAATGCACAGTCCCATTTGCTTGCCAGAACTGCTTACTTATACAGCACAAGTAAAGAAAGACCTATTTATGACATGGGCTGGACTTGTTCCACAGTTTGAGGAAATTTTGTTTGAAGAAATACAATCATTAGTTGATGTAGAAATACTTTGGACTTGCAGACAGGGGAAAGAGTCCTGCTTGAAAGGTGTTATCCTGTTGGAAAACTAAAGGTGTGAGCTCAGCTTAGGCATGAAAAACCCCAGTTCAGAATTAAGGAGGTTTACCACAGCAAACTGAGAAACCTATCTCCATGGTCAGGTTTCTTTTTACAGAACAGAGAGAGTCAGAGAGAGGGATAGATAGGGACAGACGGACAGGAACAGAGAGAGATGAGAAGCATCAATCATCAGTTTTTCATTGTGATACCTTAGTTGTTCATTGATTGCTTTCTCATATGTGTCTTGACCGTGGGCCTTCAGCAGACCGAGTAACCCCGTGCTCGAACCAGCAACCTTGGGTCCAAGCTGGTGAGCTTTGGTCAAATCAGATGAACCCGTGCTCAAGCTGGTGACCTTGGGGTCTTGAACCTGGGTCCTCTGCATCCCAGTCCGATGCTCTATCCATTGCACCATCACCTGGTCAGGCCATTGTCAGGTTTCTTAAAGGCAGTGAGTTGCTGATATATCCCCATCAGCCTGGGATAAGGATCAAAATCTCAAAAGCCCGTAGGAGACCTCTTCCGTCCTTCCCCAGACCACCCCTTCGTCTTGCTTCACATCTCCACTAGAGAGCATCTTTCCTTACTGGGATAGAGTGGTATTTGCAGAACTAGCATAGGACTGGGCAAATCATTTCATGCTTTTGGGCCTACTTTAGTTTATACAAATAGATAGAAGGGTGTTGCTCTCGTGTCCTTCAATAAAACATTCTATGCTTGTATGAATTTGTGAATTCAGGATACTCCCTTGGAAAACCCGGTACCAAGAAATGAGACTCTTACATAAGACCGTGACTAACTGCCCCCAGAATCAGGAAGTTAGTTTCCATATCTGAATAGTTAAGGGAGAAAAGTGTCCTAAGATTTTTTATTTTAAGAACTCTATAGACATTCTAATAGAGTGCTTGAACCACAGTGTTATATAGTTCTCAAGCACTGGGTACATATTAAGGTCAGGGATACCTTATTTATATATTCTGGCCCTGGCCCGTTGGCTTAGTGGATACGGTATCAGCCTGGCATGCATATGTCCAGGGTTCAATCCCCGCTCAGGGCACATATGAGAAGTGACCATCTGTTTCTCTCCCTCGTCCCTCTCCCTCTTCTCTACTTCTTCCCCTTCCACAGCCAATGGCTCAATGGTTCGAGTATTGGCCCCAGGTGCTGAGGATAGCTTGGTTCATCCAAGCGTCAGCCTCAGGCACTGAGGATAGCTCAATTGATTCAAACATTGGCCCCAGATGTGGGTTGCCAGATGGATCCCAGTCAGGGCACATGTGTGAGTCTATCTCCCCTCCTCTCACTTTAAAAAACATTATATTCTACTTAGAGCAGCCATTCCATTTTGTGTTATAATCATCATGAAAGGTGTCAGACATTCATTATCTAAAATATTCTGATACCTTTGACTTCTCATTTAAATTTATTTATAATCCACACCCATCCTTCACCTTCCATTTTTTATTTTCCTTCATAGTACTCATTTCCTCTAACTCAGTATATAGCTTGCCAACTAAAATGTGTTTATTGCCGGCCTCCCCTCATTAACATATAGGTTTCACAAAGACAATACATGTGTCATGTGTTGCTTTATTCTTAGGTCTTAAAACAGTGTCACACACTGTCAGTGCTCAATAATTATCTCTTGAATGAACAAATAAAAATGTTAGCTCAGATTTTACAGTCCTCAGTGAAAGTGGAGATTATTTTTATTTTATACTTGAAATTGAGACTGGAGAAATCTGGTAACTTATTTATGATTACCCAGCTAGTAAGGGACAGAACCAGATTCAAGCCCAGGACTTTTAGCTTATCTGTTGTCAATGACATTGACATCCATCTGCTTCTCCTGCCATTTGTAGTTTTTCTGCGTACGGACCTCACCGGTACTGCATGTCTTGACTGGGACCTGTTGTGCTGTAAAACAGTGTCTAAGCTTAAGTACTATAGTTGCAGGAAAGATGACCTCTGTGTTTCTGACCCACCTTGCTGCAAGGTTGGGAGGCTTAGTATAAGCAGAGGCCAGGAGCAGGTCATACAAGGGAAGAAGCATAACCAAGTAAATTCCTCCAAAGATCAGACATTTTCTAAGGTATGTATAGATAAATAATTACAGAAACCTTTTTCAGTTTCTTTTCCAGAAAATCTTGTATGACACCTTTAAAACTTATTTCCTTCTGTCTTTCTTTTGGGGGGAGGGAGGGGTAAGCCAATGAAGCATAGTTTACGCTAAGGTTATATATAAACTTCTCCGCTAAATGAGTGGAAATGTTTGGCTCACTTCGGTGATTTGCTTTTGTGTGATCTGTTTCTGGTAAGCAATGATTTTTTTTTTAATTCTAGTCTGTTGTGTGCCTATTTCCATAACAGTCTTCTATTGTCTTATAAAAGTATAAAAAGCCAGAGAAGAGACTGGTAAGCTATGTTGAATGAAACCTGTGAAAGGTCAACTGCACATCAGCAGTTGGGACCTAGAAAATGTTTAGACAGTTTCTCCTCTGGCTCTTGGACACGGCTGGAATTGTAAATGAATTAGAGTGATGTCATCTTGACCTGATATAATGGGGCAATGAGATATTCTGTAGGAGAAAAATTGTAAGTCACTGCAATTTATATTCAGCATCAAAATTGTTTGTTTATTTTTGCATCATTCTTTTAGTTTACCTTCTTTGCATTAAAAAAAAATCTCTGATTTGGGCAGACTATTCTGACCATTTTCATTCTGGCATGTGTATGGCCAGCAGTCGCAGCCATTGCTGCTGCTCACATGCAGGTTCCCATTAGATTCGGGAAGATGGCAAAGAAAGAGTGGAGCCAAAATATGGTGGGCCATTCCTTTATAAAATCTTGTACCAGCCAGCGAGCAAACACAGGGAAAACACTTCCCTCTTCATTCAGAGCTCACAAAGCCCTGACACATTCTCTGGTTCCACAACCAGGAGAATCTTCTCTGGTTTCTCCTAGACTGAAAGGCCTCACCAGTCTCAGCAGAGCTCGCAAAGGACCCTCATCTCTGGTTCCCCATCTGCACACCTCTCTCTCTGCCAACATGACATCTTCCTCAGCACCCTGCATTCTCTCTACTCTCACTCTGCAAACATGACTTCTTTCTCTCTTCTCTTTCTCCCTTTTTATTTTCAAAACTTTCTGGCAGGAAACCTCTCCTCCAGCAAACATTAGCAAAACAATGGCCCCTCCCAAGCAGGAATGCAATCCTCAATTTGCAATCAACTGCCCTGCTCTGAGGGCAAACACACATGCAGCTGCCCAACACCATTTTTAATAATAAAAGTGAGCAAACAAAAAACACAAATTTTTCAAACTCATTTGCCCAAAAGTATGCGTGTGTGTGTGTGTGTGTGTGTGTGTGTGTGTGTGTGTGAAAGAACAAAGTTGAGGACACAAAGAAAATGGGAATTGTTAAACCTAATCCAGAGGGACTTGAAACATTGAAGACACGAACAAAATCCTTCGATTACACATCAAAGCTTTATTGTCTAGCTTGGCCAAGGGGTGGCAGCTCTGACAGAAATCTGAGGGAGAGCGTGTGCCGGCCCTTTGTTCTACTTGGTTTTTATAGTTTTGTAAGTGGGAAGTACAGAAGTAAAAATTGCAGTTAGGAGCCCTTTACCACTATTGGTTATAGTCATATGTCCTTTAACATGATAGGACCATGTTCAATTTGCAAGCCATACATCATTTTGGAGAAAACAAAATTTACAAGTCAACACAATGGTAGAAAGATGTCTCTTTACATATTAAAAGGCATTCCTATATTTTTTAGTGTTTATCCGCCATCTCTCTGTCTAGAGTCACATGTATTAACCATATGCATTTACATAGGAGAGGTAGTTTCGTGGGGACAAATGCCCGCAAATGGCTCATTACTATAAGAAAAGGTTTATTTTGGCTTTTCTCTTTCTGTACCTGACTAGCCATTCACCCCTTTCCCCACAGGTGTGGTGGAATGTCTGGGAATCCATGTTTTCCTTCCCTTTGCATTTATAATACAATGCCAAGGGCCATCCTGGTTTTATGCCAATCACACAGTACCCAGATTATTCTCAAAATTTCTCTGCACACCTTAACCCAAATTAATAAAATGTTCTTTAAGCCTCTTAAAATATGAATATTGATTCTGTAGCTTTTGGTACTTTACAACACCTGCAGGTGAGGTGGCGCAGTGGCTCCTCAGGAATCATCCTACCTTCAATAAAAATAGGAACATTTTATATTTTGCTCAGTAAGCTTCTGTTTAAATCTACATGTTTTTTGTTTGCTTCCTTCTGGAGTAAATGGCCTCAAACTAATCAATTTTCTGGAGTCCTTTCAGTTTTTGAAATAATATTTCTGGCATCTCTCTTGCTATGAGTTGTCAGTGATTATTTTTGGAAGCTCTCCGGGCCTTGATCCTAACAGTCGGACTCTCTTCTACCTTCTTCACTCTTCTGTGCCTGAACGCCTGATTTGAATTTGCTACTTCTACTCTACTATGACCTGGTTAACAAGTCACCAAGTTTATAAAAATTAATTGAGGGATTGTGAAAGGTTTTGCAATGAAATACTGTGTAGAGTTTTTAGGCAGTAACAGAATTGATTCTATGTGCTGTATTTGAAAATCAATCACATTAATACACTCACTTCTTGTGCTGGACTTTTTAGTGCTCACTTCTTTTTAAATTTTCTTTTCCCTAGAAATTGTCTGGATAATTGAGATCACATTTAAACACTTTTCATCTTTTCTCATACATGTAAAAATTACAAATTTTGTACCATTTTTTTCCTTTTCAAATCAAAGACTATCTTAGGTATATGTTGGCTAGTAGTCAAGGCCGTTGCAGCCGTGCAGAAGCAGGTTCTCATTGAATTTGGACAGATGATAAAGAAACAGTGGAGCCAAAAAAATGGTGGGCCATTCCTTTATTAAAGTCCCGCACTGGCCGACAAGCACCCACACAGGGCTCCCTAAGCCACTGATACGTTCTCTCGTTCCACAACCAGGAGAATCTTCTCCGGTTTCTCCTAGAATCAAAGGCCCCACCATGCTTAGCGGAGCTCGCAAAGCCCATCTTCCCTGGTTCCCCATCTGCACACCTTCTCATTCCCTGCCACCATGTCTTCTCTCTTAACACTCTGCATTCTCTCTGCTCTTACTCTGTAAGCATGGCTTCTTTCTGCCTCTTCTCCTTCTCTCTCCTCTTTTTCAAAACTATGGTTCAAAAACCTCTTCTCCAGCAAACATTAGCAAAAACAATGGCCCTTCCCAAACAGGAGTGCAATTTGCAATTTCACAGGCCACATAGACCTGGTGCTGCCCAGCCCCTAATGCAAACTATAAGTGAACAAACATAAAAATCATATTTTACAAACTTATTTGACCAACACTATACATTTATTTACTTAGGATTTAGTTTATATTTGAATTTTTAATAATAATTTATATGGAATGACACACTATATTTTATTTAAATTTTTTTATTTATTGATTTTAGAAAGTGACAAAATGGGAGGGCAGAGAGAGAAAAAAAGAGATTTTATTCTACTTATTTATGCATTCATTGGTTGATTCTTGTATGTGTCCTGCCCAAAGATTGAACCTGCAACCTTGGTACATTGGGACAACATACTAACCAAGTGAGCTATCTAGCCAGGGCCTGACAGACTATATTTTAAGTTATATTAACTTTATGCCATATAATATTACTTATTTAAATAACCTAAAGAAAAATCCAGTTTGAATTAGCAAAAAAAAAAGAAATACAGAGTCAGTTGAAAACTCAATAGGTATTTGATTCCCTTTGAGTCTCTGACATAAGCAATGCTACCACATTTTTTTTCCCTCATGAGCATTACTTTAGGAAGTAATATGTGGTAGCCAAAAACTGCATGGCCAGGATTTGGAACTTGTGCAAATGAAAAAGATAAGAATGGCTTATAACTAGCATATAATTATATATTCTCTAAGTAGATAGATACACATATCTAATTTATTTGTAGATATATAATCTGTATATAGATAGTCTATTATATAGAATTTAAATTTGTTTTAAATTTTATTTAAAAAATTAAATTTAACAGGGTGACATTGATCAACCAAGAGTACATAGGTTTCAGGTAAACGTTTCTATAGCATTTGAACTATTGATTATGTTGTATACCCATCACCCAAAGTCAAATCTTTTTCTGTCACTGTATATTTGTCCCTCTTTACTCCCTTCCACCAACCCCCTCCCCATGTCCTCCTTCCCTGGTAACCACTTTACTTTTATCCAGTGGTGGGATTCAAATAATTTAACAACAGGTTCTCTGCCCTAATAACAATCTTAAGAATAAAAAAGCAATATACCAAAAGGTAGTTTATTATCTCATGCAGTTAATATTTAAATAAGAACAATAAAATAGGTACATAAAACTAGATTATAAGAGTTTTAAAATATTAATGAAAAATATTAAATAATACCTGATAAAAAACAATAAAACTGTTATTTAAGATATTTCCATATTGCTTCTTGTTTGGTGTCTTCACTTGTAATTTTTTTTTGCTTTTATTCGAGCATCATCTGTGTAATTTATCCTTAACCATCTTTTCAGTGTTAGAGTAAGATCCCATTCCTTTACCTATGGACAGAATGAACATTACTACGGGCACTTAGAATATGCTGTCGTACAAATGAGTGTTAAAAAAGAGTAAAAAATTTAAATTGGTGATTTCCACATTGGGCAACTGTCCAGGCACCTACCTTAGAGAGAATCCTGATTTCAAGTGCTATTTTAACAACCAGTTCACTGAACTCAACAAAATATTATGTATCACTTCTGCTGAACCGATGAGAACTGACTGAATCCCACCACTGCTTTTTATCCATGAGTTTCAGTTTTATATCCCACCTCTGTGTGAAATTATACAGTCCTTAACATTTTCTGATTTACTTATTTTACTCAGAATAATGTACTCAAGGTCCATCCATGTTGTCATAAATGGGAACATGTCATTATTTCTTATGGCTGAGTAGTAATCCGTTGTATATATGTACCACATCTTCTTTATCCAATCCTCTATCTAGGGATACTTTGATTGTTTCCATGTCTTGGCCACTGTAAATAATGCTGTGATGAGCATGGGAACATGTGTCTTTACATACCAATGTTTTCAAGTTTTTTGGTGGTAGATATCCAGTAGAGGGCTTGCTGTGTCATATGGTAGTTCTATTCTTAATATTTGAGGAACCACCATACTTTCTTCTATAATGGTTGTACTAATTTGCATTCCCACCAGCAGTGAATGAGGGTTTCTTTTTCTCCACAGCTTCTTCAACACTTGTTATTACCTGTCTTGTTGGTAACAGCCAATCTAATAGGAATGAGGTGGTATCTCATTTTGATTTGCATTTCTCTATTAGCTATTGAAGATGAGCACCTTTTCTTTTTTCTTTTTCTTTTTTTTTTTCATTAAGTGAGAGCATGAGAGGCACCAACTGTGATCTACCTGACAATCCACCTATAGGGTGATACTCTGCCCATCTGGGGCCGCTGCTCTCGTTGCTCTGCAACTGAGCTATTTTAGAGTCTGAGGTGAGGCCATGGAGCCATCCTTAGCAGTTGGGGTAAAATTGCTCAAACCATTCAAGCCATGACTATGGGAGGGGAGGGGAGTATGGAGAAGCAGATGGTCACTTCTCCCGAGCGCCCTGACCTGTAATTGAACCTGGGACTTCCACACACCAGGTTAATACTCTACCGCTAAGCCAACCAGCCAGGTCTCATCTTTTTGTATATCTGTTGGCCATTTGTATGTCCTCTTAGGAGAAGTGTGTGTTCAAGTCCTCTCCCTGTTTTTAATTGGATTATTTGCTTGTTTCTTGCTGCGCTTTGTGAGTTTTTAAATATATTTTGGATATTAACCCTTTATCGGAGTTGTTATTTGCAAATATCTCTCATTTAGTTGGTTGCCTATTTGTTTTGTCAGTTTCTTTTGCTGTGCAGAAGCTTTTTAGTTTGATATAGTCCCATTCATTTATTTTTTACTTTACTTTCCTTGCTTTGGGGTCAAATTCATAATTGTTCTCTATGGCTAAGGTCTGTGAGTTTAGAACCTATGTTTTCTTCTATGTAATTTATTGTTTCAGGTCTTATATTTAGGTCTTTGATCCATTTTGAATTAATTTTTGTGCAGAGGGACAAGGTGTAGTAAAGTTTCATTCTTTTGCATGTGGCTTTCCATTTATTGAAGAGGCTTTCTTTTCTCCATTGTGTGTTTTTGGCTCCTTTGTAAAAGATTATTTGTATATATGTGTGTGGTTTTATTTCTGGGCTCTCCTTTCTGTTCCATTGGTCTGTTTGTCTGTTTTTCTGCCAATACCATGCTGTTTTGATTATCGTGGCTTTGTAGTATAATTTGAAGTCAGGTGGTGTGATACCTCTGGCTTAATGCTTTTTCATCAGGATTACTTTGGCTATTCGTGGTTTTTTATGTTTCCTCACAAACCTGGTAATTTTTTTCTATTTCTTTTAAAAATGGTATTGAAATTTTGATGGGGGATTGCATTCAATTTGTATAGTGCTTTGGGTAATATGGCCATTTTAACTATGTTAATTCTTTCAATCCATGAACGTGTAATATTTTTCTATTTCATTGTGTCTTTTTCCATTTCTTTCAATAATATTTTATAGTTTTCAGCATATAGGTCTTTCACATCTTTTGTTAAGTTTATTCATAGGTATTTTATTTTATTTTTTGTTGCAATTGTAAAAGAATTTTTTTTTTTAGTATGTTTTCTGAAGTTTCATTGTTGGCATGTAGGAAAGCAATCAACTTTTGTGTATTGATTTTGTATCCTGCAACTTTACTGTATTGGTTTATTGTTTCTAATAGTTTTTTTGGTGGAGATTTGGGAGTTTTCTGTATTTAGGATCATGCCATTTGTAAAAAGTGATATCTTTACTTCTTCTTTCCTGATATGAATGCCTTTTATTTATTTCTTTTGCCTGATCACTCTGGCTAAGATTTCCAGAACTATGTTGAATAAGAGTAGAAAGAGTAGGAAGCCTTTTCTTGTTCCTAAGGTTAAAGGAAAAGCTTTCATTTTTTTTTACCATTTCTTATTATATTAGTGGAGAGTTTGTTATGTATGGCCTTTATTATGTTGAGGAACTTCCCTTATATTCCAATTTTGTTGTGTGTTTTAAACATAAAGGGGTGTTGTATCTTATCAAATGCCTTATCTGTATCTACTGATATGATTGTATGATTTTTGTTCTATTTTGTTGATCCGGTATATTACATTGGTTGATTTTCATATATTGAACCATCCTTGTGCTCCTCGAATGGATCTCACTTGATTGTGATGTATTATTTTTTTTAATGTGTTGTTGTATTCGATTTGCTAGTATTTTGTTTAAGATTTTTGCATCTGTATTCATTAGAGATATTTCTCTCTAATTTTCTTTTTTTGTGTGTTGTCCTTGCCAGGTTTTGTTATGAGGGTTACTCATAAAATGTGTAAGGGAGTACAGTATTGCTTCTTCTTCTAATTTTTGGAAAACTTTGAGAAGGATAGGTTCCAAATCTTCTTTAAATGTTTGGTAGAATTTACTAGTGTAACTATCTGGTCTGGACTTTGTTTAATGGAAAGTTTTTGATAGTTGTTTGTATTTCCTCCCTGCTTTTAGGTCTATTTAAGGTTTCTACTTCTTTATGACTCAGTCTAGGAATATTGCATAGTTCTAGAAATTTAACCATTTACTCTATGTTGTTGAATTTGGTGGCATATAATCTTTCAGTTCTTTGTTTATCTATGATGTCTATGGAAATTTCTCCTCTTTCATTTCAGATTTTGTTTATATGAGTCCTTCCTCTTTTTTACTTAGTGAGTCTAGCCAGAGGTTTGTAAATTCGCTTGATCTTTTCAAATAACTAGCTCTTTGTTGTAGTAATTTTTTTTATTGTATTTATTTTTAATGGGGTGACATCAGTAAATCAAGATACATATATTCAAAGATAATATGTCCAGGTTATCTTAAAGTTCAATTATGTTGCATACCCATCACCCAAAGTCAGATTGTCCTGTCACCCTCTATCTAGTTCTCTTTGTGCCCCTCCCCCTCCCCTTTCCCTCTCCCTCTCCCCCCTCCCCCCGTAACCACCACACTCTTATCAATGTCTCTTGGTCTCACTTTTATGTCCCATCTACGTATGGAAAAATGCAGTTCCTGGTTTTTTCTGATTTACTTATTTCACTCCATATAATGTTGTCAAGATCCCACCATTTTGCTATAAATGGTCCGATGTCATCATTTCTTATGGCTGAGTAGTATTCCATAGTGTATATGTGCCACATCTTCTTTATCCAGTCATCTATTGATGGGCTTTTTGGTTGTTTCCATGTCCTGGCCACTGTGAACAATGCTGCAATGAACATGGGGCTGCATGTGTCTTTACAAGTCAATGTTTCTGAGTTTTTGGGGTATATACCCAGTAGAGGGATTGCTGAGTCATAAGGTTGTTCTATTTTCAGTTTTTTGAGGAACCACCATACTTTCTTCCATAATGGTTGTACTACTTTACATTCCCACCAACAGTGGATGAGGGTTCCTTTTTCTCCACAATCTCTCCAACATTTGCTATTACCTGTCTTGTTAATAATAGCTAGTCTAACAGGTGTGAGGTGGTATCTCATTGCAGTTTTGATTTGCATTTCTCTAATAACTAAAGAAGATGAGCATCTTTTCATATATCTGTTGGCCATTTGTATTTCTTCCTGGGAGAAGTATCTGTTCATATCCTCTTCCCATTTTTTTATTGGATTGTTTGTTTGTTTGTCATTGAGTTTTATGAGTTCTTTGTATATTTTGGATATTAGGCCCTTATCTGAGCTGTTGTTTGAAAATATCATTTCCCAATTAGTTGGCTGTCTGTTTATCTTGTTATCAATTTCTCTTGCTGAACAAAAACTTCTTAGTCTGATGTAGTCCCATTCATTAATTTTTGCTTTCACTTCTCTTGCCTGTGGAGTCAAATTCATAAAATGCTCTTTAAAGCCCAGGTCCATGAGTTTGGTACCTATGTCTTCTTCTATGTACTTTATTGTTTCAGGTCTTATGTTTAGATCTTTGATCCATTTTGAGTTAATTTTAGTACAGGGGGACAAACTGTAGTCCAGCTTCATTCTTTTGCATGTGGCTTTCCAGTTTTCCCAGCACCATTTGTTGAAGAGGCTTTCTTTTCTCCATTGAGTGTTGTTGGCCCCTTTATCAAAAATTATTTGACTATATATATGTGGTTTTATTTCTGGACTTTCTATTCTGTTCCATTGGTCTGAGTGTCTATTTTTCTGCCAATACCATGTTGTTTTGATTGTCGTGGCCCTATAATAGAGTTTGAAGTCAGGTATTGTAATGCCCCCAGCTTCATTCCTTTTCTTTAGGATTGCTTTGGCTATTCGGGGCTTTTTATAGTTCCATATAAATCTGATTATTTTTTGCTCCATTTCTTTAAAATATGTCATTGGAATTTTGATGGGAATTGCATTAAATTTGTATATAGCTTTGGGTAATATGGCCATCTTGATTATATTTATTCTACCTAACCAAGAACAAGGTATATTCTTCCATCTCATAATGTCTTTTTCGATTTCCCTTAACAATGGTTTATAGTTTTCATTGTATAAGTCCTTTACATTCTTTGTTATGTTTATTCCTAGGTATTTTATTTTTTTTTGTTGCAATCGTGAAGGGGATTATTCTTTTGAGTTCATTCTCAAATGTTTCATTGTTGGCATATAGAAAGGCTATTGACTTCTGTATGTTAATTTTGTATCCTGCGACCTTACTGTATTGGCTTATTTTTTCTAGAAGTCTTTTTGTGGATTCTTTGGGGTTTTCGATGTATAGGATCATATCATCTGCAAAAAGTGATACCTTTACTTCTTCTTTTCCAATATGGATGCCTTTTATTTCTTTGTCTTGTCTGATTGCTGTGGCAAGAACCTCTAGTACCACATTAAATAAGAGTGGAGAGAGTGGACCACCCTGTCTTGTTCCTGATTTAAGGGGGAAAGCCTTCAGTTTTGTGCCATTTAGTATGATGTTAGCTGATGGTTTATCATATATGGCCTTTATCATGTTGAGATATTTTCCTTCTATACCCATTTTGTTGAGAGTCTTAAACATAAAATTGTGTTGTATTTTATCAAAAGCCTTTTCTGCATCTATTGATAATATCATGTGGTTCTTGTTCTTTGTTTTGTTGATATGGTGTATTACGTTAACCGTTTTACATATGTTGAACCATCCTTGAGATTCTGGGATGAATCCCACTTGATCATGATGTATTATTTTTTTAATATGTTGTTGTATTCGATTTGCTAGTATTTTGTTTAGTATTTTAGCATCTGTATTCATTAGAGATATTGGTCTGTAGTTTTCTTTTTTTGTGCCATCCTTGCCTGGTTTTGGTATAAGGGTTATGTTTGCCTCATAAAATGTGTTTGGAAGTATTGCTTCTTCTTCAATTTTTTGGAAGACTTTCTGTAGAATAGGAACCAATTCTTCTTTGAAGGTTTGATAAAATTCGCTGGTATAGCCGTCTGGGCCTGGACTTTTATTTTTGGGGAGGTTTTTAATGTTTTTTTCTATTTCTTCTCTACTAATAGGTCTGTTTAGGCTTTCTGCTTCTTCTTGACTCAGACTAGGAAGGTTGTATTGTTCTAGGAATTTATCCATTTCTTCTAGGTTGTTGAATTTAGTGGCATAAAGTTTTTCATAGTATTCTACAATAATTCTTTGTATATCTACGATGTCCGTGGTGATTTCTCCTCTTTCATTTTGGATTTTGTTTATATGAGTTCTTTCTCTTTTTTCCTTGGTAAGTCTTGCCAAGGGTTTGTCAATTTTGTTGATTTTTTCAAAGAACCAGCTCCTTGTTCTATTAATTTTTTCTATAGTTTTTCTGTTCTCTATTTCATTTATTTCTGCTCTGATTTTTATTATCTCCTTTCTTCGCCTGGTTTTGGGTTGTCTTTGTTCTTCATTTTCTAGTTCCTTAAGGTGTGAAGTTAAGTGGTTCACTTGGGCTCTCTCTTATTTGTTCATATATGCCTGAAGTGATATGAACTTCCCTCTTATCACTGCTTCTGCTGCATCCCATAGATTCTGATATGTCGTATTATCATTTTCATTTGTCTATATATATCTTTTGATCTCTGCACTTATTTCTTCTTTGACCCATTCATTCTTTAAAAGTATGTTGTTTAGTTTCCACATTTTTGTGGGATTTTTCCCCTCTTTTTTGCTGTTGAATTCTAGTTTCAAGGCTTTATGATCAGAAAATATGCTTGGTACAACTTCAATTTTTCTGAATTTGCTGATGTTGTTTTTGTGGCCCAGCATATGGTCAATTCTTGAGAATGATCCATGTACACTGGAGAAAAATGTATACTCAGTCACTTTGGGATGAAATGTCCTGTAGATGTCTATCATATCCAGGTGCTCTAGTGTTTTGTTTAAGGCCACTATGTCTTTGTTGATTCTCTGTTTGGATGACCGATCTAGAGCCGTCAGCGGTGTATTGAGGTCTCCAAGTATGATTGTATTTTTGTCAGTTTTTGTTTTAAGGTCAATAAGTAGCTGTCTTATATATTTTGGTGCTCCTTGGTTTGGTGCATACATATTAAGAATTGTTATGTCTTCTTGATTCAGTGTCCCCTTAGCCATTATGAAATGGCCATTTTTGTCTCTGAGTACTTTTCCTGTCTTGTAGTCAGCATTATCCGATATGAGTATTGCTACACCTGCTTTTTTTTGGATGTTATTTTCTTGGAGTATTGTTTTCCAGCCTTTCACTTTGAATTTGTTTTTATCCTTGTTACTTAGATGAGTTTCTTGTAGGCAGCATACAGTTGGATTTTCTTTTTTGATCCATTCGGCTACTCTGTGCCTTTTTATTGGTGAGTTTAATCCATTTACATTTAGTGTAATTATTGACACTTGTGAGTTCCTCATTGCCATTTTATAGATTGCTTTCTGTTAGTTTTGTGCCTTGTTTGATTCTTCTCTTTCGTTTTTCTATCTTTTGTTTTTATTTGGTTGTGTTCCATACATCTTTCCTCTGTTGCTATCTTTTTTAAATCATGTGCTTCTGTGGTGGTTTTTTCAATGGTGGTTACTATTAAGTAATGAAAAGGGTTCCTACCCTGTTCATTGTAGTGCACTATTTTGTGAATACTTTTGCCCTCCATCGCCCTTTGCTACTGTTAATCTTCATCCTCTCCCCCCCTTTCTTATTGTTGTCACAGTTTAAAGTTGGTTTTGTTATGTTCTTCTTGGAGCTTTTACTTGTGGCTTTGTTGTTGTTGTTTTTTTTGTTCTTTGTATCTGATTGGAGAACCCCCTTTAGTATTTCCTGGAGTGGGGGTTTTCTGGTGATAAATTCTCTCATCTTTTCTGTATCTGTGAATGTTTTTATTTCTCCTTCATATTTGAAGGTTAGCTTTGATGGGTATAGTATTCGTGGCTGAAAGTTCCTCTCTTTCAAGACTTTAAATATTGGGGTCCACTCTCTTCTAGCTTGTAGAGTTTCTGTTGAGAAATCTGATGATAATCTAATGGGCCTTCCTTTATATGTTGTATTCTTCTTTTCCCTGGCTGCCTTGAGAATTTTTTCTTTGCTGTTGGTTTGTGCCAATTTTATTATGATGTGCCTTGAAGTAGGTTTGTTGGGGTTAAGAAAACTTGGAGTTCTGTTTGCTTCTAGAATTTGAGGCTTTAGTTCTTTCCAGAGGCTTGGGAAATTCTCATCTATGATTTGTTTGAGTATGTTCTCCATTCCATTTTCTCTCTCTTCTCCCTCTGATATACCTATTATTCTTATGTTATTCTTTTTGATGGAGTCAGATAATTCCTGTAGGGCTATTTCATTTTTTTTAATTTTTGAATCTCTTTCTTCTTCTCTTTGTTGAGCCTCAAGTTGCTTGTCTTCTATTTCGCTGATCCTCTCTTCTATTTGGCCTGTTCTATTAGCTAACCTTGTTACCTCATTTTTTAGCTCATGAATTGAGTTTTTCATCTCTGTTTGATTTGTTTTTATAGTTTCAATTTCCTTGGAGATATACTCTTTGTGTTCATCGAGTTGTTTTCTGAGCTCCCTAAATTGCCTTTCTGTGTTTTCTTGTATATCTCTGAGTATTTTTAGAATTTCTATTTTAAATTCTCTGTCGTTTAACTCCAAGGTTTCCAATATCTTAAATTTTTTCTCCATAGATTTTTCCTCATCTCTCTGTGTTACCTCTCTTTCTTTTGTATCCATGATATTCAATTTTCTCTTCTTTAATGGCATCTGAGGGTGGTTTTCTTGATAGTATTAATGAGATTTTATAAGGAATAAAAGGATATAAAAATAAAAAATTGCGCATTTTTTTTAAAAATTAATCATTAAATAAAGAAAAATAAGATAAGATAAAAATTTGAGGAAAAAAAGGGAATAATTCCTTCCCCTCCTTTTTTCCTCTCCTCTCCCCTCTTTTTTGAGAAAATCTTGTGATGAACTGTGAATTATATTGTACTAAATAGAACAAACAATACCTGTAGTGGAGGGCCTGAATTGGGGAGAAGTAATATAGGGGTAAAGGAAAAAGAAAAAAAAGAGAAAAAAAAATAAAAGAAAAAAATATTTATATATAAAAAGGGGGGGGCAGTATAGACCCACAAAAAGCAAATTAGGAAAAAAATTGGGTCAAGAATAAAATGTTTTGCTTTTAGGTGTTGGCTGACTCAGAGTTATGATGAGAGGAATAAGAGGGAAACAGGAAAAAGGGGTGGAAAATTAAAAAATTACTATTGTATTTAGTGGAACAAGAACTAGATAAAATGGAGAGCCAGGGATGGGAGCACTGCTAATGTATTAAAAAGGTGAAGTAAAAACCCTCCAAAATGCCACAAACTTAAGTTTGAGTCCCAGATAAGATAATTTGTTCGTTATTGAAGTTTGAATGAGAGAAGACATAAAGGAGAGAGGAAGAGACTAATATAGAGGGAGAAAAGAGAGAGAGAGAGAGAGAGAAAAGATGGAACCACTTAAAGAAGAAAAAAGAAAAAGGAGGAGAGAGAGAGAGTTAGGGGTTTTGGATTGCAACCCTCAAAGAGAGAAAGGAGGAGGAAAGAAAAGATAATGGGAGATGTAACACTTATGGGTAGTGTAGTTCAAAGAGAGGCGAGAGTAAGACTGAGAGAGAATTAAATGACCAAATTGGAGTAGAAAAAAAAAAATCAAGAATGAAGAAAAGAGACACAGACGAACAAATATAATAAAATGGGATAGGTTATAAAATCTGCAGATTATTCTTGATTTTGAGAGGTTGTCGTCTTGCTTTTTCTTTTCTGTCTTTCTGGTCGGTGACTTTGTACCCCGGGTTCTGCCCCTGTGGCACGCTCTGGAAGAGGTTTGCAGTTGATAATTCTCTATGGCAATGTCATGTATTGGGCTTCAGTCTCGTTGGCAGTCGAGGTTCATTAGTGTTTATAGGCTCCAACAGTGAGAGGATCTCTCACTGTGAGAGTGTTCCTGGAGCCTCTCTCCTAGTCTTTCCTTCCACAATTAGAAGCCTGATAATCCAGCTATGGGGTTGCTGCTGCCTCTGCCTGGATAGTAAGAGTCTCAAAGAGCTGGCAACTCCCCACTCTATTCCCACTCAGCACAGGGCTCTGAGTAAGGCTCAGTCAGTCAGACCTGCCAGCATAACCAGGCGTGGCTTCCTCTCACTCAAAGACCTCTGGCTCTGCCCCTCTGTGGGATAACTCGAGTGCCCACTCCTGAGGTGTTTGGAGGAATCTCTAGCCCACTCTCCGTGTGCACCCACCAGGATGTCAGACCAGAGAGGTCACACTTTGAGTGAGATCCCTACCCACACGGAAAAGATCGGGCTTTGGAATTGGCTTTCGCTCTATCCTCGTGCGGCTTTCCCAAGGGGCTAGGGCTGCCTGGGATTCTGCTCCTGGCGCGCTCACAGACCTGCTCCTCTGTGGGAAAAACACGGGCGCCCACCTCTGAGGTGTTCGGAGGAATCTCCTGTCCACTCTTCCTGCGTGCGCACTGACCAGATTATGAGGCTCAGGTGGGACACCTCTCACTCCGAGAAAGCCCTCTGCCCACACGGAAAAGTTACTGGGTTGGAATTGGCTTTCGCTCTGTCCCCGTGCGGCTTTCCCAGGGCGCTGGGGCTTCCGCTCCTGGCCCGCTCACAGGCCTCTGACTCTGCTCCTCTGAGGGAAAACACGGGCGCCCACCCCTGAGGAGTTCGGAGGAATCTCCTGCCCACTCTGCATGCGTGCGCAAAGACCAGATTATGAGGCTCAGGCGGGACGCCTCTCGCTCCGCGAAAGCCCTCCTCCCGCACAGAAAAGTTCCGCCGTTGAAGTTGGCTCCAGCTCCCTCCCTGTGCCCGGTCCCCTCAGGGCGCTGGGGCTCCTAGAGATGCTGCTTTTTGCCCACACAGAGGCCTCTGACTTTGCTTCTCTGTGGGTTAGCACGGGCGGCGCCCACCCCTGAAGTGTTCGTAGGAATCTCTTGCCCACTAACCACGCCAACCAGGAGATGCGGAAAATGGCTGCCCCACTTGTCTTTCTTTGTCTGGGTTTGGCGCGCGCGTGTTAGCTTGAATTGCCCAGGTTTTTCCACGGCTTGGATCTCTGTGCCACAGCCTGGTTTGGCTGTTTGTACCGCAGCCTGGAACTATTTACTCCCTATGCCCGCCTTAGTTTCTATATTCTCAGTTCTCAGTGAAAGCCATCCTGTTTGGATTAGAGAGGAAGGCGGAGCATTTCTTACTCCTTATTTCCCCCGGAGTTTGACCATATATTTAGCCAATCTTTTGCTCGATCCTACCTTCGGGTGTGTTGTGAAGCATCTGAAGACTCCAAGGATAGGTTTTTCTGTTTCTGGTTGAAGAACTTGTTGAGTTTATGGGGAGATTTTCGGTATCGCTTCCTACCGCGCCATCACTGTGACGTCATCTGTAGTAGTAATTTTTTTAATAGTTGTTTTGGTCTCTATTTTATTTATTTCTGCTCTAATTTTTACTATTTCTTTTTTTCTACTGACTTTGGGTTGCCTTTGTTTTTCTTTTTCTAGTTCCTTAAGATGTGATGTTAGGTTATTTACTTAGGATCACTCTTGTTTCTTGATATAAGCCTACAATGACATAAACTTCCCTCTTATCATTGCTTTGCTGCATCCCCCAAATTTTGATATGTTGTATTGTCATTTTCATTTTCTGTATATATCTTTTTATCTATTCTTTTATTTTTTATTTTATCTAGTCATTTTTTAGAAGTATGTTGTTTAATTTCCACATTTTAATGGGTTTCTTTACTTTCTTTTTACAGTTGAATTCTAATTTCAAAGACTTGTGGGCAGAAAATATGCTTGGCATAATTTCAATCTTCCTGTTTTTGTTTATGTTAGTTTGTGGCTCACAGTATGGTCTATCCTTGAGAATGTTGTATGCATACTGGAGAATAAAGTATAATCTGATGTTCTGGGATGAAATGTCCTATAAATGTCTATTATGTCCATTTGGTCCAGTGTGTCATTTAAGGCTGATAATTTCTTCATTAATTTTCTGTTTAGATGATCTATCTGAAGGTGTCAATGATGTATTGAAATGTCCAAGTATGATTGTTTTTTTCTGCTTCTATTTTTAGATCAGTTAGTAGATGTCATATATTTTGGTGCTTCTTCTTTCAGTGCAATGCATATATATTAAGAAGTGTTATGTCTTCTTGATACAGTGTCTACTTTAATATTATGAAATGTCCATCTGTCTCTGGTTACATTTCTTGACTTGAAGTCAGCATTGCAGATGTGAGTCAGACTACACCTGCTTTTCTTTGGATATTATTTGCTTGGAGAATCATTTTTTAATATTTCACTTTGAGTTTACTTTTGCCATTACAGCTTAAATGTGTCTCTTGAAGGCAGCATACAGTTGGGTTTTGCTTTCTGATCCAATCTGCTGCTCTGTGCTTCTTTATTGGTGAGTTCAGTCCATTTACATTTAGGGTAATTATTGACTTGAGGATTTCCTATAACCATTTTATATTTTGTTTTCTGTTAGTTCTGTGTCTTGTTTGGTTCTTCTCTTTTTTGTTTCTGTCAGCCGTTTTTATTTGGTGGTATTCCATACTTCTTTCTACTGTTTTGTTTTTTTTTAGGTTGTATGTTTCTGTAGTGACTTTTTTGTGGGTGGTTATCATGGAGTTATTAAGAGAAAAATGTTCATATATACAAGGTCCTTTCTCTTATGAGTGCTTCTTCATTCCATCCTCCTTTGCTATGGCAGCTCTTTATCCTCTCCTCTTTTATGTTATTGTTGTCACAGATTATCCTTGTTTTTATTATGACCTTGTTGGAGCTTTTACTTGTTGTTTGGATTTGTTTTGTTTTTTGTGTCTGGTTGAATAACCCCCTTGAGTATTTCCTGCAGTGGGGGTTTTCTGGTGATAAATTCCCTCAGCTTCTGTAGGTCTGGAAAATTTTTTATTTCTCCATCATTTTTAAAGTTTAACTTTGATGGATATAGTATTCTTGGCTGGTAATTTCTCTCTTTCAGTACTTTTAATGTTTGGGCCCATTGTCTTTTGGCTTGTAGAGTTTTTTGCTGAGAAGTCTGATGATAACCTAATGGGCTTTCCTTTATATGTTATGTTCTTCTTTTCACTAGTTGCCTTGAGGATTCTTTTTTTGTTATTGATTTTTTTTAAATTTTAGTATGATGCGCCTTGGAGTAGGTCTGTTTGGGTTGAGGTAACTTGGCATTCTGTTTGCTTGTTAAATTTAATGCTCTAACTCTTTCCAAAGGCTTGGGAAATTCTCAACAATAATTTTTTTGAATAGGTTCTCCATTCTCCTCTCTCTCTCTTCTTCTGATATACTCATATTCTTACATTGCTCTTTCTAATGAAGTTAGACAATTCTTGTTGAGCTATTCACATTTTTAAATTTGTGAGTCTCTCTCCTCTTCTCTCTGTAGCATCTCTAGTTGCCTTTTTCTGATATCACTGTATTTTTTCTCTGTCTGGCTTGTTCTATCAGCTAAACTTGCTACTTCAGTCTTCAATTCATGTATTGATTTCTTCATCTCTGTTTTAACACTTTCAATCTCCTTGCTGATCTCATTAAGTTGCCTATTGGGTTTTATCACAACTCATTGAGTATTTTCAGAACTTCAATTTTGAATTGTCTATCATTTAACTCCAGACTTTCATTGTGATTGAGATGTTTTTTTCTGAAGACTTTTTATTTTTTTTCTAAACTACTTGTCTGTCTTGTGTAGCCATGGTATTCAATTTATTTTTCCTGGATGGCATTTGAGAGTGGTATTGTTAAGAACTCTAACAACAAAACAACTAAAAGTAATGAATGGTTAAAATAAAAAAATACAATAAAAAAGTAAAAAATTATAAAAACAAGGACAAGTAAAAAAGAAAAATCATAGCAAACAAAGATAAAAAACCAGCAATCAACTAACAAAACACCTAAAAAAATAATAAAAGGTATAAAAATTAAAATGAAATTCAAAAGAGAAAAAAAGGGGTGAAAAGGAAAAATAAATTTCAGTTTTGACAGATTACTGTTTTCTTCCAGTATGGGTTACTGTATTACAAGTTGTAGGTCTGTGAAATTCCTGGGCTGTCCTTTGCTGATGTTGCTTTTACAATGATGTAGGTGAGGTCACAGTCACATAGGTGGATGGGACGTTTTGTGAGGGCATTCCCACTTTGACTTATGGCTTCAGTTTATAGCTTTAGCTTTCCAGCTTTATGGCTATAGCAATGGCAGTATCAGACCTCTGGGCACTCCTACCCATGTCTGAATAGACCAAGGTGCAGACGTGGAACACCTCTGTTCTTCAGGAGAGAAAGTGGTTTTGGAAAGCTAACTGAGGTTTGTCTCTGCCATACTCTGTACCTATGAGATCAGGGAGGCCAGATCTGGGAGGCTGGGGGACTGCACTTTAGTTTTCTCTGTCTCTGCTGAGTGCGGGCTACAGACAGACTGTGGGAACACTGGAGTGACCCCATGCTCTGGCTGCTTTGGTTTATCTTCCTCTCTGCCCCTCTATCTCACTGATCCTCCTGGCAGAAGGAGACCCATTCACTGAGTTTCTCCTTTATACCGCTCAGACAAAATCCAGATAGCCTGAGCTTCCCTTCTCCTCATAATCTGGCAGAGAAAGAAAAAAAAGTCAGTCACTCTAGGTTTGTCTCCTTTCCAGAGCCCACTGCAAAGGCATTTTATCTTCCACCTCCCTTTTCAACATGTCCCATCTTTAGTCCATTTGGTGTGTGGGTCTTTCTTGTGTGCCTGTGAGCCCAGCTGGGATTCCTTCACTACATTATAGTTGTTCAATTTGCTGAAATTTTAGGGGGAAAGATCAGGAGTATCTCTCACACTGCCATTACTCTTGACGTCTCAGAATTTACATTATTGATTACTTGTAAAATGCTCAGCTAAATTCTATTCTTCTAGTTGAATACTCTTCCTTTTTATAGCTAGTAATTATAATTTACCCTGTAGCCATGTCATCCCAAATTATAAAAATATAAAGTTTTGTATTGCTAACAATCTTTGCCTCCTTCCCCTTCCCATCCACATTTTCTAGTCTTTGTTATTCAAACACTTGTTTATAGTGAGACTTACTGTGCTGTGGGAGTGGGGAGTTGTAAAACTAAATTGTTCTCCTTCATCAAGCTCATGATATCATGGTCATACTTCTAAATGCTGCAACTGGTTCCATCTTCACATTTCTCAGCATCAGTCCTCAAAAGAAAGGAAAGATGGCAGAAGTACCAGAAGAAAAGACCAGAAACCCATCTAGAGCATATTGCATCTTTACTCCCAAATGAAGAACTATAATTAGGAAGCCAGTCAAAGGATCTTGCCCCTTTACCCAAACACTAAAATTGAGATGCTAACAGTGGCTGTTTAATAGTGACATAGGTTGCCTTCCAATTGAAATCCTCCCCCACATTCTCCCTTCTGGAGCATCTTCTGCCCACTGGCTTACGGTGTTGGGGGTAGTGTGGACTCTCCCTAGCCCTGAAGCCCGTTATCCCATAATTCTTCATTCCTGTCCTACAACCTCAGAGTAGCTTGCGAGGCACGTTAAGGATGTGTTCCCCAAGAAAATAACCTCTACACGAGGGATCCTAGCTTATGAGTTTTTACTAGATGTGTCCAGGGCAATGCCAGAATTCTTTTGCTGTGTTTTCTCTGAAGGCCATTCAGCACATCTTTTAATACTAATTTCAATTAAGATGATATGTTTGGAAAATATATATTTACTGGCACAAGACACTAAGTAATTTTTCTCTTTCAGCAGAGCAAAGATATAAATTATTGATATCTGAATCCAGCTATTTTGTGTAAACATCCTCTGACTTCTCTTCTCAGAGGTTAGCTGTTCCAGATCCTCCCTTCTTAGTTTCCATATCACCTTACATAACCCCTTCACACCCCAAACAAGGGGAGTGCAGAGAGCACATGGGCTTTCATACCATGGTTTCTTATAGCTGTAATACAAATGCAGAAGCTCTGCCTTGTTAAATATTCTGGTTTAGAATATTGCAAATTACTTTATAAACTTGACTGGTTCACCTTCCTTTTTATCATATATGGCTTTACACAAAAGCCCAGCAAAGTGAAGTGATTTGTTCCTGTGAAATAAGTGGTATATACAAATGGTAATCTCTATACATTAGTATAAAACAAAGCCTGTCTTTATACACAATAAAAGAAACAGCCCATTGAAAGTTTTAAACTTCCTGGGCCTTTATGGGGAAACTAAAGAAGTCATTGCTAATATAGTTTTCCCAAGAGTTATTTCACTGCATTGACAGAATCCTTGCTCCTTTCTATACCAGACTTGTGCCAGCTCCTGCTGAACTGGAAAATTGAGCACCATTTTGATAGTCTATGGACATTACTGAACTTTAACACAATTCTCCCAAATAGACCTTCTTTCAGTGTTGGAAAGTATAAACTATCATTTCACACCTAGTGAGTCAGATCCTGCCAGTTCTCCCTTACAGTTAGAAAATCAATGGCCAGTTATCTCTTTTATATCTCAGGTTAGTTGTGATGTTACCTTATTTGAATACCTGCATTTCCCTCTTAAAAATTACCAATAGTCTTATTGTGACTGGCACATGTGACTGCATCATGTTTCTGTTACACCCTGGGCAGTGTTCTTTGCCAAGCAGAGAACCCATGCCAATCTCTTGGGGTCTGGATTTCAAACCACTCTTGACCTTTTGAAGTTTAAGTTAATTTATTCCTGGCAAAGGAAAATGTGTCATTAAAGAGAATAGTATTAGAAAGGCTTATAATAAAGACTTGTAACACTCTTGGACCTCAGATATGTCTTACGGAACAAAATGTTTATGAGTTAAGTGTAAATGAATCAGAAACACACATAGATCAAATTTCCCTTAAAATGCAAAAGGATTTACAAATTAGCAGAAAAGTAGTCTGACAAAAGATGTGCTTTGAATTTCACCGAACCCAGAATATTTGGAATGCATTTTAAGAAGCCTGACAAACCTAAACGGTGATTAGATTTTTCCTTTGTTGATCTCTTTTATTCCCTCGATATTTCAATTGAGAAGTCAGTGGTTAATAATGGGAGAAAAAAGTGTTAAGATTTTTTTTTTGAAGGGGCCTTTTGTCATGCTGTTTTATGGCCAGAATGGAAAAATGGAATTTGGCGTTGAAGAGTGTCTTTGCTCCTGTGATTTTCTGTCTCTCATGTTTCCTTTTATAATTGTTTACTCAGGTTTGCACCTTCTGCTCCATCTCCCCACCACATCAGTCCCCAGAGAGTTCCAGCTCCTTCTTCACTAATGCAGAGAACGCAGCCTCCCCTTGCCCATCAGCCCTCAGGATCACACCTGAAGCCTTATCAGACGGAAACAAACTCTTCCTTTCAACCAAATGAAATCCATGTCCATGGTAAGCAAGGAGTTGTCAGTCCCTTGAGTTTTGAAAAGTGATGTGCTGTTGCTTTTAATCAAGTGTCTTAGTTACCAGTTATGGATTTCAAATGTTCTATTATACACCAGGTTTGGCTTTTATGAGTTCCCTCTAAAATTTCACACTTAATCAACATGAAATCTTATAGTATTTTCCTGGCTTTGACCCTAAGATTCTATGACTTATGATACCCCAAAGTGGTCAGCCCAAGGTGTTGATCCATTTATTGACTCAGTGCCTGAACACCTCATGGATAAGACTTAACAACATCTTGTTTTCTAAACAATAAAAAGTCATGTAAAACGGAACAACGGGAGTCCTTCTGTCCATGCACAGTTGTTTGCCCCTGTTCCCATAGGCCTAGATCCTCTCTATCCTTCAGGGCCCAAATGAAATGATAGCTCCTCTCTGAAGCCTTTCCTGATCTCCTAGCTGGACTTAATCTGCCCTGGTTCTCAACCCTGATTACATATCACCTGCATCTCTGATGGTATGTGTGCTCTGTTTACCTTGTGATTTTCTTCTCTGTGAGTAAAAGTTGTCTTCACTATTAATGTGGAAACTTGTTTCTGAGGTCAGAATTTTCTGGCCCATTGTCATTTATTTTAGAGAACTTAGCACAGTTATTTCCATGTTATAAATACATAGATACTTGATAGGTGCATAAAGAAAGAAGAGGAGGGAAGGAAGGCAAGAGAAATCATGATGGTTTTTGAAATGTGCAGGTCTTATGCTTAACTCAGAACATACATGGAGAACTAAGTCTGACTTCATGTCTTTCTTTACTTAAACCCATTTTACTGACTAAGGCAGATATCTTAGCTAACATTCATAGAAAGTTGAATTGCCAGATCATATAGTCTAAAATTGTACATCGCTTTTTACTTCCTGAGGGTGTTCAGACCTTCTTATATATATGGAAGAGACACTATTCACTTAGACTGAGTGTTTTAGCTTCTGAAAAATATGACTCTTTTCCATTTGATTTCTGCTGATTCCTGAATTTGCTTCATATGAGTTGTTGCTTGAAATTAGTGAGTAGTGTCCCTAACTGAAGAGGAGGCAATGTGGAGACAGTGGCAGGCTATAGGAAGCAAATGACCCTAAGAAGCCCAGGGTCACTGCCTCTGGCTCAATGTTCTGTCCATCTCTTCTCTCCTCTCCTCAAGTGTAGTCACACAAATCCACTGTTCATCAACAAAACTCCTTCTGTTGGTAATTTTTTTCTGAAGCTTTAGTTATGCATTTAGTCAACCAAGAAATATTTCTTGAGTGCCTACTGTGTGCAAAGCAATGTGTGTGTGAGAAAGACAAACAGAGCACTCTCCCCCCTGAGGAGAGCCTCCCAACCCAGATGAAGAGCTTCTCTGATGTGGTTGAGGTCCGGGTCCTTGTGCTGTGAAGCCGCCCTCCCCTGCAGGCAGGAGGTGGCCAGCATGTGTGTGGGCTCTGTAGAACACGGAATAGATCCATCATCCTAAAACACATGATTTTTACTTTCAGTTTAACACCTCTGAAATCTGAATGTATCTCAGTCAATGGTATAATATAACAGGCAATGATTTTTCTTTCTTGTGCTGTACAGAATAGTGGAGCCTTTCACAGTCAGCGGTACCATGGTTCCAGTGAAATGCAGTATAACACGCTTTGATTACAACTGGGAAAGACATTTTAAAGATTCAAAATTTAACCTATGTATAGAAAGAAATTGAGGAGGAAATTCTCCAAAACATTAGCAGTTCTTATTACAGTGCTAGAATAATACATGATACCTTTTTCTTCTATTTTTTTTCTTTTGAAAGGAATTTTAAAAGGGACTTTGGGATTAGACCAATTTGAATGCAAAAACCAGTCTACGTAACTGTGTGACTCTGAACAAATTATTGAGCCTCGGTTCACATTCATTAGATGGGGAGAGTTTTATCTACCTTCTCTTATCAGTTGTTATGAGGATTGACAAGAAAAACGCCTATTCTTCCTTACAATCTCCTCATTTCTTTATTAGACTCTTTGAGAATAGGGATAATGTTTGTAGCCCCAGGGCAAGCATAATACTTGGTGCAAACTAGGCATTTAGTAAATATTTACTGAGTAAGTAAAGGACTCAAATGAATAATGAAACAAGGGCGCACAGAAACGAAACCTACCTTATAATTTGCCCTAGAGCTATAGTTTGCCCTAGAGCTTGGTAAAAGACTCTTCTCCCACATTTCTCTTTTTAAATTGTCAACTTGAATTTTTTTTTAACTACTAACTTTTTTGTTGTTAAAAATTCCCATGGCCAATGAGAAACTGCTCACAGAAGTCCTAACAATAAATACATATGACAGACCTTTCTAGAAGAGATCAGAATATAGTTATGCAAATTGGGGAATCATGGCTTCCTCCCAGAATATGGGCAAGTGGTTAAGTATGCAAAGGGACTGTCCATGCATTAGCTACTGTGCCACTGCTAGGGGTTAAGGGATAAGGATCCAGGTGCAGCCTCACTTCCTCCTTCAAATATTTTTCTGAAAATGTTTTTCTGGAACTTTCTAGGCACAAGCATTTCCCATCAACAATTTCTTAGGGTAAAAACCAAATTGATCAAATATTTTTCAAGTGTGTAAATCAGTGCTGGGAATGAGAGGAGCAGAGAGATGTTTTGAATGAGTTGTATGTATTGGCTGTGCCTTTCAGCTTTGGTTGCACTGGTGTGCTAGATAGCATTATACAGCATCTTAGTAACGAAGAACTTTATCCCCTAATAAAACTAGATTTTCAAAGCCCCAAGCAATGTCAGGTTGCTAACATGATAGCTACAGTGAGTGTCTGTTCTCTCTTTCAAGAAGTTCATGGCTTTAATAAACATCATCACCCCCATCCTCTCTGTACTCCCTGCAGTAGGTAGAGGTCAGAGAAAAATGTCATCAGTGTATTTTTAGAGATGAGAATTGATACATAGAAGAATATAAAATGTATAGGCATTGCTGCCTCAGCAAATCTTTAAGAAGTATCTTTAACAAGAAGACCATGTTTCCAAGCCACATTCTTTCCACTTTTTTTTTTTATTGATTGATTTCAGAGAGACGGGGAGGGAGAGAAGGGGAAAGAGAAAGAGGGAGAGGGAAGCATTTCTTTGTTGTTCCATTTAGTTGTGCATTCATTGGTTACTTCCCATATGTGCCCTGACCCAGGGTTGGCTGACACATGAACCCACTGAACAACCAGCCAGGGCTCCAAACCACATTCTTAATTAATATGTTTCTAAGTCAAAGCATCAAAACATATTTGTATTTATGTGTTTCCATGGAGAAATATACTTGTATGTATGTACTGTTGCATTACATAGAGTCATAAGAAGTTAGAACTCAGAGGGGTTTTGTTCTTATAGATAAAGAAGAAAATGAGGGCCATTGAGTTTTCTTCATGCCAGACTAATTGATACAGAGCTTAGATATTGTGTGCTCAATATATATTTTTATTGAGAGGTGTTTTGCAAAAGGTATACTTTGAAAAGGTTAATAGCTCTACTTATTCTAGTATCCTCACCTAGTGAATGACCCAGACAAGACCACAGTTTTGTTGATTCTGCATTCACTTTATCCATTCATACTGCTTTCATTAGTAGGGTGGATAAGGTGTCATTGCTTTTCTTTCTTTTAAGGGAGAGGAAGGGAGATACAAAGACAGACTCCTACATTCGCCCATACATGGATCTATCAGGCAACCCCTGTCTGCAGCTGATGCTCTGCCCATCTGGGGCCACTCACAACCGAGCTATTTTTAGCACCTGAGGTGGAAGCTCCACAGAGCCATCCTCAGTGCTGGGAGCCTACATACTCGAATCAATCGAGCCATGGTTGTGGGAGGGGAAAAAAGAGAAAGAGAGAGGGGGTAGGAGGATGGGGGAAAACAGATGGTCACCTCTCCTGTGTACCCTAACCAGGAATAAAACCGGGACTTCCACACGCCAGATCGATGCTCTACCACTGAGCCAACTGGCCAGGATGGTGTCATTTCTTTTCATGTTTGAATATTGATAGCATCTATGGGTCTCTGTTTGGGTGGTATTTCCAAGGTAACTTCTTGGTACATTTTAGTCTTTTATTTTATTTTAGGTGTAAACATAGGAACAACTCTTTCTAATCATGTAAGCTTGTTCTATGGCCTTTCCTTTATCTTTAGGACTGTTCTCTTGTCCAGGCAAGCTTCAGAATTTTGTCTGAATTAGTTGCATGAGAATTGATAGTTGTACATTTTATTATGGTGCTAATGGTTCATTTATTTTTAAATGCCCTATTCTTTCCAGGCAGTGAGAATGCCATGGGAATTCCTTGAACAGCATTTTCACAACCATCCTGCTTCTAGACTCATCAAGGAGAGGCCAAGTTCAATTCAGCAAGTGTGTATTGGTCACTCTCTATGTGCCAGGCAAGCATGAATGTCACTTAATGGATGCACTGTGATACATGCAGTAACAGAAGATATTAGAGGCACCAGTTTATTCAGAGGAAGGTATCAGAGAAGGGTTTCTAGAGGTGACTCCTGAATAGGATTCTGAAGATAAATAGTTCATTGGGTAGGCCAAGGGGGAGAGAGGCATTCCAGGCTGGGGATGGGGGGAAAGTAGAGTACACAGGCAAGAACACAAATGACAGCATTGTGCATGCCTAGAGAAAAGAGCCAAAGGCAGTTTGTGTATGGCTGGACGCACAGGTTAAGCTGTGGAGCAGGAGGAAAGGAGGCTGGAAGCAGCAAGGCCAGCTAATAGAGGAATTAGGGGCCATGCTAAGTATAATGTAAAGCCTGGTATTTTAGGGAAGTCAGCGAAGGCATTGTGTGGGGAGTAGAATGGGAGAGGTAGAAATATTACATCCTAACTATTGGGATTTTATTGGCTGCATGTATAGAATACCCTGACAGCAGTTTAGTTCACTCAGATGCAACTTGTAAACAGGGAAATGCTGTCATAATAATATGGACCTGTGCTTGTTCACACAGAGTCTTTCCTAGACTAGACACATTGGAATAACAAGAGAAGAAAATGAAGAGCACGAGCCTAGCTGCCGCTCAGGCAGGAGTCTTTTCAGCTCTCTCTTAGTAAAATGTGGAGCATGAGGCCAGGGCCTCCCTCTCTGGAAAGCTGCACACCTGGTCTTGCCCAGCTCTCAGCCAGTGGCAGATCACAATCCTTCCTATGTGCTGGTCTCTCATCTGTTGTCTCAGTTACTACAGGCCAGTATTTCCAGTTGAAATTTTTGTACATTTTTGATAACCATGAAGTAGTCTCTAGCCACACCAAACTGGCTGCCCAAATTTCTTCTTCATTATTTTGTCACTGTTAATTTGAAGATTTCAAAGATTTTGAGTGGTCTGAACCAACCCAAGTTTTCCAAAAGAACCTGTGATTTATATAAATAATATGCATTTGTACAGAGCACAAGACTTTTCAGGATTTATCATGTTATAGCAGCATGCTCAGTGTATGGGTTTACTTTTCTCATTTAATAAGAGGTCTAACAATAAACAGTGCAGGGTGAAGGAGAAGCCCCACAGATCCAACAGTGTGCAGCCTCTTCCCAGCTCGCTTGCTTTGCCATCTTTAAGAGTAGCTTCCGTTTTCCTGTTCACAGTAGGGATGCTGATATTCTACATATCTTCTTCTAGTTTCAGACAGCGGGGAGAGAAGAGTGAAGGTCTAGTGTGCTCCAGGCTCAGTCACATGGCTACCCTCATATGCAGGGGAGCCTGGGAAGACAGATATTTTAGTGCATTGCCTTCTTAACAAAACTGAAATTCTGCTAGTACTGTTTAGTGGATAGGCACACTGCAAGATCTGCCAAATGTTCTCTAGGATGGTTTTCTAATCTGCAAAATGGAACTGTCCCACACATTCATTCCCACTGATTGCCTCTTAGAAATCAGCGGGAGAGCCTAAAGGCTTCCTTCTGAGGGTTCTGCCCCATTTATGTCCCTTGACCTCATTCTCTTAGGTCTTTATACCTTCCCCTGCTTGCTCTTATTTTTCATCCTTCTGGACTTGCCAGCTGCCAACACAAAGATTTCCATTATCCATGGTCCAGTCATTCAGTTTCATTAGGAAAACACCAGGGAAGCTACCGACCCAGCCTGGGCCATTCGATATCAAGGCGGCAGCAGTGGGAAGTGGGAGCCTTCTCTGTGGGTCCCGGCTCCTGTGGTTCATAAGCTCTCTTTCTCATGATTTAAAGCATGCTCTGCCTGCAGGCCCCAAAGAAGCAAGCCTGTTAGCTCCCAGACAATGGTGGCATTTTCCCACCTCTGTAAGCTTGTCAGCCAAGTTGAAATTGACTGCATCTGGAAACAAAAGGTTTCCAACCACCAACAGGCCTCTAAGAACAAAACATGTTGTAAATGGTTTGTCCTACCAAACAGCCAAACCATCTCTCAAGCCGAAGAAATCTCAGAGCATTGATACTTAAATGGAAGGGGATGGCAGGTACAATTTTAACTTTTTCCTGTGTTGTTGGCTGTTTACTTACAGTGATTGTGCAATGGTACTTTCCAGAAAGAGTCCTATGGGTCATAGCCACAGCTGATCTCATTTCTGAAAGTTTATCGTGTTAAATGTAGAAAGGTTATTTTTTAAAGGCAAATTGTAGAGAGACAATAAACATACTCTCCCTCACAGGAAATTCAGCCACATCTGCATATGTGAGGTTGTGAAATAATAAAGTAATAAGTCTAGAGATTGTATTGCTTACCGTTTAAGCGTGAGTCATAACTTCCTCTTGAAACTCAGGAAGACTAATGAGATGGATTGTAAATCAGCAGTGTAATAGTCTTACTGAGAAAGTTGTGACACATTCAAAAGAGGAATGAGCCAATGAGTAAGCTTCATGTTATTCTGATGTTATCAGCTGATGTTCTCATCAGCAGTCCTAATCAGGAATAAATTTTGGTATCAGCCACAATGTTATTAATGCTATATAGTAGTAGGGATTGATGATTAAATCCAGGGAAATTCTTTTTTATTTTTCTTTTTGTATTTTTCCTAAATGAGAAAGGAGGGGGAGAGGGGCGGCGGCAGATAGACAGACTCCCACATGTGCCCTACCGGGATCCACCTGGCATGCCCACTAGGGGGGGATGCTCTGCCCATCTGGGCCGTTGCTCCACTGTAACCAGAGCCATTCTAGTGCCTGAGGTGGAGGCCATGGAGCCATCCTCAGCGCCCAGGCCAACTTTGGTCCCATGGAACCTTGGCTGCAGGAGGGGAAGAGGAAGAAAGAGAGGAAGGAGAGGAGGAAGGGTGGAGAAGAAGATGAGCGCATCTCCTGTGTGCCCTGGCCAGGAATCGAACCCAAGACTTCCACATGCTGGCCGGACATTCTACTCCTACACACTTAATTGCTACAAAATTACCCCAAGAACAGTTTTGCCTTACTAATATTGATAAATTCTGACAGTGTGCTACTTATATAAAACAAAAGTTAAATTTAGGTGTGTGTGCAGGTTGCAGTCAGCATTTCAACAAGCTGGGTTTTGTGAGAGGAGTATAAGATAGTCATCATCATCAGAAAAGCTGTTTCAATGGTTGATTATGGGAATGACTGAACTCCAAATAATCTACATGTAGTTAAGCATTTACACAGACAAGCACACATGCACATAGAGATTAAACCCATATATCAGTAAGGATATAAAGATGACTGACTCAATTAACCATAACTAAATTATAAGTTTCCTCCAGACAGGGACTGGATCCCCCCACATACTTTTACATAGTGAGTGCTTAATAAATATGTATTGAGTAAATATGAGTGACTAGAAAGAAGGGGAGGAGAAAGAAGGAATTTTGCCCATGACTTCTTAGACTGATTGGTGGAGCCAGCCCATGGAGAGTTGTGCCTTAGAGTCAGATTTTCAGGGCCCCTCTTTTCTGGGCACTTCCTCCTATTCCCATGCCTTTCTCTTTGGATATCCAATTCCTAGAAACCATCTGAGGCTTCTCTCAAGGAAATAGGATGATGAAATGATTCTGTAGTACCCCATCTCATGAGCATCTGAATTTTAAAAGAGGATACCTGGAGCACACCTAGTATATCAGGAGTGAAATTCTGAGCAATGGCTCCTCTGTGGAAAAGGTACTTTGACACATTCCTTTGTTCCAAAAACACTTTTAAATTTTAAGCTCTCGAAGCCACTAGTTGGCATATATCCTCCAATGGTTCATATTCTCTCAGAAGAGGATATTACCAGGAGAGAAAATTGTGACTTGTCGTAGGTGATACAGGAAGAGCAACAGTGAGCTGTAGAAAAGAGTAAAGAAAAAGACTTTGGAGTCAGGCACAACTGCCTGGAACCCTATGAGCAAGTCACGTAACACCCTGAACCTGAGTTTCCTGAATCTAATAGGGGGCTAATGGTATTTCTCTTTCAGAGTTGATATAAGAATGAGAAATAATGCCTTGTCCACAGTAGATACTCAGTTCACTAGAGCTATTATTATTGGTGTTGTTATTTTTCTACTGTACGGCAACCAGGTACTCTATGTTCTGTATACATCCACTTATTTTAACAGCTTATTTGTTGTGTAATCCTTACAAAAACATTGACAAAAATATTAATATTGATATGCAAAGACACATGCATCCCCATGTTCATAGCAACATTATTCACAGTGGCCAAGACATGGAAACAACTAAAATGTCCCCTGATAGAACACTGGATAAAGGAAGTGTGGTACATGTATACAAGGAATACTATTCAGCCACAAAAAATGATGATATATTGCCATTTAAGAGAACATGGATGGACCTTGAGAATATTATACTGAGTGAAATAAGTAAATCAAAAAAACTAAGAACTGTATGACTTCACACATAAGTGAGATATAAAATTGAGACTCATGGACATAAATAAAAGTGAAGTGGTTACTGGATGGGACGGGTAAGGGAGTAAAGAGGGACAAATATGCGGTGATGGAAAATATGGGTGATGGCACACAATGCAGTCAACAGTCCAAATGCTATAGAAATGTTTTCCTGAAACCTATGTACTCTTATTGATCAATGTCACCCCATTAAATTTAATTTCTAATATATATGTGTGTGTGTGTGTGTGTGTGTGTGTGTGTATATATATATATATATATATGTTAATAAACCCTAGCCTCCCAGATGAGACAGAAGTTATCTGGACACTTTGCCTCAAGTTGCATACCTAGTGAGTATCAGAGCTGGTTTTTAAGCAGTTTGACCCCAAAGCCCACCCTCATTCTCCTTTATGATTATGTCTGTAGATACAGTACTGAGAGAGTTTTTAGTTATTTAGGAATTACTTTTGAGGTCAAGTGTATAACCATTAAAGATGAGGTTTCTTACAGGGCTAAAATTTCCCACCAACCTCTTGATCTTGTGTCTTGGCACACAGATTACTGAAAATTTTTCTCTTTTTTTTTCTGTGTCAGGCAGTGTGATGAATGCTTACCATAGAATTTCTCATTAATCCTCACTCATAACAGCACTGTAAAGAAGACTTTATTTACTCCCATTATACAGATGAGGAATCTGAATCACTGAATCATTAAGTAACTTGCCCAAAACTCTTCATACTGAAATGGTGCAGCTGGAAACTACACCAGGACCACCTGACAACAGAGTCTATGCTCGTCACCAGGGGCTCTGCTGCCACTGTCATTCTAAGAAGGAAGTGCTCACTGTCTAATTGCCCCCAGTGGGATTACCCCAGAGGGGTGTGTGTTCATCCTCTCCTGTACCGTGTTTCCTCGGCACATGCATGGGTGGGGGAAAACTGGAAATCTAATTACTAAATTACAAACCAGTCACCGGGCTCTTACCACTCTCTTTAAGTACAGCTTAAAAATTATGTTTTGACTTTTTAAGTTAAAAAAGAAAACTGTACCTGTTCATTTTTTAAGTGCTTAGGGTATTTAAATACAAAAAGTTTAATTCACCTCCCAGTTTACACTCACCCCAATTTCAATGCCCCAAATCAATTTCACTACTATTAAGATGGTATTTTTTTAGACTTCTTCAAATGCTCACAGAAATGAAATATATGTGTATGTATGTACTTACAAATACTTCTATGAATATACCTACATATCCTGTTATAAAAATGGACTCACATTCTGTATTTTATAACTTGTATTTTCTTAAATTAAGATACATGCTTTTGCTTTAGAGGTCAATGTATATAGATAACTACTTATTTATTTATTTATTTATTTTGATGAGAGAGAAGGAGAGAGAAGCATTCAGTTGTTTCACTTAGTTGTGCATTCATTGGTCACTTCCTATATGTGGCCTGACTATGGATCGAACCCACAACCTTATTGTTTCAGGGTGATGCTCTAACCTACTGAGCTAACTGGCCAGGGCCTAGATAACTCCTTTTTTAAAAAAATATTATATAGTACTGTACTTAAAGGGACATGCTGTCTTTTTAATCATTTCCAAATTGATGCATGAGGTTTTTTTGCTTTTATTAACAATGCCATGTTAAATATCCTTACATATATATGTATGTATATGTGTGTATTCACACAAACACTCTCACACACATATATATATGTCTTTGCATACTTTCTCTAGGAAATATTTCTGAAGGAGCTATCACTCTATTAATAGTATGCATGTTCTAAAATTGGAGAAGTACTGGCATATATTTCTTCCCAAAGGCAATACCAGTTCAGACTCTCACCAACAGTAAATTAGAGTTCCCATTTCCTTCTCACTAGATATTGTCAATCATTTTAATTCCTGCCAATTTGTGCAGCAAAGTTGTTTTGATGCTTTCCTTTGGTTAATAATGTGATTGAGCATCTTTTCATGTTTTTATTGAGCACTAAAGGTAGTTTAGTTATAATAGGGATTAAGTAACAGGAACCACTACATGGATATTTATATTATTTGTTAAGGAGTTTGCTTCTTCTTTTTTTTTTTTAACCCTGCCATTCAAGTTAGGCCATGTGCGACTTGACATGTTTTCTTGATTGGAAGTCAAGAAAAGAGAAAACAAATATCCTGAAAATTTATATTTTATTGACTATTGTAACCTCTCTGTCAGTTAACTTTAAAACATCTATACAAAAGTATTTAATAAAATATAATAATATATATAAATATAAAATATAATAAATATAACATAAATAACAGTTAACTTTAAAGCACCTATACAAAAGTATTTAATAAATAAATAAAATATAAATATAAAATATAATAAATAAATTAAAAAACAACATCATTACAGATTTAGAGCTTTTTTATTTTAAGGGGGAAGTAATGACATTTTTTCCAGAAGAAAATGTTCTATCTTATATTGGAAACTCATGGTACTTAGACTCTGGTAAATTCATCTCTTAAAATCAAGTTAAATATTTTTTTATAACTTTAATTTAGGGACTGCTTAGTTGAACTGGTCAAGGATGAATATAGTAAGGCCAATCTGTGTCTTGTAATTTTTGTATTTTTAGTTGGAATTTTCCTTATAAATATAAGTGATTGATAGTACAGAAGAAAAAGAAATGTGAATAGCTCGGGGTGGAGGTTCCTTAAAATAAAGGGAAAAATACCCCACACATCAGGAACGTCTGGGTTACTAGTAACAAGGCCACTGTGTTGACAAAACAGAACAACAATAAAACACTAGACCTGGCTTGATCTGAGCCCATTCAGATCATCTTGGTTCAGACTATGTTGAATAATCCCAGTTCTCTTAGAATTTCTAGTTCGTTTGTTCATTTGCTTACAATTGTGAGTGTTCTTTCTGATCACAGGATTTTTCCGTGTCTGACCAGATTGTTGTGACTAAACTTTCCATTTAATTGTTTTATAAGATCTTTGAGAACTAACCCTTTTAAGATGTGAGTCTATTGAAGTTAAAAACATGCAGGCATTTTTCTCGATCATTTAAGTGTGACAGCCAGCCTCTCCTCTCCCTCATTTCTCCACCACACCCAATCTCATCTCACATCCCAAAGCAAAACCTTTATTTCAAGTTCTTGAATTTCCTCATCATTATGGCAGAATGACTCAGGAGATCTGAATCAGCCAGGTATTTACCCAAGGTCTTTTACATCCTGCATCTAGGCTGATGCTGATTTTATCAATACCATTGAGGTCAGTACCCAAACTTATATTATGATATACATTTTATAAAATTCTCTTGGGGGAAAATTTTTAACAGTTTTTGGTAACTATAAAAAAATTCATAGTACAATATTTGTTGGATAAATTATCATATTTCTTCCCCATTTAAAGGTGAAACTCAGAGTAATTAAGTTCCCTGATCTTGGTATGGTTTCCTGAAAGAGCAAAAAGTATTCTGTGATGAAATGAGTTGCTTCAGTCTCCTGCCCACCCTTTTTTGTCTTCAGGCTCAGTGTCCTCTCTGACATCCAACAGATAAGGTGGCTTGAAGCAACAGAAACCCCATGTCAACTGCACAGGCCAGTCATGTTTTCATCATCTTTGTTTCTTCCATTAAAATCAGTGGTAGAAGAGAAGTCGTTTTATTTTTCTGAAACTCTGATGTACTATTGTGTTTAAGGTTCATAGATTAGAATCTTTGAGCTTGGTTGTGGTCCTCTCACCTTCAGTATTTTCACCAGAGCCTTTAGCTGTGGGTGTCATTCACTCATTCATTTATTCATTCTCAAATATTCAGCTCCTGTTATGTGCCAGGTCCTGTTTTGGATGCTAACTCTATTCAGTAGAGTAAACAGACAAAAGCCCCTACTGGTCCTAAGCTTATATGTAAGGGGTAATTCTTGGCAAGCTAAGCCTTTGAACTCAACAGACAATACTCCTCTTGGTCCATGTAGGCAGGGAATAGTTTGCTCTATTTATTTCCTGTAGCAAGCACCTTAGCACATTTTGATATGCATAATATAAACCTAAAAATCAAGAGTTTGGCATGCAGTGGAATGAGATTGAGCAAGAAAGGAAGAATTCTTGCCTGACCAGGTGGTGGTGCAGTGGATAGGGTGACAGCCTTGGATGCTGAGGTCCCAGGTTCAAAACCCAAGGTCACTGACTTGAGCAAGGAGCCACTGAGGCACATATGAGAGGCACATATGAGAAAGCAATCAATGAACAACTACGGTGCTACAACTATGAGTTGATGCTTCTCATCTCTCTCTTTCTTCCTGTCTCTCTCTCTCTCTTTCTCTCTAAAAAATAAATAAAAGAAAGAAAGAAAGAACCCCATAGTCTAGACACACCCACCAGAGCATAACTCCCATGTGACAGTTGGAGGAAGTCTGTCTAGCTGGTGAGGTATAGCAGAAACAGAGGTCATAAATTGGGTTATCTAGGTTAGTAGTCAGTGTCCACAAAGTCTAACAGGATTAAAAGGCAAGTTTCCTGGAAGCCAGATTGAAGAAGGTGACAGGGATCCTGTGATTCAGTGACATTCTTCAGGTTTCACCAATGCAGTGTCCACTCTGGTATCTCAAAACCATTTATGTAGATTTCTGTACTTATTTACTTCAAGCCAAGTTTCAACTCAATGTAATATTCTAGATAATATATTTTAGTGAGGCGTAGCAGTATGTAACAGGTACTTAAGCTATAAGGCAGATGTTTAGTGAGAGAAATAATCATCCTATTGAGGTTCATTCTTTGGGAGATTAGGGTGCTGGAAAATTGTATAACCACTGACTTGGATTTAGAGAAGCAAGAAATCTAGTTTGTGAAGTGGCAATAATGTGGGAGTTTGGTTGGTTACAGCTAGACATCAGAAATCTAGGCCATAGGATCAGCATGGGGGTCAAAGTAAAACCAGTACTTCTATGTCACTCAAAAGAGTCTCCATGATTTTACCTTGACCAAGAACTTACTTATAAGAGAGTCAGTGTGGAGGTGAGTAAAGTCATCTTGATCCATTTCTGCTGAGAATGTAATTCAAGGTCACTTTGTCATAGTTCATCAAAACTTTATCCCCAAGAGTCCCATGGGTTAGCAAAATGACCTGGGGACCAGCCAAGGGGGAAGAGATGCCCATCAAAAGAGCTTTCCTCCCCCATTTCAAATGAAATCAATGCTCTTCTGGTTTCTTTCTATCGAGATTTTATTTAGAAAACTTTCAGTTGATTGAAAATCATCTAAAGATGTTCTTAGAGCCTCTTAATCTTTCATATAAGGAGCACTTTGTGAAACAAGAATTTCCAGGCCCTTTACCCACACATTCTGATTTGCTGAGTCTACCATAGAGCCAAGGTGGAGTTGATGCTGTGACGTCCACGGTAAGAATCACTGGCCTAAACCCTAAATGTAGGACTCAGTGCACTCTCACCATGGTTTCCCAATCAGAGATGATCCAAAAGAAGCTATTGGCCCATGAGTAAGGAAGTAAATACCTTCTAGCTTTCTTCTTCCTGTAGGTCCTGGGAAAGTTCTATAAATGCAGTACAACCTAAAAGCTGTAGAGGACTAAAATGGCTTTTCTACAGCTCAGGAGCAGCTGCAGCATTTCTTTTTTAACATTCCTTTAAATCTCTGTCTGGAATCCTTTTCTCTGCAAAACCTTTCTTACAGCAAAGTTTGCTCGGTAGGACAAGGACCAACAGAATTAAATCTCCATTCTTTACCATGCTTCCTTTATTCTGCTTTAGGCTCAAGTAGCCATGAGTCAAAGGATTGTTTGTGAGCTTTTTAATTTTTCTTTTTGCTTTTGAACCTTATAGAGCAGAGCTCAACACAATCATGGGCATATTTACCTTTGTACTCAGAGAAGGTAGGATGATGAGTAACACCAGGCTTATAATGAGACAGTAGGAGCTATAATTTTCAGTAAGTTTTACTGTTTGTAAAATATTTTTACACTTATTATTTCATTTGATCTTTGAATCCACCCAGAAGGAATATATAATAGCACAGAGTGGCTCCTGCTCACGGAGAAATTCCCAACTCATTCTTATCAGCCTTGACTATGACCAAAGTGTTCACTTCACATAGCCATCAGACACAATGTTCAAATCGTCCACCTTCCATGCCAGACATTACATGTGTCTAGGATTTATGAGGCACAGGGAGTAGTGGGCAGGTGATGGAGAGTGGGTACTGGGCAATCAGTCCCCTTCCATTTGTTCCCTATGTTTTTTCCTCTTCCTACTTTGAGGATTGTGAATATTATCTCCTTTTATAAATAGGGGTTCATAGACTCAGAAAGGCTCTGGTTTCCCCAGGGCCAAACAGCCAGTAAGGGGCAAAGCTGGCTTTCACATCTATCTCGGACTCCTCAGATCTTCTGGTTTTAAGAGCCTCTATTTTATGTAATTCCCAAATATGCATTATCACAGTCAGGATTCACTAAAGCATTTTACTATAACTGTGTAGACCCGCACGTGGCAATTACCAAGACACATTGCAATTAGTTTACTTTGGCAGCTTATCATTTTGAGAATTTGGAAGCCATAGGCCACCACGCATTAGAGTTTTTGGTGGGTTGGGGATATTTAAATGAAACTCAATTACATCTTTTAACCAAGACTGTTTTACACATGCCTTTCTTCTCTGCTTTTTCCCTTTTCCTTATGCTGCATTTCAGCGACCCGCTCTGCCTGCTCGCACCTGCTTAGGTGAACCTTTGCAGACACCAGTAGCAGACCCTCTCCCTCTTCCCTTACCCCACCCCCTAGAAACAAGCACACAGCTCCAGGGGTGAGAATGTGGCTCACAGTGATAAATCCTGTTAGCAGCCTGCTGCAGACCCGGGGAGGTTCTGTGAGGGGCGCAGGAGGAGCAGAGCACCCAGAGCGTTCAGACAGCATCTCGCCATGGCCTACGAGCTGGCAGCAGAAGCAGTGGGTGGAAATGGCCCCACTTGTTACAATCAAGTGGACTTTTCTAACTAGAAGCCCTCACACTGCCACCCATTTGACTGGGGGAAGGGAGCCAGGCACTTGCTCCCAAGGTAGCATTTGATCGACCTCCATGTGGTGCCTTCAGTTGGAATGTGCCCAAATGGAATTTTAAGGGTTATTATTTTCATTATTTTCCTCTTTCTCAGTATGGTAGTTGCTTAAATGCCAGTTGTAAATAGCTTGAGTGCTTTGCAAGCTGGTTCAATTCTCAGCCTGAAAAAAAAAAATCTGTCTTCTTTACACAGTCTGTGAGCTGTTCCTGCAGCTTCCCCATTTATAGACTCCATTAAAATGAAGAGTCAGTTTCTCCACCACTTCCAAAGAGGAGGCTGCCGAGTTCTAGCTAGATAAGACCTAGATGATATTGATGACCAAGATCAGGAGCCAAGATTTTTAAAAATGACAATCAAATTGTGATGATTTCGCTTTTAAGAGTAGTATCATTTTATACTTAAGGGTGCTGGGTTATGAGAGAGAAAAATTGCTTAAGAATGGCTTGTGCAGAATCTATAAATACTTCCAAACTTTTCATGGTAATAATAATTTCTGCAATTTACTAAGGGCCTACTACATGCCAGGGTGTGCACTAGATAGATGCCTTCATAAACATTCTCATAGGTAAATGTTTTTCTTACCATATACAATAGAGATTTTAAAAGAAAATGAGGCTCAAGAAGGACACAGAGTTGGTTAATGGGTCACTTAGAATTCAAACCTAGATCCAAGTTGTTCATGCAAAGGATAGAAATAAAAGAGTAATAAAATCAGAAAATTGGCCAAACAAAATTTCCCAAATGTCTGTTTCTATTCTTGAGGGGTTTTAGAATTTTTCAGTGATTAGGGGATTTCATTAATTTAATTAATTAATTCAGTGGGTTTTTTTTTTTCCTCTAATGAAAATGTCTGTACTTTATGAAATGTTGATCCGACCTGGAACACTCCGCCTGCAGTCTGGCAGTGAAGAGCCTCAACACAAACGTGAGGTTTCAATTCTGTTGGTTTGGTCCATGAGCTGAAGCACTAGTAGTCTATGTGAACTCTGTCACTACACAGTCCAGCATTCAGGTCCTCGTTCCGAACCTTGGGAGCTATGAGGATTTGGATAAGTTATTTTAACTTCTCTGTTTCTTTGTCTATAAATTGGGGACAATAACACATAACTCAAAAGTTGTGAAGATGATTTTCTATGTAAAACACAATCTCTTCCCAGAGAAAATAAGTATTATTTTTTTTTCCTTCTGACAGAATTCTCTAAGTGGTTGGCATAACACTAACCAAAATGTTCCATGAAAATGCCAAAGCAAGGGGACTGCAAATGAGAGGGCTCTGGACTTAGTAGGAAATTATGTGACGGCTGTTTTAGTTCTGCTGCCCATTGTGTTCAGATAAAGTCTCGATCCATGAATCATTTTAAATATCTGGATATTTTGAAGTATTAGAATGGTTGCATAAATATTCCACTTTTATATGCATGATATCATATAAACAAAAGTATTGGTTATAACAGGGAAGGACTTAAAAGTTCCTCTGCTTCCAATTCTTTGCTGTGAAATAAGAACATTTACTTTAGTCACTTACATACAAGACAGAAATGTCAGATGGCTACCTAAGAAGGGAGCTTAAGAGTTTTCTAATACTAAGGTCTGTGAGTAGGAAGTGTGTGATTCTCTGGGGCTTTCTCTAAGTAAAATTTGAATGCATAAAATCACACTAAAAAGATAAAACTCCAAAGACGCTATTCTTAGGGCCTTTAGTAGCTTTACCAACAAATTAACCTATGTTTTCCTCTTTTGGCTCATTGGCTTATGAGATGGATTTCAGAAGGTTTTCAAAGGGGGTGACTCAAGGGGCCTCCAGAGAATAGGGGGGAATCCACAAAGAGCCAGCAAGTATTCAAGAAGAAATTAGTGAGCCAAGGGGAGTAGGGTCACATGTCTTCTTAAATATTCCTGGCCCTGAGCTCTCTGATTTGAGCCCTTCTGTCCATCACTCGGGCTTATCCATGCGCCTGCACATGCAGCAATCGTGTGGCTGAGGCCAAAAGCTCTACACATCCCAAAGTAACCCAGAAAATTACAGTCTCTGCTGAAAAATGGTGTCATAAAGCTCATGAATATACATCCTTCCTTCCACTTGGCTAGCAAAAAACTATACCCCCAAGAAGTTGAGATACTGCCAGCCCTTCCTCAGCCACTGATACCTGCTGCCAGGGACGGCTTCATCAGCATCACCCAGCCAGGATGGTCCTTGACAGAACTGTGAGATGGCCCCTAATTATACCTCCAGTCACAAGGCAGGGGCAGACAAGGGGACCACACAGCTAATTTCTTCTTTAAAAGTTTTCAGAGCACCAAAACTTCTTTCTCATTTATTGCTTTTTTCTCTTCCTACCTTGAATGCATTCTGGAAAAAAAAAAGTTGCATCTCTAGGTATCCCTTTTAAAAAATGTTCTTTTATTGCTATATAGACTATGACATTATGTTCCTTGGTTTCTCATTTATATGTTTATCTTTCTTTTTTACTAAAATGTAAACTTCAAGAAGGCATGGAGCACATTGTATTCATCATGGCGTCTCCAGTACTTGAGTAACTGCTTCACTGTTGAGTGAACGAAAGCAGAGAAGTTGGAATGCTTGTGTTATTAGAAGAAATGGAAGGAAAATTGAACAGTAATGTTTCTGGAGCACTTCCTGTGCCAGGCTCACGCTTAGCACTTCACATGCATCATCCCTTTTAATCCTCCTTAATCTTTGCAGTTACCTTCTGAAGTCAATACTGTGAAGACCCCCATTTTACATAAATACAACAGCAAAGCCACACTCACATCTTAGTCAGTGTTTCTTCTGAAAGATCAAGGGTTACAGGTGACTCCTGAGATTTGGGTAGCAGCAGAAAATTAAGGTGCTTAGCCGGGAACCCTAATATGATGCACTCTGGTCACACGGGAGTTGAAGGGTTTTCCCATCTGAAGATATCAAGGGGTCTTGGGAAGCGAGTGCTATTAGCATTGTCTCTGAGGACCCTCACAAAGGACCTTGCCTGGCTCCATCAGTCTACTGTCTGGCTGGGGAAGTAGTTCTGGGCAGCCTTCTTGATGGTATCCACAGGGGTTGTTGCATACATGGGCTTTCTGCGTGTATAATGGTCATCACGGTCTGGGCAATGCCTGCCTCTGGCAGTGAGTGGCCTCAATTCTGAATGTTGTCCATCCAGTGCTTTTCCTGGTGCCCAGAGTTTGGTAGTGGTTCCCAGCCTTACCATAGGGAAGACCAAGAATTTCATTTTGCAGAGACATCTGCTACTTAAATAAACCCATGGAATACACAGCTCCCGACATAGCATCTTGACAAGGTACAGGCTGACCGAATTTCTTTCCATTCACGTGAGAAAAAGTTGGATAGAGCCTCTGTGTTGGATGTTACTTTATCATCATAGCTTATCCACTCACTGTAGCAGCAGGCATGGTGACCTAGGTTCACAGTCTGCAGGAAAGTGGGTGACACATTTCCTTTTGTTTCGAAGTAAAAGTGGTTTCTGTGGGAGAGCTGAAATGCCCTGGACCTTTAGTTAAACATGCTCATCAGCCTCTTTGAGAGTTGGGAGGTAGGCAACCATTATTTATTATTGATATGTTTTTACTACAGTTCCTGCCATAAAGATTGGAGTGGTGAATTTTTAAGAAAAATAAAAAGACAGTTGTCTAATATACTTCCTATCTTGAAGGTCAGGAGTCTAAGAATCATTATCTGGCTTTTATTTGAACTAATGGTGGGTTATGTGTTTTTCCTTCAGGAATTTAATCTGAAACAAAGTCTGCTGACTCTGGGAATGCAGATTGGCCCAGATCTGTGCTGTCCAATACAGTAGCCAGGAACCACATGTGGCTATTTAAGTTTGAATTAATTAAAATTAAATAAAATTTAAATGTTAATTCTTCAGTCATACTAGCCACATCTCCAGTACGCAGTAACCACCTGCAGCTACTGTATTGGACAGAGAGATGTAGATCATTTCCATCATCACAGAAAGTTCTGTTGGACAATGCTGCCCTGGATAATACCCTTCCGCTGCCATAGTTAGTCATACAATTGCTTCCTGCTCTAACTTCTCCTACTCCCCTTCCAGTCTGGGAGGGAAATTCACACCCAGATTCATGGGGTTGTTTTATCATCATTAGTAGAAGGAATGACCATGAATTTCCACTTGAACCTGTCATCCTAGAGACATCAGTGACTCCCTGTGACAAAGTAAAGAGAAGAGGATTTTAAGAATGAATTTTATTTTATTTCAATTTCTTGATTTGAGAGAGAGAGAGAAACCAATTTGTTGTTCCACCCATTTATGCATTCATTGGTTGATTCCTGTATTGCCCTGACTGGGGTTTGAACCTGTAAACCTGGTATATCAGGATAATGCTCCAACCAATTGAGCTACCTGGCCAAGAAAAGAATGAATTTTAATAATATGTGAAGCTCATACATAATATTAGGGCAGAAAACAAGATACAAAACAATGTGTATAACATTCCAGTTTTGTGTGTATATATCTGGCTATGTCTGAATTGTAGAAATAAAAGATAATTTTTCCTTTCTTTGTTGGTACTGTTCTACACTTTCTCGTTGATATAATTAATTCCAAACATTTTTATAGTTAGAAAAACAAGTTGTTTTTTAGAAGAAAAAATAAAGCTTCCCAAAATGTACAAGAGAACGAATGCTTATCCTTGATCTTTAAAAGCTGCAGCTTGGGTAGAATCAGTTTATCTGCAAGTTCCTTCCCACACCCATCCCCTCTATTCGTGGAGGTAAAATAACTTCTAAAATGAGGGTGGGGTGATTTTTATAACTAAATGGGACAACTAACATTTATTGCCAGCATAAATTCATAAGTGCATTCTTATGCTATTATAAATGGATGTGTTCTCGCTCCAACCACGTTATCAGTCCTCAAGGACAGGGCATTATCTTCTGTTTCTCTGATCGCTCCAGCAGCACCTTGACCAGCACTTGAGAACTACCAGTGACTGACTGACAGATTGGCCAACCTTGCCATCGCTCTTATGTTTTATGCTCACAAAATGTGTTAACATCTTGCCTCATTTTGCTTTGGGTCCGAGAGGTAGTGTTTCTTCCAAATTCACTGTGTGAAATCCAACAGCTGGAATACAGGAGCCATTCATCAAAAAAAGAAAAAAAATGACTTAGGCTTTTTTTTTTTTTTCAGTTTGTGTGTGTGGCAAGACCCTAATAGAACTTTTTTAAAATTTCATTAGTTTTATGGAAATAGCACTGGGAAGAGGATATGTTAAAGCCCTTTGATTTGAGTGACCACAGTCATCCACACCAGTGTATTTGGCATCTCTAGTAACTAGCTTCTTGAAGGGAGGGATTTAATAAAGAAGATTTTCTTTCCCTGAGTTGGCTGTGAGAGTGATAAAACATGCTTGTGGGGCCATTCTGGTTTTGACGATTTCTCGCGTCAGCCAAGACACCCACAGGCAGGAATTACAGTCCTCGCTGCCCTCTCACTCCAATCCAGATGGACAGGGGAAACTGGGAAGTAGAGCCCAGAGTATCAGGTTTAATATTTAACATCACCAGCTGTATTTCATTGCATCACAAACCTTTTTATACTCTTACATATCACAACACTTAAATGTAGATTGAAGCCATATGACATTTCTGCTCTCTCTTAGAAGCATGAGAGAAGATAGGAAAGAGAGAATCAATTGGTTTTCACAAAAGGCAGGTGAAAGTCTCTATCACTGTACCTGACACTCTTGAATGATTAATGTCCCTGTTTAGGGAGAGAGGGGAGTTTAGCAAAAAATGCCTTCTCTTCTTGGAAGAGTAATATTATACTAAGGAATGCTATCAGGGAATTTGTGGGTGACAGATTTAAGCAAAGCAAGTGTAGGGATAAATAGAAAATATTGTCTGTTTTTCTCAGTGAGGAGACATTACATTCTAATTAACCAACCATGATGGTTCATGGAAAGGTTTTCTTGCTGTTGGGTATGCCATGATTATACATGCTTGTCCACCAGGTACTCAAAGTCATGATCAGTTCAAGGAACTCTCCAAACCACAAAGTTGCACATCCCAGGTTCTTCAAACCACTCAAATGTGTTGCTGTTTTGAACTTGCATTTTGTGAGTGAAGAAATCAGGATGTGTGTTAATTAGTGCAGGACTTGGGAACCAACATAGGCAAGAGATAGACAGCTTGGGCTCCCAGAGGGCCAAGAATGTTCCAGAGGATTCCACCTAGGTCCTGTACATGAGTCACATATCCACCATTGTGTTCATTTCTACATTTGGTTTTTGCTGAAGGACTTACTGCCTTTTTAAAAGTCCTTATTTCTCTTAATAAACTTTTTTATTTTTGAGAACTACATTATTGTGAAATAAATTTATTATTTTTCTTATTTAGCAAACATACTATATAAACTACTAAAATATGTATTATATAAATATTAATTATGTAATTAATTATAATAAGTTATATAACATGTAAATATTCATTCAATTTTTATAATGATTCAGTGAGGTGTAGGTACTATGTTTAACTACAATTTTAACTTGGAAAACTAAAACTCCAAAATGCTGAGCAGTTTGCCAAAGCTACACAATTGGTAAGTAGTTCAGTTAGGATTTGAACCCAGGAAATCTGGCTCCAAAGTACTTGCTCTTCACCACTATTAAAATGGAGAAAAACATAAATCAAAAAAGAGAAAAGATAACTATATATATGTTGCCTTGCAATCTATCCTATACGTAGACTTCCACATAACTAAACCTAGTCTGCATATTCAGCTTTGTATGTTGGCTTTTTCTCCAACTGAACCTTGTAATCATCTTTCCATATTGTTAAAATTTCTTATAAATATTTTTAATGGCTACTTAATATTCCCATCATGAAAATGTACCACTGTTTGCCTAACCATTCTCTTATAGTTACCATTTTGGCTCTTAAATGTTCTATTATTACAGCTCATTGTGATGACTATCTGTGCAGAATTTCTCCTGTTCTTTGGACTATACATTTAGGATACATTCTCAGATGCAAAATATTCATAGTCAAGAGTATAAACACTTTTAGAGTTTGACATATAGGTTATTAAATATTTTTTCCAAAAGGCTTATAGTCTTCCACCTTGTCTGCAACAACAGGCCAAGGTAACTTCTTCAACAGTCTCACTTGAACACAGAATGATTTTTAGAAATCTCTGCTAATGTGATAGTTAAAATATAGAATTTTATTATCTTGATTTTTATTTCTTTGATGGCTAGAAGACTGACAGTTTGTCCATATTAGTTGATAAGTTATGAGTATTTGAGTGGTCTGTTGGGATCCTTTGCCCATCTGTCTATTGAGAGCATATATTAGAAGCCTTTGAATATCAAAAAATAAAATAAATAATTTTCCAATCTTTCTTTTCTTGTCTTGACATGGAATTTTCTTAAATACTTTCCTAGTCTACATTGCTAATATACATTTAATGTTCCCCTCAAACCTCATGTGGATTTTTTCTTGATTCTAAAGTTTACAACTCTCTGTATATGAAGGATGTTATTTTGTCTTCTACTATGAGTGTGTACTGTGTGTAAATCTGCATCTATCCCTCTGTCTTAGATAATAAGCTCCTAGTACACCCACCTGTGTCTTTATGGGAAGGCAGTTCAGCTCACATGCTTTGTTAATGTTCCTAGTAACCTTAGTACAGGCCTCCCAGTCAAGGAAATATGAGCATATACACTTGAGAACACCAATCAGAAATGAGAAGAGCTGTAAGTATAGTAGACTAGATATGTCAATGCACCCCGGTGGTATTTAAAGAGAGCCAAAAAAGAACCCAAATAGTACCTCCCCTGCCTTTTGATAGGCATTCAATTTTCTTTAACCAAACAAAAAGTCTTCCAGTTTTAAGAAGAGGCAGTTCTAGTAGAGGAGGGCAGCACAATACTAGAGCCCAAAGTTCATGGCTTAGTTCTGTGTTCTCCATCATTTAATGTTTGTGGAAGGAACCCTTGGGCACTTTCTCTACTAATCTCTCATTTTTTTTCCAAAAATACAGATATTAATAATAGTCGATATTTATAAAGCACTTTGAAATGTTATATATGGGTTTCCTTATGTAATGACTTGCTTAATCCTTACAATAGTCCAGTGACATAGACAGTGACATTCACATTTTACATTTGAAGAAACAGACACAATGAAATGGAGTCTGCAGCAGAACTGTAGTTCTTCCTTTAATGTATCAAATGAAGATTTTATTATATATAATTTATTTATTTATTATTTATTTATTTTGAGAGAGTCAGGGAGAGAGATAGGAACATCAAGCTGCTCCTGTATGTGCCCCTCCAGGGTATGGAGCTGGCAGCCTCATGCTCCAGCGTGACGCTCCAGCCAACAGAGCTGTCTGGCCAAGACTTAATTTTTTTTATTGATTTTTAGAGAGACAGAGAGAGGAAGGGAGAAGGAGTGGAGAGAGAAGGAAAGCATTTGTTGTTTCACTCAGTCGTGCATTTTTTGGTTGCTTTCCATGTGTGCCCTGACCACGGATCAAACCCACTACCTTGTTGTATCAGGATGATGCCCTTAACCAACTGAGCAAACTGGCCAGGGCTCATTATTATATTTTTAAAAGCATACTGTACTCCAAGAAAGTAATCCATTGGCCTAAATCTATCATGAGGCAAAGAGGGAAAAGTAAAAGATAGGTCTGGAAGGTTATAGAAAAGAACCACATAGGCTCTAAGAAAAACTCCATTAAGGAAGAAAAAAATTTGAAAGAGATTAAAAAAAAATAGCAAAATGTTGATCATTATTTTCAAATTGTTAAGAAATCCTTTCACATATTTCTTCATTATACTATTTGTTCACTTTCAGTTTTCCCATTTATTGCAAAGATCAACAATAATAGTTAAGTAATTGCAATAATCCAACTATGAAATACTGTGTGTCTCTTCAAAACAATAAGGAAGATATAAATGTGTATGAATTTATTTGTTAGGATGACAGGTGAATTTATAAATCTCTGTTGTCTTCTTTAAAAAATATTCTTCAGATTTTTACTAAATACATATGAAAAACAGTATATAGAATAACAGAAGTTAAGGAAGATGCATTCAAAATCTGGTGGGAGAGCCTGGGTAGGAATGTCCTTTGAAGGTCAGGTCTTCAGGATCCAGGACTCTCCGGAGGGCCTGGGCAAAGTAAGATGCCCTCCAGCTTCAGGTATGAGAGCAGGAATAAAAATTTCGTAAGTCACAAAACTTGGAAAGCTCTTGAAGCTAGAAGAGCTTCTGTCCAATGGTGCATTCCAAATGCTTGCTTAGAAGGTTTTACAGTTGACATTAAGTGTTAAAGGCATTTTGTCATGTGAAGCTAGGCTGGGTGAGGGTCCAGTTGTGTTGGAATAATCTTTGGAAGTTTTGCTTTGCAGTAGCTCAAAGCCATGCTTGCATTTCAGGATTTTATGGGCAGCTGCAGACTTTCTGCCCCCCACATTATCCTGACTCTCAGAGGGCCATGCCGCCCAGCAGCTCCTGCAGTGTGGTGCCTTCCTTCGATGACTACCTGGTCCCCACGTCCATGGGCCAGGCTGGCTTTGATGTTTTCCACAGAGCCTTCTCAACTCACTCGGGCATTACAGGTGTGTTGGTATCTGTGTCTTAGAAATGTGGGCAGATTGGCAGGAGAGACCAGCTGGGTTTCCCATGACCATCTGGGCTAGACTTGACCCAGCACATAATTGCCTCAAATCCTGTTGAATCTACCCCTGAAATGTCTCTGCCCTTCATCTGCCCTCCAGCCCCACTTCCGCCCTCCTCGGCCAGGTGCCATCATGTCTCTCCCAAGCTGTGGAAACAGCCTTCCAACGAGTCTCCCTAAGGCAGCTCCTTATCTTGACCATTCTGCCTTCCATGCTACCATAGCCAATGCTTTCCAAAAATGAAGGGTCAAATGAGTGATTTTCCTGCTCAAATACCTTAGTGTCCAGTTGCCTAGAGAATAAAGTTTACTCTTCTCAACATGTCTTTCAAAGCCCCCGTGATTAGGCCTGATCAGACTGTCCAGGCCCCCTCACATATGTCTCCCAATATACTCTGCACCTGAGCTTTGTCGTCACACTTGGCCCCACATTCCTCTCTCTCTCTGTCTTTGCTCCCTGTTTCTGCCTTCTGGACAGTCCTTTTTTTATCCTCTCCATCTGTAAGAATCCCATCTTTCTTTATGACTGTGGCAAGGCAGGAGTTGACTTGTGCGTTTGTTCTCTTCCAGTGTATGACTTGCCTTCAGCTTCCTCAAGCCTCTTTGGAGAGTCTATTCGCAATGGGCCTGAAGACACCGCATTCTTGCAGATCAGCGCTGTGGACCGCTGTCCTAGCCAGCTCTCCTCTGTCTACACTGAAGGCTAGAAGCTCCCCTGGCCTCCACTACCACTGGTGTCCAGAACCTGTTTGTTGCTTGCCACCTTTTGTATTCTACTCTCATAGACTGCATGGAAAGGATGTCAACCGAATCAGCAGAACCTGCGAAGTCACAGATGTGCGTTTGGATGGGTCTTTGGCGGGAATGAATGGTCAGAGCTGGGTTTTGTGGAAATGTTTGCATCCGCTCTTTTTTCTCTCTGGGTTAGCTGGTGACCAGCATGACTGTCTTTTCAAAGGAAATTTAGACTCTCACTCTACTGGATACCTGTTACTTCCTGGCTCTCCGCCCTCAAAGGACACCAGCGAAGTGATGTGTATGTGAAAGTGTAGTGTGGGGATCACCATTATGAAAACCTTACATAGAGAAGGACAGCGCAGATTGCTGGAAGTGTAGTGGACTGCCTCACCCCTGCTCATCCTCACTGCTGGCCGATGCCAATCCAGGCACAAGGGAAACCCGGGCCCACAGCACAGAGCTCGCCGCTCATGGAGAAGCCCTGGGTTTCTGGCACCAGCCTGCACTTCAGGGAGCTGGCTGCCCCTGCTTCTCTCCTCTTAGATATCCCTGTGCTAACCAATCACCTTGCAGTGTTTCTCCAACAGCAAAATAAGAAGGTTCTGTCCAGTTCAGTCCCTCAGAAGGCACTACAGCTTGTTTTATATTCCAAAAATCTATCTTAGTTCTTTCATTTTAAAAGACTTGTTATTTACATTTACTTTAAAAGGAAAAAAAATATTTAGAAGTCTGTTCTTTGGATGCAAATAATTAATGTAATCACCCCGGCCACGTACTTTCTGCCACAGCTGTGCAACTCTGCCCGGCCACGCCTTGCAGCACCTGTGAGCACTTGTGGGATGTTAGTTGTGCATTCAGCAAAGGCTACCTGAGGGAACGGGGTGGGTGCACCCCCTTCCCAGTGCTGCAGCAGGGACCCGAGAGGGTCAACTGTTCGGCAACTCCACCTCAAAGACGTTGTTCAGAGCAAAAGGTCCCGTGACTGGTTCACCCATCGCTTCCTCTCTGGTGCTCTGCCCAGGGATGCTTTGGAAGAAGTGAGCACAGGACACACCAAGTTATGGTCCTAGGTTTTCTTGAAAAACCAAACTGGAGATGCCCTATGTCCAGTTATTTTGCACAACCTCTGCTCCCCTCCCTCAGGATGTCTACCATCTGTCTCTGTCTGTCTCTCCCCTATATATTCCTCCTCCTTTTTGCCTGGTTACCACCCTCTTTCTGACTGTGAGTCAGGCATGCCCACATCAGCTCTTAGCAGGTCCAACCTAAGGCAGGTCGAGGAAACAGTTCTGGAAAGGTGGACAGAAGAAGGCCACCATTTTTTTCTCTCTGAAACTCTAGTTTGAGGGCCTGGGATTTTCACAGAGCACTTGGCCTTTTGATATCAATCCTGAAGAGGAATCCATTTTCTGTAGCACCTTTATAAAGCTTTAAAAAGATCCTGAGTCCTATGGCCTAGGATAGGCTATAGAAAGTGGCCAAACCCCAAAGACACCCAGTAAATTGTCATTCCAGTGCGGTCAGATCTCATGCTTTCTTTTATTCTCTTTAAAAATGTTTTCTGAACAAAAGTGAAACAATGCTGTTTGTCAAACAGAAATAATTAGTCTTCAATAAGACAAACAGCTTAGGGTCAGACTTGGGATCCAGTGATGGTTGTTTCCTGACAGATGGGTCCTTCCCGTCTGGCTGCACGGTGAGTAGTACTCTGCCTGATTCTGGACTTCATTCAAACATGTGGTAGAATGAGGGGAGGAAAGAACTAAGTCCATTTTTGCAGTGCCCTCAGTCTGTCTTGTTTCTCTGACTATTGAGCTCTGATCTAAGGAAACGCATCATGCAGATGCCCAAGTCTGTGAAACAAACGTGTTACTCACTGTATGAAAATCTGCTCTACTTTCTGAAAGGAAGCACATCAGGCTCCCTTTCCAAATGAGCTCTCAGCCTGCACGTAAAGTACCACCCTCCTCACAGAGTCTGTGGGCTGTGTCAATCGGCCTAAGCAATGACACACGCACACTAACGCTGGCCTTTCCCATGTATCCTTTGACACACTCTGGGAAGAAAAGGAAGTTTTTTAGACAGACAGTCTTAAATCCTTTATTGAGGAACTCAAAAGACATTTCATTTGTGCGATGAGGAGGAAAACAATGAAAAGGCAAGGTTGTTATTGCAGCTGATGTTGTCACCCTGCCTGTGGCTTTATATAATTTAAAGTGGAAAGGGGGAGGACAAGACCAGAAGCTGAACCTCAGAAACTGTGGATGTCACCTCCTGTTTTGGCTGGAGGAGATGCTCCCGTGCCAGCCTCTGGTCTTAGCGTGGCCTCACGGGGACTCTGCCCCTCCCCCGCTTCTCCGTGGCTGGAGGGAGCGGGGCAGGTGGGGCAGGTGGAGCCAGGCCACAGCGGGGCAGGTGGGGCCGGTGGAGCCAGGCCACAGCGGCACCTGTGGCCCTCCTTCCTCAGCAGGAATTTGGGCCGGCCCCTCCAGAAGGCATTCCTGTTAGCCGAGGAGGAGCAGCCTAGTGCTGCCAGCGGTGCTGAGAACCCCTGACGTCCCCCTCCGTGTTTCCTGATGGCCTCAGGACAGGACACTCAGGTTCCTTCTAGACTATTCATGCTGTCCTTAGGGTCCAGAATCTCACCTTACCTTAAACGTTTCTTGCTTGCTTTCATATTGCACAGGATTTATATATGCTTTCATTATTATGTTTGAAGCAGTAAAAACGGAATGTCCAAAAATTCATTCCCTTCCATTTCCTGGCCTTTTTGGTCTTGATATGTAACCATTTTCATAAACATCCAAACAGAGATTGTCATTCCCCCTTTTTTTAAGTAAAACTTGGTGCCTGTGAAAATATACGCAGCCCAAAGCTAATTATCTTATTACATTAAAAAAAAAAAGTCAGTGTGCCTGGAGACATTTTATTTGTTGCATTGTCTTAATTCCCTAAAGGGATTGCATCAAATTGTCAGTTGTAATTTAGCCTCTAATGAATTGTTAAATATTATTTAAATATTTACTAGTTCTGTGAGGTCCCTTTATCCATGTCTCCCCCAAATTACATAGTTGATTCTAAAACAGACACTAGGTCTTCAGTGGATCACAGCACGGCTTCCACTGACAAAGCCGAGTGCTTGGTGATGTTCTGTTGCTAATACATTACCAGCTGTCAAGCACATTGGTGTACTGGAGCGGAGATGAATGTTTGTCTCCTCTATCCAGGAACCTTGGCTTTTCAGTTGCCTTGAAGTATTGGGAATAATGATTGTAAATGTCCGATTTAATTTTTTGGTATTTTATTGGACTGTTTTGACCATGTCATTTTATAACAGCATTTTTTAATGGCACTTTTTGTTGGTGTGGAATTTCTGCAGTTACATGTATGTTTGTTTCTTTGTTTTTTGCAATGGATAAAGCAAAAAAAAAAAACACTCATTGGAGAAATGGCGAATGTAAAAACGAAGAGATTTATTTTGTATAGACAGCAGAGCATCCTGTGTAATGTTGCTGACATAAAGCACTTTGGGGGGAAAAAGTGGAAATCTGTTTTCCATAAATCACACAGACTCTTGTACATAGTTATATACACTCACGTAGAGGAATGAACTGCATATATCATACTGGATATGGGGCCGATTTTACTCTAAGGGCACATCTGGTGCTTATTGTCATAAATCTTTTAAAGAATTAGGTACACTTTTTTCCTATTAATATGTATAGTTTTGTGATTTGTCACAGTTATGTTTCATATAATCATAAGTTATTTTGTCTTGTTTCATGAAGTCCTTTTTTATGTCAAAAGAAAAATGAAGGGATTGTGCACTTGGTACAGAATAAAACTGGAAATCAAGGATGTGCCCGCCTGCCTGAAATCCTCCCTCGGCGTGTCATTTTAAAACACAATGGCAACAACTGTTTTTGGGGGGTTTTTTTTGTTTTATTATTTTGTTTTGTTTTACTATCAGCCTCCTTCATATTGGGATGGTAATTATAATTAAAAGCAGATGGGGTGGGGGAGGGAATGTCCAAGGCCAGCTTGAAAATGCCACATAGTTTTGGGCCAGAGCTGCAGCCTGGATTTAATTATAGATATGAGGATGAAATGGCAGTAAAAATGAATGTGTCCCTGAATCCTTTACATGTTGGGAGTGTCCATAAATAAAACATGAAGTTTTATTTCAACAGATTTAATTAAAGCTTTTATACATGTTTTATTGGTTATTCTATTAATCTGCTTCACAAACTGGATAAATGTGTGCTAGGGTTTGGGGTTTATTTGTGCCTTTTCAGTGTAGCGCTACATCATGCTTCAGAAATGCCTTGCGTGCTTGGTCCTCCAGGTGATAGAGTTCCATTAGTGGAGTAGGCATTCTCTGTCCAGCTTTGCTAAAGCCCTGTAGGGAATGATACAAGCATCAGATTTCCTCTAGCAGATACCCTGAAGTCTTCTGATTTCCTGAAGAAGAAAGGGGCAATTACGATTTCTTTGGTTCCTTGTCCTGTCCACTCTGCAGGATTTGAAAGGCCACCCCACCCACTGGCTGAGATGCCCTTCCAACCTCAGCTCCCATCTCTGGGGATGAAGGGGCAAGGAGAAGTTGGTCAGGATATTCTCACACCTGGCTGGCCAGTTAGCCAAGCACAAAATCTCAAAGATAATCATGTTATTTCAAGGATTATTCTTAGAACATTGATTGTTTTCTCACTACATGTGCAAGACCTAAGAATTGCATTAAGGGAAGACACCAAGCAGAAGGTATGATGGCTCCCATGCACTTAGTCTGGCTCCGCAGGGTGCTGGAGGGCAGGTGTGGTTCAGGGTTTGGGGATTGATGCTGTGCTGACTGACAAAGAGCTTTTCTGCTCTTTAAAAGGAGGCAGCTGTTGGGAGTTTATTTGGTCCAACCTCTTTGGAGAATAGTTTGATATTAATATTAACTGGTAGAGTTGATGATGTACATAATCCACAATTTAACATATCCACTCCTCTCCAGAGATTTTTGCTTAAGTCAGTGATGGTTCAGATACAAGATGTTCATAGCAATGCTGTTCATAATAGCCAAAAGCTGGAAATAACCCAACTGTCCATCAAAAGTAAAATGAATAAATGACCTGTGCTAAAGCGATACAGTGGAATACCATGCAGCAAAGACAGTGATGGAACAATGGCAAATATAGTGTTATTCTATTAATACACAGTTTAAAAACAAGCAAAATTCAAGTACAGGAGTCCCCCTTAACCTAGGTTTCACTTTCTGCAGTTTTAGTTACTGGCAGTCAACTCCAGTCCAAAAACATTTAATGTAAAATTTCAGAAATAAACAATGAGCTTCCATTCATGGGGAAGGGGAGGCTTAAGTTTTAAATTTTTTTTTTATTTATTCATTTTTAGAGAGGAGAGAGAGACAGAGAGAGAGAAGGGGGGAGGGGCTGGAAGCATCAACTCCCATATGTGCCTTGACCAGGCAAGCCCAGGGTTTTGAACCAGTGACCTCAGCATTTCCAGGTCAACGCTTTATCCATTGCACCACCACAGGTCAGGCAGGAGGCTTAAGTTTTAAACTGTGTGCTATTCTGAGGAGCGTGATGAAATCTTCCAATCTCTTGCTCTGGCCTGCCCTGATGGGAATTGCCCCTTTGTCCAGCATTTCCACGCTGTATACGCTCATGCCTGTTACTTGGTTATCAGATTGATTGTGAACATCACAGTGCTTGTGTTCAAGTAACCCTTGTTTTACTTAATAGGTGGCCCCAAAGTGCAAGAGTGGTGAGGCTGGCAGTTCAGATATGTCAGAGAAGCTGCAGTGCTTTTATGTACTGCCGAGAGCCGCCTAACGCTTCCTCACAATGCCTTTGTTTTTAACTCATATCACCTCAAATTGTCACAAGAAGGTGAGTACAGTACGATATGATAGCTAGAGAGAGAGAGAGAGAGAGAGAGAATGAGCAAACATTAAAAGAACTTTTATTGTAGTATTTTGTTATAATTGTTTTATGTTATTTTTAGTTGTTAATATTTTTCCGTGTCTAATTTATAAATGAAACTTTACCGAAGGTATGTATGTATGAGAAAAAAAACATAGTATATGTAAGGTTCAACCATGGTTTTAGACGTCCGCTCGGTATCTTGGATAAAGGGGGACTACTGTATGGAGTTGAGGTGGTAGAAGGATAAAGGACAGCAAGGAAGATATCACAAAGGTCCAAATACTGACTTAATTAACTCTGTTCAGGAAGACAGGACACCGAAGTGATGACCAACATGTTTCATTTCTTGACCCACATATTAGTTTATACATGTGTTTGCTTTATAATTTTTTTAACTTGCATATATGTTTTACAGTTTTTAAAGATCAAATCTTATGCCCCCCTTACTCCAGGGGCCTGCAAACTTTTTCTGCAAAGGGCCAGAGAGGACAGATTTTAGGTTTTGAAGGCCACAGAGTCTGTCTCAGCTACTCAACTTTTCCATTGTAGCTCGAAAGCAGCCATGCACAATGTAAGCACATGGGTGTGTCTGTGTTCAATAAAACTTTATTTATGGACACAACTTTGGGTTTCTTATCATTTTTAGATGTCGTGATATATTCTTTTGTTTTGATTTTTTTTTTCCTACTTAAAAATGTAAAACAAGGCCCTGCCAGTGGCTCCGTGGATAGAGCATCACTCTGCCATATGGGCGTCCCGGGTTTGTTTTCAGTCAGGGCACATAGGAGGATTGACCATCTGTTTCCTCCCCTCTCCCCCTCCCCCTTCTCTCCCTTTTCCCTTGCTGCAACCAGTGCCTCCACTGGTTCTAGCGTGGCCCTGAGTGCTGAGGATAACTTGGTTGGTCCTAGTGCATCAGCCTCAGACACTAAAAATAGCTCAGAACTTGAGTAGTGGCCCAAAATGGGGTGCTGGGTGGATCCCATTCAGGTGCATGAGAGAGTCTACCTCACTATCTCCCCTCCTCTCACCTAAAAAAAAAAAAATGTAAAATGAATCCTAAGTCACAATCTGTGCAGAAATAAATAAAAAATGCGGCAGGCAGGATTTATCCCATGGACCCTAGTGTACTGACCCTAGTCAACTGAAGGAACACCCCCTGGCTTTTCCCATAAATATCCACCCAAAGAAAACTGCAGTTGGGAGCCTCTCTGATGATTCTTTTGCTACACTGGGCCCTGTTCCTAGAGGAAATTCATGAGTTCTATTGACTTAAGCTGCTCTTTGTTTAGATTCTGGGTTCTGCTTCCCAGGATACAGATGAATGTTTAGAGCCTGAAGTGCCATTAGACTGTATGTCTGGATTTGAGATTTTTAATAAAAGGAACTGGGCTTAGAGAAATCTGTGAGAATTGGAAAATGAGCACCCATTCTTTCCAGGCTAACCAAATATTTGTTGGCTCTTGGCAGCCATAGCCAACCTTTTCCCCTGAAATGCAGAGAGCTTATAAGTAATGGGAGACTTCATTTTTTCTCAGGCCATAGCTCTTGTGAAAAGCTGGAGCTTCCTCTCAAAATCTGCAGTGTTCTCAGGGAGAGGAGAGTCAGGGTTTTATGTTCAAAGACTCCACTGAGAAATGGTTGGAGCAGAGTCAGGAGACTTCGACAGAGCTCATGGTTTGTACCCCTTCCACACAGCAGGAAAGCTGCTCAAACCCCAGCATCTCCTCTGGCCCCAATTCTCCACAATGCCTAATTTCCTAATTCCAAAATTTGGGGTTTTGTTAGCTCTGATGACGCTGCCTCTCAGCTACTTGGAAAATGAGACTGAACTCACATGGGTGCAACTTTGTGCTTCTCTTTGTATCTCTAGCTTATGATGAAATTGATAGTTTCAAAATATGGTTATTCATGAGTCCTGAGTCATTTGCTAAATCGTAGTGTGGACTAAATCCTCTCTAGCAGGTCTCCCTCGTGGTTTTGTGGGCTTAGATTTGTGTATTGTGTGTGGTTCTGATATTAAAGCTGCTGGGAATACAGTAGTCTGGGTAACATAACCTGAATTTTATAAAGAGAAGCTTAACCATGAGCAAGCTCAGAGACTATCCGGTCCAACCACATCATGTGACAGAGGAGGAAACTGCTGTCATCCCATTCATTCATTCACTCATTCAACATTTATTGTATAAAATAAATAGAGGTAGAAGTCGTTCTTTTCCTCACAGAGCTAACAACAAAGGGGTCCCAAATATCATCTGCCTGAGAACACTGCCTGAGGTGCTTGTTAAAAATGCACATTCTAGGCCCTGGCCGGTTGGCTCAGCGGTAGAGCGTCGGCCTAGCGTGCAGAGGACCCGGGTTCGATTCCCGGCCAGGGCACGTAGGAGAAGCGCCCATTTGCTTCTCCACCCCTCCGCCGCGCCTTCCTCTCTGTCTCTCTCTTCCCCTCCCGCAGCCAGGGCTCCATTGGAGCAAAGATGGCCCGGGCACTGGGGATGGCTCTGTGGCCTCTGCCCCAGGCGCTAGAGTGGCTCTGGTCGCAACATGGCGACACCCAGGAGGGTCGCAACATGGCGACGCCCAGGATGGGCAGAGCATCGCCCCCTGGTGGACAGAGCGTCGCCCCTGGTGGGCGTGCCGGGTGGATCCCGGTCGGGTGCATGCGGGAGTCTGTCTGACTGTCTCTCCCTGTTTCTAGCTTCAGAAAAATGCAAAAAAAAAAAAAAAAAAAAAAAAAAAAAGCACATTCTAGAGCTATGGAATGCATACCTCCGAGCAGCTAAGTTGGAGTTTTTAGGAGTAAGACAGACGCATCTGCATTTTTAATAAACTTTCTAGGTAGTTGTCTATACAAGTTAAATTTGACACACACACACCTTGATATAGTGGAGGGAGGTAGCCATTAATAGGACAGAAACAGTATATATAGTAAGAGCTAAGCAGAAGAGGGGTTTCCACTCCCTGCCTGAGGACACGAGAGCAGGGCCAGAGATTCCTGAGGGCAGGATGATGCCAGAGCCAGTCCTGATAGTTAAGCCAATCTTTAAGAAGCAAAAAAGCAGCGGAAGTATGGGCCAGGTATGTGCAGAGCCATCAGGAGAAGGAAAATGACTTGCCAGAGACACCCAACAGGCTAGTTGGTGAGTTAGAAGTGGTCCTGTGTCTGAGCTCTGAGTGATTCTTCTCCTCCCTGAGCTCCAGCCTTTCCTGAGACATAGGGCACCGTTTCCCAATCCAGCAGGGGCTGGTGTGTCATTAGTTATTCTGCAAAAAAAAAAAGGGTTCTGCTGTCAAATTAATTTGGAGAACAGTGGGTCAAAGTTACAGGGATTCTTTACTTCGGGACCTGTCAAAGCCTACTATGTTTACTAAAGTGTATTATGACTCTCCAAGAAAGAGTTCCAAGAGGAAGTCTATTGACCATAGAATCCTTTTGCCAAAAAAATATCTTGTTAGCCCTGTGGAAAAGAGTTTGACAAGTCCTCAAAAAATTAAAAATATAATTACCATATGATCCAACAAATCCCCTCTTAGATATATACTCAAAAGAATTGAAAACAAGGACTAAAAACAGATGTACACCAGTGTTTCTAGCAGCATTATACACAATGGCCAAACTATAGAAAACAGTCCAGATATCCATCAACTAATGAATAGATAAAGTATAGTCTGTATATATGTTGGAATATTATTTAGCCTTAGGAAGAAAATTCTGACACGTGCTGCAACAAGGATGGGCCTTTAAAACATTACTTAAAGTGAAATAGGCCTGTCACAAAAGGAAAAATACCATATGATTCCACTGCTATGAACTACCTAGAATAGGCCAATTCCTGGAGACAGTAGAATAGAGGTTACTGAGGGCTGAAGGAGGTGGCAATGGGGAGTTACTGTTTAATGTGCAGAATTTCTATTTGGGATAATGAAAAATTTCTGTGAATGGATAGTGGTAATGATTGCTCAACATTGTGAATGTACTTAATGTCACTAAACTATATACTTAAAAAATGGTTAAAATAAGCCCTGGCCGGGTAGCTCATTTGATTAGAGCATCTTCCTAATATGCCAGGTGCAGGTTTGGTCCCCGGTCAGGGTCCATACAAGCATCAACTAATGAATGCATAAATGAAACAACAAATCGATGTTTCTCTCACTCTTTCTCCGTTCTCTCTCTAAAATCAGTAAGTAAAAAAAAAAAAGAAAAGATTAAAGTAGTAAATTTTAGGTTATATATATTTTACCACAAAAAAATAAGGATAATATAAACAGAGCACTAAATAGGGTACCTGACACCTAGAAGACAATTTAAAAAGTGTCCCTTAGGCCACACTTTGGGAATGCCAGTTCTAGGGGCAAGTGAGAGTAGAGCCCCGAGGGGATCGATACTTACCCCTGACAGGCAGATGTTCTGAGCATGGAGTGCAGTGTCTGATGTACATTCTCAGTAACTGAGGAAGGGAGAGAAAAGGATGTCTGTGTGCTAGAAGGAGGAGGTAGGGATCAAGAGGGAAATACAAGAAGCACACCCAGCCAATCCCAGTGGAAACTAATGCCGAGATTTGGATTTCAATCATTTGTTCAACAACTGTTTACTGAACTCCATACCCAATACTGTGTACCAGTTACTATTCTGGGTGCTAGGGATACTGCAGAAAAGAAAGCATACCATCATCCCTGTCCTTAGGGCATTCTATCCTAGCAGACTGGCTCTTCATATTGTTTATTTTGGTTGTTTGTAAAGTTTGAGGCTCTGGGAGGACATTGAGTTAGAAGTGGTTGGGTTCTCCAGGAAACAGACTGTTGGGAGTACAGAACAATTATTGGAGAGTGACACCTGGAATAAGGGAAGGATGGAAGCAGGATTGGGCAGGTGCCGCCATCACACTGTGATGCCAATGAGACGCAGGGCTCTGTCCATACTCTGGAACAAAGACTCTTGTTACTCAATGAAATAGTTCCATGGGTGGAAATAGGCCATCATTCAATCTTCTTGCCAAAGCCACCTTAAGAAGGATGTGTCTTAGCTAGCACTGTGTGTGTGTGTGTGTGTGTGTGTGTGTGTGTGTGTGTGACAGAGGGACAGATACAGACAGAAAGACAGAAAGGGAGAAGGATGAGAAGCAACAATTCTTCATTGCAGCACCTTAGTTGTTCGTTGATTTTTTTCTCGCATGTGCCTTGACCTGGGGGCTACAGGAGAGTGACTGACCCCTTGCTCAAGCCAGAGACCTTGGGCTCAAGCTGGTGAGCCCTGCTCAAACCAGATGAGCCCACACTCAAGCTGGCGACCTCGGGGTTTCGAACCTGGGTCCTTCACGTCCCAGTCTGACGCTCTATCCACTGCACCACTGCCTGGTCAGGCAGCTAGCACTGTCTTGATCATTCATTGCTTGAGGTTCTTCCAGGGAACTGGAAATTGTTTATGCTTCAGAGAACCCTGAAGAAGTTAATGCTGGCAGGTAAGCACACACTGTAGCTGGGAATCTGAGCAGCATACTTCTGTCTGCCTGCTACGTTGGGCACTGGGGGAAAGCACAGGTACGCCATCATTGTGTCTACCACTATGCAACCAAGAACATATGGGCACATATACTCACACACACTTTTGGAAAGGACTTCCTGCTTTTTCTCTCATTCCAGGAGTCACGGCTTTAGTATCAGGTAAAACGTGTTCTCTGCCACTTACATACTTTCTGGCATCAGAAATAAGTTCTTAATTGATGCTTCTTTGAACTCATTTCTTCTTCTGGTGGGAAGATAAGTACATAGATTACCTGACACAGTCGCAGGCATGTGGAAAGTACTGGATAAGGAATAGCTGTCACCTCTTTTAAATTCCTCATCCTGCACTCAGAGTGGAATGGTCAAAACAAGGGTCATGGTTCTGAGATCAACACATGGAAGCAGGAAAAAAATGAGCTAACATGGAGTACACGTGAGTCCTAAACCCTCCAGATACTGCTGCTGCAAAGGCCTGTCTTTATCTTAAACTCAGAGCCACTTGTAGCACACACAAATGCCTCATTGGCATCTACCTGGGACCATCAGAAAAGATAAAATCCTCTTTAGAGGCAAACAAGAGGACCTCCCATGCTGGGCCCCGTGCTGCAAAGGCTTTGCTCTGCCCACCTTCAGTCACACTCCACACCACTGAGTGAGGAGCTCATGTGAACAGTGGTAGCTCCTCACTCAAAACCCACCCTCCTTCCACTTCTCGACCCAACCCAGATAGCTGTGATCACAGGACCTCATGCTGCTTCCAGGGCCAGCACAGGCTTCTAGAGCCCATACTTCCAAGAGTGAATCAGGTCTCTTGTGTGTACATCCCTGGGCCTGACGGGTGGCCAGGGAGTGCCTGTTTGTGAGACTGTGGATGGAACTAGACCCGAGACTGAGCTCTTCATATGCGAACATGAAGCCTCCACGCAACTGAAGATGGAAGCAGGGGTTTGAAGAGAAGGAGGGTGGGTCACAGGCAGAAACCAAGGACTGGCTCCCTCGGTGTCACCATGCACTGGGCAAGAAATCTAAGGAGTCTCTGGTCGTCCTAAATCAACCATGGCCTCTCAGGTTGTTGTAAAAGTATATTTGTTAAGAAAGAGGGAGAGAATATACTTTATGTAACAATTTTTTAAGCTTTCTTTGGAATTCTTAAATATTTAGATCTGTGAGTTTGTAGGCCTCCACTTGTCATCTTGCCCTTGGCCCTTAGAGACAGACCTGGGAGGATTCTGAGAGCCTGCAGTCATGGACCGCTGAAGTTCCAGGAGAGAGGGTGGGTGGTGCCCATTTTAAAGTCCATGAAACCTCTTTCAGGAGTGTCACAACGTCAGGACTCAACAAATACCTTAACAGTTGCCAGAAAACAAATGGTATACAATGCTAACATTTGTTGTAGTCTGATACTTTCAAAGACAACATAATGCATTGTTATTTTGAATCCAAGAGCTTCCTGATTTGGCTGTACCCTTCAGTGCACAGTGAACATCTGTAGACCATGTCCCTGAGTCTAGTACACAGAACATCTGTAGAGCTCAGGTCTTTTGTGCTGTCTGTGTGTATAGCGTGACCCATTTACTGCAGAGGCACTTTATGGAATTCCCCTTACATCTGCATGGCACATTAAGCTAACAGTCTCCCCAGGGTACTATGGGGCACATCTGTGTAGTTGAACTACACAGCTGGGTCTCCTGTCATCAACTCCAAATCATCTTCTCTCTTCTCCCTGGCATATACCCTGTGCTAACTTCTGCTTAGACTTTCAAGAGCCATTATCCTGTCCCAGAAAGGATTAAGCCTGAGGCCAAAAGCCCCTCATGGAAGAGGCCCATTTGTGATGCAGGTCCCTGTGGCTGCCTGAGAACTCTAGCTCGGTCCCTGACTGCTGTCTGATCTGGGTGCCTTCCTTGATACTGCAGAGAAATGGAAGATGCAGATCAGTGGCTTATCCAAGATAACCTCTAGGACATGCGACAACCAGCCTGGGAACTTCTGTTTCCTCTGTGATCATTTCTCTTCCTCTGTCTCCACACCTTCTAGGACCTTAGCCCTTATCAACACCTGACTTGCCTGAGCTGAGCTGTTATTGGGCAGACTTGCCCACAGTCCACGATGGAGGCAAAGCTGCTGTGGGAAATCCTAGGGTCTTACTTGGTTTCCCATCTGCCGTAGATCTCAGGGTGCCTAGCTGGGCTCTGACTATTGTACACGAGATCAGCACTGCTCCAGTTACATAAAAATGTACCGTGATGAGGGTGGCATGGTGAGGTTTGAAGAGCACTAGTCCAAGAGTTTTGAGACCAGTCCGAAGTAATTTCTAGTTGGGTGACTATGGCCTTGAGCTCCAGAGTAAGATGGTTGTCTAATCCACTCTGTCTTTACCACTTAAATTATTTTGATTATTCTGAACCTCAGTTTCTCCATCTATTCAAGATCACACCTGAATGACGGCGTTTTGGGGAAACTCAAGTGTCTGTCACCCGGCTGGCCCATATTAAATGTCCATTTCCCTTCACCACCTGTAAACTCAGACAGTTTGTACAGCTCTGATGTGTTTTTGTGCTGTCACCTGGGCTTCCTATCCCAGCATTTTCTCTAGAATCCATGAACGATTTCCCTCTTGGGTTATTTCCCTTTTCAGCCCAGCTGTGTTCATGCAAAGTTTGCTGTGTAACTGTTGTCCCTTGCCTTCCCGGCTATGAAGGACTTTGCAACCAGGGTCAGTCCAATTGGTGGCTGGTGCTATCAATGATTCACCAAGAAGATGGATCCAGGAAGAGACCTGTGACAGATCACCTTCTTTGCTATCTGAGAGAGCTTCCAGGAGAGCTCTGAAGCCAGTGGCACCTGGCATCCCAAAATATGGAACCCACAGGGACTAGGCCAGCAGGGGAGCCCTCTCTCAGAGGTACTGGTCTCTGCTGACCTTACTGGCCCTGGGCTGCAACCTCAGGACTGGTGCGGAGAGCAGAGGACGGGGCGGGGTGGGGAGCACGATAAAGTCACCCTGTCAGAGGGTGAAAGGGCAGTTCTGCATAACCAGACAGAAAGCAGCAACTCTTACTTGTTAGTAACAAAAGCCAACCTGAGTGTGCTTAAGTAGTGAAGGGAAAGTTACTGAAATGACACAGGGTACAAATGTAAGGGGCTCTCAGGAATGGAGCTGAAATGCTAACCTTGCTCTCATTCTCTCTCACCTTTCATTTCTGCTCATTTTGGCTGGGCTGACCTATTCTTCTATCTCGACAGACCTGTTGCCTTTACTTCTCTCATCCATATCACTGACAAATGCTGCCCAGCCCATACCCCAAGGCTTATGCCTTACGCACACACAGAAAACACAGTCTCTCTCTGAACAAAGATAAATAGATGGAGAGAGATGTATATGCAGATATAGACATAGGTAATGAATTGTATCCTATTAATCAAGATTTCAAATCCCAAAGAAGACCCTCTGAAATACTTATCTTGCCTCAGATACCCACTCCTGGTCTGATCAATTACTCCTGTCACTTGGTATATTACTTGACTGAGTCTCCCAAATGAGGGAGTGGGGGACCAAGGGGAATCTCCATGATCCCAGCATATGCTCTGAAAGGTGTTCACGGCCACCTAAGAAGTTGGGCCTCTTTGAGAGCCAGAATCATGACTCTTAACATGAGGAAGTGCTCAGTAATTCCAGCACTGCCGTCTACCAGTGGTAAAGAAAGGAAAAACCAAAGCCAACAGGATACTTATCAAACCTGACTTGACTGACACCTGCCAGGCCAACCTGCTTCTCCCAATAGTTCCTCAGTATTTAGTTCTCTTTCTCGTAAAGAAATAGAGCTGCTTGGGAAAAAAAAAGAGTATGGAGAGAGAGTTTGAGAAAGAGGGGGAATGAAAGTTGGTTCTGGTTGACAGAGCAGTTTACTTTCTCCTCTGTAACTTATGTTTTCTATCTCAATACAGTTTAGAAGTAAAGTATCATTGGACTAATTTAAGTTTTTCTTTATTACTCCAAAGCAAATTTTTTTTATAAATAAAATTTTATTTTAATGAAGTGACATCAATAAATCAGGGTACATATATTCAAAGAAAACATTTCTAGGTTATCTTGTCATTTAGTTCTGTTGCATACCCATCACCCAAAGAGAGATCGTCCTCCGTCACCCTCTATCCAGTTTTCCCTGTACTCCTCCCCCTCCCCCTCTCCCTCCTTCCCTCCCCCCACCCCCATATCCACCCCACTCCTGTCCATGTCTCTTAGTCTTGCTTTTATGTCCCACCAATGTATGGAATCCTGCAGTTCCTGTTTTTTTTCTGATTCACTTATTTCACTCTGCATAATGTTATCAAGATTCCACCATTCTGCTGTAAGTGATCCGATGTCATCATCTCTTCTAGCTGAATAATATACCATGGTGTATATGTGTCCCAACTTCTTTATCCAGTCTTTATTTTTTTTTTACAGTGATTAAAAGCCTTTAAGCAAACTCTTGGCCAATACAGCAAGAAACCGTAAAAGAGCAGTGTCCTTAACATGTTCACCAACTCCAAGTTGGCCCCATCACCATGCCAAATCCCTGAAAAAATGCAACCCAACCACAGTTCAGTCTGTTAGGAGCTGTCACAGGGAGCAGGAGTCCAGGAAAAGTCCACACAGGAAAAGTCTGCATGGCGCTGGAATTGTTGTCACCATTCTATACTGTGCAGCTCATGTCCAAGTCCCAATGACAGCTGCTTCTAGCTGGTAATGATTCAGGTAGACTGGAAAAGCCATTTGCAGCATGCGTGGATATGGAGCTTCTGTTCTCCTCTGCCTGGAGAGTTGAGACCAGGTTGCTTTTCCCTGGAGCTCTGCGACTGTGGCATGGTAAAGAGAACCTTGGGATACCCTAAGCCGGGTGGCAAAGGTAAATTCATAATACAAGTTGGCAAAAGGGGGAAGGAGAGCTCTACATTAGGAGTAGGTCCCAGCCTGAAATATGAGTGGGGTATTGAGGTAGGAGGGATAAAGGAAACACTATATACTAAGCAAAGCAGCAGAAAATAGGACTATCAACACCCACAACAGAGATCTTTGAGGGAAGAATAAAAAACCTGACTATTCAGGCAAAACATAGTTAAGAGGCCCTTGTGCAAATGAGATCAGTTTACCTGCTTCTTGGAAGAAATACCCTAGGCTCGTCCACAGTGTCATAGATGGGGCTGACGGCCCTGGGCACCTTCAGCCTTCAGTGGCAAACCCCAGCATTCTGGGCAAGGTTAGGTCATAGGTGGCTGGAGCAGGGCTGGAAGAGACTGAACCCTCCCTTAGAGGAGCGAGGGGGAAGCCTACCTTCCAGTGTCCCTGTTTCCTCACAGCAGAGGCATGTAAGCCTGGCAGGCTTTAGCTCAATGACCTTCCTTTCCACTATTGAAGCAGGACCCAGATGGCATCCTATGAGACCCTTTTGGGGTGTTGGAGCCTTTAATACTCCAAGGCAAATTAAGTACCCCTTTGACAAATGTTATCCTCTCCATCCACTGGCATTATACTTGCCATTTAAAAGCTGGTAACGTGTGTGTGTGTGTGTGTGTGTGTGTGTGTGTGTGTGTGTGTGTGTGTTGTGGGGGGAGTCAGGGGAGAGGTTTTAATGGGGAAAACATTTTCTATTGATTTACCTCTCAAAATGTGTGGTGCGCATATGCGATGGAGGGGGGAGATGCAAATAAATACAATTGGGTATTTTCTGAACTATTAAGCTTTACACAAATGAGGGCACACACCACAAGGGGTTTGAGCACGTGTTTCCAGGGTACTTGAAGCCTGAGACTGAGAGAGCCCCAGAGGGATGTTGTGAAGTTTGAATGAGTGGTTGTCAAACTTCGAATGTGTATTTGAATTACGTGATGATCTTGATAAAACTCACATTGTGAGCCAGGGGGTCTGGGGAAGGGCCTGAGATTCTGCATTTCTAACGAATTCCCAATGATGCCACTATTGCTGATCTAGGATCACACTTTGAGAACCAAGTGCAGAGACCAGAGCCGGCACCAAAATCAAAACATGGACGTCGCCATACAGATCATCCCACCGATTTGTGAAGACACTGACCACACCATGCACAGGCTATTCCCTTGCGCAGTCTGCACCCATTCTGTGTGCTTCGGTTTATCCATCTCTGTGTTGTTTTCTGTTTGTTTTATGCAAAGAATGGCCCTATATACGCCAGGAAGCGTGAAACCAAAGTAGGAGGTAAATAAGCTACAGGAGACCCATTCCCATGTTTGCCTCTTCTCTGCAGTTTGCCCTGGCTACCATTTCTGAAGAATAAGTTGTTCTGTACTGACACAGGGTGTGGGGTATGCCCTCCAGAAGGGATACATTATAATTGTTATTTACTGATGTCTCCACTATCTGGTGAGTTCCTCAGAGAGAGAGCTTATGACTTATCACTGTATTTTTTGAGCATAGCAGATACCGAATAGGTAGGTACTTAATAATAGATTATTGAGTTGAATTAAGTTACAGGCCAATAAAAAAAATTATTTCCAAGCTCTTTGGAGAAAGTGGAAACTATGGCTACTGGTGTAGAAATGGGGCAGGGACAGTTCTAGAATACAGAGCTATGAAAGAGGCTCACTTATGCAGGGGACTGGTGTGTATAATGTGAGTGGGTATGTGGAGAGAACGGTAAGCAGGAGACAGATCTTTAGGGCCTGTGGAACCCCCATCCCCAGCTAAAGAGTTTTGAATATATCTTGTTATATTTGGAGAAACATAAAACAATTTTAAGCCTGTGACATGATCATGTTTGGGTTATAGACAGAACATTAGCAGCAAAATAAAAAATAGATTAGAGTAGATTGAGACAAGAGGCAAGAATTTAATGGTCCTTGGGTTGATGTTTAATGGACTGAGGGCAGGTGTGCAAATGTGCCTGCCTTTCTGGTACGATCTGAGGGTTGCCCAAAGATGTTCAGTATTTTTTCTTGAATTCTGAGAACACATTGGATTACATTTAAAAAATGGGCCTCTCCTCCAAAAATATGAGACATTTATTTTGTATTGAAACACCATAAATGTATTTAAAATTCTAGGCATGACCATTTTGGCAAAATGAATTTCCCATCATCCTGCTTGATTTTACTTCCTGCCTTTCATGAAATCTATGTATAGAGAAAGCAGGAGACTTCCCGCTGGGTTCTGCATTCTTGTGCATCTGCTGTCCAATTTACAACTTGTGAAGGAGGTGTTAATTAGTTGGCAGTAGCACCTGAACAGAGAGTACTGGGTTGGCTGAGGGGGTGGGAAGGTCTCTGGCATTTCCTTATCCACAGAAGCAGAAGAAAAGAAACTTGCATTGCTGTCCAAAATGGCAACCTCCAAGCCAAGGCAGGTACTTCTTTTCTCTAAAAAAAAAGAGTCTATTTCAGGGTTTATGTGATTAATATCAAATTAGTAACAAATGCTAATAGGAATTTTTTATACATACTACTCTCTGACTTTTAAAGATCTTTCAGAGAAACATGGGTGAGTGTTTTGCTATTGAGCAGGATAAAATCAACACTGAAGAAAGAATAAATGAATTCCCACCAGAGGAAAAGCAGAGCACATGTCTTCCAAGAGAGAGGGCAGTGACCCAGAGCCAGGTGAGCCTCAGAAGTGCTAGGTGGAGAAGGTAAGTCACAAATCCAGGTGGAGCAGAAAGGACTTTTCATTCATGGTCAATAAAAACAAGTTGGCTGAGTTTAGGTAGGTCGTTCCAGGCCACCATTTGTTGGGAGGTAGAGGGTAGAATAAGGCTAAATAAAGATCAATCATGCTGTCTTCAATTTTTATGTCAACCAAACTTGTCAGAACTCTGTAACTCAATGTGGACAAACAGTAGATAAAACAAAATGAAGATGGAGTAACAGAATGTCATCCAGTAAAACATGTTCAGTTTAGAGGGGGCACACTGAGGTGCAGAGGAGAAAAGGAACTTTCCTGAAGACCATCATGGTGAGATTATAGCTTGAACTTTGGGTTCCTGACTTTCTGCCCATTACTCTTTCCAGTGCATTGTTCTATTTTTCCAAAGCTCTTGAGAGCACAGTTGGGTCCAGAACAGAAATTCTTAACAGCACTGAGGTGATCATGAAAAGGAAACAAAAGAAAAAATTGGTGAAATGAAAACTTGCAGTTAGTTAATATTGCATGTACCAGTGTGGCAGAAGACATTGGGTAATAATTCAAAGGTGTTCAGTTTCCACATAAAGAGAATATAGAGAGACCTCTTACTTTCTACTTTGAAAAATGCCACAGAAACTTCATAAAATACAACTTGCACTGAAGCAAGACAAAAAGGAAAAAGCAGCATCAATTGAGCTTCTAGCATGCTCAGCAAGCACACTTTCGGCTGCCAGGGTAGAGAGTACCTGAACAAAGACAGGAGACCCTTTTTGTGCCAGCTTAGGATGGCTGCACCTGACTCCTGGTGAAGCTGAAGTGTCTGAATGAGAGAAAGACAAGCAGAGTGGAGGAAATTCAAGGAGGACTACAAACGAGGGCAGGCCTCTCTGGAAGATCAGAAAGCTCCAAGCTCTGCTGCCTCCTCCAGCAAATTCTAATTAGCCCACCAGAGGACAAAACACAATATCTTCCAGACACGCAACCCAGGGAGAGAGGAATTCTTGAGATATATAATTAGGAGCAATTAGCAAGGGCTAGAGGGGAGTGGGATAGAGTATAGACCAGGCTCAGCTGGGTAATCACTTCCCTAGAGAATTGTGGGAGGTAGCTGCTGAGGGCTGGTCTCAGCTGACTTCACCATGGGCTCTATGTGCAAAAGCTGGAGGACAGAGATTGGAAAATTAAAAGGGACTTCCTTACTCAAGTTTTCCAAATATTTTCTCTGTCAACTGTTTTAAAGCTCTGGTTTCCAGACCAATCTGACACATAGTAGATTTTCATAATGTTTACTAATAAGAAAATACAGTAAAATGAAATTGTGAAGGAAATGCATGCATTTCCTGTTCATCTTCATGCCCTATATAGTAAGTTGTAGGGATATTGGCAGAAGTAGAGCAGAGTACCTTTAGTTACATATAAGGCACTTCTAGTTGTTTTGTACTAGCCCTAAAAAGCCTATGAAACCAGCATGATCTTTCCATTGCTTGAGGATTTATTAGGTATAATTGAAAGAGAACAGAGCTAGGGTCTTCTCTATAGTCTATGTGAGCAAGAGCTCTTTTGGAGAGGGTTGGTTCAAATCCAAAATCCACTACTTACTAGCTGCGTAACCTTAGCAAAGCAATTTGATCTTTTTGGGTCTTGGTTTGCTCATCTGTAAAACGGACCTGACTTATACAGGTTGATGTAGGAATTAATAAGAACATGTATCCAATAGGCTTTCGTGAGAAACCCAAAGCAGCAAGCTAATACATTTTTTTACCCGAATGTGTGTTTTGGAATCAGTTAATCTTGGAAGACTCATCAGAAACCTTTACTGCTCAAAATTAGACATTCTAAACCTGGGAGATTTACTGGATGTTTTATGGCCAAGGAGGATGTTTGGCAATGCCAAATTTTAAAGATTGTTAAGTTAAAATTACTGTGGCTAGGCTCTGTACTATCAAACTTTGAGGCCATGCTTCCATTTTTTGGAGCACTTCTAATTTAATTTTGTCCACTCTTTTTGTATAATTGCTGTAAAATATACCTAACACAAAAGTTACCATTTCAACTATTTTAAATTTTGTGGGTCTGTGGCACTGAGTACATACACATTGTTGTGCCACCATCACCACTATCCATCTTCGGAACTTTTTTATCTTTCCAAACCGAACCATTGTAACCATTGAACAACAGCTCCCATTCTTCCCTCCCCCACCCCCTGGCAACCACCATTCTACTTTTGGTTTCAAAATACTTATGAATTTTACTACTCTAGAAATTTCATATAGAAGAGGAATCATAGTATTTGTTCTTTTATGACTTATTTATTTCACTTAACATTTCTTCAAGTTTTATTCATGTTGTAGCATGTGTCCAAATTTCCTTCCTTTTTCAGGCTAATTATATTTCATTGTATATATATACTATACTTTATTTTTATTTATTCATTCATCTGTGAATGAATATTTGGATTGCTTTCACCTTTTGGTTATTGCAAATAATGTTACTTTGAAGCTGGGTGTACACAATTTATTTTTTAAGAAAAAGATCTGCCCCTGTTCATAGGTGCATGTTTGATCTAACTCTGATAATAACTGGGTTGAGTTTTCCCTTCAAGCACTTTACCTGCCTGGATTCTTAACATCACACACACACACACACACACACACACACACACACACACACACACAGAGTCAGCTCTATCCCCAGTTCAGTCAGCTGTTGAAACATATAAACTTACAATTAATCAAAAAGCACTGAATATAGTGCAGGTGCTTGTTAGAAAATATAATCTGATATTTCATGTGTTTTAGTTTCCTTCAAAAGATCAGTTGAGAAACACACCTTGTTAAATGAGAGTTACTTGAAGCTTAACTCTTTCAAATCTATCCCTAAGGTAAGGCTGACTGCATCCCAATAATTGGGATGCATTGCTCTAGTATCTACAAAAGTGATTTCTCTGAATTATGCTTTGGCAAAAGGGCTCCACTTAGCTTCAGATTTCCTTGTTTGTGGTTTTATGAGATGGTATTAGATTTACTGTGTTGCTACCGTGCAAAATGCTATTTACTTCTTCATACTGTGCCCTCTTTAGCAGCAGCCATGGGAAAAATTGTTCTTTGGTGTCAGTATCAGCTATACCCCTGGTGCTACTGGTTCGTTGTTGTTTTTTTTCTTATGGGCACTGACTTCTGTAACAAATTGTGTTCCTATCATTGCTATAGCTAATAGGAAGCTTAGATTCAAATTTGCTACCCACCTATAACAAAAGGCATGGAAATGTATGACATGAATTTTCTGTATTAAACTCTCCTCTAGCTTTGTCCTATGCCTCTTACCATAATTTTCTCTTTGCCTTGATTTTCTCACTCTTTCCTTGTTGCCATTGTGTGTTGTGTAAATCAGAGAGGAAGAAAGAGACTTCTTTCTTTCTTTCTTTCTTTCTTTCTTTCTTTCTTTCTTTCTTTCTTCAGTGAAAGGAGGAGAGGCAGAGAGACATACTCTCACATGCTCCACAACTGGGATCCACCCTGCAAGCTCACTAAGGGGTGATGTTCTGCCCATCTGAGGCATTACTCTGTTGCTCAGCAACCAAGCTCTTGCTAGTGCCTGAGGCAGAGGCCATGGAGCCATCCTCAGTGCCCAGGGCCAACTCATTCCAATTGAGCCATTTTTTCAGGAGGGAGGGGAGGAGAGAGAGAGAGAAAGAGAGAAGAAGAAGAGAGAGAGGGGAGAGATACTTTTTAAAACGAGAAAGTATCAATTTAAAACTTAGGGTTGCAAATCATAGAAAGTAATTCTAATTAGCATCACCATAAATTGAAAAGGAATTCATGGGAAGGCTATTAGCACAAAACATTATTGGGATGGAGAATGGGGCTTGAAGAATAAACTGAATCCCAGAGTTGCTGGGTGATGGGCACTACAGGCAGGTCTGTGCCTGTGAAGAGTGTGTGAAACACTGCTGGAGGAAGGGAGGGGGGAAAAGGAAAGGGGAAAGGAAAGGAAAGGAAAGGAAAGGAAAGGAAAGGAAAGGAAAGGAAAGGAAGAATAAAGGAGGGGATGAGAAGCACAATGAATGAACCCATCCAAAAGAGTGCAAGAGTTCTGCAAAAGTTTCAAGGAAGACAGCACTTTCAACTCCAGGGTTTCTCCCATGAGAAGCCCAGCTCTAGGGCAGCCTAGCGGTGTGGGCTCCGCATGTATCAGCAGACCTCAAGCCCTTTGTGCCTTTCCACGGTCACACACACATTTTATCATCTGAAGGCCAGGCGTCACTGAAGATTGCTCATGTGAAATAGATGAGAATGTCTTCACTTCTTTTTTCCCATCTTTTTGGACTTTTAATTTAAATTCATAGACTTCATTTTGTAAAGATTGTTTTCACTTGGTGCCCAACCCCCACTGTGTAAAACCACCTCAAACATCTGTATCCAACAAGTCCATTTTCTGTGCCACTTCTCCAGCATGCACTCCTTCTTCTTTTTCTGACCCCAATCTAGCGCTCGCTTGGGTAGACTCTGCTTCCAACTTTGTAAAACAAAAGCCCCGTAGGTTTTCCTTAGAATGCAGTTTACTGACCATCTGTTGCTGCCTGAGCACAGGCCCCTCCACACACTTAGGCATCAAGTGCCTTATGAAATATTCTCAACTCGATAAAGAACTGTCTTTAGACAAATTCAAATAAATGCAAATATCTCCATCCTGTTATATATATATTGAAAGCTTCACCTCCTCATTCAATGGGCTGGGAATTCCACTCTGCCCTAGTTTAGATGAAGGAAACTCATCTGGAGCCAAAATGTCTATAAAGTTTCATATATATCCAGGCTCTGACTCAAATATAGTTCCAGAAGTGCTATATTAGCATTTCTAAAGGCCCCTTTATATTCTCCACAATCCAAAGAAAGTATATTATCACAGTAGGATGTTCTGTCTGACACTACAAGAAAAGGAACTAAGTCAAAAAATGTCAACCTTATTCACAAGCGGAAGTTTTTTGACCAGAGGACTGTAAGATCCATTCCCTTTTGGAGGTAGACACCAAATATTCTATTTGCATAATGGGGATATCTGCATTTAATCTGCATAGCTTGACATTACCACTTCCACTTCCATGCTCACCAAGTAACCTTCAAATTAAAAGGATTTGCCATGCAGATTTTCATACTAGGAAAGGATACACGAACATGCTGACATGAATGTCTGGGTGGCCCCTTCCTGGTTCTAAATCTTGCTCTGAATGAGTGAACTTATTGATCTTGGAACAAGAATCTCTTCTGTAAGTTTGTGAGTTTAGTCTGTGTGGGATAATCTCCTGGACCCACTTTGCTGTGACTGCACTTGGGCGATCACATTTCCAGCTCTGTATCACTGAGCATCCCACCACGGTGCTTGAGGGCCCATTCATTCACTTACTCCCACCCCAGGAAGTCCTACTGAGGTAGCCAACAGGATTCTTGAATAATAATACTTAATATTTAGTGAGCACTCACAATATGACAGGCACCATTCTACGTACTCTTTTGTAAAAGAGAAAATTAACAAATTTAATCCTCACAACATCCCTATGAGGTAGGTACTACAATTATCATCATTTAACAGTTGTGACAACTGGGGCACAAAGAATTTAAAACACTTGTCCCAGTGGCAGAGTCAGGATTCAATCCAAAACAATCTGACTCCCGAGCTTCCCCCTCAAGTGTTATGCTCCAGTGCCTCCAGAAAGGGATGACATTTATATCTTTGCTCAACAACTCTTACATTTTGGAGAGAGTACAAAAGCACATCTGGAAATTGTTCATCTGAAGTCATTGGGTAGAAGCTATGTCTAGTGGTTTAGTGTTCTTTTGATTTGGAAAACAAAGCAAAACAAAATGGGGGAAGGGAAAATCCCAACACATGAGGTATATACTAGGTTGTTCTGCAAACTGTCCCTAAGTCATGTCTTCAGGGTAGGAACTGACCAAGGAGACTGAGCCAGAAATCCACATGAATACTGGAAGATCATTCCAGGGTAAACACGCCTCCTTAATTGGCTCAAATAAACTTTCCAGACTTCTGCCTCAGCACACAGAGCTCCTCACCAGTTATTCATGATGCTTGCACTGACAGATACCAGACATGTCATGGGGACTGCAGAGGTGAGCTACTAACAGGAAGCCTCAAACAAAGGGAAAGAGGACAACATGCTGGATCTCTCAGCCAGCATATTCTTCCTCAGTTGAGCTCCTGTGTTCAGTATGTGTCAGGCATTCTATCTTGCTAATAAGCAATGTCGTCTGCTTTGACTTTCTCCATTCAGAGACCTCAACTGGATTTATAGTATAGACTGGAGTCTAGTTTTTTGTACACCTTCATTTTATGATCTTCTACAGCTAAAGCCTTCACATTTTCTATAAATTTAGAGTTAGAGCATGATGGATTCCCACCAACACAGCTCCCACAACTGAAACCCAGACCATCACAAAAATCATGGTGAGCCTGAGTTGAGATGTCCCTTCAACAATGAAGTAATTTCTCTCAAGAGAACTTGACAAAAATCAAACCTTTTAATTAGAGATGCTCCTCTGGAGTCACTCAGGGTCAACTTTTTGTCTAATACTGCCTGAAACATTACCAAATCCTAGTACACACTCCTCTCCACTAAGCCTCTCTTTCAGTGTTTGTACATTTAATCGTACCCTTTGTAGTATTGAAATATAGGATTCCTATAACAAGAAACCATTTTCATCAATAATAAATTGTGCTAGAAATATTTACTACAGGTGCTGGCTGTTTAGCTCAGTGGTAGAGTGTCAGCCACACCTGTGGAAGTCCTGGGCTTGATTTCTGGTCAGGGTACACAGGAGAAGTAACCATCTGCTTCTCCCCTCCTCCTCCTCCTCCTCCTCCTCCTCCTCCTCCTCCTCCTCCTCCTCCTCTTCCTCCTCCTCCTCCTCCTCCTCGTCCTCCTCCTCCTCTTCCTCGTCGTCCTCCTCGTCATCGTCGTCGTCGTCCTCCTCCTCCTCCTCCTCCTCCTCCTCCTCCTCCTTCTTCTTTTCTCTCTCTCACACTCTCTCTTTCTCTCCAGTAGCAATGGCTCAAATGGGTTTGAGCAAGCTGGCCCTGGGCACTGAGAATGGCTCCATGGCCTCTCCTCAGGCACTAAAGTAGATTGGCTGCTGAGTAATGGAGCAGCAACCACAGATGGGCAGAGCATCACCTGGTAAAGGGCTTTCCAGGTGTATCCCTGTCGGGGTGTATGTGGGAGTCTGTCTCTCCTTCCTGTCTGAGCAGCTATACTTGAGTATAAAGCCTGGCACTGCCTAGAGCTTGGCCTCAGTCCCTGCCTCACAGGCCTCTTTCACCTTGAAGTCTTTGACACATTGCACTGGTCTTGATCCCTTTGCCTGACTGAACTAGGCTCCACCAATCAGGTGCACTTACAGTACACTTTGACTTAGGAGCTGCTGACAAAACAGCCAAAGTTGGGGGGCATACCCACTCTCTCTCTTTGACTAGCCCTGGCAGTCACAGTAAAAACAAGATCTAGTTCTCATCAGAGAATCAGCCAGGGTGCAAACTGCAGATTGGGTGCATGGGGACTGACAACAGTAGGGGCTTCTTCATTAGAATAGCTCTCAAGCTTGGTTTTGGCCATTGTTTCTGGTAACTTAACCTCAAACTTCATTCTTTCGACATCCTGACAACTCTGAATTACTCAAAATTTTATGAATTAAGTCATTTTCCAGTTAAATTAGGCAGAGGCATTTTGTGTTGCTCATAATTAAAAACAGTGTCTGCAACAAATGCATGAATAGCTGTAAAACACCATATGAAGATAAGTGACATAACAGATATTCATTCTTCCTAACTAATAGTGTGGACACTTGACCCAATTTCAGCTTAGGCAATATAAAGTATATGTTCTTGGGACTTCTGGGAAAGACTTTTCACTCCTTTCTAATGAAACTGAGGTATGGGAATAAAAATCTTTTTGGTCATTTGTCTCCAAACTTTACCCTTGGGATGCTGTCATGTGAGAATGAGTTGCATGAGATCTGGCAGCCATTTTCAACTATGGGAGATATGTTGCCCACACATTGGGGATTAATTACAAAGCTCAAGATTGTAAAGAGCCCTGATCCTTGATGACAGCACTGAATTTCCAAAATGAACTTGAGTTGCCCACTTCCAGACTATCAGCTAGATGAAAAATAATCATGATTTGGGACATTAAAAATCAGGTATTTGTCACTTGCAGCTGAACATACCCTAATTAGTTCAAGATCTTTTAGTATCTTTAAAGCAGGTTTGAGAGGCTAGGTGGAAGATTTTGATGTAAGGAACTCAACTATATGACCTTATCTCCAATTATAAAACTACCACAAATTATTGATGACATCCCAGATTATTGATAATATTAGAGAGAGAAGAAGGAAGAAAGACAAGGAGAGAGAGAGAGAGAGAGAGAGAGAGAGAGAGAAACATATTTTTTTATCCCACTCATTTATGCATTCATATTGATTCTTATATTTGCCCTGACCAGGGATTGAACCTGCAACTTTGGCATATTGGGTCAACACTCTAACCAAGTGAGCTACCTGGCTAGACTAGATATTTTTAATCCATGAAAATTTATGGATAGTTCATTCTGCTAGTGTTTGAAGTCTTGTTTCATTGAGGTGCTCTTTGGGAGAATATTAAATCACCCAAACTGGCATAGATCAAAGTAACTTTATATATCAACCCTGGAGCTTTATGCTCATAGGACAGACACCCAGATACTTATCATGTCTGGTACTTGGGATCTCTTAACAAACTCATGGCTAACTTCCAGTTCTTATGCTGACATCCTATGTCTGTCATCTCTACTCTAGACTCTGCTGATCCCAGGGAATATACAAGATAGAACAATTGTCCCACTTGACATTATTCTGCATTCTTTTACATTCATCGTCTCAGTTTAGCCTCAAAAAGGCTTAATGAGGTAAGTATTATTTCTTCAATTTGAAAACAAGGAAAATAATGTTCCAAAAGATTAAATCATATGCCTCAAGACATAGCTGGTGAGTTGTGGTGAAGCAATTCAAATTAATGCATTTTCTTCTACCTCAGTGGTTCTCATAGCTGCCCATCAGAATAATCTAAGGAGCTTTAAAAAGTATGAATACCTGGGTCCCAGCCAGAAAGACTATGATATAATTGATTTGAACAAAAGCTTGTACAATGAGATTTTTTAAATAGCTCTATTGAGGTCTAATTTACATAGCATGAAATTCACCCATTATAATTGTAAATTTAATTATTTAAAAATACACTTGAGAATTGTGCAGTCATTACCACAGTCTAGTTTTAGACCATTTCCATCAACCCCAAAAGTTCCCTCCTTCCACTTTGCAGTCAATCCTTGCTCCTACCTCTGGCCCCAGAGAGCCACTAATTTGCTTTACATCTCTATCAATTTTTCCTTGTGGACATCCATATAAACCACATGTGGTGGTTTGCATCTGGTTTCTTTCACTTTTCATAAGATTGTTGGGGGTCATTCATGTTATAGCATGTTCTTTTTTTAAATTAATAAACAGCATTCCATTATATGGATATATCATATTTTATTTATCTACTCATTATTTGATGGACATTTGAGTTGTTTCCAATTTGAGGTTATTATGAATAGTGCTCCATGAACATTTACATACATGTCGTTGTGTGGACATATGTTTACATTTATACTAGGTCTATTTTTAGGAGCAGAATTGCTGGGTCATATGGTAAGTTTATGTTCCAAACTATATTCTTTTTCTTTCTTTTTATTTATTTATTTATTTTTAATAAATTTTTATTAATGTTAATGGGATGACATTAATAAATCAGGGTACATATATTCAAAGAAAACATGTCCAGGTTATCTTGTCATTAAATTATGTTGCTTACCCCTTGCCCAGAGTCAGACTGTCCTCTGTCACCCTCCATCCAGTTTTCTCTGTGCCCCTCCCTCTCCCCCTAACCCTCTCCCCCCCTCCCTCCTGCATCCTACCTCCCCCCACCTCTGGTAACCACCACACTCTTGTCCATGTCTCTTAGTCTCCTTTTTATGTTCCACCAATGTATGGAATCATGTAGTTCTTGTTTTTTTCTGATTTACTTATTTCATTCCGTATAATGTTATCAAGATCCCACCATTTTGCTGTAAATGATCTGATGTCATCATTTCTTATGGCTGAGTAGTATTCCATAGTGTATATGTGCCACATCTTCTTTATCCAGTCTTCTATTGAAGGACTTTTTGGTTGTTTCCATGTCTTGGCCACTGTGAACAGTGCTGCAATGAACATGGGGCTACATGTGTCTTTACGTATCAATGCCAAACTATATTCTAATGTGGACTATTTTACATTTCCGACAGTGATTGAGGGTTCCATTTAATTCTACTTTCTTGCTACCAGTTTGTATTGTCAATGTTTTAAATTATTAATTTGTATTTACCTAATGACTAATGATATTGATTATCTTTACAAATGATTATTAGCCAATTATATATCTTCTTTGGTGAAATGTCTGTTCAGATTCTTTGTCTATTTTTTTATCAGATTGTTTATTTTCTGATTAGGGACTTGTAAGAGTTCTTTATATATTCTATAAATAAGTTTTATATCATATATATGATTTGCAAATATTTTCTACTGGTTTTGACATTCCTTTTCATTTACTTATTAGTGATTTTTACAAAACAGCTTCGTATTGGCAGAAAAACAGACATATAGACCAATAGAACAGAAATGAGAGCCCAGAAATAAAACCACATGTATATGGGCAAATAATTTTTGACAAAAGAGACAAAAACACACAATGGAGAAAAGAAAGCCTCTTCAATAAATGGTGCTGAGAAAATTGGAAAGCCACATGCAAATTATTGAAACTTGATTACAGTTTGTCCCCCTGCACAAAAAGTAATTCAAAATGGATTGAAGACTTAAATATAAGATCTGAAACAATAAATTATATAGAAAAAAGCATAGGTATACTAAACTTATAGATCTTGGCTATAGAGAACATTTTATGAATTTGACCTCAAAGACAAGGGAAGTAAAGGTAAAAATAGTTGAGTGGGACTATATTAAACTAAAAAGCTTCTGCACAGCAAAAGACACTGACAACAAAACAAAAAGGCAACCAACTAAATGGAAGAATATATTTGCAAACAACAGTTTTGACAAGGGGTCAATAGTCAATATATATATAATTCAACTCAACACCAAACAAACAATCTAATCAAAAATGGGGAGAGGACCTGAATAGACATTTTTCCCAACAAGACATACAAATGGCCAACAGATATATGAAAAGATGCTCATCTTCACCAACCATTAGGGGAATGCAAATCAAAACTACAATGAGCTACCTCACAACCTGTTAGATTGGCTATTATCAACAAGACACATAATAACAAGTATTGGAGAGGCTGTGGAAAAAAAGGAACCTCATTTATTACATTGCTTTACATTCTTGGTAGAATGCAAACTGGTACAGACACTATGGAACTCAGTATGATAGTTCTTCAAAAAATTAAGCATAGAGTTACCATATGACTCAGCAATTCCTCTTTTTGGTATTTACCCAAAAAACTGGCAAACATTTATTTGCAAAGATATACAGAACCCTTTGTTTATTGAAGCATTATTTAGAGTGGCCAATATATGGAGACAACCAAAGTGTCGTGGGGGGTTTTTTGGTGTTTTTTTTTGGTGGTTGTTGTTGTTTTTAGTGAGAGACAGACAGGAAGGGAGAGAGATGAGAAGCATCAACTCATAGTTGTGGCACCTTAGTTGTTCATTGATTGCTTCTCATATGTGCCTTGACCGGCAGTTGGTGGGGGGCTCCAGCTGAGCCAGTGACCTCTTGCTCAAGCCGGTGATCCCACACTCAAGCTGGTGAGCTCACACTCAAACCAGTGACCTCAGGGTTTCAAACATGGATCCTCAGTGTCCCAGGTAGACACTCTATCCCCTGCTCCACTACCTGGTCAGGCCAAAAGTGTCCTTTGATAGAGGATTGGATAAAGAAGATGTGTTACATATATGCTATCAAATGCTACTCAGCTATAGGAAAAGATTAAATACTGCTATTTGCGATAATATGGATGGACCTTCAGAATATTATGCTAGGTGAACTAAGTCAGTCAGAAAAAGCTAAGAACCATATGATTTCACTCGTATGGGGGATATAAAACTGAGACTCATAGACACAGACAACAGTATGGTGGTTACTACAGGGAAGGTGGTTGAATGGGGATAATTAAAGGTAAAAAAGGCCAAATATATTGTGACAGAGGATGATTTTACTTTGTGTGGTGGGCCTATAATGCAATATATCACAAAAATCTGCACTTGAAACCTATATGATCTTATTAACCAATGTCACCCCCAATAAATTTAACTTAAAAGTAATAAAATGTTTAAAAAATATAAATATTTTTAGTATTGAAGTATAAAATATCAATTTTTCATTTTATGGATTGTATGTTTTGTGTCTCATCAAAAAACTGTTTTCTCAACCCAAGGTCATAGTGGCTTTCTTTTATGTTTCCTGCTAGAATTGTTATCATTATAGCTCTTACATTTAGGTCTTTGATTCATTTTGAGTTGGGTTTTAGTATGTTGTGAGGTTTCCCATATGGATATCTAATTGAGCACTATTTGTTGAAGAAAATACCCATTTTTTTTTTTGTTTGTATTTTTCTGAAGCTGGAAACGGGGAGAGACAGTCAGACAGACTCCCGCATGCGCCCGACCAGGATCCACCTGGCACGCCCACCAGGGGCGACGCTCTGCCCACCAGGGGGCGATGCTCTGCCCCTCCGGGACGTCGCTCTGCCGCGACCAGAGCCACTCTAGCGCCTGGGGCAGAGGCCAAGGAGCCATCCCCAGCGCCTGGGCCATCTTTGCTCCAATGGAGCCTTGGCTGCGGGAGGGGAAGAGAGAGACAGAGAGGAAGGAGGGGGGGGGGGTGGAGAAGCAAATGGGGACTTCTCCTATGTGCCCTGGCTGGTAATTGAACCCGGGTCCCCCGCACGCCAGGCCGATGCTCTACCGCTGAGCCAACCGGCCAGGGCCAAAATACCCATTTTTTAATTGAATTGTCATGGTATCTTGAAAACATGCTGGAATGAATGAATACTGGCATTTTAAAAGGTCCCCTGGTACAGACAAAGTTGAGATACAAGCTGCCTAAAGGCCACTAGGTTTCTTCTGCCCTTCCACTCTACTTTTATACGAAGCTCTGATAATGTCCTAAAAGCTAGAATACTTTTCTAGCCTGATGAGAGTCTTTGTGATTATTCCCTAAGGTTTTTGCAAGAACTGTCACTATCTATCTGGACAGAAACCTCCTTAGAGAACAGACTATAGAAAAGTGATCTTAAACCTAGAAACAACCATAACCTGGCCTTATAAAGCTGTTCTATTATACTCTGCACGAGTCACAGGTAGGTCTGCTTTTCCCATTAGACTCTGAGCTGTTCAAAGGTAAGGACTGTGTTTTAATAATAAAAACATCATTACCAGCTACCATTTTTAGCACCTGTTGTGTTCTAGTGCTGTGCTCAATACTTTATAGATATTATCTCATGTAATCATTATTTTCCAAGACTCTTTTCACAGAGGTTAAAGTAATTTGCCCAAGGTCACACAACCAGTAAATGACAAAGCCGGTATTCATATCCTAGAGAGTTACCAAACCACAAAAAAATAACCCAATAAGGATTACAAAATAGTCCAGCTGCTTGCAGGAAATGGCTTCGAGTCCTGCAACCTGTTGTAGAGAGACCAGTAACATAACGATAGCATGAAAAATGTATACGCTGTCAAACGGGTGAGTGGGAGAGGAGGGCAGGCACCTTGGGCTTGGGTGGGTTGGGTCTCTGCATTTGGTAGCATTCATAGGCTTTGTTTTCATTTTCTGTTGTGTTTGAAAGTTTTACCTTCCTGTGGAGAGTGGTGGTTTGTTTCATGTTTTATATGGCTGGTTTACTGTACTTTTGACAATTTCCCCCCCTCTCTTGACAACTGTCAGTATTGATCTTTCCTCTGGAATGACAGTCTATTACACTAGACTTTGGAGAGGTTTACGTTCCTGTTCACTAGCCATTCACAAATGCATGAAGCTTTGTGTTCCTCTATCACTACTCTAACAGCCTCTTCATTATGAAAGATGATGCCTATGCCTATGTAATTCCTTACACTCCTGCTCAGACCATATCCTCCCAGGTGAGACCATACCTTTGCTTCACTCAGAGATAGGGCCCACCTGCTACCCTTTGTCAATTTTAGGTTAATGACTATGTTTGTGAAGTTGGGGTTGCTTGTAGCAAGCAGGCAGCCTAGACAGGGACAGTAACACCCACACCTGCTCTATCTGGATGGCTGGTGCTGCAACCCTCTCTAGTACTGACTTTCAGACTGCCCCTGTTGCCCACCTGACCCAGTGGCCCCACCTAGCGCAATCCCACACTGGCTCTGCACAGAGAATCTGGACCGATGCTTGGGAAATTGCAAGTTTTTAGCTCAGCCATTCATAAGATAATGCTAAAGCTATTGCAGCTGACGCCGCTCAGTGACTATCTACAAGCTATCTACAAGTCTGCCAGCCTGCCCTCCAGCTCATGTAAGTAAAAGAAAGCATTTCAGTCTAGCATTTTTGTTTTTCAATGGAAAGCATGAGGCGTGACCCTTACCACGAGTCACAGCTCTAGTAAGGAAATGGCCTGTCTTAAAAGTCAACCTTCATTACCTAACCAGGTGGTGGTGCAGTGAATGGAGCATCAGACTGGGATGCAGAGGACCCAGGTTTGAAATCCCAAGGTCGCCAGTTTGAGTGTGGGATCATAGACATGACCCCATGGTGGCTGGCTTGAGCCCAAGGTTGCTGGCTTGAGCAAGGCATCACTCGCTCTGCTGTCACCCCCCCCCCATCAAGGCATATATGAAAAAGCAATCAATGAACAATTATGGAGCTGCAACAAAGAATTGATGCTTCTCATCTTTCTCCCTTCCAGCCTGCTTGTCCCTAATTTTCCCTTTCTCTGACTCTCTCTCTGTCTCTGTCAATTAAAAAAAAGTCAGCCCTCATCAACTCAATTAAAAAGCAATTTAGCCTGACCAGGCGGTGGCGCAGTGGATAGAGCATTGGACTGGGATGTGGAAGGACCCAGGTTCGAGACCCCAAAGTCGCCAGCTTGAGTGCGGGCTCATCTGGTTTGAGCAAGGCTCACCAGCTTGGACCCAAGGTCGCTGGCTCCAGCAAGGGGTTGCTCGGTCTGCTGAAGGCCCGCGGTCAAGGCACATGTGAGAAAGCAATCAATGAACAACTAAGCTGTTGCAATGAAAAACTAATGATTTATGCTTCTCATCTCTCTCCATTCCTGTTTATCACTGTCTATCCCTCTCTCTGACTCACTCTCTGTCTCTGTAAAAAAAATAAATAAATAAATAAAAAAGCAATTTAATGTACTTTATATATGTAACATGTGGGAGCACCCATAGGTCTTTGGTAGTCAGCTCTGTTTTTTTGAAACAGATTTGTTCTAACAAATTGTGAATTTACTAGTCACTGTGAGCACTTGCTACTTAGAATTCTTTAAGGCTAATGAGTTGGTCATACATTGGGTATACAATAACTATGGTTAGATCTGGATTCTAGACTCTTATCTATCGAAAGCCAGGGCAAAGCTCAGCCTTTTCCTTGACCCTAGATACTCAGAATTTTATGGAGAGGAATGAAAGAAACACTATTTAGTCAAGAGCCTGTGTTCTGGTCCTAGCCCTGCCATTCTTGAGCTGTGTTACTCTGCTCAAATCACTTAATTTCAAAAGCTTTAGATCTTGTGTTTGAAATTAGGACTAGATTTGTATTTCCCAATTGTTGTTCTATACAATGCAAACTTACAAATAAAACTGGGATCAGTGATCTACTACGTTGGGGAGTCTTCTTTAGGAATCTGTCTTGTCCACGTGGCTATCCCCTATGCTTCCTTCAAAGCCCTCCTCTAAACGTCAATGCTCTGTGAAGTTCACCCTCATGCATCTTCAGCAAGAGAGTCCATCCCTTCACCTTTTCTTCTATTTGATTTTCAAATTTTTCTACTATAGTACTCATCTTATGGTACCCATTTTATTTTCACATATGTCTATTCAGGAATAACTTGAACTCTGAAAGATTGGAATCTTGTCCTATTTATCTTTGTACATGTAAGACTCATGTATGACCCATAGTAGGTGCAACATAAGTGTTGATATGAATAACTAATAACTGTTATTGATTAACTGGAGATGGGTTTACACTTAGCTGTGCTCCTGTAACCACTTTTGTTGGTCATCCATGTACCTTTCTTCCTTCTCTTTCTTGGGACAGAACTTCTCCCCAATTTCAATTATGTAATCCTGGCAGGGCTGCCATTCATAGAACCCAGCCCTTTGCCTGCAGGAATAGCCATGATGTGACCCAGCTTGGCTGACTCTTACTATCCTCCTTTCCCCCTGCTAAGGTAAGGGGTGCATATGTCCCAAGTTAGGGCCACCATTGTTCTTCTCCAAGATTTATTTTATTGTTGTTCATGGGTTCTTTATCAAAATTTGTTTTTATGGTAATTAATAATTTAAACCATGTAAAACCATCGTTACATAGAGCTACACATTTACGGGCAGTTACTAAATTTTATGTGTCAGTGATAGAACTAAACACAAATATTCAACAAAAGAACCATGATTCTCATGTTTATACACCCACTTATTATGTGCGCAGTTAGTTGTGATATTGACTTTTTGGTGTTACAAACCTTGTTAGGAACTCATCCATCACATTTTACCTGATTCCTCTGTACTGTTTGTGTTTTTTGACCATTGCTTATTCCTTGCGACTCCACCTTGCTCTGGTTTCTGTGACAAAGCTCTCTGCTAGGTCCTTTCCCACCCTCAGGCCACCCTCGCTCACCTCCTGCTGTCTTCTTTTTCTCTGGGGTTTATTCTCGGGTGAAGAGAGAAAATGCCTTGCCTTTTGGGTCACAGAGATTGGATGACATGAATCAAGCTGCTGGTGGCCATATTCCATCATCTGTGGACATGTGTTTTCAGCAGGAGAGAGTGAAGCCAGGCAGAGGTGCACAGAGGGGACGGACAGAGAGAAAGTGAGAGAAAGCATACGAGTGGGAGGGCCTTGATAGTAGCAAACCCTTTAAATCTAGCAATTGCACTCCCTTTGATTCTGTTAACCCCCAGTGTCTTTCTAACATACCCCCCCCAGTAGTTAGTGATTTAAATTCCCATATTCCCATTAATTGCAGGCTAACTCAACTAAAACACAACTCTAACCCATCTTTTAGCTTATATCATTCTAGAACATGAGTACAAGAATGGCTTAGCACAACGACCTTAAGACAAAGTCCAGGGTCTCAAGCAGGGAGGAAAGATTCCAGGGCCCAGAAATGTATTTTCCAGACTACCAGGAAACGTGCTCATTTTGCAATAATTCTTTGTTCTTGGATGGATTTATAAAAATCAGTCTATTCCTTGCCTCCAGCATAGCCCTCTGAGAAACCTGCAATCCTTCAGAAGGATCCCTATATTTGGATGCTGACTCAGACCCCCCCCCCCCACAATTTCTTTTCCCAACTAATTTAATTCTGCAGGCCCTACCGATGACTGACAGTGTTCCAGATTGGGAGCACTGTAACTGAAGGCAGCAAGTTGCCTGCTGTTATTTTCTGCTTTGTTCCAGTTTAATTGCTTTTGTACATGTGCCTATTACATGAAGAACTAAATGAAAACTCTAAGGGACTGAAAATAGCACTTCAAATAGCATTGAGTCCCCCTCAGAGTCTCCTATCCCACTCTGTAGTTGGGCAGGTGTTTTTCAGCAGAAGGAAAGATTAAAAAAAGTTATCATGGATCTGGGGAATATGATGGCTACAATTTCACCTTGCCTATGCCACCCCCTCTAGAAAATCTTCTCATTAAATTGACAGGTTCCCATCATGAAACCCACCATTAAAACACTTTATATTTGGTGATGGCAAAGAAAATAAAAGCTGTGTAAAAATTCACAAGGTAAAAGTTATTTTCTCAGTTGAATGGAATTAGTTTTGTGTGACGGGAAACTTTGATAATAGATATAGTACTGTGGTATTTTTATATTGTCACAAAACTTCCTCAATGTTCAAGAAATAATGGCCATTATGGTTAATACATAGGGTGGGGCAAAAGTAGGTTTATAGTTGTGAGTACGCAAAACACGGAGTTTATTCTTGTATTATTTTCCATTCAAACAATTGTAAACCTACTCTTGCCCACCCTGTCCTGTGGATTGGTCCACTCCTGGCCCTTCTTCTTTATTCTGGAAAACAGCAAGGGGGTGGTCCCACAGGCTGTTTCAGGAACAACTGTGACAACAGGCTATCTAAAGGGTTTGGCCAATGGAAGGGACTTGTTCTTGTTTGTATTGTCACCAGAATCTAAGAGTCTATTTCATAATGGAGCAAATAGAGAGGAAGCAGAAGACAGGGGTATTGAGAAAAACTCATCCAAGCTTCTAGATCAAGCCATGCCTGAAAGGCTTGACTTTTCATTTATATGAGCCAATAAATTGCCTCTATTTTTATTTGTTTATTTTGTCACTTGCAATGGAAAGAATTCGAATTGATGCTGATCATTTTACTGTTTGGGTTCATCCTCTAATAAAAAGAATCTTTCATAAAACTGTGAGGAACGTAAACTACATCCACCTTCACCTCCATGCCCAGACCTCTCACTTCCCAGCTTGTCCTTCTGCTGCTGTTTGGGTGACATCTGTGCTAATGTTCCTAACCCCACCTGGGTTCAGTTCTAAAACAACTGCTGGCTTGATTTTCTTCAAGGAGCAATTAGAGGACAAAGCATAAAACAGAGGTTCTCAAAATGTGTGACCCCGGTGCCAGCAACATCAGCACTACCTGAGAACTTGTCAGAAATGCAAAATGTCAAGCACCATTGCCAATGAAATGATTCAGTTTTTCAAATCAGAAACTCTGGGGCTGGGGCCCAGAGATGTGGTTTCTAGCCAGCTCTTCAGAGGGTTCATTCAGATGCCAGCTTGAGGCTGTTCACAATCATCATAGACTTCGGAGCAGATACAATTCACATTTATTAGGAGGAAATTTGATAAAGAAATAGTAAGACTAGGATGGTATCTTATCAGGAATGTTTTACAACACAAAGGCTGCAAACAAGTTTCAAGTGGTACAGTAAGTCAAATGCAACATTTTATAATTGTGGTGACCAAAACAGGGTTAGAACTTAATGGGGCCATGTAACTTTCTGCACATTGATACAAGTAAGCTGGAGGGGGTAGGGGAGGAGTAGGGGGAAAGGAAAGATTTGGATATTTTTCCTCCTGTGGAAGAAACTAGTTGTAAAGCAGCAATTTCATAACAAAATTGATTTCCTAGGCAATCATATTTTGATATCATCTTTGGTGGTTTCAGTCTAGTAATTTTGACAGTCTTAGAACTAATCATTTGGTTTTGGTGAAAAGCAAATTTCATTTCTGTTGTCGCAGCAGCTTATCCAGCAGCATCCTATCTTCTACTGCTGCCTGTGGTGAAGAAACTCCTGATCTCTTTTCATCACGGAGGGTGCTTTGTGGCCTTCCTCACTCAATGTATCACTGCAGTGGAAGGTATGGTTCATTTCTGGACAGATATTCAAAAGAGCCCATGTATTTTAGCAAAACATCCACCCATCCGAGCCTTAGCATTCATAGAGAGTGTGAAGCTGAGTGAGGAATGAAACTCCCTTGGCCAGGGCTGCCTGCCTTGTCCCAATCCAGCCATATTTCTAGATAGGGTTGCTGCGGTGGTGGCATTATCTCCATACTCAGGAACGGTCCTCAGGATTAGCCAGTGAAAACACAGTCTTAGCCAAAGCCGAGAGAAACAGCTAATCCAGTCCCAGTGCCAAACCACAGTGGCAGGTGGTGGCAGCAGGACCAGGTGCTGGGCAGCAATTCCAATGGACTCGGCAGCACTGTCCAATTCTGAGACTCCTTCCTGCAAATCCAGCCTCACCTCTCAGGTTTGGAAACCCCAGCGGAAATAAAGAGTTTCTACAAGGCGCTCCCTAAGCAGCACTAGTTGGCTATTCCTCTGAAAGATGTCTGTGAATGACTAAACGTTCATCCTGTCAGGTGTGCTCTGTCCCCATCCGTCTCTTCCTCTGTTGCCAGATCATTAGTTGGTATTCAATAATGCTGCTTTTGTTAAATGACTAGTGAGTGAGGTAAGGCTCTAGAATGAAAGCCAATGTCACACACACACACACACACACACACACACACACACACACACGATGTTTTCTCAGCCATGAATTTTATTATTTATTATTTTTAAAAAACCTACAGCAACAAAATTGAGCAAGAGAAGCTTGCTTTCTCCTTTGCTGCATCATTCCCCCAGGTCAGCACACCTAGAATAGAATCACACTGCCATCCAACACTTTTGTCCATCAAGACTTCAACTGGCTTTTCACTCCTACTCAGGTGTGGCAGCAAGAACCCAAAAAGTATTGCCCATGGGGCAGACCTGAGCCCAAATGCTGGCTCTACCACTTATTTGAATAATCTGCTATCCCCTACCATTTGATCAGTATTGATTGAGCACCTACTAAACGCTGGCACTGATATGACCACTTGGAATTTGTCAGTGAAAAAAAACAAGGGTACTTGCCCTTGTGGAGCTTACATTCTAGCAAGAAAAGATAAACAACAAACTTAATGAATAAGAAAATTTATACTATGTTATAAAGTGGTAATTGCCGTATATAAAAACAACAACAAAAAACCCCATAGATCAAGTCAAGTGGATAGAGTTATGTGTGGTAGGGATCAGGTTGCCATATTCAATAGGGTACTTAGCAGAGCCTTCAAGAGCAAAGATCTAATGATAAAAGACTGAGATGATGGGGGTGGCTGGAGGAAGAGTGTTCCAGGCATAGGGCACAGCTAGAGCAAAGGTCCTGAGGTAGGAGTATGCCTGGTGAGTTTGAAAAAGAGGAAGGAAGCTGGAGTGCTTAGAGTGGATCAAGCAATGGAGACAGAAGTAGAAGAGGAGGTCAGGAGATAAAGGAAGGGTGAGATTAGTTTGGTCACCAGAAACAAATGTGAGGACATTAGCTTTACTTTAGTGACATGGAAGCCATTGCATAATTCTAGGCAGAGGCTAGGTGATTTGACCTGGGTTCTAAATGAGTCACCCAGGCCACTGTAAGGAGAACAGTCTGCAGGGGGCAGAATCCAGGAGAGCGATGAGGACGAGCGGGGCCCGTCTGGCAGCAGGGGCCGGAGGGAAGCGGTTGAATTTGGATATATTTTGAAGGTAGGGTGCTAACATGATTTTTGATGGATTGGATGTGGATATGAAAGAGGATGACTCTGAAGATTTTGGCCTGAGCAACTGGAATACTGCAACCACCATCAACTGAGGTACAGATGCTCTGTGAGGATGGACTGGAAAATGCATCCTGTGCGACCTGGGGCACGGTAGGCACTCACTGCATGTCCTTTTCTTTCTAACAGACTTTGAGTTAGTTGCTTTGCTCCTCCCTCCTCTCATTGTTTTCGATGGGCCAACATAGCTTTTTTTTTTTTTCTTTATGAGCGACAAACAGGAAGGCAGATGAGAAGCAATCATAGTTGTTCATTGATTGCTTCTCATTAACTGGTTGTGGTGGTGTGGTGCAATGGATAGAGCATCAACCTGGGATGCTGAGGTCCCAGATCCGAAACCCCGAGGTCACTGGCTTAAAGCCCAAGGTCACTGGCTTGGCTTGAGTGTCCTCTTCCCCTGGTCAAGGCATCAACATAAGAACCAACATAGCTTCTTTAAGCTTTAGTCTTTTCATCTTCAACTCGGGGTCAGTGGAGCCAGAAATTGTGCTGAGGATTACACAAGAGGAAGGAAGGAGGCATTTTACCAGGGCATGGAACACAGTAAATGCTCAACAAACGCCAGCTTTCATTAAGTAGAAAGAAACACTTAGCAGGTTGTGGGGGGCTTCTGCGTGGCTGATGCTGGCGTGCCTTCCTACTTCCTATTCCGGTAGCTCCATTAAAGGCCTAATGAAGCTTCTCAGACACTGGCCCAATTAAGTCACTTAGCTGCTCATAGCCAATGGTTCTCAGCAGCTCATATGTTCAAGGCCAGCCTTTTAAGCAGAGTCTCCAGGCCCATCACAGTCCCCTCCCACCTCAGCAGCAGTCACTCCCCACCACTTACGCTACGTTTACATCAGACCACGTGTTTCTCTCCCCAGGCTCCGTGTGCACATCCAGGCTGCAGAGTGCGTCCCACTCCCGCCGTCCTCCAGCATGTCCCCTTCCCTCCTCCACTCCCAGTGCTCGGGGATGTTCTGCTCCTCCTGTAGGACACACACCACAGGCCAACGCCTCTGTAACACTTTCTGCTCCACCAGAGTTCCTTTTCCTTTGGTGTGCTATGACTTGGAGTGCACGTGTGTATCTGGTGATACTTCCTGCACACCACAGAGCAGGAATGATATTAAAATACTTAACAGTTGATATAGCCTGGACATCAACCTATCAGATCAGACTCCAGCCATCACCAGCCTGTGGATGACAGTTAAATATCGGCCTTTCCATCCATGTCTCCTCCTCTTATTCCAAGGTCCCATAGGCTGGAGACCAACACTTATTTATCTCCATACGCCCAAAGAGTGTCAGACATGTACTAGTCTCTCTTTAGATATTTTCTGAATAAACACTCAAATGGAAAAGAGAAGCAATGGCTTCCTCTGAAATTGCCTCAGCGCTGTCACTCAGTGCTGCCTGGATCAAAGGCCCCTTCCCCCACCTTGCCCTGTGGTTCTAGGAAGCTCTCTCTCTCCTTCCTCTTGCCTGATGTTCTGTTTCAATCAAAGACATTCAGAACTGTAAGTGTCTCTCCCAAGGCAAGTTCTCACAAGTGGCGAAGCCAAAACCCACAACATCCTCCTCTGCCATCCGTTCCAGAGAGTGCACTTGGCCCTGGTGCCCAGTGGGGCACATGTACGGGGCAGATGGAGGTTGCCTCAATGTCCTGCTTCCAGCTCAGCTCAGCTTTGGCAACTTCCGTTGCCCGCTTTTTCTCACTCGTACATTCACCTTTTCTAGCCCAAACTTGAGAGTGGGTTTTTAAAAATTTATTACCTCCTTGTCAGGAAAAACAAGCTCTAAATAGGCCAAAGTAAATTGGCTGGGCATTTGAATAAATGATTATTTTTCCTAAGTGGCCTCTCATACATAGCCAACATCTACAATTTTAGCCAAAAAAATAATAGAGGGAAAGTGAGAAAATTTAGATTAAAGAGGGTTGGATAATTGACAGAATCCCCCAAAGTTCAGGCTGGACAAAGCCCGGGAGATCAGCTACCTTATGGTTTTTTGTATTCCGAGGAGCCCCGGGCACTTTCGGCTGCCCCTTCAGAGGAAGTCCAGGCCTCCATCGCCCCTCAACCACCTTCTATAAGGTTCTGTGTGTTTTGCATAACAGTTTACTTAAATAGAGAGTTTGGGAATTTAAAATGCTTACAAATTACTGTCTGAGCCCAACCTACACATATTACAAACGAGGAAGTCCAGAATGAATGAAACAGGTGAGGCTCCCACAGGGGCTCCCAAAGCAAATTGATGATGGAGCAGAACTCAGTTTCAAGTCTTCCACCTTAGACGCTTTCCCCTCGGCACCGGGCTGCCTCACAGTATCACACAGGTTCTTGTCACTTGCCCACTATTCTTCTTTTCCCTGTATCTTCGGCAAAGGGACTCTCTCTCCCCTGCTACAGGCGGCTGGCGTGTGGGGTGCTGCCAGAGCCTCTGATCCCCAAGCAATGCGTGATAGTTCCAGAGCTGGACACACAATCCAAGCAGGGCCAATCGGTCCTTCTTAAGAATGGCAGTGACACAGGGAGCAAGAGAAAATCCCGTGTGACTTGGAGCTTTTGGAGGCCCTGTTGCAATCAAGGGGAAGGGTTTATCTGAGAATGAAATTGACACAAAAGAAAGCAAAGCAGCAATGGAGAGAGATGAAGCCTATTTCTGGAGACAGTGTTTGAACCCTTGAACCGGCCATATCTACAGCTCATGCAACCTCTGGACTTTTCAGTTATTTGAGTCAATATATATATATATTTTTTGACTGAGTTTCTGTCTCTTGTTGCAAAATTGTCCTAACAAAGTAACTTTTATTTATAGAGCTTTTACAATATACCAAGCTCTTTCTGTTACCCCAGGTCACAGATGTGAATGGGGCCATACTTCCTCATCCCAGAACGGCATCACCTTCCTCCTAGCCAACAGCTGGCCACGAGGATGCATGATACCCAGAAGGGCACAATATACAAGGGAGACTTATTTACTAAACAGATATTGATTGAGAAGCCTTGAAGTGAAATTCCAGTTTCTCACGCACTTGACGTGAACCCACAGTCTAGTGGGCAGGAAGGTAGAGCGCAGGTTTTCCTGCTTTGAGGGAGCCAGCTTGAGATTGTGTTTGATATCTTGCCATCACAATAAAGGGAAGAATGTACATGTATCAGCCAAGTTCTAATCAGGAAAATGGGAGGGTCTAATCAGGAAATCATGGCAAGGACTGACCACAGAGTGGACTTATTCAGGGAACTGGTTACACAGGGGATGGAGGAGCCGAGAAGCCAAAGGTGATGGCATAGAACACCAGAGATTAACAACAATAGGAAGCAAAGGTCATCTTCTAGAGCTGGAAGGACAAAAAGAAGGGATGGTATAATACAGGAGCCCAGCAGCCTTCCACCAGGTTACCTGGTAGAAGCTACAAACACAGTGGGTCTCTCCGGTGGGAATTAGAGACAAGGAGGAGACTCAGCCACCACTGGAAACAAGGGAGAAAGACAGAAGGCAAGGGAGGGAAATGGAAAACCCTGGCTTCTTTCTTTTTCCCATCTTCAGTCTAGCAAGAACCAAAACATGTTCACAATGATTCATCGCAGGAATACATAGATGGGGGCATATGATAATAGTCCTGGAGCTGTTTGCAACTCTTCACAGGGTTGAAATAGAAATGGTATTTCAGCAAAGCCAGGGAAGAACAAAGTCCTTCTCCAGAATTCAGAGACTTTTTCAAGCTTTGCAAGTTTTTGTTTGGGAAAATTATGTTTTCTTTCTTCTTTTCACTTTCACATTGAGCAGACACTTACTACTGAGTTACATCAGCCAGACCCTGGAAAAAAGCAGTGGGTGTTCAGAGCAGCCGCGTCTCCAGAAGCAACTAAGCTAGGCTTTTGTTCTTCTCCTGTTGTGGTCTGGGTGGACATGGTCCTGGTGATTTCCATTAAGCCAGTCGAAGGGATAAACATTTGTCAGTAGGTCCACCCTTCATGGTTCTGAGTCAGCGGATAGGTAATTAAGAGAGAGACAGGCCATCCATGAGAACCAACCTCACTGACAAATTTTAAGAAAGGGGATAGAACTTCCTGAAATTCCTTGGTCATCTTCTCTGCCTTGTTTTATTTTTCCATGGAAGGTGTCAGGCCAAGAAAGCCAGAAGTTCATTGAGCAGTTACTCATTTATTGGTCCTTTATTTAGTCCAGCCCTAATTTGTTATGGTTTGCTTCCTAACAGCGTTGGTTTACCAAGGAAATACTGTCTAACCTTTGTTGATACTGGGAGGGTCTGAAGATCATCAAGTGGAAAATTGAAATTTAATGGGAAATGAGTCTTAGGGAGAAATTGAGACATCTTCTTGTGTTTTGCAAAGTGTTGCGTGACTTCTAACTGCTTAATTATAGTGCTATTTACTCACCAAACATTTGTTGAGTAATCTGTTAGTGTCTTCTTAGTTTTACCTCAGAAAACAAAACAGAGGAGGGCAAAACCATGATAAATCTAAGTAATATCAGAGTTCCTTGCTGTATTTGTTCTTTTCAAAAGACCACTGAAGTCTATGCAGTTTTTTGTTTTTTTTTAATGTCAAAACGTTAGGTGAAGGAGATGTTTTTCTAATTCAAACCCACAAGAGGAGGATATTACAGAGTGGACAGAGTGCAGACTCTGAAGACAGAATTAGATTGGACTCCCCATTCTACCATCTGATAGCTTCTTGGATATGGTGAATCACATCTTTTCTGAATCTCGATTCTCTCATCAAAAGAATGGGCATCACAATAACCACCATGTAAGAGAAGAATTAAAGAAATATCTAACACATTAATATTCTGTTGGGAACATAAGTACTCACATAATTGTGAATGTCAGTACCATTTATGCAATATCCTCAGACATGTCTCATTGCCAAACTGAGCTCATATTATTTATCTTTAGCCCAATCTGAAAACTTTCTCCCTTGGGTCCCTAATCAAGCTAACCAGGCATACATGTCCTGTCCTCTCTGATAAGACCCCTAGCTCTAGACATTTTGTGATCTCTTTCTTCCCTTCTCTCACCCTCAAATAACCTATGCCATTGTGCTGTTCTTGGTTTGTATAAATGACCTAGTATAGTGAGTAAGCTCTCAGAACATACTTGTTGAATGAGTAAATGAGTGATCTAGCTGATCTAATAAATAAAACCATAGCCTATATGCAAATTTGTCACTAATCCTAAGTGCCTTATGTATATTTTAGGAAGGGACTTTAGAAGCAATTGCAAATAACCCAAAGGAGGATTGATAACTGTGGGGGTTCTCACATTAGAATGTGGGGACAAGGAATCAAGTAAATCCTTTTGGGAATGGTTACTTGGGGTGTTATTTAAATCAGACCCTCAAATTACACTCTGTAAAGAATTATTCTTTGCATTTATTATAAGAAGTATAATAAATAGATAGTTGGATGGTTTTAAGATAATTACTAGGACTGACATAAGCTTTTTAAAACATTGCATGAAGTGCCTAACTTGTGGTAGCACAGTGAATAGAGTGTTGACCTGGAATACTGAGGTCATCAAGTTCAAAACCCTGGGCTTGCCCAGTCAAGGCACATACTGGAAGCAAGTACTACAAGTTCATGCTTCCAGCTTCTCCCTCCTCTTTCTCTCTCCTCTCCTCTCTCTAAAAATCAATAAATAAAATCTAAAAAAAAATTGCATAAAGCTTGTTTCTAAAGTCAGAGTGTCTCACATTAACCTATACCTATAATAGGACACATATCACTACAATTTACGTGAGGAGTAGGGTGATAAATGTGTTCAGGCCTCCTTGTAATACTGGTAGGACACCACGCCAAAGCCTGGACTATAGCCTTGTCCATGCAACACTGCTGAGAGATAAAGATAGACCTAAACAAATAAAGATGAATTCTTGAATTGAGTCTTGAGGAATAAGTAGATATTTACCAAATAGACAGGAATCAGAGAAAAATTATATGGACAGGGGCAAATTAACAATGGTTAAAAGAGGAGAGAGAAGTAATCCAATTGCATAAGGAACCTCAATTTTTTTCATTGTGTCTGAAATACAAATGAAAGGGAGAGAGAAAGGGGACAAGAAATTTGATTAACAAGAGTTAAGAAGGGATGAGAACATAGGCCTGCATTCCGTCAGTGTAAACTTCACATTTAAGGTGGTGTACTGATTGAGGGCTTTTAAATTGAGCACCGGTACGATGAGATTAATAGCATTTTAGAGACAATAACCTGATGTCATCATGCAAGATCAATTAGAGGGAGCCCGGTCTAAAGACTTGAAGATCAACATATATTATAAAATCACTTCATTTATCTAGACTTGGTAAAGTTGGAGTAAGCTGGTAGCTGAGTGGGTGGAAAAAGAATACAATTCCAAGATTGGTAAATTTATCAGTCAGTTTCTAATTAGGAGACAGAAACCACACAATTAATTTGAACGGGAAAAGTTTAATGTAAAAAATTATTACCTACAAAGAGAATAGGTGATGAGGAATTGGCTAGTAAGAAGTAAAATCTCTAAAGAATATAGAAACAGCAGATATAAAAAACAACCACATACCCTAGGGCTGAGATGGAATACCCAAGGAAGAGAAAAGTAATAGATCTAATTAACAAATCAAAATTGTAATTTTAAAAACATCAACAAAATAGACAACCCACTAGCTAACTTGATCAAGGAATTAAGAACAAACATACAGGCCCTGGCCGGTTGGCTCAATGGTAGAGCACTGGCCTGGTGTATGGAAATCCTGGGTTCGATTCCCGGGCAGGGCATATAGGAGAAGCGCCCATCTGCTTCTCCACCCCTCCCCCTCTCCTTCCTCTCTGTCTCTCTCTTCCCCTCCCACAGCCAAGGCTCCATTGGAGCAAAGTTGGCCTGGGTGCTGAGGATGGCTCCATGACCTCTGCCTCAGGTGCTAGAATGGCTCTGGTTGCAACGGAGCAATGGTCAGATGGGCAGAGAATTGTCCACCGGTGGGCATGCTGGGTGGATCCTGGTTGGACGCATGTAGGAGTCTGTCTCTCTGCCTCCCCGCTTCTCACTTCAGAAAAAACAACAACAAACAAACATACAAATTAAAATGATGAGGTCATTATTTAACCATTGACACAGAAAAAAATTAAAAAAAATTATAAGAAACTATTTTGAAGATCTCCTTGCAAACAAATTTGAAAATCTTGATAAAATTGTTTCTTAAGGAAATTCAGATTACCAAATTTTATGCTATTAGATTTAAAAGTTTAAACAGACTAATTTATACAGAAGAGATAACAAGCATTAATAAAAAATTAACCCACACCAAAATGTTACCATGCCCTGTTGGGTTCATAACTGATTTCTACTAAATCATCCAAAACTAGATTATTCTAATATTCTGTAAATTTGTCTAGAACATTGAAAAGAAAGAAACAATGTCTAATTTTATAAAGCAAGTATAACAATATATATAAATTATATAAAGACTATACAGCTCTGGTTGGTTGGCTCAGTGGATAGAGAATCAGCCTGGCATATGGATATCCTAAGTTTGATCCCTAGTCAGGGCACACAGGAGAAATGATCATCTGATTCTCTCCTCTTCTCTTTTCCTCTTCTCTGCCTCTTCCCCTCTTGCAGCCAGTGGCTCAGTTAGTTTTAGCCTCGACCCTGGGCAATGAAGGTAGTTTGGCTGGTCCCAGCGTACCAGCCTCAGGTGCTAAAAATAGCTCTGTTGATTCGAGCAATAGCCCCAGATGGGATTGTCAGGTGGATCCCGGTTGGATCACATGTAGGAATCTGTCTCACTATCTCCCCTCTTCTCACTTAAAAAAGAAAAAAAGAGAGAAAAAAGAAAAAAATCCACAGGCCAATATTACTAATGAATATTAATGTCAAACTTCTAAATAAAATATTTTCATCCTATCTGGGATTGAAAAAAATATATTGATTGGAATCTTTATAAAGGAATGGGAGAAGTTAAGGCAACCAACAAATAAAATATTAGCAAACATAATCCAACACCACATTAAATATAATAAGTAAAATATATTCAAAGTATGAACAATTTCTATACATACTGGAAACCTTTGACCAAATTCATCATCCATCCTTTTTTTTTTTATTCTATTGTGCATATGTACAACTGCTTTTTTGTTGTTGTTGTTTTTTGTTTTTGGGGGTTTTTTTTTTGTATTTTTTCTGAAGCTAGAAACGGGGAGAGACAGTCAGACAGACTCCCGCATGCGCCCGACCGGGATTCACCCGGCATGCCCAGCAGGGGGTGATGCTCTGCCCACCAGGGGGCGATGCTCTGCCCCCTCCGGGGCGTCGCTCTGTCGCGATCAGAGCCACTCTAGCGCCTGGGGCAGAGGCCAAGGAGCCATCCCCAGCGCCCGGGCCATCCTTGCTCCAGTGGAGCCTCGGCTGCGGGAGGGGAAGAGAGAGACAGAGAGGAAAGAGAGGGGGAGGGGTGGAGAAGCAGATGGGCGCTTCTCCTGTGTACCCTGGCCGGGAATCGAACCTGGGACTTCTGCACAACAGGCTGACGCTCTACCACTGAGCCAACCGGCCAGGGCCTTATTAAATTTAATGCAGTGACATTGATAAATCAGGGTACATATGTTGAGAGAAAACATCTCCAGATTATTTTGACTTTTGATTGTGCTGTATACCCCTCCCCCAAAGTCAAATTGTCTTCTGTCACCTTCTACCTGGTTTTCTTTGTGCCCCTCCCCTCCCCCACCCCCTCTCTCCTTCCTCGCCCTATCCTCCCTCCCCCTACCCCCCCCCACCCCTGTTGCCATCACATTCTTGTTCATGTCTCTGAGTCTCATTTTTATGTCCCATCTATGTATGGATTCATATAGTTCTTAGTTTTTTCTGATTTACTTATTTCACTCCGTATAATGTTATCAAGGTCGATCCATGTTATTGTAAATGATCTGATATCATCATTTCTTATGGCTGAGTAGTATTCCATAGTATATATGTACCAAAGCTTTTTAATTTACTCGTCCTCTGACGGACACTTGGGCTGTTTTCAGATCTTCGCTATTGTGAACAATGCTGCCACAAACATGGGGGTGCATTTCTCCTTCTGGAACAGTTCTATGGTGTTCTTGGGGTATATTCCTAAAAGTGGGATAGCTGGGTCAAAAGGCAGTTTGATTTTCAGTGTTTTGAGGAATCTCCATACTGTTTTCTACAGTGGCTGCACCAGTCTGCATTCCCACCAGCAGGGCAGGAGGGTTCCCTTTTCTCCACATCCTCGCCAGCATTTGTTATGTGTTGTTTTGTTGATGAGCGCCATTCTGGCTGGTGTGAAGTGATATCTCATTGAGGTTTTAATTTGCATTTGTCTAATGATTAGTGATGTTGAGCATTTTTTCATATGCCTATTGGCCATCTGTATGTCCTCTTTGGAGAAGTGTCTATTCATTTCTTTTTCCCATTTTTTGATTGGATTGTTTGTCTTCCTGGTGTTGAGATTTACAAGTTCTTTATAAATTTTGGTTATTAACCCCTTATCACACATAATGTCAAATATGTTCTCCCATTCTGTAGTTTGTCTTTGTATTCTGTTCTTATTGTCTTTAGCTGTGCAAAAGCTTTTTAGTTTGATATAGTCCCATTTGTTTATCCTGTCTTATTTCACTTGCCCGTGGAGATAAATCAGCAAATATATTGCTCCGAGAGATGTCGGAGAGCTTACTGCCTATGTTTTCTTCTAAGATGCTTATGGTTTCACGGCCTACATTCAAGTCTTTTATCCATTTTGAGTTTATTTTTGTGAGTGGTGTAAACTGGTGATCTAGTTTCATTTTTTGCAGGTAGCTGTCCAATTTTCCCAACACCATTTGTTAAAGATGCTGTCTTTACTCCATTGTATTTCCTTACCTCCTTTGTCAAATATCAGTTGTCCATAGAGCTGTGGGTTTATTTCTGGGTTCTCTGTTCTGTTCCATTGATCTATATGCCTGTTCTAATGCCAGTTCCAGGCTGTTTTGAGTACAATGGCCTTGTAGTATAACTTGATATCAGGAAGTGTGATACCTCCCACTTTATTCATCTTTTTAAAGATTGCTGAGGCTATTCGTGTTCTTTTTTGGTTCCATATAAATTTTTGGAATATGTGATCTATATCTTTGAAGTATATCATTGGTATTTTAATTGGTATTGCAGTGAATTTATAGATTGCTTTGGGTAATATAGACATTTTAATGATGTTTATTCTTCCTAACCATGAGCACGGTATATGCTTCCACTTGTTTGTATCTTCCTTGATTTCTTTTATCAATGTTTTGTAATTTTCTGAGTACAAGTCTTTAGTCTCCTTGGTTAAGTTTACTCCTAGGTACTTTATTTTTTTGGTTGTAATAGTGAAGGGGATTGTTTCCTTAATTTCTCTTTCTGACTGTTCTTTGTTGGAGTATAAAAATGCCTCTGATTTCTGAGTATTGATTTTACATCCTGCCACTTTGCTAAATTTGTTAATCAGGTCCAGTAGTTTTTTTTACTAAGACTTTAGGGTTTTCTATATACAATATCATATCATCTGCAAATAATGATAGTTTTACTTCTTCTTTTCCAACTTGAATGCCTTTTCTTTCTTCTTGTCTGATTGCTGTGGCTAGGACTTCCAGGACTATGTTAAATAAGAGTGGTGAAAGGGGGCACCCCTGCCTTGTTCCTGGTCTTAAGGGGATTGCTTTTAATTTTTGCCCATTGAGTATGATGTTGGCTGTGGGTTTGTCATAGATGGCTTTTATCATGTTGAGGTATGTTCCCTGTATTCCCATTTTGCTGAGAGTTTTGATCAGGAATGGGTGCTGGATTTTTATCAAATGCTTTCTCTGCATCTATTGAAATTATCATGTGGTTTTTCTCCTTCCTTTTGTTTATGTGATGAATCACATTGATTGATTTATGAATATTGTACCAGCCTTGCATCCCAAGAATAAATCCCACTTGATCATGGTGCATGATTTTTTCCATATATTGTTGGATCCGGTTTGCTAATATTTTGTTGAGAATTTTTGCATCTAAGTTCATCAGGGATATTGGCCTATAATTTTCTTTCTTTGTGTTGTCTTTGCCTGGTTTTGGAATCAGAATTATGCTCGCCTCATAAAAGGAACTTGGAAGTCTTCCTTCCTCTTGAATTTTTTGAAATAGCTTGAGAAGGATAGGAGTTAGTTCTTCTTTGAATATTTGGTAGAATTCACTTGTGAAGCCATCAGGCCCCGGACTTTTCTTTGTTGGGAGTTTTTTGATAAATCTTTCGATCTCATTTGGTGTAATCAGTCTGTTTAGGTTTTCTGATTCTTCCAGATTCATTTTTGGAAGATTGTATGTTTCAAGGAATTTGTTCATTTCATCTAGGTTGTCTAGTTTTTTGGCATACACTTTTTCATAGTATTTTCTTACAATATTTTGTATCTCTGTTGTGTCAGTTGTTATTTCTCCACTCTCATTTCTAATTTTATTTATTTGAGTCCTCTCTTTTTCTTGGTGATTCTAGTTAAAGGTTCATCACTCTTATTTACCTTTTCAAAGAACCAGCTCCTAGTTTCATTGATCCTCTCTATTATTTCTTTAGCCTCTATGTCATTTATTTCTGCTCTGATTTTTATTATTTCCTTCCTTCTACTACATTTGGGCTTTACTTGCTGTTCTTTTTCTAGTTCTTTTAGATGCAGGGTTAAGTTGTTTATTTCAGCTTTTTCTAGCTTCTTAAAGTGCGCCTGTAGTGCTATGAATTTTCCTCTCAGTACTGCTTTTGCTGTGTCCCATAAATTTTGAGTTGTATTGTCATTCATTTCTAGGAATTTTTTCATTTCTTCTTTGATCTCATTCTTAATCCATTCATTATTTAACAACTTGCTATTTAGTTTCCATGTGTTTGAGAATTTTTGAACTTTTCTGTTGTGGTTCATTTCTAGTTTCATGCTGTTTTGATTAGAGAAAGTCCTTGATATGATTTCAATCTTCTTAAATTTGTTGAGACCACTTTTGTGCCCTAACATGTGGTCTATCCTAGAGAATGTACCATGAGCACTTGAAAAGAATGTATATTCTGCTGCTTTAGGGTGAAAGCTTCTGAAGATATCTATTAAATTGAGTTGATCTATTGTTTCCAATAAGTCTGCTGTTTCTTTGTTAATTTTCTTTCTTGAGGATCTATCTAGTGATGTTAGTGGGGTATTGAAATCCCCTACAATTGTAGTATTGCTGTTGATCTCACCCTTTAAATCTATCAAAATCTGCTTTATATATTTAGGTGCTCCTATATTAGGTGCATAGATATTTATAATAGTTATATCTTCCTGTTGGATTACTTCCTTTATCATTATGTAGTGGCCTTCTTTATCTCTTACTATATCCTTTGTTTTAAAGTCCAATTTTTCTGATATAAGTATTGCTACCCCAGCTTTTTTTTTTCATTTCTAATTGCATGAAATGTTTTTTTCCATCCTTTTACCTTCAATCTATGTGTATCTTTTGTTGTAAAGTGTATCTCTTGTAGACAGCATATGTATGGGTCCTGTTTTCTTATCCACGCAGCTACCCTATATCTTCTGATTTGATCATTTAATCCATTTACATTTAAGGTTATTATTGATATGTAGTTGTTTATTGCCATTTTATTCTTTAAAGCTGTATTCCTTTTTTGCTATATTCTTTTCCCACTTTGATCTGTTTACAACAGGCTCCTTAACATTTCCTGCAGCATTGGTTTGGTTGTAATGAATTCCTTGAGTTGTTTTTTGTCTGGGAAGCTTTCTATTTCTCCTTAGATTCTAAACAATAGCCTTGCTGGATAAAGTAGTCTTGGTTGTAGGTTCTTGTTCTGCATTACTTTGAATATTTCTTGCCATTCCCTTTTGGCCTCAAGTGTTCTGTTGAGAAGTCGGATGTCATCCTTATGGGGGCTCCTTTGTAGGTGATAGCTTTTTTTTCTCTTGCAGCTTTTAGTATTTTCTCTTTATTGCTTAGCTTTGGTATTTTCATTATGGTGTGTCTTGGTGTAGGTTTCTTTGGGTTTCTCTTTAATGGAGTCCTCTGTGCTTCTTAAACTTGTGAGAGTTTCTCCTGTGTTAATTTAGGGAAGTTTTCAGCTATGATATGATTGAACAAAGTCTCTATCCCTTGTTCTTTTTCTTCTTCTTCAGGAACCCCTATGATGCGGATGTTATTTCTCTTCATGTTGTCACAGAGCTCTCTAAGAGTTTCCTCAGACTTTTTGAGTCTCTTTCTTTTTTCTTCTCTGCTTTCATGGCTTCATTCCAGTTGTCCTACAACTCACTGATTCAATCCTCAGCTCTATCTATCCTGTTTTTAATTCCTTCTATTGTGGTCTTTATTTCTGATATTGTATTTGTCATCTCCAACTAATTCTTTTTTATACTTGCTATTTCTTCATTTAGGTGTACATAATGACCATCCATTGTTGTTCTAAGATCCCTAAGTATCCTTAAAATCATTATTTTGAACTCTGCAACTGGAAGTTTGATTATTTCCATATCACTTAGTTCATCTCCTGAAGATATTTCTCTTGTGGTTTTATTTGGATTGCACCTTTTGTCTTCTCATTGTCTGTGTTTGGGTGTTTTGTTTGTAGAGTTGGTTGAGTCTAGGCTTGGTGTTGTCTACCTCCAGTTTTCAGTTGTGTTATTTCTAGATCTTCTTGAGTTGGTATCAGCTATTATTTGTAATCCACTTTTGGATTTGGGCAGCTTTGTAGTCTTGATTTGTTTGTTTTCTTAACAGGTGATAGTCTTGTTTACTGATCTCAGCAGGAGGCTTCCTTGAAACTGTATCCAGGAATGTGATGGGTGTAATCTGAGACTCTGAAGGCCTCTTCCACCAACTAATCTCTCTGGAGGCAGGGTGTTTTCTCAGCTCAGTGTCAGTAGGGGGAGGTGTATCTCAGATTTCCATGGAGACCTGAGTTACTGCCCCTCCTCCCCACTTCTTGTTTTCAGCTGTGTCTTGTTACACTGATTGGAGCTGGAGAGATGTCCGGAGATCTCTGATCTGGAAGCAATTCAGTACTGTTTTGTGGGGAAGGATCAGTCCCTCCCCCAGCTATGGCTGCCTCCAGCACAGATGAGTCAGCTTTTTTTAGGTCGTCTCCTGCATTCCTTAGCCCCTCACAGTCTGTCCCTCCCTCTTTCCTTTCCACCTGGGAGATAAGGTGGTCTTTTCAACACACCTCGCTCCCTGGTCGCCAGGCAAGTCATCACCCATTCTTGATAAAAACACTCAAGGAACTAGTAATTGAGGGCTAGTTTCTCAACATAGTAAAATATATATACCTTAGTCCTAAAGCTAGTATTCTATTCAATGGGGAAATGCTAAACCTATTTTCTCTTTCTTAAATTGAAGTGACACTGATTAACAAAATTATACAGGTTTCAGGTACACAATTCTACAACACATCATCTATACACTACATTGTGTTTACTATACCACATCAAGTCTCTGTCCATCATCACTTATCCCCCACCCTTCCTCTCCCTGGCAATCATCACACTGTTGTCCAAATCCATGAGTTTTTCCTTTCTTTTTCTTTTTTGTTCAATCCATCCATTCCCTCCACCCAGCTCCCAATCCAGGAGCTGTCAACTTGCTCTATACCTCTGAGTCTGTTTCTATTTTTCTTGTTAGCTCATTTTGTTCATTAGATTCCTCATATAAGTGAAATCATGGAAATTTCTTTTCTCAGACAAGCTTATTTCACTTAGCATAATACTCTCCAGGTCCATCCATGCTGTCTCAATAGGAAAGATTTCCTTCTTGTTTTCACTGCTGAGTAGTATTCCATTGTGTAAATGTACTGCAGCTTTTTTTATCCAGTCATCTACTGATGGACATTTGAAATGTTTCCAAATCTTGGCTATTGTAAATAATGCTGCAATGAATTTAGGGGTGCATAAATTTTTTCAAATTAGTGTTTTGGGTTTCTTTGGTAAATTTCCAGAAGTGGAACCACTGAGTCATAAGGCAGTTTCATTTTTAAATTTTTTAGGTAGCTCTATACTGCTTTCTACAGTGGCTGCAACAATCTTCATTCCTACCAACAGTGCAAAAGAGGTTTCCCTTTTCTGCATACCTTCATCAACACTTACTGTTTGTTGACTTATTTTGATAGCCATTATGACAGCTGTGAGGTGAATTTCATTGTGGTTTTAATTTGCATTTCCCCAATGATTAGTGATGTTGAAGCATCTTTTCATATATCTATTGGCCGTCTGTATGTCTATCCAGGTCCTTTGCCATTTTTCTTTCTTTTTTGAGAGAGAGATAGAGAGAGAGAGACAGAGAAAGGGACAGGGAGAGAGACAGACAGGAAGAGAGAAATATGAGAAACATCAACTGATAGTTGCATCACTTTAATTGTTCATTGATTGCTTCTTATACATGCCTTGACTGGGATGGGAGGGGACTCAGGCCAAGCCAGTGACCCCTTCTTCCAGCCTGCGACCTTGGGGTCATGCCAGTGACTTTTGAACTCAAGTCAGCAACTGTGAGATCATTTGATGAACCCATGCTCAAGCCTGCAACCTAGGCATTTTGAACTGGGACCTCAGCATCCCAGGTTGATGCTCTATCTACTGCACCACCACTGGTCAGACTCATTTGCCCACTTTGAAAATAGAATTGTTTGTTTGTGTTTTGGTGTTGAGTTTTATAAGTTCTTTATAAATTTTAGATATTAACCCCTTATCAGATGTATCATTGACAAATACATTCTCCCCTTCAGTGCATTGTCTTCTCATTTTTTTGATGGTTTCCTTTGCTTTGCAAAAACTCTTTATTTTGATATAGTTTCATTTGTTTTTTTTTCTTCTGTTTTCCTTGTCTGAGGAGATATATCAGAAAAAAAAATAGTGCTGTGAGAAATGTCTAAGATTTTACTGCTTATATTTTCTTCTAGAATTTTTATGGTTTTAAGTCTAACATTTAAGTATTTAATCCACTTTGAGTTTATTCTTATGTATAGTGTAAGAAGGTGATGTCCTTTCTTTTTCTTTCTTTCTTTCTTTCTTTCTCTCTCTCTCTCTCTCTCTCTCTCTCTCTCTCTTTCTGTCCAATTTTCCCAACACCATTTATTAAATAAACTATCATTATCCCATTGTATGTTTTTGCTTTTTTTGTCAATTATTAATTGACCATAAAGGCATGAGTTTATTTCTGGGCTCTATTCTGTTCCAATGATCTGTATGTCTGCTTTTATACCAGTACCATGCTGGGGTTTTTGTTGTTGTTGTTGTTTTTTGGGGGGGGTATTTTTCTTAAGCTGGAAATGGGGAGAGACAGTCAGACAGACTCCCGCATGCGCCCGACCGGGATCCACCCAGCACGCCCACCAGGGGCAACGCTCTGCCCACCAGGGGGTGATGCTCTGCCCCTCCGGGGCATCGCTCTGCCATGATCAGAGCCACTCTAGCGCCTGGGGCAGAGGCCAAGGAGCCATCCCCAGTGCCCGGGCCATCCTTGCTCCAATGGAGCCTTGGCTGTGGGAGGGGAAGAGAGAGACAGAGAGGAAGGGGGGGTGGAGAAGCAAATGGGCGCTTCTCCTGTGTGCCCTGGCCGGGAATCAAACCCGGGTCCCCCGCATGCCAGGCTGACGCTCTACCGCTGAGCCAACCGGCCAGGGCCCATGCTGTTTTGATTATTGTGGCATCATAGTATAGTTTGATATCAGGTAGCATGATTCCTCCAACTTTGTTCTTTTTCAAGATTGTTGTTGATATTCAGGGTCTTTTCTGATTCCATATAAATTTTTGGAATATTTGTTCTAGTTCTGTGAAATATACCATTGGTATCTTGATAAGAATTGTCTTGAATCTATAGATAACTCTTGGTAGTACAGACATTTTAAAGATGCTAATTCTTCTTATCCATGAACATGGTGAATGCTTCTACTTATTTGTATCCTCTTCAATTTCTTTCTTCAGTGTCATAATTTTCCAAGTTCAGGTATTTTACATCCTTAGTTAAATTTATTCTTAAGACTTTTTTTTAAAGCAATTGTGAATGGTATTTTTTTCTTAGTTTCCCTTTCTAGTAGTTCATTATTGGTGTATAAACTTGCAACTGACTTCTGGATATTTATTTTGTACCCTGATATATTAATTAATTTATTAACCAGTTATAGTAGTTTTGATGATATTTATAGGATTTTCTATAGACAGTATCATGTCATCCTCAAATAATGACAGTTTTGCTTCTTTCTTTCAATATGGGTACCTTTTATTTTTTCTTCTTGTCTGATTGCTGTGGCTAGGACTTCCAGAACTATGTTTAATAAGAGTGGTGAAAGCAGACATCCCTGTCTTGTTCTCAGTCTTAATGGAAACACTTGTAACTTTTGCTTATTGAGTATCATGTTGGCTGTGGATTTGTCATGTATGACCTTTATTACATTGATGTATGTCCCCTGTATCCCACTTTGCTGAGAGTTTTTACCATAAATGGGGATGGATTTTATCAATGCATTTTCTACATCTATTGATAGGTATTTTTATTAAGATCAGAAACAAAGCAAGAATTAAACATTGTACTAAGTGTATTAACCAATGTAATTAGACAGAAGAGATCATTAGAGGCATAAGAATGGCAAAAGAAGAAGTAAAATAAACTTTAGTTGAAAATTATCTGAGTCCTCTTTGAAAAATCCAGGGTTATCAATGATAAAACTAACTCAAACAACAAAAAAATTCAGTAAAGTAGCAGGATATAAAATTAACATACAGAATCAATAGCCTTCATATATAAAACAGCAAACAGAGGACATAATGGTAAAGAACATCCCATTTACAACAGCAGCAATGAATATTAAATGCTTAGAAATATTTTAACCAGAAATGGGCAAAACCCATATAAGGACAATTTTGAAATGTTTCTGAAAGACAGAAAAGCATACTGGTACAACTGGAAATCTATTTCCTGTTCGTGGCTAGGATGACAACATTTTAAAAGAGTCAATTCCCCCTAAGTTAATTTATGAATTCAGTGCAACTCTGATAAAAATACCAACAAGTTATTTTATAGACAAGTTGATACTAAAGTTCTCGTGGAGAAACAAACATGCAAGAATCACTAGGAAGCATTGAAAAATAACACCTATAAGGAGGAACTAGCACTACTACACATTAAAAAAATAATATAATATAAAGCTCCTATAATTAGAGTAAGGTGATAAGATACCTGAATGAGTAGACAAATACTATAGGCCAATGGAATAAAATATATAGTTCATAATTTGACCCAAAAACATATGACATCTCTCTGTGTTACTTTTGAAACTTTTCTGTAAGCCTAAAGGTAGTTCAAAATTAAAAACACACTAACACCACTTAGTCATTGGGGAAATGCAAATCAAAACCACAATGAGATGTCACTTCGTGTCTACGAGAATGGCTACACTCAAAGACAAAAAATAAGTACTGGTGAGGATGTAAAAGCAATTGGCACCCTCATTTATTACTGGTGGGAGTAGAAAATGATGTAACTTCTGTGGAAAACAGCTTGGCAGTTCATCAAAAAGCTAAACATAGAATACTATGCAAACAGTTTCACTCCAGGATATATATCCAAGAGAACTGAAATCAAATACTGTCACAAAAATGTGTACGTGAATGCTCACAGCAACATTATTTGTAATAGCCAAAAAGTGGAAACAATGCCAATGTTCATCAACTGAACAAACAAAAATGTGGAAAAAAAGTAGTATATTCATAAAATGAAATATTATTAAATAAAAATAAAAGGAATGCAGCACTGATACATGTTATAGCATAGATGAGACTTGAAAACATTATGTTAAATGAAAGAAGCCAGACACAAGGAAGGTGACATATTGTGTGAATAGGCAAATCTATAGAGACAGAAAGCAGACGAGTGCTTGTCAAGGAATGGGGGTGTAGAGATTGCTAACAATTACACAATTTCTTGCTGGGGTGACAGAAATGTTATGAAATAAGTGATACATTGAAAAATCACAGAATTGTATACTCTAAAATGGTAAATTTTACGTCAATTTTATCTGTATAAAAATTTGAATGAACCTCCATATGAATAAGAAGCAGTGTGCCTGCCATCTAGCAATTTTTTCCCAAAGGAAGAGCTCACTTTGCGCAGAGCAGGCAAAGAAAGCTGCATTTTCAGAAGAGGGGTGATACTAAATTGTTCAGTGGTACAGTCTACAGCTCTGGCTACTCAGCTTCCACATGCATTCTTCACATATTTAAACTCCCATGCACTTTGAAAACAGAAATTCCTGTATAAATGATTTCACAGGATTTGCTTACATTCTTATATCTTTTCCCCTGTCTTTTCTCTCTGAAAACAACTCCATCTGAATTCCAAATTCTTTTGGATTCCCAGGGGTGGCTCTGCATCACTGCCACCACACAAGAGGAAGGGAATGGAGACTGACTGTGGATCTTCTGTCTTTAGTGAAACTAGTCAAACAGAAGAAGAACCGAGTGGGGTAGATAATATGGGTGAGTGGCTTAAGAAACGCCTGGATTTTTTTTATAGGTTCAGCTCTTCCGTTTTTCAACTATCGTGGGCTCTGACTAAAAGGGGAAGTAGGAATTAGGGGTTTACTTATTTCTCTCTCTTTCCCCCCCCCCCCCTCATTTCTTGCCTCTACAAACGAAGTTTTTTGACAAGGCCAGACTATGGAGGAGTGGCAGGGAACACAGAGCCTTGGCTTTCAACTGGGATTTCTAGAATGGAGTGTTATCTGTATTTTTTCTACACACTGACTGGCTCAAAGACACTTTAAATTATTTTTTATATATTGATTTTTAGAGAGAGAGGAAGGGATAGAGACAGAGAAAAAGAAACATTGATCTGTTTTTCCATTCATTCATGCCGTCATTGGTTGATTCTTGTATGTGCCCTGACCAGGGATCAAACCCACAACCTTGACATGTCGAGATGATGCTCTTGCCAACTGAGCTACCCCACCAGGGCTGAAGATACTGTACTTATTTTGGAAACATTGGTCCTTTAAATCTTCCCTCTGCATGTTTGTCGTTGCCATTTCCCTGAGAAGCCCATTTGTACACAGGCCTGAGTGAATTCCCTCTGTGTCATTGAGTAATAACCTGATTGTCTGAGAACATAGTGAGGTCTGTCTAATTCCACATGAAACCCTTTAAAAGATCTGTGTCCAAATTAGGGTATATCAGGTGGCGAATGTTTCTCATAGGAGGGTGCTTTCCTGTGGCGAGGTAACACGCGGATGACGCTGGCACCCAGCTCTCTCACCAGAACTATCAGTGAGCCAGCCAGCTTGTCTCAGTTTCACAGACGTCCTAGTCCTCACAAAATGTGTGACAACAGAGAATCTTTATTCAGCACTGGCTCAGCTGTGAAAAAAAAAAAAAGGAAAGATTTAGTCATTTCTCACAATAACTGTTACCTCAGACGTGCTGTATTTTCAGATAGGTCAATTTAAGTGATTTAGCTTTCAATGATCCCTGTCCTAGTTAAGGGAATGCAATGTTTGAATATCCTGAAGTAAAATTCTCAACTATAGTTTTGTATGGATGAGAATTGGGTGAGTGGAAGGGTATGGAATTATAAACATTCAACTTCTATTTTAACCAAGACCTTCAATGAACTGAATTTTCCTCTTTGAGGAGAGGGATTGAAATGTTAAGAACTCATATCAAGGCTCTTCAAACAATTTCCAGGGCATTTCTTGGGATCACTTTGCCTTCTAGATTTTATTTCTGCAGAGATAGAACTGTTAGTCAAAAAGATAATGCTAAGAGACCAGAAAAGCCTCGGTTTTTTTCTTAAAGAATCAAGTGTGGTCTCTCTACTACTGTACTAAATAAAACATTAAGGAGAATTAATGCATTTATAAAAACTTTTTAGTAAACTTTTTCAAAGTTTTAATTGAGAAATATTTGTGTTATTGTTTAATTACATAATTCAGTTGATTTGGGCCATAACTTTCTCAGTTGAGACTTTAGGGGGATTCACCTATAAAGCTGTGTGTATACATGCCCTCTTTAAGAATCCCTAGAGATGTTTATTTGACTATACATCTCTGTCTTAAAAAATGTGGCATGTGATCGAGTTACTTTTATTTTTTCATTCAGTGAAAACACTCATTTTAAGACAGTGTTGTTTCAGTCTGGAAGCATTATTTGGCCCTTGATTTGTTTAGAGAATCTTTCCCTGGCAGCCCTTAATAAGCCACCATTTGACTCCCACTGGCCCAAATCCATCGATTAGGAGGCCCCTCTTGGAATTAATGGGGAAGTATAGGGTCATGAGAGAAAGAAAAGATGCAATATCCAATTCCCACCACCAATCCATTGGTCTAGGCTTGTCTCACGAGCTCTGTGATTAATCACAATCTTCCACCTACTCTTTGTTTACATCTGACAGAGCCCCACTGAACAGAAAATAGCTAACGTAACAAGGAGATGCGAATTTGGCAGAGCCCTTCAATTAGAAGCTAATGATTAAATTCATTTGGTATTCTTTGTTCCATAATGACATTATTTATAAGGAATTCTTTTGGTGGGAATGTGGCTGCCTTGTATACTTCCAGCAACATTTCTCATCCATTATCACTAAATAATCTTTAGTTCTTGTAAATCCCTTAGCAAAGGCTTCTTATAAAAGAACTTAAAAAGGAATAAATCCTCTGAGATATTACAGGATTCTTGCTGTGTGCCTCCCACAGACTTGATGAGAATCTCTCAGCTTAAAGCCTGTAGATTGCTTTGAAGATCCAATCCATGATCCTGTAATTCAGGAGCAAAAAATAAAAAAATAAAAAATAGAAAATAAATTAAAAAGGACAGCCACAAAGCTAACGTCTGCATTGCTTTGCAATATTTTTGGTACAGTAAATGATGGGAGAGTAGAACTGTTTATTTGCAGCCCTGTTTTTTAGGGGGAATTTCAGTCTATCTCTTAGGTGCAAGGAATTAGAATTCACTTTGGAGAACATGGTTAGGGCAAACTTGGAAGACTGGGGTAGAGAAGGAAATAAGAAAGAAGTAGATAAAAAAAAATTTTTGACATCTATCTTTTATAATTAAGAACCCATTCATATGTTTGTCCATGTAAGCCTCTGAAATGTAGCCTGCTCCCTCCCGCCCCCGCAGAGGGCGGGTGTGAACACCTGCCACACACGGCTCCCTGCAGCTGCCAGTGAGCCCAGCTTCCCAAGGTATGGCCTTGCAGCTGCCAGAGCAGCGCCTTTCATGATTGCAGAGTCCCTATTTTTAATCAGACTCACAGGAAATTGTGGGCATCTCTTTTATTTACTTGGTTTTAAAATGTTTCCTGCATGAGTTTCTTTTTTCAGCAGAGAAAATAAATTGTAGAAGTTATCTGTGTACTTCAAAAACTTTCTCTGTTGGGTGGCTAGGCTTCTCTTTGTAACGTCTGTGGCAGGGGCCTTGAATACTCAACGCAAGTCCTGAGCCTTTCACCATCGTTTTCTACACGTGAATTTTTTTTCTTCACTGTAGAAGTCTCATAAATAGCCTAATTAATGGAATTTTACTGAGTGAATGTTGAACAATATCAAAGAGTTCTGTGCTGCAGCGCTGGTGTGGTTAGAGAAGGGCAAGGTCACTTCCTCTTCAATCTGCCGTGCAGAGTAAATCCTCATAATACCAAGTCGCCGAACGAAGGGTGAAGGTCAAGATTTTTAATGACTACATTTTATTAAATCTATAAGCCTGCTATAAAAGAAAAGAAACCTGCCGATTAACACTGACACGCTATCAATTGATTGACTGATTTCAGAGCTGTTAAATATAAGAAAAGTGCGCATCTTCAAATTGATGAAAATGAACCATTAGCACATAATTCTGTCCTGAGTGCTCTGTGTGCTAGCCCCTTCAGATGCTATAGCTGAAGCGTGGGATGTGGCTCTCATGTCAGGGAACTTGTGGTCCCTTGGGGGTAAATAGGACAATCGCAAAGGAACAAAAGGACAAACAGCCACCTAAACATAATGGACAGGACTAAATAACATGAAGAAGGGAGTCAGTGAAAATCTCATGAGAGTTATTTAGAAGAACAACAAAAACTGGGTGTTGAGGATAGTCCAGTGGATGGAGGAGAGCATTCTAGGGAGAGACAGAAGCTTTGATGTCTGTGAAAATGACAGATAATGATGTAGATGGTCAGACTCTCAACCCCTGCCTGGATTTATATGACTTTGGGCAACTTATTTGACCTCTTTTATCTTCAGTTTGCCCATTTGTTGACAGGAATTAAATTTGTTACTGTGGTTAGAATGTTACTCAATAGACAATCAGTAAGAATTAACTCAGAAAAGCAGTAATAATGGCATGGAAAGAGCTGAGTCAGCTAGAACAAGGGATGGATGGAGAGTCTGGAGGAGGGAGAAGTAGTGAGATATTGGGGTGGGGTGAAATTGCCCTGATTTCTTTACTGTGCCTTAAACATAGGAGCACAGATAGAGTACCAGGGCCTTTGCATGAGCTAGTTCCCTGGCCTGTAATTCTGTTTCCCTCGCTAGCTGTCTGACGTGCTTCTTCACATTGCCTTTTGGACTTTGCTAAAATGTTATCTAATCAGAGAGATCTTTTCTGATGACCCAACATAAAATGGTACTATCAACCTTTCCCTGTCACTTTCTAGCTCTCTTTTTTTAATTTTTAAAAATAGGTCTTACTACTTATTATTTTATATGCATATTTATTTGGCTAAGGGTGTGTGTGTGTGTGTGTGTGTGTTTTTGAGGTTGTAAGAGAACAGAGGTTTGATAGATAAGAATAATAAGTAAGAGTTATAATGGTTAGAAGACATGGGGACATCTGCATTGAAGGGGCTCAAAATATGGTATTTTGGCATAAGCATTATTTTGAGCTAAAGGCAATTAAGAAGCAGAAAATGAATCAAGACCTCTTTGCCTTCCTCCTAGCTGCTGAAAAGACGGACATAAATTTCTCTTTGTGAAAGTGCGCCCCCCTCCACTCCCCTATACCACGAGCAGAACAACCCTTATTGCTGGAGACGGAAAGTGGGGCTGCAGAAGCAAACCCTACAAAAAGCTCCTATCTTCTGTTACTTTTTCCCATATGTTTATTTACCTTCCTCAAATTTGCTGCCCATTAAAACTCGAATCCCCTTTTCTTTGTCTTGTCACATCGCCAAAGTTCATCACCTTTTGTTAAAACTGAATATAAGCTCCTAAGCCTAACTGCTTTTGGGGGTTTTCACTTCTTATCTATGAGGTCCCCTGTGTGCTTATGAGGGTGATTTCAACTGGAGAGTGTGCCGCGTGAGTTTTTAAAACATGTAATACCTGACTATTTAGTCAGGGGCACCGACCTCTTTTCCCTAGATTGTCAAATAGAAAAATGACAACAGCCAACACAACAATAGCCAGCTAGTATGAATAAATAAATATTATATCTATTTTTTTTGTTGTTAGAGCAACAAAAAATATAATGTATTTCTTTCTTGTGCCTTAAAATATTAGTAATTAGATTATGTGTGCCATGAGTTGAAAAAGGCTGAAAATCATTGTCATATGTAATAAATACTTTCTAGTGTTAACTGTCTTTCATCAGTTTAATTTATATGTCCCAGCAAATAAACCTAACAGGGTAGAAGATAAGTTTTTTCCTCTCCCTTTCAGCATAGTTAATACCATGATTAGATTCCACTTCCAAAGATATATAGTCTACATTTAAAAATAACAACAATAAAATAAAACCACAAAAACTCTGTAATCCTTTGAAAGCAGGAACTATGTCAAGTTTTTTTGACTTCCCTACCTGTGCATATCCTATTCTATGACTGAATAAAGAAGAGGCATCTCCCTGGATAGAAATACTACCTTGGAAAAATAATACATTCCCTTAGCCCATTAATTGAAACTCGTGGCTCTGAGATGTTGGGGTCTCTCACTGCATTAGGCTGAATAAATGTCCTACATATAATATCCAGGTCCTCATCTCTGAAGCCTGTGAATGTTGCCTTATATGGCAAAAGGAACTTTGCAAATGTAAGTAAATTGAGGATTTTAAAATGAGAAGATCAGTCTGAATTATCTGATCTAGGCCCTAAATATAACCACCAGATGTGCTTAGAAGAGGGAGGTAGAGAGAGATTTAAGGACGGAAGAAGAAGAAGCTAAAATGACAATGGAGGCAATCTGCTATACCGCTGGCTTTCAAGATGGAGGAAGAGGCCAGGGGCTCAGAAATGCAAAGAATGATGCTCTAGAGACAGGAAGAAAAGCAAGAAAATCAGTTTTTACTAGAGATTCAGGAGTGTGCCTGGCCTTTGATTTCAGCCCCGTAAAACTGACTTCAGACTTCTGATGTCCAGAACTGGAGAGAATAAGCGTGTGTTGTTTTAAGTCACCAGGTTGGTAATAATTTGTTACAGCAAACACAGGACACTAATACACTCACCACGGTGTCTTTGTGATGCTTTTCATAGACATCATACAGGGCCATCTGTTCAGGGTAATCACAGTTCAAGACAACAGAACTAGCAGCATCTTAGCAGATTTCTAATTTTGTTTCGGATGGAAGATTTTTTAATACTTCATTCCCTTAAAATGTTAAGTCTCTGGCCCTAAATTGTGGTTCTCATTGTTTTTCAGTTTGTCCTTGAGTAGGATAAGAGGCCATGTGGCCCAACCAATAGGAATGTTCTGAGTACCTACTATGCGCTTGTATTTGAGACATAAGGAACTTTTGACCATTTGGTCTAACCTTTACCATACTGGTAAGGGAGTGGGGATATGAAAGGACTTGTATATATAAGAAGTATACAAAGAAAGTTTTGAAAACCAAAATGACCTACAGATAGGTATTTTTATTGTCTAACACAGTGTTGGGCCCAAGTACAGGCTCAATAAACATAGTATTTAAATGATGTAGTCCTTGTTGTTAAGAAACTTAAAACTTAGTAAAAAAAATGTATACAGAAAAAATTTTTAAATAGGAAAATGTATTATAAAACACTGATAATTAAAACAATGTGATCTGATATAGGAACAGACAGATATTTGGAATGTGATAAATCTCCAAAAATAGAATAATAATTTGTTTTATAATATAAAGACCATTTTAAATGGTGGAGAAAGAATAGATATTTGAATAAATAATTATAATAAAATCAACTAATATTTTGGAGGAGAGGGCTCGAACTCCTACCACACACCTTGTGTGTGTTGTGTGTGCCCTTGAGTCAGCGCCGAGTCCGAGCAACCCTGTGACTGAGTGCTCTCAATGTTCTATTCTCAGCAGCCCCTCTCAGCTCCTGTAGACTAGTGTCTATGGATTCTGCCATGGAGCCAATTCATCTCATGTCTGGTCTTGTTTTTTTCCTGCTGCCTTTATTTTCCACAGCATTACTGTCTTTACCAAAGAACCCACACACCTTGTGCCCACACACCTTACACCTTATACCACACACACCTTACTTCACACACAAAGAACCCATATAACTTACACAAAAGAATACTGGGTTATAAATGGAAAAACACATGTTAAATTAATAGAAGAAAATACAGGTTAATGTTAATTTTATTTTAGAGTATAAAGATGCATTTAAGAACAATGCACAAAGAGAAATGACATGAATTTAAAATTTTATAATTTGATTACAACAAATTTTAAATTCAAAGTTGCATGTCCAAAAAGAGACAGTATAAATTCCAAAGATAAAGAATCTGAGAACTAGGCCCTGGCCAGTTGCTCAGTGGATGGAACATTGACCCAGTGTATGGACATCCTGGGTTTGATTCCCAGTCATGGCATACAGGAGGAGTGACCATCTGCTTCTCTCCCCTTCCCTCTACCCTTTCTCTCCCTCTTTCCATCCTGCATCTGTGGCTTGATGGGTTCAAGCATGGCCAGGCGCTGAGAATAGCTCTGTCAAAGTATGGCAGGCTCGGGCACTAAAAATAGCTCAGTACTGGACATTGGCCACAGATGGGGGTTGCCAGATGGACCCCATCGGGGTGCATGTGGGGGTCTGCCTCACTATCTCCCCTCTTCTCACCTAAAAAAAAGATCTGAGAAATAATTATGAAATCTGAAAATATTTAGCTACAAGAGATTCATTACAATGTGTACATTGTGTGTGTATGTAAAAATCTGGAAAGAAAGCACTGATATATTAACAGCAGTTATATTTTGTTACTAGGATTACAGTAGTCTATATCTGTTAATCAATCTATCTAGTCTTTCTATGTAGATAAAAAGATAAACAGATAGATAAGTATTTACTTTACTTGGTTATTTGCTAATTTAACTTGATAACCTGCCACTTCACTATCTTATTTACTTTTCAAAGTAACAAACACATCTATAACATGAATTAAGGTTCTAGGGTTCAGTACCAAAATAGAGTGGCATGAACCCTGAAGAAAAGCAGAAACACTTTAGAATTCCCTCCTCATTCCTTAGTTTATTGCTAGGGATTTTATTGTTATTTTAAAGGCTGAATACTTTAAATGACTAGACATCTGCATATAGATTATCTTTTATTCCTTCTTTTAGTTTACAAAATAAATGTCAAAATTTAGTGTATTTAGTGTAAGTAATCTCCACTTTGTGTGATTTAAAGGATTTTTAATGTTGATTTTAGAAACAAATCCTGTGTAAATGCAGCTCCTCTGCATAGAAAAGTTTCATTTTTATTTAACCTATTTTAATAAGGATAAAAGACCTACTTTGTTTTTTTTTTCTTCTGTCTTTCTTATTTACATTAGAAGCCTAACCCATGTTAAGCTGGGAAGGGACAGCACCTTGGAGGCTGGCCTATAAATATCCCTCAAAGGAGTATAGCGATTAAGCCCAGAAGGGGTGGAGAACCAACTTTGCCATGGCTAATCATCCTGTTTCAAGATTTAATAAAAGTAAAATAATCAGCGTTTTTTGCTCTGCATGTGAGGTGAGAATTGTGGGAAAAAAGGAGCAAGTAAGAAAATCACCTGACAGATTCCCATGATTCCAGGAGTTGATTGTTGGGAAAGTAGCCAAAAACTAAAAAGATAGAAGAAAGTTAGTAGACTTAGAAAAAGGGAACAATATTCAAAAGCCTGGGAGACCCTAGTATTCACAGCCATCTGCTCAGACCCAAAGACTGATAATCTTCTATGGTCAGAGGAAGATTGCTATGGGCTCATGCAATAAATTCTCCAACAGATGCATGTAGGAAGTTTGTCCTTCCTGGCCTCATCAGTTTCCTGATCATTAGAGGTTGTTCCCAGCTCTATCATGAGACTAGGCGTGGTCCTTGCTACAATATTAGGTATGGACCCCACCCCAACACACACACACATGTACACACAGAATGTCACAAAATATTTTTCAATCCAGAAATTGTGTCTGAGGGTGGAGGGTGGGAGAGAATTGGGTCCCTACACTGATGTTGATGAGAGCACCCAACTGAGTAGTTGGAAACATCTGGTCTGGGATATGATTAGTAGTGCTTCTGACTTAAGTGTTTTTCTAACTTGTCTAAAAATTAAATAAGAAAAGCCTTAAGCAATAAAATAAAATCACGGAACAAAATATCTACATTTTAATATAGATTTAATTATATATACCTAAAAAACAAACAAACCCAAATTCTGTTTCAAGAACAAAACAGAATAAGTCAGATTAAAAAGCAAACAATATAATACAGGAAATATTTGCAACAACTATACCTCCCTTCCTGCCAAATGGTGGTAGTGTCTGCTGTAATCTAGGCTGACAACGATGATCTTGGCATGGGAAGTCATTTTGTTTAGGTTAATTGCTGGAGTAATTGAGGATTAACCTACATTTTATGAATACATGAATCTAGAGGCTTTGAAAATTAGGAGATACTAACAGAGATTTGCCCCTTCCAGTGGAAGACAGATCAGGATACAGGCTGATGGAGTTCTGATCGTACTGGGCTCCAAATGAGAACTCACTAGCTGAAACAGAGCAGAATGAGAAATTGTAGTCTAATCGATTTGTTATTAATATAAACTAGATTGTAGATACCATTTTTGAAACTCTGAATTTTGTAGATACCATTTTGAAACTCACAATATTATGTGGTTATCTGGATAGTAAGATTATAAGTGATCTTTTATTCATGTATGTGCTTTTTTCTTTTTTTATATTTTTCAAGTTCTTTAATGTGCGTGTATTTTTATAATAAAAGCAAATTAAAAAACATTTTAAATACTAACTAACCCACAACACTAATATGTATCTGTATTTTTCCTACAATAATACTTGTCATCATTTAAAGACTGTTACACTGTGCCACATTGTTCAATGAGGGATATTACTTATTGGAAACTTGTATCTGTGCTGGGACACAATCTGAAAAACATAAGCCTCATAAACTCCCAACCTTGTTCATTCTCCCTCATCGCATTCCTTCTAAGTAGGGTAATGACTTTCTTGCCTCGGTGTGAATTCTTTCATCCTGCCAGACTGCTGAATTTACTAAAGACAGGAGAACAAAATGAGGAGAAGAAATGAAGAAAAAGTGAAACAATTAAAAAACATTTTGAAAAATCATACACAAGTCTTATTCTCATTTGAGGCTAATTGAGTCAAGGTATTTTCCTTTGACCAGAATATGTGGAAGGAGAAGCATCCTGCCTCCCACCACCTAGAGGACCAGGGACTCTGCCTATACTGGAGCTGTGAGTTTATTGCTTTCTGTTTTGCTTCTAGGAAGTGCATTTGTACCAGATAATTCCAGCATAACAAAGATTATCCTAAAAGCTGGTTAATAATTTATATGAAAGAATTTGTGGAATTTTGTTGTTCCCTGATTTTCTTGTTGAAAGGGAGAACAAAACAAGCAAAGGCCCTAAAAGCTTTTCGAAATGAATGTTACAGCAGGTTCCAACTTTCAAAACAAGCACCACCATAATCATGTGTTATAGGGCAGTGTGCTCCTGTGGTTTTTTATGTGGCAAAGTGGCCCAACCTCACCAGCCTGTGGCTTCATTGTTCTTTGTTAAAAAGAAACAGAATAAAATAGGTTTTGGGGTTTTGGCTTTTTTTTCCTTTTAATTTCCTTGCTTGTTTCCACGATTGTCTTCCAGTCAGGGTGTTCATCCAACTTGGCCACAACCTGCCTTTGTTTCTAGAAATGGGGTTAGCCCTCTCTTGGGTTTACCATAAAGTATAACATAGCACACCTCTGCCTAGGCCTCTCTGGGTTGTAACTTTGAATAAAGTCTTACAGGTGTTATGCAAACTTGTTGGATTATCCAAGTAATTTTAGGTCTTTGGTCTCTCTAAGATGAGACAATGAGTACACGAACTATTAGCACAACCATCCTCATTTAACAGGTGAAAAAGAAAACTCTAAAGATTCTAGAATTTCTACAGGATATAATTGGTTTGGGGACCTTCTGGAATTCAAATCTCCCTTCTTTCTGATGCCTACTACGCCTTCTAGGGGGGTCCCACACCATAGCCCAATCCTTTCTGTTCCTGCTCTGGTAGTTTTGGAAACATGGCATTGGCTGATCCAATAGGATACTCTTTCATGGGACTTTGTATTCTCAATGTAACCCAAAGATAAGGGCACAAGATATTTGTCCCCAGTGCCTCTGCTCCCATCCTTTCTCTCTCTCTGGGTCTCCCTTATTTATGATATTTATATGTACCAAAAGACTTTTAAAACAATAAAGAAGAGGTACCATGTGACATTAATTTAGAATTAATGTAGCCTGACCTGTGGTGGCGCAGTGGATAAAGGGCTAACCTGGAAAGCTGAGGTCGCCAGTTCAAAACCCTGAGTTTGCCTGGTCAAGGCACCTATGGGAGTTGATGCTTCCTGCTCCTCACCCCTTCTCCCTTCTCTCTTCCTCTCTTTTTCTCTCTCTCTCTAAAAATGAATAAATAAAAAATCTAAAAGAAATTTTAAAAATTAAAAATTAATGAGAAAAATTGATAACACTTCAGAGTTAATTTTTATAAAGGTATTTCCAAGACAAATAAATTGCCATATTATTTTAACTCTAATACCTCAAAGAACTTACTGTATTTTTTTTAATGCAAACTAAAAGGAAGAGCTTACATGTCTGTGTCCACAAGATTGGACAGTAAGCAACTTTCCAAGCATATCCTAAAGTAAATTTAAATTAGTCTAAAAAATTCTGTGGCTCCAGACATAAAGGTAGGAAGAAATTTCAAAGTTGCCACATGGTAGGAATTATCAGGAAATGGCAAACTGCTGCTATTTGTCCTTATTCTGGGCAGCTGGCCTAGCTTAAAATTTCTCAGTCTACAAGAAGTGGAGTGAACCAGAGATGTACTACAGTGATCATTTTCCATCATTCTGCAACATTTAGGGGGTGAGTTACTCAAAATAGCTTGGCTGGCTATGCATTTTGATTAATGACTCTCACATCAGTGTTTGCCTCAAAAGTAACTGGGCAAGTCCACTAGGATGTCATAGAGTTAAAGAAGTTGGTGCTGTTTCTTTATTTTATTCTATTTTATTTATTTTAATCTTAAAATTTTACTGAATTTATTGGGGTGACATTGGTTGATAAAATTATATAGATTTATTATATAAATAGATAGCTGATGTCCACAATTCCTCTGCTCCCATACTCTCCCTCTTCTGAGTCCTCTTTCATTTATCTTTCCTTAAATCACCATTTAATTGAAATCTCATTGATGTGCAGAGAAGTGCTATATTCAAAGTTTAAATGTTAATTTAAAGCGAACACATTTATAACCACCATCTGAGTCAAATAGTTATTTGCCAACACCCAGAAGTTCTCGTTATACCTTTCCTTATTGCAATTCTCTCCTCACCTTGGGTAACAATTAGCTTTTAGTAATTATTCTGCTAATTTTTAATTTTATCATTTTAAGATGAATTTATAAACAGTATAGTTTCATTTTACCACTTTTTTTGAATTTTATATGAATGAAATTAGATACTATGTGTTCATTTGTAACTGACTTCTCTCTCTCTCACATACTTTCTCTGTGAGGTTGGATGAAATTATAGTTCATTCTGTTTCATTGTTATGGAGCATTCCATTGTATGAATAAAATACAATATATTCATCCATTCTACTGCTGAAGGCTATCTGGGGTATTTGAGTTGTTACAAAAATGCTGGTATGAATTGTCATGTACATTTAACCTGATGCATCTTTAATTTAAGAGGGAAGGAGAGATACACAAACACAACCTGGTAAATGTTATAATGGTTGATGTACACAGAGGAGGAAACTATTAATTAGGCCTGAAAATGGGGAGTTGGAGCAAAGAAGATTTCATATTGGTATTAGCAGTTAGATGGCTCCATAGTTTTAATAGTTCAGCAAATGAGCATGGGAGATAAGACATTCCAAATAGAGGAGAGAGCCTGAGAAAAACCCAGGAGCATGAGAATAAAGAGCCTGTTTGGAGGACTTGAGCTGGTAGAAGATACTACTTAAAATACATAAATATATATATTAAATATATATATATTTAATGGAAAGATCACAGAAAATTAAAGTCAGATTATAAAGGACTTTTAAGTAATGCCATAAAGTTTAGAATTTACTCTATCTGATAGAGAACCATTACAGATTTTAGTCAGAGGACTGACTAGAACTTCAGGATAGAATAATACTAAGCTGTGACATGGAGGTCAGCTTGGAAAGAGAAGAGAAACAAGGCAGGCATACAGTTATGTGTGAGTCCCCATCAGAGGTTTAAGACCACGTGTGCCTTCTCTGTGCTCACTCTGTCTTCGGACAAGGCTCTTTCTTTGTGGTTATAAGACAACTCTAGCAGCTCTAGATCCTACATTCTCTCTTTAAATTCATAAGTACA